>NC_133824.1:1290000-1931250 GCF_047830755.1 Zonotrichia albicollis
GTTATTCAAAACATCTAAAGGAGGCTGAAGCAATTACACTGCAACTAAAATAAAGTCCTAATTTTGTAACCCACTTCCCCCCTCACCCACACAGAAAAAATCCACAATGAAATATAGTGCATGAGAAAATACAGGATATTCCACCTACCCCTCAACAGAGCATGTATGAGCACAGCCCTATCACAGCCAGCACCAGGCTAGAGAGCTTTTCATTAATTTGGAATATATATGGGCAGAAGCTTGATAAGCAAATAGCAGTGTTCCCAGCACACCAGCCAAGCCCCATGAAAACTAAAAACAATAAATTTATTGAAAGCTTTTTTAAAATTGGAGGAAATTATTACTCATTTGAATTCTGTTCATGTTAAGGTCAATGGTCTTTTTTTCAGATTCTGATTGTTAATATTAGATGAAAGGACATTTCCTTTACATTGTATTTATGAACTCTAGTGGCACAAGGAGGATAACAGCCACATACATTGCACACCAGAAACATTTCTCAATTTTGCATTGTTTAAGAATTAGTTCATTACTCATTTTTCCTTTGACCTTTAAGTTAAAGCCAGGGTTATTTAAATACACTGGGCCTGATTGTGGTTCTAGAAATTGTGTGTGGATACATGACTTGCATTCAGTAAATGCAGCTTAGACTGTGCACATGGATAAGACTGTGGTTTGAAAAACACTGGTCTGAGGGGATTCAGTTCTGTCATGTTCTGTATGATGGAGGGAAAAATCCCAAGAGGTTGTAGGATGGGACGAGTGTGTTCAGTATCTTCTGTTGAGATTGATAGAACAAGCCCAAGGTGGAACACCACAGCATTCAGCTGAATATGCCTGGCTTTGCATGCTAAAAGTTGCCTGCATTGCATAATGCTGTGGGTATTCAGGAGGAAATATTTGATTGCTCAGGTGAGAGCTTTCACAAAGCCACACGAGCACAAAATTATGGTCTTAGATTTGCTGTGGCTTTGTGCTAACAGCAAACATAATTTGACAGCTGAAGGTACCCCAGAGCCTTTTGTGTGGTCCGTACCATGGAATAATTATCCACGAAACAATATACTGCTGGTGACACTTCCATTGCCCCCAAAATTTCTTCCTTTCACTTTGCTGGTGTTACTGTCATTTCATGCTAGTCAGAAGCTTTCTGTTCGTGTGGCAGAAAAACAGAAGCAAAATTCTCTCAGATTTGCCTGTGTTTAGGTGCTGGATATTGCTCAAGGTACATTCTTGCTCTGTGTGATTTCAAACAGGGCCCAAAGAGCTATCAACACTGTCAAACTTTCACTCAGCAGTGGAACCATGTCAGATCTGCCCTGATGTCTGTGAGAACCAGGTTTGGCTCTGGGTTTTCCAAGTGCTCCCTCCCTTTACATCAGCTGCCGACTGTGTGTCTTTGTCAGGCAGACAACAGAACTGTGTGCTGAGCTCCAGCAATGCTGGCAGCTCTGAGACCTCCACCAAACACCTGTGAGCAGTGGCTTCCTCCTCATGTGGCTGCTGAGACACTGCTCTCATTTTTCTGGTGACAGTGACACCAGAATATGTCCTTTGGCTCCTGAAGGCATGACAGCCTGTGGGCAGCATGGCTGAAACACCATAAAATCTTGGCCCAAATCCTTTCCCCCAATCTTTTCCTTTTCTTTTAATGATAGGATGAATGTGGCCTTCTCTTGCCATGTTCTCATGCACACACTTCCATCCCAGCTGTGGTAATTCTGAAGGAAATGGAGAGTATGTTGACACTTGTGAGTGGTTTGGAAAGTTTTAGAAGTCTCACAACCATTCTCCATCACAACTGATATCAACACAGCAGCTGCTCAGTCTGTCCCCTGCAGTAATTGTTAAAGGATTCTAGAAAATGCATTAAATTAGTAAAGGCATTTTCTGGTTTGGTTCAAAAAAACTCTTGTGTTCTCAGAGTCAGAATTCAGCAACAAACTCTATGTTTGGCTATCACTGAGAAATGTTATAATATAGAAAAAATTATCAGCATTCTAACAGAACGAGGCAGGCAGCCTTCTCCTTCCACTTTCTAATCTCCTCTGCTCACACATGATGCACAACACCAAAGCTGCACAGAATACAGAACAATTCTGGTTTGTGAAGAATTCCACTAAAATTTTTACTCTCAAGTAAAGTTTTAGGGCCTCTTTCACGTTTCAGAGTTTTGGACTAAAGAAAACACAGATTGCTAAATTAATTATTAGCAATGATCTGGACAGCCACAGCTCATTTAATATGAGCAGTAATATTGCCACTGTGATGAACAGTCATAGATTTTATGTGAAAATTTGCAGAAAAGGCATTTAGGTGGTGCTTTGCAGTCTTTTGAAACAGTGCAAAGAACACTATTTTTCCCATTAAACTTCCAAACTCACATGTGTAAGGGCAGCTTAAAGTGAAAGACACAGTGAGGCTGTCCCGAGGCCCCCCCAGCTCCAAAATAACAATAATACACAAATAGTTCAGCTACTGAATAGGTTTGGGTAATCCTTTGTACTTTTAGTATTTCACCATCTGCCATGTCTAAAAAGAAGTACATGTAGCCAGGAGCAGTGTGAAAGACAGGCAGGCGAGGGATCATGACCCCTGCTTTTGACCTTGATGCTGAGAACTCCCGTCTCAAAAGAGATCTGGGGCTGCAAACCCGTCCCCAGCCCTGCCCTTCGGGGCCAGACAATTGGCAGGGCAGATTCCTCTCTGTAAAAATTAGAAACTGTTGTGGGGGGCTTAAGGGGAGGAGGGAATGAACACCAGGGAACAACAACTGCATTTCAAATAACCTCACTTATTCCTCTCAGCCCTCCTATCAGCATTTCCCTTCTCTCATTTCCATACTGAGGGCAGATATAAAGCTGTGAAAGATGTTCAAGATGTGGCACCCATTTGGAAACCTCCCAGGCAGTTGTACTGACATGTTTTTAAAGACTGCCTGTAGGTCTTTCGTCTGGATTAGCTGCACATTCTTCCCTTGGCTCCTTTTCTGTACTGAAGAGCTCCCTCACTTTTATCCATTGCAGGACAAAGTTCCCCTTAAATCCCCACCTTAGAACTTGCTAATTTACACAATAGAAGAGACTTGCTTACCACCACTTTGCATCTGTATTTACACACGAGGGGCACCTGGATCCAAGTGAAGTTCCTTTTGGGGATTGACTTCCCTTTGCAAATCAGGAGTACATTCCAGAGCTTCATTCACTTTAAGTTCACACTAAATATGTAAGTTCAGCTGGCTTGTTCATGAGAGTAAGGCAAGCAAGAGCTGGCCTCCTTCTCAACCTTACATATGAGCAAGGTCTGTCTTTTCTTTTTGATAGGTTTTTCTTGAGTGCCAGAAGTAAGCAGAAGTTTCTACTTTGAAAGGAAGGACTGATGGATGCAACACACTGATCTTGCTGTCCTGGTCTTCTTTTTCATAAGGTTGTTTTTTCATTATTGTAGAGGAAAATAACATAGATGGGGGGAAAAAATCAGGAAGGTCTATGCCAGACACATAAAGATGAGGTGTTCATGTTTTGCAAATTGTTTCTTCTCCTGTTTGCTCATAGATAATGGAGTTTTTGACATCGAGCCACAGAAAAACAGAAAAAAAATGTTGCCTGCCTTGGCCAACCTATTGAAAGAAATAATCTCCTCTTTCCAGTTTGTTTCCATTCCCCTCATTAATCCTTCTTTCCTGCCCAGCTTAACTCTCCCATCCTGTTATCTTCACTTCGTGAAGTTTCACTCAAGGCAAGGCTGATCCTACCATAACAAATTCCTCTGAGAGACCTGGCAAAAGAGAACATGACAAGAATCTGCAGGCAGATAGAAACCTGAATGGCTGGCCTTAAGCTATATTGATATTTCTGTAGTGATATATACAGAGACTGCAGTAAAAACCTAGACCTTTGGCTCACTAGGGCCAGTTACCTGTTTTTAGATGTGGCTGCTAATCAGTCTTTCAAAGGAAGATGAAAAGTCCCTGTATTACACCAAGCTCTGGTGTTTTTCTATAGATAGGAATTTTTCCTTGACCTTACAAATCAGCAAGATATGTCATGTTTACTTTGATATTCTGGTATCCAAATACCTACAAATATTATCAATCAACATCAAATAACCAAGTCCTACTCAAAATCCAGGGTAACAAATACATGAATGAGACGATGTAATTGGGTTGTTGGTCATCATATGTTGTCCTTTTAAAATGTTATTTTCCCTTCATCATGGAAAGGTTGAAATAAATGATCTGATTGTCTCTGACCTAGCAAAGGGAAATGAAATAAGAACAGCTGGGTAGGTGAAGAAGGAGATGAGTCATGTTACATTCAACTCATCAGGAAGGGCCAGAAATCTGGACTACAGGAATTAGGACAGCTGAGAGGGAGAAAAGCAATTGTAAGTGTATTGGACTTTTATCCAAATCCCTTCAAATGGCCTTTGGTTCTTGCAAATTCAGCAGAAAACTGGCAATATATTGCTGGAAATGCTTGACAAAAGTGGAAAAGAAATTGCTTTTAACACAATGTTCAGTGGAAAATGTCAGTGCTTCATTTGAAAATATGGGCTGCTGTCTTAAAACCTGGAAGGTTTTAGCAGAGAAATTGTTGCAGCAAAATACAAATTCAATTAGGTGAAATCAACAATCTATCAGAAATGTTAGAAGATTTCTTAACCTGACTCAATATAGACTTTTTGGATTTCTTATCACTGAAATATATTGTACAGTCCTAAATCAATACCCTGAAATACTGGCAAGCATCACCAACAACACATATGCTTTCATTTTACTATTAGTGGCATTAATGCTAGAAAGAGCAAACTGTGCTCTTTTATATGTATCTGATTACTTCCATTTACAAATATGGATTTGCTTTAATAGTCTTCTAGAACAGGACACACCCTGCACACTTTTCCCCCTATAAATCATGCCTGAACTCCTTCCCCTGGCCAAAACTGACTGCAGAATGTCTCCTGATCATTTCCACTATTTCTGCTTCTCATCCACTGAGTTGATTCCACAGTGTCCAGAGGTTATGAATGTCCCAGTGATGTCTCAAACCAAAACCAAGCCACTGTGGATGAGTCAGAAAAGCTCAGTCCACACAACCACAGATAATGCTCTAAATTCAACTGTGCAGCAAGGCAGCAAAATAACTGAAAACTTTTTTTAGGTCAATGAAGATCAGGTAAAATTGGAGGCAAGCAAAGGCAGGCAAACAGTTTTTGGATTAAGCACACGGGTTTTTTGCTTTATGATTTTGCCTCAGGTTCATTTTGAAGTTTATAAGTTTTTATTTTTTTTAATTATAGCTCCAGTGTTTGAGGTTTTATTGGAATTTGGGGGGTTCTTTTTTCTTTTTCCTGGCTAAAAAGAATATCAAAATAGGATAAATGCTCAGACAAACTGGCAGGAAATATTTTCTGAAACCAAGAGGAACAAAGATGAAGATGAAAGCAGCAGCAATTCACATTGTCCTAACTAGTCACTCCAGCACTGAGGGTAACTGTTCTTTTCATGAGGAACAAGAAGGAATGCAAATTCTCTGAAGGACCAAGGACCAGCTCTGTGTTGCCCAGCACACAAACTTCTACTGTGTCAGTGCTGAATAGCTGCATGGTGGGATGCACTCAGGTACCCCACGGCATCAAGAGAGCAATGAGTGCTTCAGAGAGTGACTGTTGTGGAGTCTCCATCCTTGGAGGCACTCCAGTCTCAGCCAGGGATGACCCTGAGCAACCTGATCTGCCTTTGAAGTTGCATTTGGCTTTGAAGTTGGCTGTGCTGTGAGTGGGCGTGTGACCAGGTGACACTGAGAGGTCCCTGCCACTCTAAGATGTTCTGTGATTCTCTCTAAAGCTGCTCAAATTATCTCCCTGTGCAGCCAGAGTGACACAAAGCCAGGCAGTGATAATGCTTTAGCACAGAACCTGCAGCCAGCAGCATGTCTCTCCTTCCAAGGCTGAAGACAAGATGTGAGAGTTGCTAAAGTAATGAAGATCTAACGACATAAACAAGGCAGTTGTTTGGAAGGTGAGATAGCATCTCTTTATTAATCCAGCTGATAACGGTGGGAAAACAAAGATAAGATTGGGGGAATGTAAGACTTTTTCAGGTCTGCTTTTTTTCATGTCAGGTCATCTTCGGTTGATCTTGTAAATAATCATAATTATTGCAGTGCTAAACTATGGAGAGATGAGGACTCCATGCATATAATTACTTGAGAAAATGAAGAATGTGAGATTAGTCTTTAAAATATGCCTTAAGGAGATGTACAGACTGACAAAAAAGGAAATTTGAGTTTGGTTTGAAATAAAATACAATGTAAAGGGAAATTCTGCAATTTACTGCAATTCTGCAATTTAATTTACTTTCAAAAGTAATTTTAATTTTCATTTCCCTGGAAGACTCCAGTTTGCACAGACTACAGAACTACAATTCAGTTCACTGGAAATGGTGGTGTCTGGGGAAGAGAATCTCTTGTCTGGGACAGCAGAGGACATTTCAAGTCAGAACTAAGAACTTCTTTGCTATCAGTGATGGCCTTCAAAGAGCTCCCGAGAGATGCACTTGCCTCATGTCAGCCCTGTGAGTCACTCTTTTACACAAGTAATAAATGTACCCAGATTATATATACTGAATGAAAGGAGCCAGGCTTTATATCTTGTTCTGTTAAAGATGTCTTATTTCCTCCGTTTTTCATGTCATGAAGACATCTCCCCAGTGCTGTGTGGCAGCTGTGTGTATCCTGAATTCAGAGGGCTGTCTGACCCAGTCAGGGCAGGTTTGCAGTTCAGATAGATCCAAACCTCCCATACTTTTGCCCTTAGATTACCCTCTAGATTATTTGTGAAAAAGTCCCTGCCATTCAGCAGCAGAATAAATTATTTGTTTAGAGTTTGAGGAGAGCCCCAAAGCTTTCTTTCCTCTTGTTCCATGCAGCTCAGCACCTCTCTTTTGCTACTTTCATTCTGTGTGGATCAGCTGAGGGTCAAGTTATCCCAACAGGTTCCTGGGAGGCCTCTTGGGCCTTGTTTCCAAGTGTTGGTATTTTTAAAGAATCCAAGGTTATATGAGGAGTGGGCTACCTATGTCCCAAATGAGGCAGGCATTCTGAGAGAAGCTGGGATGTGCTGGTTGGAGAAGGCACAAAGGAGCCACATCCAAAGCCCAGCGGATCAATGGAAGGATGTGCAATGCCCTAATCTGATGAAGCACGAGACACTCAGAAACTGAAGGCTTTGATACCTGAGCCCTGTAGCAAAGATTCCCTGGATGCCATGAAGGTGAATTGAGGTTAGCAGGGAGCAGATAAATACAGGAGGGTGCAGACTTCCATACACCTGATGAGGGAGCACAGTTTGCTTTCATCTCAGCGGGGCCCTGTGTTTTCTAAACACTTCAGATGCTGCAATCTTGTTTTGGTTTGGTTTTCATTATTAAAAACGCAGCAAATGAAACCCCCAGAGAAGAAGCTGGAGGGAGGGCTGCTCCCACATTTTCACCTCTAGGTGGATTGCTTGACCCTGCCCACAGTCCCACCTCGAGTGAGTAACATAAAGCATAAATCCCTGTGGGACATGGGAAGATACAGGTTTTACATACCAGCAGAGTGTGCCTCAGGAAAAGGTATGAAATCACTGCCAAGGAATTCCAGCGTTTATGTGCAGCTCCAAAGTAATCATCTTCTGTTTATTGCCTGGGTAAAACCCTTTATTTCTTGGGTGCTGCATATTTGAGTTGCTACTTATCACAGACAAAACATGCATTTTGTTCTTGCAGCTGCTCTCTGTATACTCAGAAGTGCCCTGTGCTCTCTCAGATTTTCCCTTATTTTCTCTTTATTGGCACAATTTCCTTCACTGAAGAACTATAGCAACATCCTTTTTGCACAGGAAACAATGACATATACCAGGGCTACCAGGAACATCCTGTTATATGTACAAAATCGTCCCTATGCTTATTTTTTCACTAAGAATACTTCCAATTTTCAGACCAAAATGGCTTGAAAACTCATTAGTTTCCACAAAGCTGTCCTGTCTTATCAGGCCTGATATTTCTCTGAGTATAAGGCTATGAAATCCATTCTCATTGAATTATGTCTGCAGGGTATCAAAGGCCCTGTAGGGAGGGAAGACAGTTCCCTATAACTCTCAGCTCATTATTTAGGCAGTGGCATCAGTGCCAGGTGTGCCTGAGGAGAGCAGAGTCAGCAGCACAAACCACCCTGTTCCCTGTGTACATCTACTACATGTTCCAGTGATGCACCAGCTTCAGCACATTTCCTACAAAGAAACAGCTGATGGAGAACACTTTTTTGACCCCTCCACAAACTCCAAATCTTGAAGAACATGGTCTCTTCAGTATGGGATGAGAAGCAACATCTCAAATGACATGTGACCTGTTCCTAGCTTGTGACTATTGGTCCTTGGGGCCAAGGCAAGGATCACCCAGGCTAGGAAGATTGTTCATGTCCTAGACACAGACCCCCTCAGTCCTGGCAATGGCAAATTAAATGAGTTGAGGGCATTACAGACAGAGAATCTGTTCCTGGGTAGTGCCAAAGCTGACTTGAATCAGGCTCAACACAAAACACCATTGACTGGAGAGATTTACTTGAGCAACAACCCTGGTATTTCTTATCACAAGCAAGTTGTGTCCCAGACAGTGCTTTAAAAAAAATCAGATCCATCTGATTTTTTTTGAAGCAGTGTGGCCAGTGCCTCCTGCACAGCCAGTGCCTCCTGCACTGCCAGTATAGTCCATCCCCACACAGGTTTGTGGCCACCATTGGCATGACTCAAGCTGTCCAAGAAGTTTGCTGATTGATCTCTGCATGCCAGCTAATGAGAAGCCACTTGGGTGCAGGAGGTGGGTGCATTTGCTCAGCCCACAGCACTCAGGATGACTTGGATCACCCTTTCAGCAGTGTGCTATGCTGGAAACCCCATAAAACACTTCGGCAAATACAACTGTGTACCCTGTGAATGTTACAGCCACCAAATTTGTTGTGGGTCCATGAGACTAACCAGACCTCCAAGATTTTAGCAGGGATTTAATTTTGTAGTGTCTCCTAGGGGCATGTGGGAAAGGGATCCTTCCTATAATTCCTTAGACCTTGGGGGGAACTGAGACCCACGTAAGTATTAATTCCAAGTAGTTACTCTACAGGATTTTGCTAGAAGAAAGTACAAAGATTTAATATTTTAGCACTCTAGGGCTAAGGAGAGCTGACCTAAATGTCCAATCCTGACTCACTGGTTCTAAAGATGTGCTGGGGTCTGCTGAATGGCACCATCTTCTCTCTGATTATACTCCAAGAGCTTGGCAGGGATGACATGGCATCCCCTGCCTGCCCTTCCCTCATCCTTCTCCTCCATCCTCTGCCTTCCCAGCCCAGTGCTTGCTGCCTCAGTTGGCAGTCCCAAAGCCGGGGCACAGCCTCAGCTTCATGGCTGCACTCCTGGACATGCTCCTGCTCTTAGGGGGCTGCAAAAGGCTGCTGTACCAAATTACTGTCTCTTGCAGTCTAATTCTCCGGCTGTGCTGCTTCCAAAGCACAAAGAAAGGTTTGTTAACACAGCAGCAGCTACTGTGATTTTTAAAAAATCACACCTTTTGCCTTGTGCTGGGAAATCTGTGGGCGTTGGGGCGAGGTATATATACACATGCACTCACAGTGTGTTAGAGAGGTTCTGCATATCTACATATATATGGATCTGTATCAACTTACACATATGCGTACATGCACAGGTTAAGCCTTATCTGTACAACAGGCTAATATGCCCCCTTTTATTTTTTTTGAAAAACAAACATTTATTGCTGACTTGTCAGGCATATTCCTTTGTGTTGTTTTTTTAACTTGGCCAGTTCTTAGAGTACAATAGTACATTGGCCATCTGTGCAGAGGAGAAGAGGGGTTTAATGAATAGACAAAGCAGGGAATGATTGACTGATTGGGACTCTTTCCCAGTCTCATTCATACCAGCCATACAATGGAATCACTCCCCATTTACACCGCCAGAAGTGAAAGGAGAATCACGTCTGTTTTGAGTTCATTCCTCAGAAGCTCAGATCATCCTCCTGGGCAAAAGACTTTAAAGCACGTGCTGCTGAAGCCAGGCTATCTGGTTTATTCAGAACATGCCCCAGCCTTTTAAATGTGCTAGTAAAATTAGCTTCTCCTCGGCCCCTCTGATGGTGTCATGCAGCAGACGTGGCCTTTGTATAGGGCTAGGACAGTTTGTGTCCGGACAAACTTGTTTATGCAACCCAGTATGCCCCTTCCCTTTTTTGTCCCCATGTATAATGACAAAGTTCTAGGCATGTGGGCAGATCACTTACTTTCCCCTTTTGTCAGAGTACAAATTTACAACAGCCTGTTTGCATACCGTGCGCTGGATTTTAATCAAGTTCACTGTAAGGAGAGATAATAAAAATGAGAACCATGATTACTTCACAGTTGATTTCATTTGAATAAAGAACTGCTCAATGACAGATGGTTTCTAGAGCTGCTCTATATGTGAGCTGCCATGATGTTGAATAGTAAGGAGAACAAGAAAGTATGCTGCTGTGGTCTTTGGGTCCTTACTTTGTCTTATCTATATTCATGTTTTATTCAGAGAGGAAATTAGACTCCACACCATTTTTTATTCAGAAGAGAAGGTTGGAAAGGAATAATACACAGTATGCAAACCTGCCAGCTTCTCTCGGATCAGGTCCACATCCCTCTACTCTGCCAGTACAGCTTGAACAGTATTCTCCACCAGCAAAATGCCTTACTGTGAATGTAGCTCCTGTCAGGGGAGCTGTGCTTTTGGCAGTGTGACTTGTTTCACCTCCACCCCCAGCCCAGGGGCACATGTGTTATCCCAGAACAGCAAAGCAAGGGGTTCTGTTTGTAAAAACCTGTCTGAGGAAGGGGTGTCTCTATGCACTGCCTGATGTGGCTGCACCAGTGACACCTCAGCACAGATGAGCTGAGAGTCTGTGTCCACTGGCTTCGAATTTGGCTACCTCTTTGGGTTACTTTTGCCATATCTAGTGCAGTAATACACAAAACTACTGAGGACTTTGTTCTCAGAGTTTTACTCTGTGGCAGAAATGCTCCTCTGGCACATATTGAGGGAGTATATATAACCTGTACAAACCAAAGATGCTTGGTGACATATCCTTGTATGAATGAGTGGTCTTTTATCACCAACTTGCAGCAATTTTAATTTCTCCCTCATTGTATGCTTACCTGATCTCACCTGCATTATTCTGAGCTGCAATGGAAAATCATTGACTTGATGAACAAAGTGTTAAGCTTGCTTTCCATTTGGAACAAGTTTTCCAGAAAAGGCAAAAATCTACACTTTTCCAATGAATAGCTAGGAATATCAAAATTTTTCAGGAGTAGGAATAGCTCTTCTTAGACCACCTACTGTGCTTGGAAAGGTTAGGCAAGTTTTTAAGGACACCACTCAATGTCAGAAAGTTCCAATCTTCAAAACCAGGTAGAGGTTGAAAAGTTTTGCTTTGAAATCTGTTAATAGAGCAGGAAGAGATATCACTTGAGATGAAAGGTAGCTGGTGTCTGTGGCTTGCTGGTGTCAGGAGGGACTGCTACTAAAAGTGGAGTCCCGAAGGGCATTAGCCTGTGTGGTTCAGAGGGAAAGAGACAGGTAATTTATCACCTCAGGAACACAAAAGTATTTGCTGAGAATAGTTACTGAGGGATTAGAACATGCCATAAAACCACTGTCTTTATTGCATCCACAAATTTTGCATCCAATAATGATTAAAGCCAGGAGATGAATATTTCAGCTCCTCAGGCCTCATTAATGGGAGTCTTTCCAGTGGCTTTTAAATGCTTTGAGTTGTGCTCACATACAGCACATTCATCTTGTGAGCTTTTGGACTAAACTTTTTTGGCTGTTGAGTCATGGGTTCAGCTAGTGACCACCTGTGACTCTTGAGATCACTGTGATTATTAGCTTAGGCAAATGCACTTGTCTTCCATTCCTCCTTCCTGTCTCCATTTATCCTACCAGGGTATTCACCTGTTGTGTACTGTCTAAATCCTCGATTAGGAGGTCTCTGGGTCAGGGCTTGTCTTTGTTTCCTTTGTTAGATCTCTTCTATATTAATCCCTTTCACACTGGCAGTATATGAAAGGTGGATTCCTCACAAATTCTTATTAAGTACCCAATTAATAAGAGCCAGAGCGTGTTAAGAGCACAGCACAGAGACAATGCTCCATTCAGATGCTGCATGAAATCTTGATGCTGATACTGTCACTTGAATGAAATCTGTCTAGGGCTGGGAAGAATCCCAGGATAAGCAGGGGATAGGAAAAATATTATTAACAGAGGTGAATATATTTTATTTATTTATTTGGAATTTGGTGTGTGTTTGTGTACAATAAAATAAAAATAGCAACTGCTTTGTTTGTTTTTCACTATTCACCATTCATATAAATTTTAGAAATTCAGACACAAATTGATCCTGGGTAAAAAAAAGAAAAATTGGCCTAAATATTAGCCCCTGAACCTGAGCATAATCTGAGGCTTCATTCTGCTTTACAACTTCTCTAGAAACACAGGACACACAGCACAGAATTTTATGGTTATTTGGAGAAACAAGCATCCTCTCCTGGGATAGCTCTGTGTTTCTAAGAGATTCATCAGTTCCAAGGAACTGATGCCAAAGATCTACTTCAGACATCAGACTTAAAAATTGAGTAGAACTTCAGACATCAGACCCAAAAATCAAGTAGAATAGAATATCTAGGAGCATCAGTGACCAAGTGAATAACAACCTAGTAAACAACATCCCTGCCCATGGCAGTGGGGCTGGGACTAGATGATCTTCCAATTCAAACCATTCCATGACTCTGTGACCTGGAGGAACATTGTGGCAGATAAACACTAAATAAGAGAGGGTTATATTTGTCCAAGAGATGAGCTGGGGGCATGATGATACTTGGGGGCCAATGACAAAAGGAATTAGCGAGGCTGAACTGATTGTGAGATCAAGCAGGATGAAGGAGAAGATTCTGGTATTCTTGGTTGAGAGAAAACTCTAGGTTTGACCTGAAATGCTAAATTAAATAAGGTGCTGAGCTACAATATTTGCTTCCATAATAGATGGCTACAAATTTCCAGAAGGAGGCTGACACCTGAGGTGGGCCCACACTGAGAGGGCTGAGAAACCTGGCTCTGCTTCCAGGATCCTTCCCCCTGCAGGCCTCCAGGCTTCCTTCTTCCCTGTCTCCCCATCTCCACACACACAAAGGTCAGAAAGCACAGCCTCACACGGAGTGCCTTGAGTTCCTGACTCTGCCAGTGCCTCCAACAAACATTCCCACGCTGCACCTCCGGCTGCGGCAGCGAGGTGATGAAGGCCTGTCTGTGTGCTCCCAAAAGGGCTCCCAAAGATCCTGGGTGCTCCTTTTGCCATTCATTGCCCTATAGAGCAGCCTTTGGGCCGCTCTGAATGGTAACAGGTGCTTCTGGCCCCATTGTGCCGCCCCAGCTGTCAGGGATTTCTGGGGACCAGTGAGTGAGATTGTGTAGGAGTTGCTTTAGTGGCTCTTTGCCATTCAGGAATTCTTTTGCGCCAAGGGAATCCTCCAACAGCTGTTTGGGCTGGCTTGGTGACAGCTTTGTGCTGCTGGAGCTGGGCAAAGCGGCCCCAGCTGGGCCAAGGATCTGGCTCCTTGCGTGTAACTTGCTTATTTAGGCCTGTGGCCCTGTTTTGGAGGTAATCACTGCTACTGGTGGTGAATGCAGCAAGCTGCTGAAGGCAGAGGCCTCTGCCAAGGAGCAAAATACCGACTGATGTAATTGGAATGTGAGATCTGCAACGCTTGAAAATTCTGCCAGAAAGTAGTTAAATGGAGATGGCATCTCATTAAAGGGAAGAATGAGGTCTCTGTGCATGTGTTCTGTCCTTAGACTGGCCAATGGATCCCCAGGAAGTTTCCTCTGCAAAATAAGAGCATTTGAAAGAGAGGATAGGGAAGAGCTTTGTCTGTGGGTGCAGTGGGTAGGTGCAGAGCTACGTTCAAGGATGTGTCATCCAGGTGCAGCAAATGAAGGCCTGGCTGGAGGCTTACAAACAAAGACAAGCTTTGCCATGCCATGGTTTTGGTTGTGCATGTGACCTGAATGTCTGTCCTCATCCCTTTGTGCTACTGCCTATTGAGGAGCCACGAGGAGCAAATCATAAGGGCAGCTAGCGACTGTCTCCATATCTACTGAGTCACGATTGGCAACGCACGCCCCGAGCATCAGCTGTTTGATTATCCAGAGAGCATGTGGCTTTACTCAGCTGCTCCAGGCAAAAAAAGCCAAGCAGGACAACTGACTGATTGTCAGGAAGTGTGGACAATGAGGCAGGAGCGGGAATCCATGTGACTGGTTTCTGAGTGCAGTCCTTCAGCACCCAGTCAAAACAGAATGGGCCTGAGCTGGCTGATGACCTGCATATGTAAAAATATTTGTCCTTATTCAAAAGGGAGTGGGACAACATATACTGTGAATGGAACAATGCATGCAAGCATTTGGAAATCCAACATGTGCCTTGCAGCTAAATCATATGAAATGACATTAGCTCCCCCAGTGTATTGTTGGGTGGGTGATCAGGTTCCAACAAAGCTGCAAAGAAAATAAAAGTGGCACAAAACAAACTCTTGCTAATGAGCAAGCCCATTATTTGTCTGCTGCTAAATATGTAAATACTGAAGCAGATTAAGCAACAGTAGCTTAAAGATAGGTATTTTTCTGTTCATTTATATGTATTTTGTAGCTTAACGGATTAAAGTGTAGAGCTGACAGGATGCTTTAAAGAGATGTTCCTTGGGGGACATTAAAAAATCTTTATGCATGGCACTAGACAAAACACCCACAGCACTGTCTTTGCTCAAATGAAAAATCAGCTTTTTTTTTGGTCTGCTTTCTATAACCAGCTACTAAAGAATACTCTTTATTTTAGTGACTAGACAAAGGAAGGATTTGCAATAGAGTTAGACATCAGCTAGAAATGACAGTATTTGCCAGTATTTGAAATACATTTCCCTCAGGACCGTTCACTTCCCTCACCTCTGCTGCAAACACAGTTACGGAATTTTTTGGCCTGGGTTCATCCAAAATAATGCCTTGAATTCCCATTGGAGGAGCAGTAACTGTGATCCCACACAGCTCAGCTATTTCCTCCTGGACATTAATGAAGACACTGCCTGTGTGTCTGAGGGATGGGCCAGGTGGGTCTGTCCCCAGACAGGCTCCCAGAGCTGATCTAGAGCAGACTGGAGCCCCAGCACATCTCCATTCCTGCTGGGGAACAGAAGGAGGGCTGTGGTGTCCAGCCTGTGTGCACTGCTGCTCTGTCCAGCTTCCCATGGGAAGGGAGAGAGGCTGGCTGGGTTTGGAGCCAGGGCTTGCAACTATTCCCACCCAAGGGTAAACTTCATTTGCACCCAGAGCAGCATGTGGTGGGGTTGGAAGGAGAGAGGATGGACTCTCCCTGAGGTGATATCCTCCCTGCAAGGGACTCTCCAGGGTTTTTAAGCGTAGGCTGCAGAAATGTTTTTGATTTGTAGATACATGTTGCTCTTCCTTAAAAGAAAACAATTGCCCTTTTTTTTTTTTCCCCTCCCTCCCTGGACTACTTTAAAATCTTCTTCTCCCATGAAGACTTCATCCAAAGAGAAAAGATTCCTCATTTTATTAAAAAGAGTCCTTCTGGGTATGAGCCATTGCACCAAATTAAAAATAAATGTGGAAAATATTGGCAATAATAATAATAAAAATAAAGAGCCTGTATGATGTGAGAAAACACTCTCAGCATATTAAAATAGGAGAGCAAGGGAGAGTTTTCCTGAAGTGGATCCACAAGAATCTCTTAGGGCAAAGCCTGAGCATTGCTGGCCCAGCTCCTGCCCCTCCACTCCTACTCCCATGCTGTAGAGTTCTCCCACGTCTCCTGGCTCTTCCCCATCACACTGGGACTCCTTTGCCACATGAACTGGTGAGCCAGATCCATCCCATTGCTCCCACACCAGGGAATGTGGCGGTTCTGTGCATAAATCTTCGTGTGGATTTGCCCTGCTCCAAAGTTAGAGCATAGCACAGATTAGGAACAACAGCTCCACACTCCTCACAAAGTCTGTGTCATCACAAGCTGCTACTGAAGGGAGAGGGCCAGCTTTTTATTAACTTTTTTGCAGTGCTTTTTGTCAGCTTGAGCATGAGTAATCTGAGCTCACTGATATTTTTCATGCTTTAATAAAATGCATCCAACACTTAGGGAACAGGGTGCCTCTAATTTTTTTTCTTTCAGTCGTAACCACCCTAAAAAGCAGCAGCACCAAATGCTGTGCAGTTACCAGGACCGACCCACAGTCACTGGTGGTGATGGACCAGATAGGAGAAAGAGAATACTGTTTTCTCAACACCACTTTTATCTCACACTTTAAACCCCCATCAAAGAATTTCATACATATTTCTCTACATATTGCAACTTGTTGTAGGGGCTGGACTTGGATTGCCTTTTTAGTTAATTGCTACTTCACTTTACATTTCATTTAAAATACACCAGTTCTAAGAAGTTCTATTAGGAGGTCATTGTCTCAGGTACTGCATAAATGTCAGCTATGTTTTCATTTGCTCCTTTATTTCCTTTTTTTTTTCTTGAATTTTGGTTAGGATTTTCCTCCAGGCCATTCCTTCTTGAGGTTCAGAGTCCTCGAACCTCTGTTCCAGCTTCTTTACTTTCCAGCTCAGCATCCTACTATCATTCATGGTGTAGTTCCAAAATGCACACATTCCTTACAGCTGAGATAAGAATCACTGGGGTTTTCTTTGAGGAGCTGCTCTACCTTTGGCCTCACATGAAAATGTTGCCCTTCATAGGAAATAAATTTGCACTGCTTTGATTCACAAATTCATCTCTCCTGTCCTTGTGGACCTAATCCTGTAATTGGACCCAGGCACAGAAGCTACATGTACACTAAATTAAACATGGGCAGCAGCGCTCCTGGGCACTGCAGCCGGTTGGGAAAGGCAGTGCCTGTGCCTGGACTGCCTGGTTAAAGCTGTTCACATGGCAACCGCTTACTGCAAATGGACCCTGGACTAAGCGCTGTGCCTGACAACAGAGTTACAATGGGCAAATGCCCTGAGAAGCTGTGGCTGCCCCAAACCTGGGAGTGTTCAAGGCTGGAGGGGATTTTGAACAACCTGGTCTGGTGGAAGGTGTTCCTTCTAATGGCAAGGGGAGTGCGATAATCTTTAAGGTCCCTCTCAACCCAAACCACACTAGGGTTCTAGAATTCTAATGAAATTCCTGTCAGGATGCTCCAAAATTCTGCTAGTACAGGCACAGTACCTGGGGGTGCTACTGCCACACCTGAATTTACAAGTGCTGCTGCCTGAGTCTCTTGCTGCAAAGCCCTTGCTGAGGGAGCAGCCCACAAGGACCAGCTCAGCACTTTATCTGAGTGAGTGGTGATTGTGGTGCAATCCAGGTCTGCAGGGTATTGCAGCACACCACTGGTGTCTCAGCTGCTTGTGAAGGTCCATTTGTCTTAGGTACTGTAAGATACACCGTGAAGCTAAAGCCATTGCTGAGTGACACATTTTATCTGGGTGCTGAGGTAGGTAGGTAGCAGATAGCTAGAGAGACTGATAGATTAGGATTCTTCATCCTCTGGCCCTTCTCCAAATTCCAGTTAGAGAAGATGATGTGGAAGGGACCTCAAAGGGATCTCAGTCCTCAGTGCAGAGCACTGACTTAAAAACCCTTACACAAGGCCACCCATGAGTCCAGATACCCCAGGACCTTCTCTCTGGCAGTGACCTGCAGCAGGTTTGCAGAGTCCAAAGCAGGGCATGATGCAGAAATCCTCCTGTGGGCATGGCCTCCTCACAGCTTGTGGCAACCAACAACTCCCTCAACTTCTGCTTTAGCAGACTCTAAAGGAATTTTTCATCATGATTGTTTCTGTTCCTTTCCTGGAACCGGTTATATTCTTGGCCCCCATAACACCCTGGGCAAGGAGTTCCACAACCCATTAGATGTGGTATGAAGCAGTATTTCTTCTTATTTGAGTTTGCTGCTTGATCGTTTCTTTGCATGTGTCTCGGTTCTTCTATTGTAAGAACAGCTGTCTTTATTTACCTTTTCTGTGCCATTTGGGATGGAAAACATTTTTTTCTCAGATGTTGCCTTTCATCATCACTTTCTTCCCCATAAGGTAGATTCCTTTCTACTTGTTCAGTCTTTGCATGGAAGTTATTTCTCCATAAATATCACACCATATTCTGTCACAGTTAGAGATGTAATATAGTTCTGCTCTGAGCTTTTGAGATAGGGGAACCAGGCTATTTGAATGTACTTGGATTGGAGTAATGGCTTAATAATATCTTTCTTTTTTTTTTTTCCCTGTATTCTGTTTCCTGTAATTACCAACATCCCATTTGCCTTTCTGATCACTACTGAGCACTCACTGGTGGTGTGATAATCTCATAGTACTGTCCCCAGTGACCCAAGTTTCCCTTTCCTTATTGGTAATTGGTATATTAGAAGCCCTCATTACCTATGCAATATTCAGATTGTTTTTCTCTGCAGTGCATTACTTTGCACTTTCCAACACTAAATTCCATTTCTGTTTTATCATACAGCCACTCAGTAACACCAACCTATTCTGCAATTCTTTGCTGCCAGCAGTAGTTTGACAGGCAGGACTTACAGTATTTGGTGGAAACAACAAAAGCTGACTCTTTATGACACATTTAATTCCTCTCTTTAAAAAAATAACCAATTCACAGAGGAGCCCATCCATTTCTTTGTAGACTCTCTCCTACTTACACACTGTTGCTGTTGTCCAAACAGAAATCTTGTCGTGGACTTGCCATTCTTCTCCAGTTGATGTTGAATTAGTGAATTAAATCTCTTAGCAGGTTGCTGGGAATGGGACTGGACTTCTCCTGCTCCATAAGTGACACACTGTGCTCCACTGGCCCCCTGCAGCAGTTTTCATCTCCACACATCAAAGTACTTGCAAAGATGGGGGGGTATCAATGTCTCCAGGTGACAGCCAGGGAAACTGATACCCCTTTTAGCAGTAACAGTATGCAGTGTTCTAGAGTGGCCTGAATGCTATTTGTTGAATAAATTAGTTAATGAGTAACAGCAATAGTTGCTAATTAACATACTCAATGAATATTTATGCTGGCACCTTGCCAGTTGCACATCTTATACAATGTGTCTTTCACTCTCACTTTCCCCTTATTTATTTCATACCGTGAGCTCCCATCGGAAGCGACCTATCCTGGCTCTGCCTCCCCAGCATCTGTCACAGGGAGAGCCAGCTCCTTCTTCCCACCCTGCCACAGCCAAACATGATCAAATGGAAGCCTCAAAAACCATCCCCAGCTCCACTCTTTCCCTGCTTCCACTCTTTCCTCTTTCCCTGCTTCCCAAGGCAATAGATCAATGGCTTCTCCACAGCATCCCTAGGATTTACAGAGTCAAATTGCATAGAGGGAAGAAGATCCCAGCTCATGGAATGAGATAACCAACAAATGACCTGAGGGATTCAAGGTCACAATTTTTTGCCACTGTCAAAGACCAGACTCAGAAGAGTCGTGCCTTCGAAACATAAGCATTCTGGTATATTTAAAGCTTCATAAAGAAAATCAATAAAAATAACTTAATCAATAAAAATAGCTTAAAAATAAAAATTAAACAAACAAACAAAACCAAGCAAAAAACAACTAACTTAATCTCAAAATGGAATCCAATCTTTAACCTGCACAGCTTGGGGCCCGTTACTGTACCCCACATCCTGGACTCATTCCAGTGCCTGGAGTAGCCCCAAAGCATCACCATGTCACTAATCAGGCATCTCTGTATCCCTGGAGCAGGATGAGGCAAGGATTGGTGTTTGTAATTCAAGAAATGAGGTGTTGGTGTCATCTCTGCTTCTGAGATGTCCAACACACTTTTGGTCCTGTGAAGAGCACCCTGTAGGCACAAACCCCAAAGTTTGGTGGGTTTTATGCAGTACTTCCCTTAAGGATGAGACCCTAAGTATTATTCCTGTAATAATCTTGCCCAGTTGCTAAAAATTGAAAGCTGATTTTGAAAAGCCAAACAGCTAATGCTGGTTGTGTAGAGTCACAGAAAATCCTGCTCTACCAGTGACTGTGATCTAACATTAGGAAAAGATGAAGTAGCAAATAAAAGTTTCTTGATAACAAATGCAAAGTGACTCTTACAGGGCAAAAACCACAGCCTAATAATGTCTGTACAGTAATGGACATTACATTAGTTATTTCCTCTCAGGAAAGACACTGCAATCAGTGTGCATAGTGCCTGTAAGTACATAATTCAGGGTCTAGCAGCACTCAGAAAGCTGAGCATCAGGGACTACTAGGAAAGAAATGGAGGAAAAAAAAGGCAGCTCTTCTCATCCCTGTGCTGCTCTGTACATTGATGGTGTGTAACCCTGCAGGCAGGGCTGATCACTGTGCCCAGGAAAAACAGAGCAGGGCCAGAAATGTTCACAGGAGATCAACAGGGATGATCAAAGCTAGGGAAAGTCTTCAAAATAAAGAAGTATCACATGGGCTGGGACTGCTCAGCTGGTGAAGAGACCACTGGGACAGCAGAGGAGAGAGGTGTGTGAAATGAGGAATGGCCTGGAGAATGGGATAAAAATGTGTCTCCCATCGTGTGAGGAGAGACTTTACATGATGAAGTGCCAGGTTTAGAGCAAACACACCCAACACATAAGCACTTTATGACACCCACTGCCACAGGATGTCGTGGAGGCCAAAGGTATAAACGGTTTCCAAATACAATTAGAAAATTCTTGAGAGAAAAGTCAAAGGCCCCTAGACCGCACAGATGAAGATATAGCTATGGATCAGGAAATGCCTAAACTCCAGACTGCCAGAAGCTGCAAGGATGAAGTGGAGGAAATATCTCAGTACTTGTCCTGCTCCTGTGCTCTTTTGCTGAGCACTGGCTGCAGGCTGGCCATGGACAGGATGCAGTCTGGGTGACCCCTCAGCCTGACTCAGCACTGCCCTTCCTGCAGCCTGGCTCCCTTCCAGTTGGGCTCTTTCACATGATGGCTGCTCAGAGGCTGCATTTCTTCGTGTCCTGCTGTCTTGTGAAATTTGGGTTATACAGAACACAGGGTGTTCTCTGCCAGCTGAGACAGACCCTCACTGGGATCAAGGCAAAGAGACACAATTTTCAGACACAACGATCAGAGCTGAGAAACTTGGTGCTAAGAGGTCAAGGGTCCTGATGGAGCTGCAAAAGAAAAGAAATGACAAAGAGCTAAAACAGAGCTGCCATGAGCTGACCAGCACTCTGGCAGGACCCATCAGGGGGTAGGAAACCACACTCAGACTCATTTCTTCTGAGACAGTCCCCATCACAATCCAGTGCCATATGGAGTAGGAATATGGACGTGTAAGGAATTTTGGATCCATGCCATGCCCAGCACTTAGGCAGTTTCTGCCGACTTCACGTTCCACCAGGGTATAACAGCTCTGGGTTTTGCTCTGGAGTTCCTCACTAAACAAAAGAGGGGGCGAGCCTTGCTCCAGGCTCACAGCAGGCTCTCCGAGACTTCCCAGCTTTCCCATGGCAGATGCACAGAGCTGTAGGAGGTTCAGATAAGGCCTCCCTCCAAAATTAAAAAAAAAAGAAAAACCAAACCAAAAAGCCAAAACACAAAAACCCACCAAAAAACCAAAGTGCTTGAGCAGCCAGGTAATGAGCGGCACCTGTGCACCTCAAGGCACACGGCGCTTCCCAGCTGAGCCCACAGAGCTGCTCCATGTGCTGGAGATGGAGGTGATGCCTGCACCATTGCAGTTTTGGGGTGAAAAATAGTGCAGAAAATCCCTCCTTTGCCTCACTTTGCAAAGCTACAGCGTTTGTGAACACCGTGAAGCAAATAAGGAGTGTAAGTGCAGGGCGGCTGTTTTTGAATTACTAAAAATCTCAGCACACAGGCTTTGTCTGTGATAAGCCTAATCTTCTCATCATTATCATGCTACAAATCACGCTGGAGGCCTCTATAATCTGACTTCATTTTGCATTAACCATAATTGTGAGAACTCACCTTCTGCATGCGTGTTTGGGCAAAGATTGTTTGCCAGTGACTTTATACAATTATTATACTCCCAGAAGTATGCCAGAATTCATTTTTTTTCCTTGATTCAAAAAGTAAAAGAAATAAAAGGAATGATCCCAGCAGAAAAAAGAAGGAGAGGAGAGGAGAGGAGAGGAGAGGAGAGGAGAGGAGAGGAGAGGAGAGGAGAGGAGAGGAGAGGAGAGGAGAGGAGAGGAGAGGAGAGGAGAGGAGAGGAGAGGAGAGGAGAGGAGAGGAGAGGAGAGGAGAGGAGAGGAGAGGAGAGGAGAGGAGAGGAGAGGAGAGGAGAGGAGAGGAGAGGAGAGGAGAGGTTCTTGTTACACAGCACGACTCTGAAGTGTACAGCAGTGGCACAAATTTCAGGGTTAGAGGTACTGAATAACCAGGCTTCAGCAGTCAGCTCAGTGTGCACATTGCTGTGACAGGTGAGGTCCTCACACATCAGCTCTCAGTCGGGGACACGTGCGATGACTTCACCTTTGCTGCTCTCTTATCAGCACAGATACAGTGCTGGGTTTGGACATCCTTTTCATCTTCTTCCACTTCTACCAAAATCCACACAGCCTGCTCACTCATAACCTTTTCCTCTACAGACTGCCAGGAGTTTGCCTTACCTCTAGGGACTGATCCTATTATTTCCAGACCAACACAGGACCTTGCAGGAGGGGTGGGCCAGGGCCAGGGCTGGGCTGGGAGCTGCAGGGGAAGCTCTCTGGAGTCAGTCAGAAGCTACAGGGATCAAAGGGCAGAGCCAGCATTTGCAGCTGCAAAGCAGACCTGATGCTGATCCCAGCCCTTTTAGATCCCAGTCTGATACAAGAAGAGAAATTTTCATAGTCTTCCCATTAAACACCTTATCAGCAATGTTAAAGCATCTGGAGTGACGGGGTGCTAAGGTGGAGAGACTTGTCAGGAGGGGTTTGTAAAGAGGAACACCTAAGAACATGAAACCAAAGGAATTATTATGGCTAATGAAACAAAGGCATTTGATTAATTACTGACATGGCAGAAGTACATTTTTAAAAGTGATTACTATAACTAGAGATGTCGAATGTGATAAGATGCACTAAACAGCATACAACACGGCAGGGGAAGATTTATGAGATTCCCCTGCACCTTGGATGCAACAAAGTTCATCAAATCCCAGGAGTTCACAGGAAGAGACCCGAAGAGCTGTGAGTCTTCTGCAAGGCCCTGGAGAGCCACATTATCTAACCAGGACTGTCAGTGATCCAGATAAAATACTGGGGGTCAGCTGGGAGGGGTAGAAGGCAGCAAGGCTGCTTGGGCTGGTGGTCTGCTCCCAGCACAGGGGATGTAGTGGTGGTTTGGCCCTGACCAGGATGTCCAGGGAATTGTCTAACAGGGGGCACATGAAGAAATTGTGGTGCTCAGGCTTTGATGTGCCACTTCTTCTTATGCAGCAGTGTGGAGGTGGCAGGGTGTTCTGCCATGGAGGGTAAAACTGAGTTTGCCTGAAGGGTTTCACCATGAGAAGAATTTCAGCAGACATGAACTTAGTTGTCTGCTGGTGCTTAGAACCATTCTGGCCATGCTGGAGTCATAAAGCTTCCCTCTCCTTTTACTTTGCCATCCAGCACTTGGCCCTGGGAAATTTCCTCAGGGATCACAATTATTCATGAGCCTCTTCCTCTGCAGGGGGGGGAATACATCCCATTTGCCACTGCAACCCCAAGCCCTCTGAAGGGGTTTGAGGCTACAAACTCTTGTAGCTTCCTGCTGGAGCTACTTGCATTAAAGACACAGGTGATGGGAAATGGGTAATTTTTCATCAAGCCCTTATAGATTAGCTCACCTGGGTCAGGTTAGTCACTGGTGGCTGGCAGAGCAGGCTGGGGCTATCTGCTCTGTGCTGCCCTGCTGTTATCCTCTTCCTCAGACACCAGCCCCTGGCTGCTCTCTGGGAGCACCAGCACACAGCCAAAACTCGGGTTACACATTGCATGTTAATTTGTAAGCTAATTTTGCCCTCTTGGCTCTGTTCGTGCTCTGGCTCTGAGCTGCTGCTCACAGTCAGAACTGGCCCTGCATATTTAGACAGTGACGGTCAGGACAGGCAGACAGCCGGGACTTCAGCATTTCCACCTGCACTGAGTTAAGAGTATCACCTAGAAACACTGCTCCTCTCTGCAATCTGCATGGAAATAGGGCTTTATTGATCACAGGGGTGCAAACACAATGGGCCTGAAGTGGCAAACAAATGGTGATCACAGAAAGAAAAACAAGTTACATAGAAAAAAAAGTCAGCTATAAGAAGGCAAGTTGCAACAGTGAACACTGGGGACTTGTCCAAGGGCCAAGAACTAACCAAGTGTTCGTAGGTGCTCTTGGACAACTGTAATGTAAGATTTGGAGCCAGATTTCTCAGTCAGGGTAAGAAAGCAATGAGGTAAATTGCACTAATGTGATTTACAGCCACAGAGACTCTGCCACTAAAAGCACAGATCCCTCCAGAAGAGCAAGGGGCATCTCTGATGAGTCGCTGCATGACAGCAGCTCCTTACGCCCTGGAAAAACACCTCAGTGATTCACCGGCAGACACATGCCCCAAGGGAAGTTTCAAAAGGTGAAAAAAATAACAATATCCTCAAGCTACCTATAACAATTGCTAATTTCCAGCTACTTTCTCTTTTAATCATCGAGACTGGCGTATGTTGACGCTCCTCTATCATTGCTGTTAATCAGATTTTACTATCTCTGTTTAACTACCACCTTCACAGGCCCCATGGCATTTTTTTGCTTTTGTATGACAGCTCCATTACCTTACCCGCGTTGCCCCGCACTGACACGGAGGGTAATGGAACACCTCCAGATAAAGGGGAGGGAAGGAAGGAGATCCCGGGTGCTGCCCTTGCCAGCAGAGGTCACTGCAGAATGGGAGTGTGAACCTCACCCGGGACACATTTCCAGCCAAACACCTAAAAACGAGATTCTCCATTCTCAGGCATGCACGTGATAGCCCACACACATTAGGTTGTGGGTTTTGGTTTTTTTTTGTTTGTTTGTTTGGTTTTTTTTTGTTTTTTTTTAAATAAAATTTAGTCTTGTGGAGATCTGAATCCAAGCAGTGCCTCCAGGTAACCCAGTGGATCTCCTTGAGCTCAAGTGACCAGACAAAATATTTTTCCAACACTCACTTTTCCCAACTGGCCAGATCACACTGGTTTTAGGTGAGGGCACCCACTACACCCAGAAATACTATATTTTCTGAATGCAGCAATACATTTCAATATCATTGCTAGCAGATTGGCTGCTGTTGAAAGCAGGTCGGCTACTGTTGATAGCAGATCTATTGTGTGAAAATAAAAGGGGGCTATTTTTTTTTACTTATTCTTATTCTTTATCTCAGTTTCAGGGGTGCTGACATTGAATGCTGTAATCTCAGTGAGATTTAACTCTGATTACCCAGTATGGAAACATTTCTCCCATTCATCTCTCTGGGGTACATAAACACACTGTGACTATGGACCATGTGGATTTCCCAGTGCACCCAGGGTCACACAAGGGTTGTCAGAGTAAGGACTAAAGGCACTTGGCATGGAACATCAGCTCTGCTGTGCATTCAGTTTTGCCATGGGAGCCTTCATGATGGTCATTTGAACTGCTGTATAACCCTGATACAAAATCATCTCCCATGAGTTCTTCTCCATCTTTAGATGTTGCAGAAGAGACTTCAGGAAGTCACCCACTCTAGATTTAAAAGAGAAACTGAGAATCCAACTTTACTCCAGTAAGTAGTGGCTAATTACCGCCAGTTTTTTTTTACTTGCCTTCTGTTCTGGATGTATCTAGCATCAACACCCAACCACTAGATTTTATTATGGGTTTATTTTCTGCTTGGAACATCTGTTGCATTTTCCCCATGCTCATACTTGTAGACCACAAGCAAGTCACCCCTCAGCCTTCCTTCAAACAGAAGAATTCCACTGAGTTCTCTGTATCCTACCATAAAGTTTTCCAGATCTCAGGCTTCTCATGCACCTTTCCCTGATGCCTTTCCAACCTGTCAACATCTCCTTTGAAGTGTGGGCTAGAAAATGGGGCAGAGCATTCCCATGGCTGCCCCGTGCTGCTGTGCACAGAAATAAATCCAGGTCATGGCTCCTCCTGGGCATGTCCAGGACATTCTGCACAGCAGCATCACACAAGGAGATGACATTCACCTGGCTGCTCACTGTCACCCCTGCATCTTTCCAGATCCTTGTGGTGCAAGGGATGGAGTCCCTTCCCAAGGGATCATTGACCTCCCAGCACTGTAATGAAAGGCCAGCCCTGAGCTTGAAGCAGAAAATGGCTCTGCTGATCCTTGGACCATTTGGCTTAGGACCAAGCCCAGGTTTATGTTAGAGCCTCAAGGGAGACTCCCCAGCTGCAGCAGCACAAAAAGGATGGAGCTGGGAGCAAGGGTGGAGCCTGCATTCCTCAATCTAAAAGGAGACTTTTAGTCTATTCCTCACCTCCCTTTCTTTGAAATGTCTCTCAAGAGATGGTTAGAGAACAAAGGCAAGGAATGAATAAAACACACATTATCAGTGCTTTGCATGAGTCCTGCAGGGAAAGGTGGCAAGCTCCCTCCTCATCTCCTCCCTTTCTTGTTCCTCCCTTGCCACAGTGACTCTCTGGCTTGGCATCCTCCTTGCCATTCTTTGCAGATTTCTCCTTGGAGACACTGGAGATGTTGGCTCCTTCCTCAGAGAGACTCCCTGCTTTGCTGCTGCTTGCTGACATCCCACTCAAAATTGCTTCATTGGAATGGCACAAATGGCAGAAGCAGAGGAAAACACACAAGAATGGGGACAAAATGCTGCACAATGATAAATAGAAAGCCATAAATGTTGTGGGGTGGTGCACACCACTGACTCACTGGGGAGCAAAGCAGGGCCCTATCATTCACTGCCATCAGGAAAACCTGGAAGGACTAACATTATACCTTTGAACAATGACATTTTTAAAATTAATATATTCTTTTTTTCTGTCTCTTGCAGCATATTTTTGAGCACCACATTGTCCAGTGCTGCACCTTTTTTTCTTCATAGGATTTTAATGGAATTTACTTCCTTTCCAGCCCACAGGGCTTTATACAAATCTCCAAGTATTACACCATTACTGCCATGCAATGGAAAACCAAGCCCTACGGATTGTTCAAATTGTTCAGTTATTTGTGTGGGCCAGAAAATCTTTTGAATGCATTCTTTTATTAGCTGTTAGGGGGTTTGTGCCTTTTCCAAGCAGGTTCTGCAGAAGATGAGCATTTGCTAGTCTGCAATATGTCAGCATAGCTTCATGGATGATGTAAAGCCAAATCTGAATAATGCCACTGCTGTTAATTTGCATGGCTGCTTAACATTATCACAGCAAAGTTGGATAGGGATGGACTGTCAGTTGTTTTTTGCTGTGCATGAACTGGGTTCCAAACAAGAAGTGGTAGTTTTACATGCAGTAGATAGCAGATCTGTGGAATTGCTTGCCAAAGGAAGTTGTGGATGATAAAACTATTAGGGTTCAACCAGTGACTGGACAAGTTCACAGCAGAGAAATGCACTGAGGTTGCAAAACAGACAAACCACACCTTGGTCAGGGAGTCCCTGACCTGAGAACAGCTGATGCTGGAAGGGAAATGTTTCTTACAGGTTTTCTGCTTCCTTTCTCTTCCCAAGACATCTATTTATGATTTCAGTCCAAAGTTGGATGCCAGTCAAGATGGACCTTGGTGTGACCTGGTACAGCTGCTCTCCTGGTTTTATGTTTGTGGCACAAATACTGGTGACAAGGAGGCTGCAGCTCATGGACTCAGAGAATGGTCTTGGGCTGGAAAGGACCTTAAGGATCATTTTATTCCAGCCACCCTGCCATGGGCAGGGACACCTCCCACTAGACCAGCTTGCTCAAACCTATTTACTGAAGTGTTTAGTTTTTAAGAGAAAAATTGCTTGGATATTTGTATTTACTTCTACCATTACATAATGCTTTGGGTTATGCATGGCTTTCAAAAAGCAACGCTGGTTAATGGCACTATTACTTATATTTTCTGTGGATAAATTTTATCTTCTTTATTCACATCCTTACAAGAAAATTAGGACAGAAAAAAAAAAAAAAAAGAAAGGAAAAAATTAAAAACAAAGAAATCAAGTACACGTGTTATTTTGACCCAAAACAACTCCATGACAGCTAGTACACATAGACATTTCAACAGGCATGTTGGCTTTATAATCCCTTTTTTTTTGGCGTCAGCCTAAGTGATGAAAGGTAGCCATGTGTCCAGATAACTCCATATGAGTGATTAGAAAACCTGGTCATTTTTCCCATGGCACAGGCCCCTACCTGCCTTTTTAAAGACAGCTTTCATCCCAGATGCTTGATGAATGCCAGCTTGTTGCAGTATTAGCAGTAATGTCATATACCTGTGAATGTGCAGCCCAGCCCTGCAAGAAGCAAGTGCCAGGGAAGAAGATGAAAAGCAGCGCCTAAAAGCCTGAATACTCCAGATGGGCAGGCTGTCCCCAGGGATTAGCTCTCCTCTTGTTTCCATCAGCAAGCAGAGGGAAACAGTTAAAAGAAACAGGCCTTGTTTGCATTAATATTTAGAATGTTTTGCCCAAAATGTAGCTAAATAATGAATTTGAAGGTACTAAACACTGTTGTGTGAAGCTGCAGCTCAGACAAAACAGAGGAAGAGAGGTGGCAGAAAGGCAACTTGGGGAAGCAGAGACTCTGCTTGGCCCTGTGTGCCATCAGGATCTTTCTGGAGGATTCCACAGAGATCCGACTGTGAGACCATGACAAAAACCTGACAGCAACCTCAGGTGGAAACACTGATGCCAAATAAATGGCCACTGGAAATCTTCCAGTGAAGCAGGTAAATGCTGGCCCTCAGCCGACAAAATCCAGCAAGGGCTTGTCTATCCAGCAAGCCAGAATCATGTTCTGAACTAACCAGTGAAAGCAGGAAAGACATCACTTTCCTGAAGGGATGGACATCACCCAGGCTTCCCTAAAACTGGTCAACAGAACAGTGGAGGAATGGGCACTAAATTAACACCACTCCACGGGATGTTCAAACTGCAGGTGGAGAGCTGAGCTCCAGAACTACTGACAAGATGCTTCTGGGGGTGGGAAGCAGCAAATCTCACTTAGCAGCTCAGATTAGATCTAGATGCAGACGCAGATATTGTTGGTTTATTAATGTGCCTGCTCTCGAGCTGGGTGGCAAGTCCCCGGAGGGGCTGGAGTGCAGAGGGTTGAATAGTTTACCTCTGAGAGGGAGAAAGCAAGAGTGAGGCAAAGCCCCCACACTGCTTCCCTCTGTGTTACTGCTTGGATCAGCCAGAGAGGCTCCTCCAGGATGCCAAGGCCCACAGGCCACATCCCATGTCCACGTGGAGCCCCTGCCCTGCAGTGCCTGTCCTTCCCCAGCTGCTCCCACCATAGACTGGCACTGGCCTGGCTGCATTCCCAACCCTGCACCAAACAAGCCACAGATATTCCTCCTGCTCTCCCAAATTAGGATATTTTCCCTGGGGACTGCTGTCTGACTGTCAGTTTTTCCAAGCTGAGGCTGTGCCAGCTTTGCATTTCCTCTTCTTTCCTCATACACTAACTCAAGCTTTGTCTGTGGGAAGCTTTCTCTCCTAAAAGCAGATGGTGAATATCCTAGTTTTCCTAGGCTTCTGGGCTGGGGCTCAGGCTGGTGGTAGCCATTATACCTGATGGAATCACTGGGCATGACAGTGTCAGCCAACAGGTTTCAATATCAGGGTACACAATAGCAATTCATAACCATGTCTAAAGACTGACCAAAGACTGAGGTTCCATGTCTGATGCACAGGTGTTCCCACTGCAGAGAAAAGTGGTCAACACTGATCTGCAGTCCTGATCCTCCCAGGTCTCTGTCACCTGTTTTATTTCTGTTCATGCAAGTATTTTGTTCATGCAATCTGGTAAAAGAGGTTGGTCCTGGGTCTTCTCAGGTGCAGCCACAGCATGGTTCTTGTCTGTGCCCAGGGCAGGGCAGAGAGCCATTCCTTGCCACATGGACAGTTCTGGAGGAGGAGCCACCATATTTGTCAGTGGTGTCCCAATTCTCCTTCAATTTCTGCATCATCTGGAAGGGCATCAATGCAGAAGAGGTGTGAGAGTGTGTCAGATTAAAGGTTTTTTTCGCTTTTCAGTGACTGGATGCTGGTTGCTAGAGCCCATGGGTGGTCTATCACAGCCAAATGGTCGGGCAGGAGGTTCCATTGGGATTATCTGTTGGGAAACTGAGGCTGGAGGTGGCTTAGGACCAATGACCAGACCAGTTCACCACGGGCACAGAGCTGGAAGTACATAAGTCAAAATAAAAAAGATCACCCAATGATGAAGGAAAAGGAGGAAGATATTCTGCCTTGGCTTCTCCTGAAGATCATCACAAGTTTGAGTCCTGAGTGTAGGTTGGAAGAGGGCTCTTAATTTTGCAATGAGGAATGCAGAGACTGGGTTTGATGCTGGAGAACTCACCACTGGGGAGCTGGTGACTTTCCATAAACAACCCCAACCAGCCGAGCCTGACGCCACTTCACAAAGAACTGAATTTCATCCTGAGCAGATATATTTGTTTTGGAAAGGTGTCTGTAAAGCTGAATGTGGTGCAAGTATGCTGCTGGCGGTGAATTTTCTGGCAGAGTCCCTCTTGGCATGCAGCAAAATTACCAGTCCAGCCCCACCATTCATGCCGGGCCTCAATCACCAGCGTGTTGCTGCAGCTTTGTGCTGGTACTATTCCAGAAAAACAAGGGAGAGGCTCCAGAGAGCTCCTGAGCAATGCCATGTCCTGCCTGCATGGCAAAGTCCGTGGCAAAGCTGCCTGCCAGCAGCTGGCTCTTTGCAGGAATGTTGCTCCAGCCATGTCAGCATCCTCTCAGTGTCATTTGCCATCTGCCTGTGCCTTGTTTTCTCTCTTGGTCCTACACCAGGCTGGGTGGGCAGGGAGCAGACAGTGAAAGGGATTAGTGGCTCCTGTGCCTCCTCCAAAAAGCAAGAACCGTGTCCCAGCTGTGCTGCTGAGGGGTGACAGCAAGGCCACAGTGGAAACTGAGGAGAGGCACAGAACCCTGGCAAGGTTGGCATCTGACCTGTGCTCAAGGTGAGCAGAGCCCTGCCTTGCTGGAGGAAACAGTCAAGTGGTGTCAAGTCAAAGGTGTGCCTTGTACATACAGGCAAAAAATAATTTTGAAGCTAAAACCCTCAGCAAAGCCTTGCAATAATGGGCTTTAGCTCTCACCACTATCACAACACCCACGTGTCACCCAACAATGTTATTTCTCTGTGCTTCAGTTCTTTCCCCTTGGAATGGGGAAATCTTCTGTCTCCAGCCCTTTGCTGCTCCTGCCTATTTAAACTGCAAGCTGTTCAGGCCAAGCATCAATTCTCACAAGGTGTACACACACAACATATTCCAGTGCATATTCCATACATCTAGGAATAAAAACAAAAACTTGGGGCTCCTGTGAAACTGACAAGTCTGGATAAGGGACATGCTCACCCTGCAGGCTGTGTCTACCAAGTGGCTGCATATGTGGCCAGGGTTTTGAGAGACATTAATGTGATGTTTCCTTATGCCCTCAGTCTCTTGGACTCCCTGTGCTGCCAGACATGCGTGGCTACAGCAAGGCTCCCTAATCACTGGCTGCTGGCAAACACACAATCAGTCACCAGCCACTTTTGAAGTGTGCCAGACACATCGTGGAATATGTGCTCCTCTCAACCCATCTGCACAACAGGCTACAGATGCCAGCTGCTTTTCTTGGAGTGCCATGGATGGGACAGAAAGAAGGGAACAGGAGAAAACAGAGTAACTAAAAACCATGTTCTCCACACTTCTTTTAACCCATTTCCTTCTTGCCTGCATACTGATTGCAAATTTTTTTCTCCTTTTCATTTTTTCTCTCCTTTTCATTTTTCCAGTGATTAATTAGGCCGTCATTGAATCAATGAGGTTTTACTCATATAACAATAAAATAGGAGATATTACTAACCTGACTCTGAAGTTTTCTTTGGGAATATTCACAATTTTAAAAAGGATGAGCTAGAAAAGAGCACTGGGGATAATGATCTTCACCTTCTTGTCCCTTACACTTTCCCAACACTGCCCTGACTTCACTGACCATGATGACAGTATTATCATGTTGCAACACTACTAACAGGGTGATGATTTCACCAGGATCCTTGTGCAAGATCATACATATTTTGAGCCAAAATTTTAGGAAGGAAATTCACTGAAAATTTTTATCCCCCCAGTGCAAATCTACATGCAAATCCTCTTTTAAAAGAAACATAGCTGGGTATATGATTCTGCACATGAAGGCACATGAGCATGGCTGAATCACCTGAATGAATCCCACTTCAATGGGATTGAACTAAAAATGCTGCACAAAGTGCATCGGAATACTTGGACATAGGAAAAAAGAGGAAAGAGATCTCACCGTGAGCAACTTTTCTTTTTGAGAGCAAAATGAATGAAAGCAAGCAAAGGTTAATTATTTCATGTGCCTTCAGCTGAAAGGTGCTTGATGAGCACAAGAAGTCATCCTGGGAATTCTGTATTTTTTAGAGCAAAGCTTTTTGTGAAATTCTCAATCAATTCCCATCTCCCACATCAAGATCCCCAGCTTATTTGGGGGCCCTGCACACCCTCCCCTCGTGTGTAATGAATAAATCAGGATTGCAAACAGCAGAAACCACATTTCTTCTGAGCAAGGTCTGTCTGCACAGACACACCATATGAATGGAACCATTTTCAATTCACAACTCTTAATAATTTGGTGACAGAGGGACAGAACACAAGACTGCTGGGCACAATGAGCTAATTGGATAAAAGGCATGTGAAAACACCATACCTATAATGTACCTTGTTAGCATATGCAAATGACATAATTATACAGGCAGGCACAGTAATATATTGTCCATGTGAACTGTCCACAAATACTTTTGAGATCAAGAAATAAAAGTAAATTCTTTAAACATCCTAATTGGTTGCCAAAAGGAAATTCATTCCAACTAGAACTTAACTCAGTGTAAAGTAACGTAACTCATTTGATCTCAGTGAAGATCAAAAAAACACAACCATCTCCAGAGAATCTTGGATTTCAACACACTGTTTGTATATATTTACTACATAAAGTTATTAAGCAAAAAACAATCTTAGTGAGATGAAGACTCTGTGAAATCACTCAATGCTATTTGTTATGTGTTATTTGTGAGTCAAACACTGTCCTGTTCGTGCAAGAAGACTCCAGGCCTTCCTAAAATCTGGGTTTGCATGCAGGATTTCTACAAGCTAAATGGATAGTCAGATGTTTCTCATTCCCTCAACTGCACTCAGTAATTTTGCACTTCAAATTTAGGCCAGCCTCTCACCTCTCAAACTATTAATGTGCCTCAGAGACATTTTCTAGGGAATTATTCAGGTAGACAACATTTTTTCTACTTGATTTGCTACGAAATGATAAGCACTGTTAAACCAAAGGTTAATCATTGATTGAGTTTAATGACACTAAAAGAAACAGGTCATGTGAGAAAGCAATTGCACTTTCATTTTTGCTGTCACAGGTCATTTATAGCTTTTGATTCAAATTCCACCCCACGCAAAGAGTTGCTAACAACATCCTACTTCAAATTCTAATGTACTACAACTGCAGAGCAAGCATGTGAGCTGGCAGTAATCAGGTCATTTGTAAAGCATACACAGATTCTTTCATTCATCCTGGCCATTAGACTGTTTGAAAAGATTATTTTTTTTGTTCTACATTAAGAGGCAGTGCTTTTGACAGCTTGTATTACAGCAAAATTCTCCTTTTTATGTGTGTTCAAGGCTGTTCTGCCATTTTCGTGCATTTCAGAATCTCATACTCATCATCACCTGCAGCTCTTCCCAGTTTGGTACGGACACAAAATCAAACAAAACAACAGCAAAAAACAAACAAACAACAAAAAAAGGGAAATAGCTTGAAAATAAATAATTTATTTTCTCTGTGACCAATAGCTCTCGTGCCCCAAAGTACACGAGGACCTGAAAAGTCAACTGTAAGAGTTTATTATTCTTTCAAGGATGGCTACATCAGCAGGGAGCTGCCCAGACAGTAATAAAAACTCCTCCTGATCTCATCCTCCTTTGTGCCCTTCCATATTCATTTGGTTCCAGGTCATGACTCTTCCTTTACACCACCACCAAGCAGATCAGAATCAAACCCTCCACCTGCTGAGGGAGAATTAGTGGGCACTGTTAATCCAATATTCATCTATGCTTTGGCTCGCTAGACAAAATAATTAGCCCTCTAATGAAGAAAGGACCCTTTAGAAACTTAGACATGGGCAGAAAATAAGCTATACAAGTAGATCATGAGGCTTTATAAATCCTCTGTCACCTTTCTTTTCTTCCTTTTCATCCATGCAATAAGACAAAGAAGGGCCTAGTCCTCTAAACTTTTGGGCCCTTATATCAGAACCCACATAATTGTACAAGAATTTGCACACATGTACAAGAATTTTCAAAACTGACCTTGTTTGAAAGAAGAAAACCATAAAGACAGTGATATAAGCTCGACTTAAAAATTCAGGATTTTTGTTACAAAAAGCAGTTATAGGCAAAGGGAACTGTACTTTCAAAAAACTAACGGTGGGACAAAAGAGATGAGATTGCCTTTATTAGTAGATTGTACACGGATTCAGGGGTGAGCTGGTTCTTTGGAACCAGGCTGTTGCCAGGTGCAAAGCTGCAGGGAACAGTTTGTCTCTGAGGCACAGCACTGATCCTTCCTGCAATGGGCAAACGACTCCAGGTGTGATTTGATGGAAATGGGCTGTTGGTAGAGACCAACTCCAGAGTATCACCAGAGCTCATAGCAAAAAATTGGCTTTAAAATGGTAGTAGAAGTGATACAACAAAAGGAATGCCTTGAAGCATTGAAGTGTTTCTCTTTTCAAAGAATGCAGAGGGGATTGTTCAAATCTATAAAACACGAGGAGAGTGCTTGTTCTGCAATAGCAAAGATTTTTTTTCCCTTTAAATCAGGTTCAGGAATGACCATAAAAAGTCTGCATTAAAACTTCTCATTTTCAGTGTGGCAGAGCTGGACCATTGCCACAGACTTTTTGAAGAGTCACTTCACATCCACCTCTATTTTCACCCTTTCAACCCAATTCTACATTGTTACTGCAGAGTGGTGGAGCTGCCTTTGAAAACATACAAAGCAGGTGATTTTCAATTGTATAAAGCCATGTTTGACTTCAGGCATTTGAATTCACGGGAATAGCCTTTCAAAGTGCCTGGTCCAAAGCATAGTGAAGTCAGTGGAAAATCTCCAGGTGACTTAACTGGACCTTGGATCTGGGCCAAACTGTGGAGCCTCAAAGTCTGGAAGTCTCCACTGGGCTTGAAGTTAACCCTGATTGTTCAAAAAGAGAACAAGAATTTTGTTAGGTCAACCTCCTCCACGCACGCTGTGTCCTATTTTGCAATGGCTTGAGAGTCTTCTTGAAGGCTGCAGGCATTCAGCACATTACCAAATGACCCTCCCATATTAGGATAAACCTTCCACAAAAGCCACTGCAGGAGATATGCAGTGGTTTCATTACATTGTCTCAATCCAGCTCTGCCAAAATTCATCCAGCTGTCCACTCTAGTCACCTTTAGCCACAAGTTGTGGTTGCAACTCATCTGCTAAATTTAGCAAGCCACATGGAAATTCACTTCTAGGAGACTGTTCCCTCCAGGCACTGGCTATGAAAAATAAAGGAATAAACGCAGAAATACAAAAATTGAAATTAAAAATATGATCTGACTTCCAAAACAATTCTTTATCCATAAAGTTCCCACCCAAGGAACCAGTTACATGTTTCAAGGGACTATATTGTTTAATGAAACTGTAAATGCCACACAGTTAAAAGAGAGAGATGCAGCTAGATTTAGTTAAACAATTGACTAATAACTCAGTCAACATTATTCTTACCCTAGGTAGTAGTTATCAGCTTAGACAGCTGTTACAGTCTTTCACTGTAATACTTAAAAGGCAAACCACCAAATTCAATACCATATTGTTTGTGTAGTAGTGTTTGTTTAAAGGTAAATCACTCATAAAAGTGTAATTTCCTGCTGATACATAATGGTGGATAGCGGCAGGAAGCCGGTCGGAGCAGACAGACCCTGAGATAGGCAGTGCTAAATCGCCAGCAGCAGCTACCCCAGCTCTGAAATTACTGTGTTTTTACACCCAGTCACACCTAGATCAGCATCAGCATATTAGGCCTCCTTGCAGACACCTCTTTTCTCTTTGTGCAACAGCACACGATAAGGAAAAGTGCTACAATCGACACAATAAAGTCATGGTTCTCCAAATAAAGATTCCCTTCCTGCTGGGGACACCCTGCTTGGCAAAATTCCCTCCCCACTCTGGTTTTCTCACTGATTTTCTACAGAATCATGCTTATATTTTGGGGATCCTTCTGCCTGCTCTCAGCTGACGCACTACCTCATAGGATTCCATCATTTTTGGAACTGCTAATTGAAGCTCCCAAATTCACAGCGTTTTGCTCCCTGGTTTCCAAGTGTCAGTGGCACAGACAGAGAGCAGCTGCTGTCGGCTTTGGGAGAGCTGCCCCAGATTCATGCCACTATGACCAAAATCCCAATTAACTTGCCAGCATGTGCTGATCCTCCACCCACTCAGCCTGAATAGGGCCTGGCAGTGTGAAAGCCATGTGGATGCTCCCAGGGATTCAGCCACATTTATCAATCATGGGATGAAACATGCCCTGAGAGAAATAACTCTGTGTTTCCATCTTGGAGCTAAATGCTTTTTGTCCAAGTTCATCTCCCTAAATCTCAGGTTTCTCAGTCCAAGCCAGCTCACTACATGATTAAATTATAATCAATGAAAAGAGAGGCAGAAGGTAATTCATGCTGGGCATTCCATCTACTGAGTTGGTTTTTTTTTGGCAGAATGAATCAGCATCCATCTCTCAGACAGTCCCCAGTGCCCAGGGTGGGTGGATATGTATTTCACTTTCCTGCATTTCTCTGAAGAGATTTCCTGGGATGCCATCAGTATGCCTTGATGGCCTGCTGCCAGAGCACTCCCCAAGTGCCATAGGAATGCACTGGATACAATCACACAGCCTGTAGCTCAAGCCCACGCAGAGTGGGGAGGAAAGGACTCTCACTGCATCTCTCACCCTTTCTCTGCCAAAGCCTAATTGCTCAGAGAGATTAGGAGAATAAAAACAATGTGTGTCCTCTGCTCACTCTTACCCATCTATACCTGAGAAGCTGGACCCAGGCAAACCTGGATCTAAGCCACAGAGCTCAGAGGAAGTTTTGACAGAATGAGGATGTTGAGCCTCACATGGAAGGAAGGGCAATTGCTGTGGAATTTGTACTGAGATTCTCTTGTTCCTCCTTTGGACAGGAGAGACTTCTGATATGTGTGTACACAGATATTTTTACAGAATTCATTTTAGCAGTTCATGGAAAGGAAATAGGAGACCTGCAAAGATTACAGAAGAGTGAATTACTATGCTAAATTTAAATTCATAAAACATTAATAGAAGGCTAAATTGGAAATCAGTTCCATCTTCCTCCATCTGCCAAGCTCTACTTTCTCAGCAGCAATCACGTAGCTCAGGGAAATTCTCCCATCTCCCTCCATTAGGGTTTGATGTTATCAGCATTTTCCTGTCATATACAAGAAATTATCTTTAATTAGCTCAGCTTACAGCTACACTACCCAGACTTGGAAACTTGTTTTGGGATATGAGGAACTAGTTGTCTTCTCAAGTGTCTTATGAATCATCATCAGCAGCAATAAATACATCAAACTCCTGTAGCTCAGGACTGTTGTCTGGCATAACTGAGGCTAATGCTTATCCCTGGAGATGGAGCTCCCGTGCCCAGGCCATGCCCACAGCTCCTCATCCAGTCCATTTCAGCCATTCTTTCCCCATGGCTATCAGCACTGAGAGAAGCAAGAACAAAATGTAACCTTGGCTTCCAGTGCCAGCAAGTGTATCCCAAATTATGCCTGAGAAAATAATTACTTGTATTAAAATGCTGGTTTTTTCACCTAATTTTGGTTTGGATTTCTCTTTGTTTCATTTAAAAACTCAAGTGCATTTAGGAGCATGAGTTTCCAATGAGCTGCTCACATTCCCTGAAGTTCAAGTTGGTAGAAATGAAGGGGGATTCATTTCCTGGTAAGTTGGACATCCTTTGCACTAGTTCACAACTAAATATAGCACTTGCCAATGCCTTCCTCACCCAGAGGAAGACAGGATTGTCTATTGGTTTCCTCTTCATTAAACAGAGGCTAAAATAAAATATCTTTGTTTAATTGACTGACCTGCTCAGGCTAAACCCCTGTTTCTTCAAACAAAAAGATAACAAAGGAAACATTTATCTGCCACACAACCTCATCATTTTATTGGAGGGCAGGAAGAGCCACATGCCAGCCACAGCTTCCCTCAGTGCCTCAAGGACAGGAGGAGCAGCTGCCAGTCTGGGGGCAGCAGGATGGAGGAGGCTCACACACTCTATAAAAGCAGAATAGCATTTGGAGAGAAACTGCAATCAGCAGTGGTTTGGAAAAGGCTGTGAGGGGCACAATTTTGTCATGGCAATTCTCTTTGCTGGACCATCAGGCTTCTGCTGTGATGTTCATCACCCAAAAAGTAATCTTGAAACCAAGAGGGATTTTACAACGACCCTGGTGTTTGTGAAGACATAGACATTTGGCATCACTTGTGCAAAATGCACTTATTTGGTATAAGGATTGAGCTTCTGACCTGAGTCAGTGATTGAGTAAATGTTTGTCCTTTCAAAAATAAATATTATTTCTTGTAATAATATTTATAATGATTTTCCAGGTTTGTACTGCAACCCTGAGTGAGAACAAGACCTCTTCACACTTGCAAAGGCAGGCCCTGCCCCTCAAAACTTGCATTTGAAATCAATGAGAGAGATGTTGTATAGCAAAGATACCAGAAATGGAAAGGGAAGGACTAGGTTGTCATAAATCACACAGGAGGACAGTGTGTGTGCCTGAATGCTGATTTTAGGATGCTAGTGATAGAAGGTAGGACTATGGGGAAACAGTTACAGAAATCCCTCAGGTGTTCATGGTTGATGATGAAATCCAGGGTTTCTATATAACACTGTGTTATTCACAATAACAGAATTCAGAATTACACACTGATCAATAACATACACAGAGCCATGATTTTGCAGTCTGCAGCCCAAAAGGTGCAGGAATCTCAGACTTTCATTTTTTAGGTTGATCATGAATTTGTTCTCCCTTCAGCTACATTTGGGTTTACTTTGTGGAAAGCCACTGAGTTATACCAGAATGGAACTCAGGAGAGAGCAGACCAACAGCAAGTCCCTGCCATGAGTGAGACTCTGCCTGTTGTGCTGCTCTAAGACATCTGACAGCCTGTTATTCATGGGAGCCTGAATCTCCTCATCCCTTTCTCCCCACCTTGAATGGAACAGCGCATTCAAAGCCCCACGCAGATCCCAGGCTGTGGCAGCCCATGCACTCACAGCTCAGGATCTCATGATCGTTCAGTCTGACCTTTAGAGCAACACAAGGTGAAGAAATCCATGCAGAAGCTTCTGCTCAACCCTGTGGTCTCGATTTGTGGTTGCTGGTGGTTTAAAAAAATACGGCTTGGTCCAGTGTCCTGATGATGGAGAATCACTGCATCCCTGGTCAGGTGTTGTTGTGGTTTGCTACACTCAGTGGGTCAATTTACACAAGTCCTCTCAGGCCTCACAGGCCTCCCATCCACTTGCAAACCTGGAAATCAAGACAATTTGCAGATCTTGTTTCAGTACAATACAAATTAAAATCTCATGTTGGGCCTATTATTCAGCCTAAAGCACCCACCAGAATATGTGGATAGTCTCTAAAAAGTGTCATTGAAGACTGGAAAACCTTCTTTCTACCTCCATCACAAATTGACAAGTTGATGTATTAGCCAACCCAGATGATGTTGTTTAAGCCAGTCTTGGCCTCAGAGAGACAGTCTAACTTTGCTAAGAGGCTCTTAAGGACATTGAAGCTGAATTTCTTTTCCTATTTGAAAACCTCTCTCACTGAAACACTCTCTGAGGGAAATCACAAACGCAGGAAACAGCAGCTACAGCGCCGCATGTTTGTCCGTATAGAAGGAATGTGATGATATCATTTTGGAATGTGCTTTCTTTCTCAGGTTTTTGTTTTGGTGGTAGGAATGTCACTTTCTTAAAAAGTAAAGCACATTCTTGGCTGTTGTCTCCCTCCCCCTCCCTCCAAATTTTGCCTACGAATCAATATTCCCATCTTCTGCCATGTGTTTTTCCCAACCTGTCAGATACTGTTCTCATGTTAGTAGTACAACCATCTGATGTCAAGCATCCCAACAGGCAATTATAAATAGTCATTTACTATTAGTTTGGAAGGTTTATTTCCACAGATATAAGCTTCAAGATGTTCTTTGCTATTTTAACTTGAAAGCGTTATTTTTTTGCATAGAGGATATGAGCATTTAAAATATATCCATTTCTGCCTTGCTGTAGTAGAACCAGAAGACAAACCTTTGTTGTCTGAAATGATCTGTAAACACCTCATTCTTTCAATTTTCAGAGGAGCCCAAACGCACATGATGTTTAGTTCTCTGCAAGTGTGACTGGCTACCCCTCTTTTACAGCTCTGCCTCAGAGAGCCCATTTCCCAGTGGATATTTCCTTATAGCCAGAGTCAGTGCAGATGAAGTTGGCCAAACATGGAGATCTACTTTGCTAAGATTTTCTGTAGAAAATCTTTCTTAGTCTTCCCCATTTATGCCTAATCCATGTGCTATATACTGCTACTACATCCCCTATTACACCATGATCTTAAAATTCAACTTCCAATTGTTAAGACTAACTTAAGGATAAGGAAGATCCTAAGCCAGTTTGTCAATGCCCCCAAGGGACAGAGATGCTGGAGAACACACCTGCACTTCCAAGAGGCAAACCCTGCCTCATCATGCCAGGTTGTTCATGAAGCAATGAAAATTCAAAATTAACCAGGAAATAGACTTCAGACAGAAGAATCTGAGAGTTTAACACTATTTTTCTCACCTGAAGAGAGCTCTCATTGTGGATTTCAGTGTGCTTTGCAGATGGTCAGGAAAGGAATGATCCTTTCAGCAAACAACATAGAGGAAATTCTACATGGTTCCACATACATGATAAGAATGGGTTTCTGAAAAGGCAACTCTTGTGCCTCAGGAGTTTGTCCTGCAGGAGTCCTGGACCTCTTCAAGTGGCAACTGGATCCTTGCTGGTTGGAAGAACAAAATGAACCTCTTGTCCAGCCCAGCAGCTGGACACACAGCATTTAAATTTTGAGATTGGAAAGGGCAGTGCATGTCAAACCAGTGAGCTGCAAGAATCCTACTTATCCCAAAAATCAACATGTTTTCTGAGTGTGTGCTTCAGCAATGAACATCTGGTAAAGAATACAGTAGAAGAACAGCAGGGCATTGCCAATATGGCAGGCAATTCAAAAGCAAAAATGTTGCAGCCCTGTGTAAATGAAGCTGATTCCAGAAAGCTGCCTTGGAATCTCCTTGTCCTAGCATATCTCATGTCTCAGAGATGACATGGTGTGATTTCTGGGTCTTTATTCTCAGAGAACAGCAGCATTAACCTCAGTCATTCTGCAATTTCTGATCAGGATCAGTATGTTAATAGGAATGAAGCAGTCTTAGTGAAACCCAGCTCACTGATCTAATGTTCTCTCTGACCTCCAGGGTCATTTGCAATGAGCGCTACCGTGGTTTTTTTAATCACACAAGTCCTTATATTGAAGAATGTTTGACAAAACGCTAAGGGTCTGTAATTTGCCAGAGAATCAAAATTATCTGTATCATCAAGGACACTTCAAGATCAAATATTGACTTTGCAAAAGCAAAGCTGTTGCTACAAAAGAATTAAAAAACCTGGCTGGGCAGATGTAATCATGCAAGCATCAGCCAATACATTTTTGTAAGTCTCTATACTGGCTGAAAAATGCTTATGCAAAACCAGAGGCTTCCTACTGACTTAAATCAGGATTGTGTGTGGGTGTAGGGTGTGCCTTTGTTGGAGCAGTTTAGATGTCAGAGGCCAGAAATGCAACTCTGTATTCTTTAACAATTAGATAAACCAGTAATAAGTTCATAATTGCAATTCCACAAGGTAATTTCATGTGCCTGGGAGATGACAATATGCATGCAATTAAAAGAAGAAAGCTTTTCATCCCTGCAAACTGTCATTACTGAATTCTGCAATCTTTTCTATTTGCAGCATGCAGAAGGGAGGGCAGAGGTCACCCTGCACAGGGTGGAGGTACCAGGAGAGGAAGAGGGAATCCCCAAGGCTGTAAATTCACTGAGTTCAGTTCAACACAAAGTATGGAAATGCAGGTCTCTCCTATGCTACCTCTTCTTAGCAATTTTCATCTTTTTGGTTGTATGCAAGAGGAAATGTCCTGGGATAAGGTTCTTAGATCTAGAGTAACAAATAGAGTATGAAAAATCCCCTTTACTCTGACTATCTTTGAAATAACAAAGCAGCTCAATTTCTGAATTATTATATTTAAGCTGTCTTTCAACTTTCCTTTTTCCCCTGACAGTTTTAAATCTCTCTGTGGGTGGAGGTCTAATGTCAGCACATGCAATTCTATACTTTAATCATTTTTTAACTACAAGATCAAAGCAAGTAGGTTTTTATTACTCCAGTGTCCGATACTTCAACTTAACTATTGAATATCAGGCAACAATGCACCACATTAAAATAAATCTTTCCAGCTACACTTCCCTTCCACCAAGAAATGTATTAAGCAAAAAAATTATGTTATTAGTCATGTGAAAATAACAAGCTTGTTTCTACATTTACTCTGGGGGTGTGCAAGCAGCACACTGCCTAAGAAGAAGCTCATGGCAAACATCATTAATATTCTCATCTTATTTTCATCTCTAACACTTTTCTTCACTTTCTCTGCTTCCACACAGGAACCCAGAGAAATTAATACCTGGCCCGTGGCCAGACTGTCTGGGAGAGCAGTCCCCTGGGGTATTATTCCTCTGGCTATGGCAGGGCAGAGCCAACCACATGAGAAGAATGAAGGCATCTTTCACCTCCCAGTGTCAACCCCTTCTTTACTGTGCCCAAATCCCATCTATGGTCTCTCTCCATTACCCTGTCTGTGGGAATTCTTCCCATTTATTTGCTGCTGTCTCACTCTCATGGCTGGGTCTCACAGGAATAGTTTTCTGAACTGGCTACACAATTGTTTGTCCTTTCATTGACATGGCCAGTTTTGCATTTGAGACAGTAGCTTCAAGACGAGGCAGAAGGTTGATAATTCCTTCCTGCTTCTGGAGAAAAGGTGTCACTTACAGTTGCACATGACTTGTTAAAGTATTGCCTACTGCTCACAGGGGGAGTGACATATTCCTGCTTAGCCCAGAGGAACCTTAACAGGGTCTTACTGTGATGACAGCACAAGCTCCAGAGCAACCTTAACAGGGTCTTACTGTGATTACAGCATAAACTCTGAGCTCTTTCTGCACATGAACCACTTTGGGCATGGGGGCAGTCCCAGTGACCCTCCCCATTGCTCTGTTTTGCACATGGATGTGCTGGGCAGAGTTCCCACCAGAGCCGTGCACACAGAATGTCTGCACTTTGTTATCCTCCCAAACACTTCTCTGTCACAAGCCGTTCCAATTAAGAAGGCATGCAATAATATCCCTAATTACATTTCACTTTGATGAGAGATCTAGGCATTTTTTTGAAAATGCATGTTGTAGAGGGTTAGGAGAGCCTTCATTTCAATTCCTGGCATATTTTGGCACGAGCTGTGTCTCTGCCCTCGGTGGGCTCCAGGCCCTGTGGGGCACGCGCATCCCTCCTGCTCCTGCAGCCCAGCACAGCAACACGGGGCTGGTTGGTGCTGACTAACCACAACTCTGCATCTGTGAGCTCTGACAGCTCCAGCACAAGAATTAAAAGAGACCCTGAGCAGTCTGGGGGTCTGGATGAAGGGTTCTGCTGTAAAATGCTCCCTTGGAGCTGTCAGGCTCAAGCAGGCACTTGGAAGGAGATTTATATTTTGTTGATTACAAGGGTAATAAGCCACAAACACAAATTCAAAGAGTAAGAGTGAACCAAACCCATGTTCCCTTTGAGTGAGATAACATCTCTACCTTTTACACGCCTATCTATTGATGTGTTCCTGGATAAAATGTGTAATTTTAATTAACTGAAAGTACCAGCCTTTTATATTGGACTTGGTGCTAAAAACAAAGAAAATCACACAGCAAAAATGCTATGCTGGCTGAGTGCATTTTTTTTTTTTTTTGTGCTGAGGAACTGATGGATGCATTGCTTTCCTCTCAGTCAATACACATTAGTGTGTAATTGGTGACTATAAAAATATCCCCCCTCAAGGTGTTCAGTGTCAATTAGCATCACTTTGCTAATTCTCTTGCCAAACAGGTACAAGTATTTATATCTTAAGTTTCTCTGATGCAGGCTCCATAGGTAAATTTCTTTCTATTAGTGAAGCAGCTACAGGGAATGTAACTTATTCCTAAAATTAGGAAGGAAACTTATTCCTAAAATTAGGAAGGAAAAGAAGAAAACCTAAAAGCTAGTGTGTCAATACAGAACTAAAGTTAAGCACAAGGAGAAGAGATCCTTACTGTGATTGTTTAATACTATTCTAGTATTAAATATTTCTATTATTTCAACTATTATGTCAAAACCATGTCCATTTAACAGACATATTTGTAAGTATGGATGGAGGTATATATATTATATTTATCTGTATATACTTCAAGAGTGCTGTGTTTTTGTTGGATCTCAGAACTATTTGGTCAGCTCAGATTCCTTGATCAAACTAAAGAAGAATTTTAGGTCAAGAATTTATATTTACAGTGAACCAAATACGTGAGCAAATGGGGGTTGCATTAGAGCTAACTTTTTTGCATTGGAGCTAACTTCCATCTGGGCCCAAGTTTAAAACACTCCTTCCTGGATATCCTCTCTCTGCCCAAGAGCTTTGCCATCTCACTCTCTCTTTCAACACCACCCTGTTGTTTGGCTAGAGAGAAATGTTGTTTCTCCATCTCAACCAAGGATTTTGCCAAGTCCTGTTGCTTCCACTTCTGTAGCATATTTAGAATTCCTCTAGCCCTCACTATCTCAAAATTCTTGGCCCTGCACAACTGTTTTATTTTGGCTGCTAGAAGCCCAAACTAACCTCATCAGATTTTGGCTGGCAACACAGATCTTTTTAACCATGTCTGTTTTTCCCTGGGCACATCCTTGTTTACTGAGTCTGCTGCTGGTGGAACCAGTACAGTAGAACTCAGCATACAAAGATACCAAGGAAAATCCATGCTGACTCTTTAAAACAAATAGAAGTGCCACAATACAGAGTTGAGGACATGGCTTAGCCTGAGTCTCAAATTTTCTTTGTTGGGGTTTTTGTTTTTGAGGATAGGTATGTATTTCTACTGACTGCAGCTTCTTTTTAACGTTTCCAAAATGTAAGCATACAATGCACAGTTTTCATTTTTTCTGCCCAGTTTGCACACAGGTGAATGCCCACAAGCAATTCTCTCTGGAGAAGGGCAAACATCATGCAGAGACTCTGTGATTCTCTCACTACATCTCACTGAACTGGGCTATTACAGCTAATAGTGCCTGTTAATGTATTAGTGGACTGCTGGTTAATGTACACTGGTAGATAAATGCTGATGTTGGTATTGGTGATGGCAGTGATAAAAACACAACAGTACAAACACAGTCTTCTGCTGCAAATCACTCTTTCCTTTATTACCCTTCCCAGCTTTGATTCCAGTAGCAAACTTTTAAGCAAAACTCTGATAACATTTATTCCAGACCATTTTTATCACTATTATCTTCCTTCTCTGGTGGGTTAGATAGAGCACCAACTCCAACAGTTTTCCTACACGCAAGGTGCACAAGGTTGCCTTCATTGAAGAGTTGCTTCAGTGGTTTACTAAAAGACAGAATTCATCTTTCTTTTTTCCTTTATTTTTTTTACTTTTTAGAGCTTTTTATAAAACCCATTTTCACTGAACTTGGAAAATGTGACTGTACAATGGGAAAGGGCAGGCCCTCCTTTTTTTTTTCTTGTCTGAACACAATGGCAGGATAAGGGAGGCACCGCTCATTACAAGGAATACACTTTAATCAAGTTGCCCAGCACCAAGTGTTTGTCTTCCACCACTTTAGATGCCAATGTTTCTTTTCTCTCTGGGAGAAGAAACAGACAACACTTTTAATTTTAATAAAAATCTTTCAGAATGAAGCAAACAGATGACCTAATTTGGAGGATCTACTTCTTTGCTTGAGTTGCAAATAAAGGCAAAGATGACTGGCAGGCTCCCATACAGCATTGCTGGAGGAGATTTAACACTTTCCTGCTCATTTTGTTGGCTGGGAAGTGTGAGATGGATTCCATGCTGTTTTATTCCACTTTCCCTGCTCCAGCAAGTGTCCTTACTATCACATACTGCTTGGCTTGAGTGGGAACTGCAAAATATGCTGCTGTGAGTAAAGCTCCAGTTGGAAAGGTGAAAATCTGATTTTATTAAACACATGTGGATGCCTGTTAAAATTACTTTGGCAGCTAAAGCCAAGACTTCATCTTCAGTTTCACAACAGTCTCATCCTCTGGTATGAATCCATTGTTTCCATGTTTAAGGATATCAAAGCAAATCTGATGTGTTTCTTTAACCTACAGTACTGAGTGTCTAAGTAGACAAAGACAAGAAATTATAATCATAAGAGCCATCTTTCACCTAAATAATTCATTTCAAGCCTCCATGTTTGTGAAGAAAAACACAAAATCATTAAAGACTCCTAGTGCAGGGAAATTGAAATGCTTATTTATTTTGAATCCTCATGGCCAATTCCCAGGATTTGGAACTCGAGTGCTACATTTTTTATGGTGTTGGCTGACAGCAGATAACATTTGAGGGCTTCAAGCATCTTGTCCTGTCTGCATGTATCATCCAGTAACAGCAGAAACTTATTTTCTGTGACCAGGTAGAAATAACTGCAGCCTGAAGACTCCTGTTCTGTTCTAGGATTCATCTCCTTCAAAGCCAGATCTCCCAGCCTTTTCTTCCAGCAGTGCTGAACTCCCAAATTCAAGGGAGGAAAGCAAAAAAGGAAGGGTGAGGATGCAGAAACATGAAACCTAAGTCCTCTTTCACCTACATCACCTTGAATACCAGGGGAGCAGCCCTGTTGTCCCTGAGCTGCAGGCACAAAAGGTGCCAACCCTGCAGTTTGACCTCCTGAGGTTCCCAGCTGGAGGGAACACAGGATGGACACCAAGAAAGAGGACACAGGAGGTGGTAGAGGACTGGAACCAATGTGTTTTCTGCCAGGCACTTCTCCCCAGATAAATCCCTACTTGCTTTGCTTACAGTATGAAACAGATGAAACTTGGTGTAATCTATCAACTTGTCTATAAATTACCAAAAAATACCATACTAATTATAAGCCATGAGGTGGTTTCTCTTGGAGCTTGTGCTCCCCTGGTGACTGATGCTCACTGTTGGAAACACTTCTTAAACTTGCCTTACTGCAGCTTCTTGCTGCAAATTCTGGCTATTGCAATGCCATAGAGATCTCCCTGCAAGGGTGAATTGGGCAAAACTGAGGCACTCCATGATATTGGGTTTTTTTGGTTTTTTTAACTTTGTGAACAGATTCTGGGACCCGCTCTTCTGCCTGCCTGCACTAGAGCATACAACAAGCATTACTGACAGCAAAGAGCTGCTTTGGAGCCCCAGGGCTCTGTGAAATGCAGCAAAAGTACAAAAATGCATGGTCTGTTATACGGATCTAGCCAGTGAAATCTGGCTGAACAATGAACACCTTGAGGGGAGCACTGATTGATGACAAGCATGGAATTCAATCTTTGTCCCAGATCCATCCATGAATGGATCAGTCCTCATTTTCATAAAATCATTGTTTATTCTGCCTGGGCCACTCATTACTACTATTAAAGCAAATGGTGCCATGTATGGTCTTGCAGAGCATCAACAGCCTCGAGCTGCCGGGCACTCAGGTGTGCAGCAAGGTGCTGCGTGCAAACACCTCTACCCAGAGGATGGGCATTTCTTTGATTATTGCTCTGCTCTACCTCTGCCACCTCCCAGGGCAGCTCCCCCCATGGGCACTGTCCACAGACACCAGCTGTCTTCCTGTCTCAGCCAGCAGCTGCTACCAGCTCTGCACTATTCATTTGGCAGAGCTTTCACTCCTGAGCAGGTTCTAATGGTTTATGGGCATTTTCCTGTGTTGGAAGGGCCAGGAATGAAGGGGCTTCCATGTGCTTTTGGCCCATAATCCCTCTGTGTCACATGAAATATCCAGCCCTCTGAAGTCACATCCCCTGTTTGCTGTTGACATTGAGGAACCACTTGGCTTCCAGGGCACAAGATGTGATTTGCTATGTAATTTTCCTTCCAGACTCTGTAAACCACCTTGGGGTTTATTTTATAATTTATTTTAGTATTACCAGGAGGATGTTGGACTAATATTTTTTCTACCAATATCAGCAACACTGTCAGCAGAGAGCCTGTCCCATGAACTGGATGGGAGCCAGACACACAGGACTCCTGCATGAACAATGGATTGTTCTGGAGAATAATCTGTAGAAATCCTGCTATATCTCACCCACAAAGTGGTGTCAGAGATCCCATGCTGGGGCTAAGGAATAACTGTTGGCACCCTGCAGAGATTCCTGAAGACTTCACTATACACAAAGCAGCCACTAGGCTAATCAACTCCAGTGTAAGGGTTTCATATAGATCAAAACAGTTCAAAACAAACATCTCACCATTCATCAGTTATGCTCTTTTCTCTCTTTTTTTTTCTTGTTGTGAGAAAATGGGCAGAAAACAAGTGGAGAAATAAAAATTTATTGTCCGTAGACTGGAAATACTTCTTTTTCCGGTCAGCTCCATTACTGAGTCAGCTATCTGTGTACACTGCTAAAGGAAGTAATGGAAGTTGTCTATACAAAAGAAAGGGAGCACAAATCAACAGGAGAGAAAATTGGGTTTATCTTGAGCTACTGGCAAAAACAAAGCTATCAACCATGTGAAACAAGACAGGGCTCAGTGCAGAATTGCAGAGCCCCTGGACTGTATTGATGATATCTAAGTTGTGTGACTGCTTTGCAGCTCTTTTGCCTTTAATCCAAATAGTGTCAGTCTTCAGATTGCTTCTCAGTGTATGTGTCTGTCTGCAGACACTACTGCATTGATTTCCATCTGGTGCATGTTTTAAAAGTTTTCCTCACAACCTTAAGGATTAACTGCCCTTTTTTTGTTTTTAATTTTTTTTTCTCTCCACAGAACTTCAGATTTTGAAGCATGCTGAGGAAAACAATCACAGCAAAGAAGCACCAAATCTCCTGCGAGCTCTCCCCTGATCAGTGGGCACACAAAGATGCACCAGCAGCTGTTAATGTTGCGTTATGGATGATTAGCAGGGCTTCCTGTGTCTAATGAACATGGCTCTTTCAGTGAGGAGACACAGTACAATGCTGTCCCAGGAACATAAATACGATGTAACATCCAGTCAGGAATGCATTTACTACATGGCCTGGAATGGTGAATTGATCTCATGCCTCTGTAACAAAGCTCTCATCTGTAGTCCCCATGCACTGCTGGCACTGGCACGGCTTCAGAACGAGCCCGACCATCCTGCTCCCAAAAGGAACTGATTAGGAGGGATGTTCTAGGAGCTATTTGATATAGGCAGCACAATCCAGAATGCCATTTATGCAGCAAAAATAAAATAATACAGCAGTCTTTAGGTATTTTTATGTCTAAGTATGCCAACAGCATCCTCTAACTGACAGTGAAAATAAGCATTTAACACCCCTACAACCATGGTGTTCCTGGATTTGAAGCAGGTAGAGTGAATGGACAGATGTTTTGGTGTGAGCGTGGCACGTAAGAGAAAAAGGTTCAGTTTGGTTTTTTGTGCTTTCCTCTTGATTTTAACTGGAAATATATAAAGATAGGTCCATTTAAAATCCCTCTGCTCATATCTCTATATCTTGTTTCATACATCAGGCATCCAGGATATCCAGGGATATGTGAAATAAAATGTAAAGTTCTGAGATGACCTATATAGTGAAGGGAATAAGGATGATGTAAATAACACAGGCAGCTTGTAAGAAAATCTTTTGCCAAATATCTACCTTATGGCAACAGTGCAAGCAAGGGGGTGAAAATGGACTTGGAGTTTTGCTTCGTCAATACTAAAAAATAAACCCAAGTTAAAACGGGTGTTACCCAACCCAATTGTCAAACATCACTGCTACAATATAAAGACAAATGTTTATTGGCTTAACTTTGAAAGTACAGTAAATGCTCTTCTATTCAATTAGATAAACAAATACAGGCCAGAGTATATAATAGGGTCCTTTCATGTAAACTATGCTTTCTAAGTCACGTGTAAAAGAAAAATGACTTTAATGTTTATATTTCTGTAAAATAAAAAACCATCAAGGTTCTCCTTCTGCTATATTCTCAATATAAAAAAATGAAGAATGTTTAAATGATGTCCATTTTATGACAAAGTCAGCAAAGCAAAGAGGCATAACCAGGCTGACAATCCAGCTTTTCTTCTCACCATTACAAGAAAGGAGGAAAAAATTCTTTATTCTGTTCTCATTTACAGTAGCACAAATCCCCAGGAACTGCACTGACTTCAGTATGTTATTCTGGATTTACAGCACACTAAAAGAGATTAGAATTCAGTCACACATGAATGAAGAACAGAATATCCACATTCATTCTAAACATATTTTCCTTCCTTGTGTACACAGAGCAGCAATGCTGTCCTTAGCAATGACAGATTATGTGCTGCTTGTTTACCTGCTTGCCTAGAGGTGTTTGTACAGGTACCAGGCAGGATGTCTCAGTGAAGGAAGCACTTTGATACCCTCTGCAGCAAATGCATCCTGATTTACATCCAGAGAGAACTGCCTCCTCTGCAGCATCAGGGCATCAGGCAAGGGGCTAAAACATACTCACAGCATTATGCACCCAGTGATGAAAACCACCTGTTTGTGAGCCTGTTCTATTGTCTCTGCCAAAGACTGCCTCGAAGTCCTCACAATTTCTCATGCAGATATATTAGCAAACATGGACTGTATATCTTTAAAATACAAGCAGAAAACTGCAGTAGTTTTTGGAGAGCACTGTGGTTAAAACAATATATAATTCCTGATCTTGATGGAGGAGGGCAATTTCTTCCTACAGGTGGCTTAGTTATGAGAATCTCAAATCTAATCTCAGCAAAAAGGCAATGCAGTGAATAGATCCCCACCACTTTAAAAGCACTGATATCCCCTGCCCAGCACAAGCCAATTCATCCCCTAACACCCCATGTCTTGTCCAGCGTGTTCAGCTGAGCTCCAAACTCCTCACACAGCAGCAGGGAGCCAAACAAAGTTTGCCTTTCCTTTGGTCTTGACACCTGTCAGCATTAAACACATCCGCCTCTCCTGCTCCACAGCCTTTCTAATGAAGTGGCTGCAGGCAAGGAAGAGGCATTAAGAGAGGGAGCACTGCAGAAGTAAAATGAAAATAGGCTGCTTCAGGAGATCGACAGAGATTAGGGCTGGATATCCCCAGGCTCAGTTTTACTGTGGGCATACTAATGCCCACATCTCCAACTGAAATGCTCTGGAAACCTTCTCTGCAGCCTCCAAGAACACAGAGCAAAATAATAATTCCAGCAAGATAGATCACAAATAGGAAAGAGGAGGAAGGGTTGATTTTTGTGGTTAATTTTTTTTTTCTGGACTACAACTAAAGAATTGAAAAGTATGCAGAACATTTATTAAAAAAGAAAAAAAGTCAAGGTTTCAAAGTCAGGCACTTTCCCAAGTTAGGAAAGGTCAGTGCCAACAGTTTTGAGACTCCAGTATAAAATGCCTAGGATTTTGTTTTTTAGAACTTTGATTTTTATGGAGATCCAATCTCTTCCAGACCCAATCTTTTAAAGACCCATTTCCAGCTAGCCCTCAACAACAAATAAGTTCAACTACCTGCAGATTACTTGCTAAATCATTTCAACTGACTCAGTCCAACCCTTATATTGCTTCCTGACATCAAGTCTCTGATAATGAAACCCTGCTGCTCTGTATCTCCAGCCCACATCCCACGCTGCCACTGCACTCCCAGAACCATGGTCTGTGCTGTCCTTCAACCACATGTTTTCTGAAGAAAAGTTACAACTCCTTGAACTTGTGGGGTGCTTACCCTGTCTGTCCTCTGAGCTCTTCTCCATCTCACTTTCAACCACAAGAATCTCACGAGAGCATTTAGGCTGTCTTGTTCTGTGATTTGATACCAATGACCACCATAAAGCTCATGGTTCCTAATCACTGGTGCAATAGAAATAAACAGGAAAATGATAAAATATGTCTAATGAAGAGGAGGCAGAAAAATGGCCAGCTGTGTCTCTCTACCTTTCTATCACATAAAACACATATACATATATTTATATTTAAATATGTTGATTTAGAAACCATGTACCTGTTCCCTACATCTGGTGAAAAAAAACCTCTCTGAATATATTTTTATTTTGGAATGTCTCAATTTACCAAACAGAAACATTTCATCCAGACAAGTATTCAATTAAATTCCTTTGAAAAACAGGCAAGCTTTCCACTGGAGCCCTGCCAGCCCCAGCTTGCGAGCAGCCCAGCTGGTAGTCTCCTGAGTACGAGGGCTTCCAGCTCCCACAGTCTCAAGAAATCTTGCTAGACAAATTGCCTGAAGATTAAGGACCCTTGGGCTTGTAACGGCCCCAGTCCAGGGCAGAGTACCAGGCACAGCACAGTGTCCTGGTGACTGGGGAGCTCAGAGACACCAGGCTCATGGCTACAGCCACAGCCAGCACTCAGTATCCAACAACTCCAGCTCCAGTCCTTTTTTACAGGCAATTTCAAACTGTTAGAACATCAAGGTTCCCTGAGAAATCAAAATACTTTTCGCCTTCCAGCTCTATTGCATGCATATGTGGCAAACAAAAGAAGATCCTTCGTGATCTTTTGCTCCCCTTCAGCTGTTCCTTATTACCGTACATTCATCTTGTTTGTTCTTTTGTGCAAATTATTTTGCTGCTTTTTTTGTGAAAGACATCATTTTTCTACCTGCATTTGAACAGTTCCCAGCATAATGAGATCCAGATATTGGTTGTACACGGTTATGCAACACAAACAACATGGTGTTATCATTTTCTTTTTTCCCTCCTTAGAGAGAAGTTTATTGAAAAATCAAAGCCTTCCCTCTAATCATTTTCACTCTGATAGCTGTAGGCAACATTTGTTGGATAGTAATTAATATAATATAAAACTATCTAAATTTTGCATGCATATTGTTTCTTTTTTTTTCGCACACTGCGTGTTTGTTCTTCCCCCAACTGAAAGGCTAAGAATGAGAATTTACTTCCCATGTTCTCACCTCCCCTCCTCTACTTTATACCATATTGCAACTTGTCATATTATATTGTGAATAACTTAAGACCTATTTGACATATTAGTTACACATTTATGTTGCAGAGCTTTTTTCCTTCACTATTTTTAGAGACCAATTTTACATGTCATGATATCCATATCTATATTTATACTGAATATGTTTAATTTTTTTTTTCTTGCCATATTTAGTTCAAGGCTTTTACTGATGATAGGCAGAAAAAAAACCTACTAATCAGACCTTCATTTCACAAGGCAGATGGATAAATTGTAGCTCTTCTGGGAAATGACACTATTCTAACTAGATCTAGGTGATTTTCCTACTACAGTCATGAGACAGTTCTTGACTTTGCAAAGTAAAGACCAAGATGGTTGTTCTTATTAAAAGAGATACACTTTTTCTGAAAACAAAGTGGAGCTAATCAAAACATCTAAGGGAAACAAACTGATATATTCCTCTAACTCGCCGTGGTGCACATCAGCAATACCACACACCATGCCTGTCTTGATCGTGCTGTTAGTCCTTACAAACCAAATTCAGGAATAATTGCTCCAAGTTCTTCAGACTGAGGCTATTCATGGATTAAAGCAGCACTGAGCCAATTGATGGTGAACAAAATTGTTGGAACATAATATCATATAGTGCAGTGTGGACCTCTAATTTTGTATTTTGTAATTGAAATGTAAATAATTTATTAAAATAAAAAGTTGTCTCTCAGAAAAGTTACTACTAAAATCAAAACAAATTTCTCTAGGGCTCTATTTACAATGCCAAAAGAATTGCATAAGCACAATTCCTGACTTTCATGAATGTAACCAGGGTGGTTATGCCCCAGAACTGAATAATAATTAAAAGTTAGATATTGGCAGCTTCAGGCTTGCTTTTCCCCAGGAGCCTAAGGGGTAGGCTTTAGAAGGCAAACTTCACAGCAGCCACTTCATTACAGAAAGAACATGCATCTGATCTCCAGAAAGGCACTCAAAACTAACATCTCTGTGGCGATGCAAGGATGGCCCACATGAAGAGGATACAATTTTATGTGTCAACCATAAGGATTCCCAACATGAGTTTACAAAATAGGCTTCATTTGGGACACTTTCATCCATCCTTCTCACTAAGCCTGTACAGCAAAGGTGTTCAACTCTCCTAATACCCCTATGTGACCTTAACAAAAACTGCATGTGAGGCAAAGAAAGAAGTTCTGGGAGCAGTTTCTAGGCAGAAGACAATGCTTTGATGGAATCCCAACTAGATGGGGCTGATGTGGGCACACAGCTGGATCCAGTGCCTCTTGGCTTCAGCAGCCTCTGCTTCTGCCCAGAGCTGGGGATCCAGGTTGTCACCCCAACAGCAAAGCCCTTCTACCAAATATGTGGCATCACCTCTGCTTAACAGCTCACAAACCACGAAGTTTGCCATCATTTTCATTTCCATCATTTACATTTCCCATTTTTCCCTACAGCCATGAGGGTTAGAAGTAATTTTTAAAAATGGAATTTGAGAAGTGCAAGTCAACACATCTCTAGTTGTTGAGGCTTTCATACTTGTAGTATCTTAGTAACAGCTGTACTCAGAAATATCAAAAGTAATGATACTCTGCAATACACTAAGGAGTCCTCTGGAGATGAAAGGCTCAGGACCTGATGATTTTTTGTTCATGAGCCACAGCATGTCAAAGAACAAAGTGAGCCTGGCAGGGATTGATGGAGATTAAAAGTACACACAGACAAGTACACACACAAAAATCACTATGGAAAATGTTCTGCCTAACTCTGCACGAGTGAACCCAACAGCTCAGGCACCTCGCTAAGCTCCAGTGGGAAGAGGGAAGGGACATTCCTGGGTGTCCTCTCTCTGTAAGCCTGGGCCGAGGTGAGAGGTGTGCTTGGCTGCCGGGGCCAGGCGAGCAGACGGAAACATTCCCGGTTGTGTCCCAAAGCAAACAGCAATAAAACAAACTGCTAATGAGGATGCAACCTGACCCTCTGCAGAGTGCCTGCCCAAGGACCGCGGGCTGCAAGGGGAAGGGAAGGACTGTGTCCGCAGAAACTCCAAGCTCAAGGGGATTTTTTAAAAGAGCAACCAAAAAAAAAAAAAAGTTTGGGTACTTTGCTGATAATAAAAGTTACTCACGAAGTAACCCAGAGCAAACACTGCCTTGAAGGAAAGAGAAGTCTGTTAAACAAAGAACTTTACTCTGCAGAAAGAATTTCTTTTTAACACTAATGTTGACATTTCATTTTTTTGTAAGAAATGCCAGTGAATCTTCCCTTAAGACTCTTTACTCCAAACAGGACACTTCTCTTTTTTTCCCTCTCTGATATACTCTCCTTTCCAGGAAAGACACAAATTTTTATTCACACTTTCTGCTTCTCTTCATTGGGCTGTTTATCACACTGTTACACAAACCATTCTTAGCTATTACAGCCTAGGGACAAACATCTGGATTTTAGTAATTTACAGCAGGAGACCAGCAGCTCCAGGAGGCTGAAGAACCCATGAGCAAACTACCCATGACAGCATTCACAACTTAGTATCTGTGTTTTCTCGTTTGCTTGTTTGGGTTTTTTTTTATTAACAAGAAAACAATCCAGAAGCCACTCTTAAGGGAGAAAAAGGAATGTATTTAATGTAGTGAAAGGCAACCTGTCATTCTGACACATTCTTGGCTTTCTGGAAGTCAAGTTAACAGTCATATTTGGCAAGGAAGATGTGATGGCATAAAGCACTTGGTTTGTGGAAGGACATCAGAGGTAGTGGTTTTGATTAGAAGTGAAATGATAAACCTGGACAGTGCCCTGCAAAGAGACTGTGACAGCCAAGAGTAATCCAGGGTGTAAGAAGTTTGGGAACTGATGTACTAGGGACAGGACTGTAGAAATGTAAATGATACTGGAATAATGCTAATCAAACTCAAAAGATTCTGCAAGTAGTTAAACACGGACTTAAATATTGGAAATATCTCATTGAAGGTAACAGGCATGAACACAGTCCTTAAACACTTTGGAATTATGGATGCCTGTTTTCCCAAGTTTCTGGACACATACCACTGCCAGTATTTCTACTTTAAAAAGGATCAAGCACACAGGGATGTCAAGGAACACACAACAAAGTAGTTGGGGCAGTTTACAGAGCAAACACACCATGTCCTTTGGGACCCAGTGGGAAAGGAGCTCTCCTGGTCCCTGAGCTGAGGGGCTGAGCAGCCTCTCTGCACTGTATCATCTCCTAATCCTTGCTGGGAACTCAGGGCACCTTCAGCCAGGCTGGTGCCAGTCAGCCACAAAAGCAGTGAAAGGGAACAGGAAAGCAGGAGTGTGTCTCACTCACACAAAACTAAATTGTTCCCCTTTGTTATTGTTCCTTTGAATAAATGGTAGCTGAGAGAAATTTCCTTTTTGGGATTGTTCCTGCACTAGCAAATGCAAAACCACTTGCTGCAGAGGGTAACTAAGCCTTAATAAAGAACTGTAATGAAATTCAGGTCCAGGTGCTGGATGATTAGTCCCTCTATCAGAACATATTTTTCCTATTTATTTTCTTGCTCAGATTTCACCTGTAAAACAGGAACATTAAGGCAACTCCTCAAACTCAGCCTGTTAAATCTTCAATTCAGCTGGCATACTCACAAAGAAGATTTTCCAGCAAAGGAACTGACAGCTTTCCATTGCAACTGCAACACCAGAGCATCCCAAAATGCATTTTCCTGTGACACTGTGCTCAACTGCTCCAGGTACATTAACGAGATCAGGTCTGTGACACATCACAACCCCAAAAGCTTCCCACCTCAGCCTAGGAATGGAATAAGCAATCCATCACACAGTGTGACACGTTCCCCAAAACACACACACACTCAAAACCTGAGAGTGGTGTCAGAATGTTTATTGAAGAGGGCAATCTGACTGGCTGAACCGACCTGGGTAGCCGGTAACTTTTAACATAAGCAAACAGAGATACTGTAAACCTGCTGTGCATGGAAACTGTGTTTATACTTAAATTGGACTTGGAAGACTGAAATAACTTACTAGAAAAATATAGCTTAAGTTCCCAGGAGCTCTGAATGACCTTGAGATCATTCTGAAAAAAACAGAAATATGTAGACATATACAGTGATGCAAACAGAGTTACACAAATATTTTTGAAGTCAGCTAATAAAATACATTTCCTTACCTATTTTTTATGATAGCTTTGCAAACATACTTTTAAAACCACACTTTTCAGCCCCACCAAGCATTTTTTTTGCCACTTGCGTTATCAGAACTGATGGTAAGCATTCTGCAATGTAAGTGCTGCCTCATTTACTTCTTAGTGAGTTTTGTAATTGCTGGATCTGTTCCTTTTAGATAGACTGCTGAAATTCTTACTACCACATGACAAGACAATAAACGTTCTTAGTGATGCAGTGGAAGTACAGAGGAAGACAAAAATAGAAAAAAAGATATGAGAAATTTCAGATTTTTCTCAGTGTGGCCAATATATTGACAAAATATTTTTATTTATATGGCACCTAAATTGCTGTACACAGGCACATCTGCATGGAAAGTGATCACAAATCAGAGAGATTACAACCACCACAAATTGTGAGCTCTGTTGCTCATGAACCTGGAAAAAAATTATTAGGAGTATTAAAGCACCCAGAGTAATGTAACCTAATGTTGCATAACTGTGATCAAATGTCTACAAAAACTAGGAAACTGCCACATCTAGAAGTGTTTTGCTTAAAAAATAGTGACATAAAAGGAGATGGGATAGCTGTTTTATAACTTGAAAACAGCCAGGGGAGTCTAACCGAGCTGCTTTTATTCTTCTGCCATGGGCTGGTGCATGGCCAGTACTGAAGCTGACTGAAAAGGAAAGTTGGAGATGCATCAAGTGATGGATTGCAGGTTATCCACGAATCTGTATTTGTACCTGAATTTTCCACACCACTCATACAATCTCCATTTGGCAGGAAAGCAGCACACAAGCAGGAGGGACTGTGCTTTTCACAGCAAGGTGCTCATCCTGCAAAGCCGACGGTGTCCAGGAATGGGCTAACCTGGGAGCACGCAGATCGCACCAAGGCTTTGGAGGAGAGGGGCACGTGTCAGTTCAATGCCGGCATACCCTATAAATTTTGGTGTAAAGTGTGGGAATAAGTGGCCCTCTGAGAACATCCGCCAAGCTCCAGAGAAAACAGGATGGTGAACAGGTTCAATAGGTGTATCTGGAGAATAATTCTACTCCGTGACTGGAGCTTGTAGTGAGGTGGGTGGGGGCCGCTCTGTTCTTCCGTGCCTACAGTGAGAGGAAAAGAATAAATGGCCTTAAGCTAAGAGAGGAGAGATTCAGAATAGACAGTAGAAACATTTTTTCACTGTTACAATGATCAGACATTGCAACAGGCTGCCCAGGGAGATGCTAAAGTCACCAGTCCAAAAGGTGTCTGGATCTGGCACTGAGCTACGTGGTTTAGTGAGGGTTACAGGGGCAGTGCTAAGCGGACGCTTGAACCGGATGATCTTAAAGATGTCTTCCAACCGTGGTGATTCTGTGAATAAAGGCGGCGAGGCTCCTGTGTCCCGGTTTGGGGGGGTGAAATTCAGCATTCCTTGATTCCGGCTCCCTCTGAGGGCAGAGGCCGCAGAGCGCCGCGGCCGTGTCCGTCAGCTCCGGTGCCGCTCCCGGCCCGTCCGCCGGCGGCTGCGCACGCCTCTCCCCTTCCTCCTCCTCCTCCTCCTCCCGCCGCTGCCGCTACCCCCGCGGCAGGGATGGAGGCCATCGAGGAGCTGGCGGTCCAGCCCTGCACCTCCTCCCTCTACCTGCGGCCTTTCCGCCTCTCTTACCGGCAGGTGAGTGGCGCCGCCAGCCCGCCCGCCGTGCCCCGTCCCGGCAGGGCCCCTCAGCCCCCGCCTGCGCCATTTTGGAGCAGCGCCGCCGCCACCTCATGGCACCCCCGGGGCGGCCGCGCTGTCCCCAGCCCTCCCTCGGCCCGCCCTGAGGTGGGGTTCGAGGAGGGCAACGCAGGTGGCTGACAAACCGTGGGGTCGCTGCCTTGGTGTGACAGCGTCCCCATGGGTGTCCCCTGTGCCCTCCGCCCGCGCGGGGCTGTCACTTTCACTGTCACTTTCACTGTCACTTTCACCCCGTGCTGGTGTTCGGGTTCACCTCTCTAGAGACATTCCAAACCCAGCTGGACTCATTCCTGTGTCACCTGCTCCAGGTGACCCTGCCATGAGAGGGGGTTTGGACCGGGTGATCTCCAAAGGTCCCTTTCCACCCTGGCTATTCTGTGGTTCCGTGAATAGCCTCAGTGCCCGCAGGTGGGAAGTGGGGAAGGAAATCCTATCCGGTATCATGTTTGTATCAACATGAGTCACCTTTCACAGGATCACTGAGAGCTGATGCTTCCAACAACGGCAGGAATGAGAACTCTGAAGGGAAAGTCACTTGTCACAGCACAAAGCATTGCATGGTCCTTGGGTGCTTTGCTTGGGCCTGCTTGGTGGCTGCTCCGGGGTGAGCTTCTACTCAGGCAGAGTGGTGGAAGGGGAAAGGAAGGAGAGTTTGGACAGGCCTAAAAACGGATGGTGGAAAACATGTCTCATTCTTTTTTTGCTTCGCTTCTAAGCACATCATTTGGAAAGGTAGAAGAGGAATGTATTGAATCCAACAGTGAGATAAACTACAGAAAATTAAAAGCAAGGGTTCAAATAGGTTTCATCAAAGCAGAGGACCTGATTTTTAGCATTTTTAAAAATACATTTTGTACATGTTTTTCCCAAAGGAAGCTCTTTTCTCGTTGATTGGGATAAATAAATCATTTTGATTCATGAACAGCTGAGAGCTTTATACTGACATGTCTTTTTAGGTATCAGAAGTAAACTGTCACAGACATATTTTGTGAAAAATCCTTTCCTTAGGATTTTTTCTCCTGAGAAGTCGAGAGGCCTCAGGAACAAAATGTAAACATTGATTATCTGCTGCTGTGGAATGCAACAGGTGCATCTGTGATTGGTTTCATGTGGTTGTTTCTAATTAATGGCCAGTCACAGTCAGCTGGCTCAGACTCTGTCTGAGACAAAAGCTTTTGTTATCATTCCTTCTTTTTCTATTCTTAACTAGCCTTCTGATGAAATCCATTCCTCTATTCTTTTAGTATAGCTTTATTGTAATATATATAATAAAATAATAAATCAAACCTTCTGAAACATGGAGCCAGATCCTCATCTCTTCCCTCATCCTAAGACTCCTGTGAATACAGTCACAGTAAACCTGAAAAACATTCTTTCACGTTCTGAATTTTTGCTGGCTTAGCTTACAAGTGACGGGTCTTACTACTTAAATTAATTTTCACTTCTGAGTCATGCTCTATTTACATGAAAAATGGGATTTAATTAAAATGTTTGAAACAGTATTGCAAAATTACATTTAATTGAATGGATGTGCCTTAGATGTGATGAGTATTGTAAAGAAGAAATAAGGATATGTTTGGTCATGTGCTGTGAATTGACAGAGATCAGCATTGCCACTCAATGAAGCAGACTTGCCCTTCTTGCTACTTCCTCTCCTTGCACAAGTGTCTGTGCAGCAGCTGAGTGAGCTGGACCAGGGTAAAACCTAATCTAGCCAAAAAAAGAAGTCAGTTTTAAGTAGACAAGATCAGTGATTCAGTTCATTATGCTGGCAGAGGGGAGGTGGTAATGTGGTAGTTAGGGATGTGTTTGGGGCCTGGTGAGAGATTGATTCTCTTGGCTGCAGCACTGTCTTAAAATGAAGTTGAAAATGTAGTTTCTGTGGCACGTGTGCAGAGGCTGGCTTGGGTCCAGCCCACGGAGAGCATGAGCTCAGTGTGAGCACAACTGTCTGTACCTGACCTGAGAAACAGGCCCTAGGTTTATTGAAACCCATTTTGCATTTAAAAACTGACTTACTAACCAGAGGAAATACTAAATATTTTCACTCATTTGACTAATTGTTTCAAAAGCATTTAGGTCTGCTCAGAACCCCATTAAACAGTCAAGTGTCTAAAATCCAAGAGAGTTAAATGCGTGTTGTGCTTAAGAATTTTGAAAATTCCACCACTCCTCTAAAACTGACAGTTGTTTCCAAAATCTGGCCCTTGATCTTAATACTTTTATACTGAGTAGGTCTTCCCTTGTCCAACTACTTTAATTCACTATCTGGAAAAAGAAAAGAAACTTTTCTTCTTCCCAGTTCCTAATTGTTCCTAAGTAACATTAATTTCCCCCATCCATGAATTTGCTGCACTGGCTCGCTGAACTTGACCCAAATCTAATAAAAAAGTCTTTCTGGATAACAGAATAATCTAATGGGTAAAACTTTTGAATAATGGCATTTGTTGCACTGTGAAAACTGAAACTAATTTGGATACTTAAATTATGCAATATGTGGAATTATGATGTAATTGGAAGGCTTGGGGTGGTCGTATAGGTACATTTTGTGAAGCTATGACACATCCCCTATAATTCATTGTAGGTCTGAAAAAGAGTCATTGGTGCATTTTTTGGTGTTCACATAATATTAATGAAGGATAATTGGGGCCTTGAAGACTGAGAATTTTAAATCTATTTTCAAAAAGGTATATTCCTATAACAGGCATTGATATTTAACATAAATCTTCTCTCCAAGGACATATAGAGAGTGAGAGATTTTTCTATTAATTTGTTTGCTTTCACAACTACTGCTTTTCTGTATAAATAGGAAATTAAAAGTGTTTTTACATATAGTGTAGGATTTTAAGATTATTTCTGAGCATTCATGAATGCTTAAGTAACAGCATTGATTTCTAGACATTTCATATCAAAATTATGCTACTTGTGTGAAGATAGTTTGAGTCTTGCTACTGTATCTAATACGGCAAGGTCTTTAACATAAACATAATTTTTATTATTTTAAGATAAATTTAGATAGGTGATTTACATTTCAGTGTACCCTGCTAGTCTGATTTTATCCGCTCAACCTGCACCGCACTGAGTTGTAAACCACTGTTGTTCTCAAAGCTTTACAGACCACTCAAAATCTGTAAGACACCAGAAGAGGATTCATTCACAAAATGCTGAGTAAATTAGCTCAGTTGGTCAGAGCATGGTGCTGATAACACCAAGGTCACAGACTCAGTCCCTTTATGCGCCATTCACTCCAGAGTTGGGTCAGTGATCCTTGTGAGTCCCTTCCAACTCAGAATATTCTGTGATTCTGGAAATACTTTTGTAAATCCACACAGGTTACACATCTGAAGTGGTGAAGAGTGGAGCCACAGAGTCAGATCATTTTCTTCCTGCTCTCAGAGGCATTTTACACATTTACAGTTGCAGGCCCAAGGATTGCATTAATGTTTTAGCCAGCTGAGTATTTTCCTTGGACATATGGATGCTCAGACTGGGAGCTGTGGACAAACACAAGAACAGAGTTGTGTTTACATCAAATCCAGTCAGGCAATTACTGTCATGTTAGAAAAAACCGCAGCGCTGTCCTTGTAGGTTTTGCTTGAGTCCCAAGTTCCCCTGTGCTGTAAGAGGTTGAGTCATCCTTTAGACTGCATTTGGTTACATATAGAAATACTCTTCCAGAAGTCTGTGAGAAAAATGTCCTTTTCTGGCTGTTTCATTGAAGTGAGGATTCTAAGAAATCATGGAAGTTCCTGAAGAAGGAATGGTGGAAAACCATACATCAATTTGTGCCCATGGTGGATTCTGCTCTTCTCATATCTTTTCATATGAGGTGTTTCATCATCCTCTCCTTCTGTGTTTTAATTGAAAGCAATGAGCTCTGAATTTTTCCTGTAGAGCACAAAAGTAGTTGTATACCCTTCTGAAAGACTTCCAGGTTTCAAACCTTGCAGATTGAGGCACCCTGCAGCTTCATGTTGGGCATCCAAGCTGTGGAGAATAGCCTGGCTTGCTGGACAAATCACTGTACCGGTGACTCATTTAAATTATTTATTCTGTCTTTGTGTAGTTTAGAGGTAGAATTGGAAGTGCAGCCAAGGAATTGTGGAATTCAGCAAACTACAATCAGTGAGGGCCAATATGGAGGGGTAAAGTACAAATTGAGATTATATTCTTCAAAATGGGTATCTGACAGAATTTCAAAAGGGACTTCAGCTTCTATTTGTGATTTTCAGCTCTCAGTCCTGCTCCAGGTGGGGCCCTTGGTCAAATCAACCATGTTTGAAGTGATGTTGCCTGGGATTGAGAGATGGACAAGGTACCTCACTTAGCCTGAGGAATATTCTCTTCATTTTGTCAGTAGGAACCTTGTATTCCTATATATTTTGGTTCTGCTTGGTAGTGAGAGAAAATTCATTTTTCTCACATAGAGGAGAGCATCTGTCTAGCTTTAATGTGTGCTTGCCCCCAAAGTGCAAATTGATTTGTTATCTAAATTGGCTTTTTTTTAAACATACATCACCTCCTGAAGAATTGGCTTCTTTACCAGGAACTCCATGGTAAATCTCTTTTCACTTTTTCCTATTGAAGTTTTTCTGCTTTTCATAAATAATTTATTCAAGAGACCAGAGGGATGGCTAATGAGAGATTAACTCAATGCCCAAGGGCTAGGGCATTTCCCTGGGATGTGGTAGAGTCAGGCTGCAAGATCTCACTTCAATTAATATTGTTTCCCACATCACAGGAGAGTGTGCTCACTGCTGGGAAACACATTTGTGTGTAAATCTTCAGCTCTCTTTTGTGTATGCTAGCCAGGCACTACCCCATATATTAGATTTTAAAAAAATCCCAAAAAAACCAAAACAAAAAAACAAACCCCAAAACGAAAAAAAACCCCCAAACCCAAGTTTAAAAACTCTGCTGAGACTCCAAGTCAACTCAGTTGAGAAGTCAACTCTGAGAATTCTGAGTTGTCAACAGTTAAGGAGAGTAGTTATGACTTGAGCAGCATTAAGTATCCAAATGGGATTTGGGTACAATGAAATCTTAATCAGCACCTGAGCAGGGAGGGATTTCAGTGGTTCTGCGTGTTGTATTTGGACCCTTACACAGGGATTTGACAGAGCTATGGTGGATCTTGTAAGAAGTTACTGCATTCAAGTTTTCCCTGTGGTTCTTACCCGCTGGGAATCAGCAGAAGGTGCCTTTGCTGCAGCTCTTGCTCTGTTGTTCCAATTCAAACCCACTGCCATCAGCCCTTTAAGCCAAATCACTGAGCTTTACACAGAACTGAGTGAATTGCCTTTGCATATTCTTTTTGGTGATCTCTGTGCTAGGGACAGCTCCCTTCAAAGGGGAGGCACAGCATCCATCAGCTGGGGGGAAGCATCTAGCTGCTGGAATAATACCTTGAGCTCTTATAGAAACTTTTGTCCAGAGCTCACATATCAAAGCCTTTGTGGATCTCTCCCAGACTCATATACCTTTGTTTTTGAAAGTTGCTCTGGCAGGGGAGCTCTTGCCACTGTTTTCCTTGCATTCTATAAACATATATGTACCTTCTGCCCAGGAACTTTTAGAATTTGCCACCAGACTAGAACCAACTGTCAGTAATTTTCCCAGTGTGTTTGTGTGAGTGAGTTTGTGTTTTGGATCTGTGGAATGGTGAATGGGCATCTGTTTCAATGCTGTGGGTGGGATAAACCTCAAAAACTCCATGCATATCGACTGAACCATGCAGTCAGGAATGGTAAATTGGAACTATTTGCTCTTTTCTGAGCTTCACATTCCTTCCACACTTCAGAGTAGGTCAGTGCCTTAACATCACATTTCTTCCATTGATTTAATCCTTAGAATAATTTATTTTAAAGTTAAACAAGAAAAAATTCTCCTTTCGAGTTAATTTTAATGCTTGATGTTTTTTATTCACTGTTAAGGGAATTAAATTATTATGTCTTTGAGTTTTGAGTAGTTCTAAAGCAATTTTCAAGCCTGCTGCAGATTTTAACACCTCATGAACTTTGTAATGGGTAGAAAATGTGCTTCATGAGCAGGGTGCAGTTCATCAGTGAAGAAAGAATTTCTTCTAATCTGAGTTTGCTACTGCTTTCTTTTGTGACCATGAGAAACCACTGTGTCTTACAATTTTAACTGTCTTGGAGATGTCATCAAGATTATAATATGTGTATGCATGGAGAAAGAAGGGAGCCCTGTACCATTAATGCCATGAAAACTTTGAAGATGAAAAAGCAAAGCAGGGCAGTGTAACAATAATATTATCAATCTTATTTTGCATTTAGGAATTTTTGTATATGGTAATAGCAACATAAATGTGCCCAGCTGCCTGAAATATTCTCTGGAACTTCCGTCTGCTTTTTTATAAACATAAAACATTCTTTTCTGTTTTGACAGTTAAAAATTATGCTGTTGAGGGAGTAAACAGATTTTTGAGTTACCTGTTCAAACAAGTAAGTCTTCTGTTGAATCTTCAAAAGGTTCCAGTAGTAGGAAATATGTTACCAAGTAACACATATATTTGCAGTTCATTTTTTTAAAGCAGTAGTGCAGTGAAAGGAGATGCCATTTTTTCCCTGTGAAGTTTGTCTCATTTTCTTCAGCTTGTCAAGTCTGTTATGTCAGTGTTGAGTATTAATCTTAAATGGAAACATAGTGCTTCCAGCTCAGGGAGTCCCTGAGCTGCAAATTGCAGGAGTCTGAGAGTGTTTTAACAATATATTCTTACTTGGGCATCTTGGCTTCTGTCAGAGGTAAATCTTGGATGAGACTGATTTTTGATCTGACTGCTGCTGTGTTAACAGTGAATGTGGTTGAGGTGCAGTATAATTCTTTCATATGTGTGAAAGAAAAGATTTTGCAAAGACAGCATTAGAGAGTTGAGTACTGAGGGAACATAATTTCCTTTGAGGAAAATAGTGTTCTCTGCAATCAGAACACAGATTTAAGAAAAGGAACTCAGGAATCTAGGCATGTCTGCTTCTGACTCTGCCATATGCTTTGAATTCAACTCTGAAAATTTGTACAAGTTATTTTTGTATAACACATTTATTAATTACTGAAGGGGAAATGAGAAGCATTAGTTAATAAGAGCAGTAGTTGAAAAGAACACTAGTGTTCTGAAACAAGTGTTTTTGTTTCAGTGAAATTATGTCATGTTAGTCTTAATTTCTTTATCCAGCATGCTTTGACAAGTGAATGTAAGCTTTGAAGTAAATGCATGAAAAATAGTTGACAGTGACAAAACTTTGTATTTTTAGGTCAGTCATACTACAATTTAACACACTTGTGACAGCTAATGTCACATAATGGAAAGAATAAGGCCTTGTTGAGCACCTTTTGTAGCTGAAATGTGTCTGCACTTACATAAACGTTCAGTAAAATCTCATTTCATGCCATCAGACTACTTGGGTTACTGCACTTCCTGTGAAGTTAAGGCTGAGTGTAGGAGGAGGTACAGAAGTTGTAGCGAGCCTAAGCTTTACTTCTCTAGTTCTGATGTGCTGCTCACTGAGGGCCGTTGCAATACTTGCAGGTCATCCACATGAGGCAGCTAAGAAAAGCAGATCAATTATTAGCAGGCTAAGTGTGCCACAGCTTCCCTGGAAGAAGTTTCCAGATCTGAACTGGAGAAGTTGAAAACCATCAGCTCTGGCAATACCACTCCAGTAGCCTCATGTGCAAGGACTTGTCTGCACAGGACTTTCCTGATTAACTCCATGTCTCATTCTACAACAAAGAGTCTGGTTCTGTTTACGTTAAACCATTTTCAAAGTACGATTGCACTTTGAATTCATACCCTACCTTAATCCATGTTAACTTTCCAGTGTGTGCCCTAAGGGAGCAGTAAACTAAACTGGATGACTGTGTCCACACAGGGGTTTAATGGAGTTTAAGTAGCAGAATTCAAGTTCATCAAGGTACTTACTTCAGATTCATTTTCTTGATGTCCTGGTATAGACAAGCCCTAAGGAATAAAAGTGGTTTAGTTCTAAGTGAATGAACCATGTTGTAAAATTCATCACTGAAGTTTTATTATACTTTTGTGTGTGAAATACAGCTACTGTAGGGTATAAAGTAGGCGTTTTTGTCTCTTTTGGTACCATCTCTTTTGTAGTAATTGCAGTTAGATCTGAGAAATAAAATAGTGCTCGTGTTCTTCCAACAAATAAACGCTGTATTTGTTTTTCAGTTTGGATCAAAATCCATGTGTTTGCTTAACTAGTAGAAACTTTTCCTCATACAAAAAACTTTTCCTCATACATCTGTCATCTGAGTCACAATCTCAGCTATGACATTATGTGTATTTGGTATGTTTTAAAGCAGATGAAAAATTTTAAGTGTTTATAGCAAGTCTGAATATTGTGGCAATTAGATTTTCTGTAAATGGCAGTATTCTTTAAAATGTCATTGTGTGATGTTCATAGGGGATGAAACTATCCTACTCTATTTCTGAAAACAACTGTATTTCAAATAATTTTATCTCAACTGCTGCAGTATTTTAAATACATTTGTATTTTCAGCTGTAACTCATAAAAGGTCAGCTCCCATGCTTTGAAAACTCTATACAACTTGATACTGCATAAATGAGCATGTTTTACACAGCAGGCATATAATGTTATCTGCCCCTCTGACTTGCACTCAGATTAATTGTTCTTCATAATTTTTAACCAGAGTTAAAACCAGCTTTCTGGTACCGTCCTTCAGACATTGATCAAAATCTTGTTAATATAGTAACACTAAAGTTTACTGAAGTTTAAACAAAGTAAAGCTCCGTTTTTCTTAGTGGTCAGCTCATGTCACACTAAAGCCCTGATCACTGATCAAAACAGCATTAATTATTTGTTTCACGTTGAGGTTGCTGTGTCAAAATCCTTTAAATACCTCTTGGAGCAGAGAGGGAATCTTACAGCCTGTGACAGAGCAGCTGGTGTGGACATGGGCTGATGCCCCAGTTGACAGGTTGTTGGATTAGAAAGAATATCAAAGGCAGTGAGTAAGATTAGGGATAAGTGAACATCTGACAGCAGTTTGCAGCAGGGGAGAACAGATGATAAACAATGGGAGCGGGGTGCGTGGGGGGGTGAGAGGTGAGAAGGCCATGGGAAAAGTGTGGCGGCAATCACTAAAGCTCCAGGTTGCTGAGCCTCATGAATAGAACAGGAAATGGGATTTGCTGGGACAGATGTGCTGAGTGGTGATGAATACATTATAGGGAAATGAGGCTAAACTCCTGAAGGTGAGAGATGGTCTTTCTCTTGAAATAGAAAATATGGGAAAAGAAAAGTTTAGCCCTCTAGAGAATCAAACATTCTTGAAAATTAATACATAAAGAAGTAATGCTAATGCTAATTTAAACTGAATTATTATTCTGCAAGAGCATTCATGATAAACTCTAAGTCATGTACTTCCAGCATAACAATCTTACAGTGCTATTACATATCTAGGATTGAAAGTGTTTATTTTAGTCATGAGACTGCACAAATGGTGGAATACTTTGAATGATGGAACAGCCTGGAATGGAGGCTCTGACTGGATAATGCTTAGAAGCATATTCCGTATCTGGCATGTATTACATAGCACTCACATAACATATGTTTGATCCTGCCACTGTTAAGAGACTTGTACTGAGTGATCTTGTGAGGTCCTTCCAGCCTTAACATTTTTTCAATTCTGTAAAGTGATTGAATGCTTGTAGAATATCATACATAACTCCTCCTGTTCCTTAGGGTATTGTTTCTTTACTTCTTGGACTTCCTTAGTTTATATTCTTGATGGATCCTTTTCCAATATTTATGGTATAGTTATGTCAGAAAGCAAACAGAAACTTTTTGCATGTTCTCTTAGAGGGTTGTATGTCAGTTTTCTGACTTAGAATTTCTTATGAGATTTTTTTCTTTCAAATTTCTGTAAAGAAAAACTCATTAAAAAACATCTCACACTAACATATTAATAATGTATTACTTTAGCTGAAGGGAGGACTAACAGAAAGTATAATTGTTAATGTTCTGAGAAAGTACCAATCAGATTTGTTCACAAGACATCTAGAAATTTATTCCACAATGTATTCTCACAGTTTGAGTTACAAATACAAGCTTGGTAAAATAATGTCGAAACACAAACTGTGAGAGTCACCAACTGGCAAATACAAAGCTCAATGCTGTAAGGACAAGAGGTGACTTAGCTGTAATGGGAATGCCCACCATCTGTCCTTCCTGACCTCAAATCCCTCATATGAGCTGCCCCTGTCCTCCAGCTGAGGAGACATGGGGCTGGCCTCCTCCAGTTCCTGTTTGCTCCAGCCATGTGTCCTGTAACTGTAGCCCTCATTTGTAAAAGAACAAGGGATTGTAAACAGAATCTGGGATTGCTGTGTCCATAGCCCTGCTTCATGGAAATAGCTGTTCACATTTGAGAAATTCCATGTTCGGTGTCTTGACTGCAGTGACATTATTTGAATACAGCAACTGAAGAGTTGGGAGAGCTTTGGAGTTACGGATGTCCATAAAATTAGCAATCAGTGAAATTTGTCCTTCAGCCAGCCATAATCAAAGAAATAAAATTGTGGTGAGCACAGCAAAACAGAGATTAAAAAAATCTGCTCTACTGATTCTAATTAGCATAAGTACTGTCCTAATAGGTGTATTTTCCATAAAACTGGGATTTCTGCATTTGCATGAAACTATAACCAAAGAATTTACCATTTGTTACAGGCAATTCCAATTTTAAAGACCATTTATAGTTGGCTTACACAGTTCTTTATATTTTTTTATATTTTATAGGGCCACTGTCATGCAAGTTTCAGAAATACTGCAGTAACACATAGAACTGTAGATAAATCACTAATCAATTAATCACTAATTCAATCCATTTACTGAATGCCAGTAGTATTTAAGTAATAGGTACATGTCTCACTAGTAGTGCACTCTGTTAGAATGGATGAGGGATTAGAAGGTGTTCCTAAGTCACTTGAATCTTTCTGTGCATTACTTTTTACCAACGGGAAGATGATAAGAGGAGTGCCTCTGTGGGAATCAGATTTCAGTTGAGTCTATCAAAATTGAGAGGTAAACGTGAAATTAAGAAAAGAGCAGAATCTGGAGCTGGTTGCATCTGCCCCTTTGAACTGAATTTTGGGAGGGGGTGGGGAGGAAGGAGAGGATGAAAAGCCCTGAGGATCTTTGTGAGGAGGGTCTGTGAGAAAGTCTTAGGAGAAAAATCTAAAGATTGTTCCTAAGCCTTGGCTTCTGTTAGCCCCCTGCTGCTGTTCTTCATCAAGTTGTTTTAATGGCTTTCAAAGCAAGTGAGTGGAAAATGGTTTCTCTGGAACTTGAGGGAGTCTGAACTGAAAACTGTCATTGCTTTATAAGTAAAACACATCAAAGATTGATGGAAGAATTGTTTGTTAAGCACATTGTAGATTTAATTAAAAAAATGGCTGATATCATAAAAGAGACATCAGATCATCATAACTACCTAAAGGTGAAAGTTTAATGGCTTGTCATCTGCTCAGGAACCTGTGTTAAGTATCTCTTTCATAGCTTTTGTGACCCTCTGTATATCTGCAAGATTTTTTTCTTCCATGAGTGTTGCGGTTTTTTTCATCATGTATAGATGGAAAAGTACCAAAGCATAAAAATATGTAGGTGGTCGTTACTGTGCTTTTTAATTTTCTGTCTGTCTTAAGGGATGCCTTTTTCTGGTATTTTTAATTAACTAGTGCTTCAAATTCTTATCTAGTTCTGAAATTGTTGTTTTTCTTTGTGTTGCAGTGCATAATATTTGTTCTGTGTGTTCAGTGTGTGCAAAGTGCATTTGTATATCATCTACTAATTGCATATTTCTTCTGGAGCCTGCCCTCTTATTTTCCTCTCCTCTCCCCACTGACAGTTCTCTCCACAGTCCTCCCAATCAGTAAAAAGTGTATTTTTTACTGTTGTGTTGTAGATCTAAGAGACTATGTGCCTCATTTTTTTAAACCAAATGCTTTTTCTGATCTCATGCTGCATGTGATCAAGGTGCACTTTTAGTAAGCAAATACAAACAATTCTTTTTAAAGACTAGAATAATTCCTCAGCAAGCTGATAAAAAACAATATCCACCTTCAGATTTCAAAAATATTCAGTGTTGTAAATCCAATTTTAATTCACAAGTTCCTTCTGGAGTGTAACAATTACATCTATGCATAATACTGACTCCAGATCTGAGTCTATGAAATGCAGAAAATTGTTTTTCCCAAGAGCCTAATATGTGATGACTGCAATTACTGGATTTTCTGCAAATGATAAGGCTTAGAAATGGTATGTTTCACCAAAAGGCATGACATTATTTGAGTGAAATCTGTAAGATTTTCATGATGTGTGAGATCATTTAAATAGGGAGTAAGAATATTGACTATCCAATCATCTAACATAGAATTTGGTCACTTGGTGTTACTATTTTAAGGATTCTTGAAAATGATGTTTGTTTATGAAATGATATTTGTCATTTTAGATGATGTTTTAATTACTTGTAATGGTTATTTGTGTACTTAGAATGGATATAGCATTTTGGTTTGCTGCATAAAAAGATTCGAGACAATAAGTGGGTCTGGCCAGATATTAAGATCCACATTATGAAGTTTTGTAACATTGTGAAATTTCAACCTTGTTGAATAAAATGGCATTTTAGCTCTTGTTGATAAGCCCTTTAAAAGTTCCTTTACATTGTTTCTATTCAGTCCTGGTTTAAGCAAATTCAAAAGCAATTTGAGTAACTTTTTTTTTTACTTAGTTGGTAAGCTTGTTGGAGTAGCAGCAGTTCAGTGGTTTTTAACCAGAAATTATATATTCTGACAAACTGAGCTGGAAGTCAATATGGGGAAAAATAGAGGCAAACAGTACATTTATGTATTGACAATAACATTATAAATAATAATAAAATAAAATTAGGCTATGATGCTATATAGCTTTGTATGTGTTCTTATCCAGAACTACTGAAATTAACTATCACTGTTGACTTTGTTTAGTTTCATTTTGGCTTCATTTTGGTTATCATTATGCCACTTAAACTTGTTGAGCTTCTGAAGCAGCAGGATTAAAAGAAAAATTGGCTTTCAAAAATCAAATCTTTTGGCAAATCTGCTGTAGAATTTTATGTGTGTGTCTGCACTTAGCACTCTGCTTTCAGCATTGTACCATTTCTGACACTTGAAAATATTGGACACAGGCAATTTCTGGCTTACTTTGCAAAGCTGTGTTGCTTTTCAGAGTGACATTTCCATAGCACTGCAGTTTGTACAGCCTAAAATTTTATCTGTAACTCATCTGATTTGTTCTGTTCAGATAAATTTAAAAGCAGTATAAGATTATTTCATGTAGTGATAGGACAAGGGAGAATAGCCTTAAACAGAAAGAAGACAGATTTGATTTTCCATTAGGAGGAAACTCTTGGCTATGAGAGTGGTGAGGCACTGGCACAGGTTGCCCAGGGAAGCTGTGGGCGGATGCCCCAACCCTAAAATGTTCAAGGCCAGCCTGGATGGTGCTTTGAGCAACCTGGTGTGGTGGAAGGTGTCCCAGCCCATGGCAGAGGGTCTGGAAATTGATGATCTTGAAGATCTCTTCCAGCCCAAATCATTCTGTGATTACTGGCCTCCTATTCAGTGAAACCAATCAGTAATCATTAGTATGGAAATTACTGCTATAGTATTTTACAGGATAGTTCCACCAAATCTGAAACACTAATGTCTCGCTTATTGCTTCTGTAAACCACCCTTGTTTCTTGACCAGGAGAGGTGGTTGACCTGTCAGTGTGGAGAACCCTCTTTCTTTTTATCTCCTTACTTTCTCTGATGTGTCTAGGAGTTCAAACCTCTTGGCAGAAATCTGACAGGACTCATGGGAGCATATGAGCATCCCTAGAGCATTATGGGACACTCCATAGAGAAAGATTAATTTGTTAAAGTAATAATATGAATGTTAAGATTTAAATGTAAGAGTTACATTAGCGGATGGTAGAGTAGAGATTTAATCACACCCAGGGGCTGAAAAAGTCAGGGAAACTATTTCATTAAACAAAAAAATTGTCAGGATATTTGCTTTTGAAGTATTTCTGAAAAAACCTAGATGAATGCCAGTTGGTATTGTGTTTTCCCTCCCCTCTGTCTGTGCCCTGTTCTGCAGCCCATGGGATAGAGCAGTGTCAGGCCTTCCAGTCCTGCCCTAAGTGGGATGATAAACCACACCCAACAGTTGTGCCCTGGGGAGAGGATGAAAGGAGAAAACAACTTTCTGCAGTGGTATGTTATGTGTACATTTTAGTGAGAAAAGTGTGTCTTGCTTTTGCAAGGGAAGATGTGGAATTGCCTGTAGTAGTTGGGAATGTTGAATCTTCATTCTCAGACCAGCCCTGCTGACCCTGTGGGTTGAACTTGTGACCTTCATTCTTTGTCTAAGATTTAGGCTCTTCTGTATATGCTGAGTTTGTGCCATTGCATGCTCAGAATGAAGTCTTAGGGCTTAAAGTGTCTTGATGTTCTACTGAAGGACCCAACAGAAGCAGCCAAGAAACAGTTTTAACATGCTCACAGTAGTGCTGAGGAGACATGCTCAAAATCCTGGGACTATGAACATATTTAGGGGAAGTGGTAGCCTTGAGTTCCTGTGAGGTTTGCTGTATAGGATGTGTCCTCCCCTGCTCCTGCTCACCATGGAGACACAGCAGTGCTGCTCCTGGCTTTGTTCCCAGCTTTGTTGAGGCTCAGGGCATCTCCAGTGCTGCCTGCTAACCTTGGTCAAGCTTCTTAATGCTGGGTCTTTGTTGGCAGGTACCAGCCTGGTGTGTAAGGCCAGGGGTACAGTTCAATGAGCTGCATTTTCTGCATTGATTTGAATGCTGCATCAGACGTATTTTGTGCTTTGTTAAGTTATGTATAAAAATGAATAGATGTGTGAACTATTTTAAAATCATACTCATGTGATCCATGATATTGCTTATCAGGTGCATTAGGAAAACCAAGTAACTTGGCAGTTATGCATGATGGATTGTTTTCTATGTTGTTTGGAGAGTTTTTTAATCCAATTTTCATGATACAGCAGTCTATGAACAGGATTTTTCTTAACAGCATTCTGCTTCAGGTGACACAGTCAGTAGTTGTTTTTTTCTTTTTTTAAATTAGAGCAGCATTCATCAACTGCATTGCTTTTGAATGCAGATTTATTATCTGTTTAAATGTGGAGTGGCCCAGTATTGTGGTGGAAGAGGGATAGTTTTATTTTCCTGCTGGCTCTTTGTCAGCCAGAAAAGATTTTAATCAGATCCTATATAAGTTGCCATGAATTGTTAGAATGACTAAAGAGGTAATGAGAAATATTAGACAATTGATGGTGGTGATTAGCTTTTGGCTGAAGTACCAGTGGCAAGTTAAACTGTGGTTTTATGGTGTTGTCAGTGTTGTTTTCCCGAATGACATAGCAAAATTAATGATGAAAGGACAGTTTCTTTCCTTCCTCTCTTGGATGAGGGTCATGACCTAGGGTAGCAAAGATGATGAAATTATGCTTGTAGGCGTAGTGGTTGCCTTGGGACTGATGATTTTAAGATTCATTTACTCCTTCTGCCTATTATACTTGTGTTTGCTTTTCTGCCTGCTGTGCCTGCAGGGCTGAGGTGAAAGCCCTAAATCCCAGCTAAGCCAGGGGGGTGAATCCCTCTCTGAGTCAGAGATCCTGGCGAGGCTGTGCTGTACCAGAACTGACCAGGCAATCATGAGCTGTGGAGCACAGCAGTGTTTGCCCTGTGTGCAGCATTTGGAGAATCCTCTTGCTGAGGGGCTGAAAGGTGATTCTGACTGATGGGTGCGCAGGATGAGTACAGGAAGGAGCTCAAGAATATTCAGTGAGAATTCTCATCCACTGTGGGGTCTCGAACTTGCAATGGGTACTTTATATTGAGTTTCACTCTGTCTTGAAACAGCTACAACAGACAGACATGATTGATCTAGGTATGTTATGATGAGTGCAGAATTATTGCCCCTGCCTGTCATTAAATATCACTAGTCTGAAATTTCAGTCAGGCCCTTTATCTTGGTAACTCGTCAAAAGGAGCAGCTGCCAGTGGACAAGAAAAGATGAAAACAGGTTTCCTGGAAATGTTTTTAATTCTTTTGGTCTCTCTTAAAAAAACCCAACAAAATTAAACAAAATTTATTTTTCTCGTATTTATGTGAGTAAAATTTAGAAGTTTGGAAAATATTGTCTATATTAACTTAGAAGTTTAAGTACCATTTTCCAAAAGAATTTTCAGGAATTGGTCTCACTTAATTTCACTAACACTCCATCAGGTAGTGGAGCAGAAATAATTCTGTGATCGTAGACAAATATTGCAGTGTAAGTCCCACCACAGAAATTACATTATTCAATAAAGATGTTCAGATGCAACTGGGGGGTTCTGGTGTTTGGCTGAAATTGCAGTGGTCCACAGTAAAGTCTAAATTCAATTCTTCCATCTTTCTAGTGAAGGTCTTAAAGGTGAAGGATATTGAATGCTAAAAAGTGCCTTTGCAAATCTCATATTTTGGAGTTGTTAATGAATTATAAATTATATGGGGTATAATTATAAATTATTAGGGTTCACAGCCCTACTCCATTATAAATTTGGAGTAGGGCTGTGAACCCACGTCTGTGTTCCCCAGATTAATTTATTACAGAGCTACAAAGGCCATGCTTTTTATTTGTTTGTTTCCAACTGCAACAATTTGCAGTAGTATATACAAATAAGGAAAACTCCAGAAAAAGTACAGAACACCCAGGAGGTCTCAGCAGCCTTTGGCTGAGGTATTTCCCTGGCTTTTATTCTCTGAGCTGGAGCCAGCAGATGTGCATCCTGGACCTCTGTTTCTCAGCCTCCTATTGTAGTTATTGCGAATTGTGTGAGATTTTTTTCTTAAACAATATCAGAAAAAATATTGGTAAAAGATTAGAGAAAAGGCCTTTGGTGGGGAGGTTTTCAGCAAGTATGGGTACAAGTGTGGGATGTGTAATACATCTGTTTGAAAGCACAGCACTTATTTACAGTAAAGAATTTTGCTGTCACATCAGCTGAATGCAGTTTCCAAATTACATTATCTCTGTTAAAACTTGTTGTGTTATTAGGAGTATTTTTCTTATCTACATCCAGTCAAACTTAAAAGTTTTATGTTTTCCTATAGTGTTCTAGAAAAAATAGTGTGAGTAATTTTGGAAATATGGAAGGCGTATGTTCCTTTTATCCCTGCAAAATAAGAAAGTGTGCTACAAACTTCAAAGGGAAAACACAGTTTAGTGAAAATGGAGAAATACATGCAGCAAAATTCAGTAATATAAAAGGAATTTATGTAAAAGAACAGTTGAATATTCACTTTAAATTTTATCCGTTGTATACAATGAGAGAGGAATCTGAAGTTAGCAATTGGTTCCTTTGTACAGAATTGGATTTAACTTAATACTAGGAAATCCCCATCTGTATCTCAACTTATAACCTTAAATTATATGCTGACTTGGCAGTAAAATGATGTGAGAAAAGTCATAAATTTGACCTTTGTGCATATTGTGTTTCCTAATGTCCTTATTCTTTGTAGTATAGATTTCAGTGCACTGCTGTGGATTTGCCTTGGAATAAAGTGTGTTTGATCTGTACATGCAATTGTTCCTGATAATTATGTATATTAAAAACAGAAAAACAAGGTGAGAAAGGAGATTTGATTGTATTTAATGTACTTATATATGCTTAATTCTCATGTTTTATAAATTTCATTCAAAGGTAAGTGATCTTAATGATAGCTGAATGCCAAGGTAAACTGCAACAACTCCATTGTTGAAAAGTACACACAAAAAAACAAACTGTGACCTGAAAAGTAAACTTCCAGAGGATTATAGGAGAAAGTTTACTTACACATCAGGTATCTTAGTTGTAATTGTTCTGGCAGTTGATGTACATAAAATGAACAAAGTGGCTTGGCCCAGTATTGCATTAACAGTCGAATAAATTAATGCATTCTCCATTGTTTACTTTACCTCCCAAAGTGTGAAAAAATTGCACCTTTGAACAGTAAACTCGATTGCTATAACCATCTGTTTGCAGTTTCATTACACACTCCTACCAGAATAACCTTCTCTTTGAAGAGAAAATTGATATGGGTTGTAAAAATTACGGTCTCTGACCTTAGGTTTTATGTCCCTTGAGGTATCCCTGGTGTGGTCTCCACTGGTGGACGTTAAGGTTTCTTCAAGAAGTACCTTTATGTCTTCCAGCTAATTTCAGATAAGAAGCCATGCATCAAAGAGCTGCCTGTCACACAGTGCTGAGCACTCCAGTCTCTTGTTCGAGCCTTAGAATGAGCTGAGTGGGACCCCACACCTTTGTCCTGCCCTGCCCAGAGCTGCTGGACAATCTGGCATGATGTCCTGGAGTATGGAGGGTGTTTGTCTGCATGGACTTCACTAGCTCAGTCTTGCTTCTGAAACTGTTCATATTGTCAATTAAAGACAATTAGCAGCACTATTATTTAGCTTCAGGTAGAATGTTCACTTTTAATTCTGTGAAATTGTCATCAGTTTGTGTAATTTTGGGTGCATACTCTACGAGGGCACTAAACTGAGTAATTTCCAACTGAAATACTTGAATAGGGAAGTTAAAAACTGAAAAATGCCATTATTTGTAATCATGATGCTTTTAAAATAAACACTCTGGATAGTTTAGTAATGAAATATTACAAGCTTTGTTTAAAAAGCAAACACTCCCCCCCTTCCTCTTGAGCTTAAACAGTGGCTAGTTTAAAAAACCCAGTAAAATTCCATAACACTTAAACTCTTTTGAAGTAGTTTTTCAACATCAGCAAGTAATTCTGCAAATTGCTTTTGAAGATGAGGCTTCATTTACTCCAGCGTGTGCAGTCTGATGGAGTGGATTAGTGGGTGTGGACTGAAATGGTAATTTGGGCTTTTTTGTGTGCATATGTCTCTCTGTAGAACACTCCCTACCTCACAATGCTCTGTCCTCCTGCAGTAGTTGTGAGAGGACCAAGGCTGTTCTATATAATAGTTACTGCTGAAGACTTGCAGTTTGTATGATGGTGTTGCATTCATGTTGACTAATAAATTTTTACTAGTTTTTCACTTTCATTCTGCTAAATAATTTTTTTTTCATCTATTTGTTTGGCTTTTTTTTTTTTTTTTTTAAGAGCAAAAAAACCCCTTTTTTTGATTAGGTGAGTTTCCAGAGCCAGCCCACACAAATATCAGTGGTGAGGTGAGGGTAGAGTAAAGATGTGCAGGTGGGGTAGGAAAAGGGGCAGTTTGGTTTTGTCTGACTTAAATTATTTTGGGACTGCATGCCAGGTCAGAGTGACTTCAACATCACATTTGAATTAGTAGTTCCATTATAAGACAGCCCAGCATGACAGTTCCCTAATACTGCTGTGTACATTCTAAAGGAAAAAAAAAAAGGTCACTCAGCTAATGCAAATAGAAATTATTTTCTTGATTTTAATATTTTTGTATTATTATAAATAATAATACAAATTTAATATTTTTGTATTATTATAAATAATATTATAAAACTATTTTAATATTTTTGTAACTGAGTTCATGGTTTTATGCCAGCTGAAAGTGCTTCCTTTCATTTTGAAAGATAATGCAGAACTTTTTATGAAGTGTGTAATTATATAAAAAGAAGACAGCATTCTCCCTGCTTGCTACAAATCAAACCTTTCAAGTAGACAAAAAAATTATGATAAGTCATTATTTCAAACAAATTTCAGATGCAAAGTAGTCTTTTCAAGACAGGATTTATCTTTTAGATGAAAAAGTTGAATATTAAATGTCATTGAATTTTTGACTGTTCATTTGCAGCTTTTTTTTATGGATGAAGATTTATAGATACAGCATGGTAGTTCTTCAGCTTCTATGTAGAAAAAAATCCACCCTACTGACTCATTAATCCAATAAAAATATTCAACTGAAAGCAATAAAGCTTTTAAATTATATTGACTAGTTATTGAATAGGTATTCTATTGTCATTTTGAAATCTTGAGGAGTCCAAACTTGCTTTAGCTATCTCAGTTTGATTTTTGTTCTTCATACAGGTTTCACAGCATTGCGATGACTACCAGTGCTTTATTTCTTTTAAAAAATTCCAAACTTTGTATTTTGAGGATAAGTTTTTTTTTATTCACATAATTTTTGTATATGCTGAAAATAGTATGAAAAATGTTCAGACAATGCAAGGTAATTTGGTGTCTAATTGTCTCTGATAGTGAAGTGAAAAGAATAATGTCCTGAGTTTGTCCTGGAAGTGCAGTTTCTGCAGGCACCAAAAACATTTTGTATTGATTCTATAGAACAGAGAGTTCCAGCATTAATAATTGAGCTGATAAGAAATTGTTTACATTAGGTTATCAATGCTCATATGTTGCCACTGAAAACCACTGTAGATGTGACATCAGGTTCCATTAGGCTGGAAAAACAAACATAACAAGGAATCCTCAACTGGCAGCAGCATTTCTTCAGCAGTGAGAGGAGGAAGGAAGGGAAAGGTTCACTTGCAGAGGGAAAGGTTCATTTGCAGAGGGATGAGGACAGAACTTTTATGGCTTTACCACAGGGGAAATCCACTCTGTTTAACCCAGGGTCTGGGACTTGAGAAGCAGCGGCCTACACACACCTTTCCTGTTGTAGAACTGTATCCTTTATAAACCAAAAAATTCTGAATTACTGAGTTGCTTTTATTGCAAATTGCTTTTATTGGTCATAAAAAGGTGAATATGGCTGAAAAGCATTAAGGTGAGACACTTAAGGAAATAAAGGTGGCAGGAGGTAGCAGGTGCTGGCTGTGTTGGTGCAGATTTTTGTCGTCATGACTCAGTTTCTTGATTGCTCATGTTGAGTAACCTCACAAAAACCCATCTAATAAAATGAGAAGTTCAGTGTTCTCTTGCTATGAAGGTCTGGGCAACCAGTTGCCACCTCCACAGGAGAATGCATGGTGAATTTCCAGATAGAGGCATTGCTTTGCACATTGGTACTAAACTTTGTGAACACATTTGTAGAAGATTGGTTGAATGTGAAAATAAATAAGTGCAATATAAAACAAGTTTTATACTTTTTGAAAGAAAAGCATGACTCTCAAACCACTAAAAATTTTTTTGAGAGCAGAAAAAAAGCAAAAAAATTGATTATTACTCTAGGGAGTTTTACTGCTTTGGTACACGTAAATCATTAAACAGGGACCTCACTCTTGCTTGACTTTGCTGATTCTGGTTTAAGACCATTATTTGCCAATTAATTATCTTATCTGTTTTTCAGCACCCATAGTAGAATTATTTTATTACATGAAGAATGATCATTATCCCTTTGTATTAACGACATTAACTGCTTTTGTGTCTTAGGAGTGTGGAAGTAGAGTAGTTGGAGCAATGAAGACAGATATTTTTCTTTTATAATTGTTTCAACTTTTCCAGTTGGATTTTCTGCTTTAAACCCAATCCAAATGGTAAAGACTGGGGAATCATGACTTGTTTGTCATTTTTAACCCTCATAACTAGTGCATGTAGCTTATCTAAATCAGAATGTATTGGTCTTAACTGCCTCTGTTTGTTTACATCAACTTTTGTCTGGGCTCTAACTGAATTGTAAGATCATTGAACAGGAACTGTTCCCACTATATGTGTTTAGTGCCTTTCACAATGGGGCACCAAGCCTCATGTTGTCTCTCCTGTAATGTAAACAGAAAGAAGTTAATCATTGTCATGGGCAGATTTCTTTTCTTTCTCTTTTAGTGGTATATGTGATGTTGATTTGCTTATTTTGGACATATTTTGGACATATGTCTCCTGTATTTTAAGTGATCTGCCTGCGTGGCCTGTTACCTTTCTCTCCAAAATTATGTAATACAAGGTTCAAAACCTTTTTACTGAGGTGGTTTTGGTATAACTTTACAGTTCTTGGCCACTTAAACTTTCTCTGCCCAAGCAGAAGTCTGTGGGTAAACGTGGGAGATGACATAAGGCATTGCCTTTAATTTGGTCACTTTTAAAATTTTTAGATACTTGTATAAGGCAAATAATATAGGAGAAGCTTTAAGTGGGTTTTGGGTAAATGGAGAAATAATCTCCTTCACTTATGTGCTGTCTGTCCAGAGCTTATTTCAAGGAGTCATTAAATAAGTGACAATCAAAGTTTTGTTGAATAAAACTCCCAACAGAGTAACTACAGAAAATCTGTTACTGTAAACCTGTGTATGTAGGATTTATTTTATACACCCTTGTGTGATGTTGTGAAAAAATTATTACACAAAGTTAAAGGAAGCATTAGAGCAGTTTTGTGAGTGTAGTTGCACACGCTTAAAACATACATGTAATGCAGTTTGTCTGCAGCTGTTTCAGAAGCTGTCAGGTAATTTTTTAAAAATAAGCAAGGCAAACCTCTCTGTGCAGCTGCAGAACTTGAGCACTGCTTCATTGAGATGAGGCAGATCAGAGAAGATCAGTGCCCAGAAAAACCTCAGCCTTTTTCCCAGGGAGGCAGCTATGACATAGTGCTTCTATATTATGAGAAACAGTGAATATTTTTCACCATCTCTGTGTAATTCATGGTTTTCAGACTTTTGCTGTGTCAGACCTTAGTGTGGCACTGTACCAAGGTTACCATAAGCTGTGTGCCATGGATTACAGCATCCCCTGTCTTTTCTCTTCCTCACCTTGAAACTCAGTAACATCTTATAACTGAAGTACCACAGCTCTAATTTAATTAAATTACTTGTGAAAAGGATCTCATTCTTTGGGAAGATTCTTGGAATGATCCTTGAGGAAGAGCCTTATACCTCTCTCTATAAAATTGTGTTCAAGTACTTATTCCTTCCATTTGAAAAAGCTGCATCTGCAGAGAAATTGTGAGTGTCTGGAGGGCTGTACACCACAGCAAGACTGAGGGGATTGGTTTGTTTGGGTTGAAAGCCCAGGATGGTATCAGATCAGTCTAACAGTGATGAGTTTTGGTACCTGTGCAGACACATTACCTCATGTAAGAGCTGGTTCAAGAGCTTCTCAAGAACTTGGCAGACTGTGCATGGGCACTGCCCTCAGGGAAAAAAGGAGGAAGGCATTGAAGCTGCCCCAAGTGAGGAGCAGGGACTTCCAGTGACTTGTGTCAGAGCATGTCCAGGGTCTGTCACATGTGGAGCATACCCAGTATCACCCTACAGTCAGTGCCAGTGAATGTTTCTTTCTACATCATTAGCACAGCAAGTTCTTTTTCCCTTCTTTGTTGGCCTGCCTGGGCTGAGTCTTAGGCAAGTTCCTCTAGCAAGCAAGAGTTATCCTTTAGGCATTCTGGCAGTGATTTGACCTTGCTGTACAGATATTTTGTTGCCTCAGGTGGTGGACAAAAGCAAAGGACAGCAATATCCCTGGCACAGTGATTCTTAAGGCATTTTAGCTAGAGGGCATGTGGTAAAAAGAATGGTATTTTGATAGGCTGCAGACAAGTCCAATTTACCCATTACAGATAGTGTGAAAAGAACTCCTGCTTGTAATTATGGCACTGAGCACTGAGGTGGTGCAGGAAGAATCTGAAGAAAATTATTTCAAGGATGGTAGCAGGTAGCAGGAATGTGAAGATCAAGTATGGGTGATATAAACAGCTCTGCACAGGTAGGAGTCACATCTGCTAAACCTGCAGCCACTGTCAACACTTGTCTAGCAGAGAGCACTTGGCAGTGCCTGGTTGTCCTGCAATCACCTGAAGCAGAAGGCAGTGAGTCTCCTTGTGCAGACTGCCAAGCTGGGAGTGAGCTGCTGTTAATTCTGATTTAGTTACCAATGCCATTACCAAGTCAGTCTTCCAGACAATATGGTCTTGTGACACACTTTGCACATTCAGGTAGTACTGAAATGGCTACTTGTGCTCTCTTTTTAGAGTTGAAGGAGTGTGTTTAATTTGGGTGCCTTTTTAAGGCACTGTCTTTTGCCACCCTCTGGTGCCTTTTGCCAGACTTGAAGAGTGTTCTGGGGAAGCACTGCTGCTGTTCTTAAATTTTAGAGACAGGTTGCCAGGCAAGATGGACATCTCGTCTGACCTGGTATGGCTTTCTTATGCAATTAGTACTTATGTAAGTGATCTGTCTTCTGTGTAATGTGAAACGAGGTTGTCTCACATGCTGCCTCTCCTGGAATACAGCTTTATTAATTTACACATACTATATGCACTAGTTGAGTGTTGCAACATCACAGAACCTGATCACTGAGCACAGAACTAGAGTGTGATTACTTTGTGATTAAAGATTTACCAAATCGATTATGTGTTACACAAGGTTGCTGCAGTATCAGAACTGCTATTCTGAACAGATTAAAACTAATGTAAAATACTTCAGACATATTTATCTTTATAAACATCACAGAACACATTTCCTGTTTAAAGCATAATTTTTTAAGTCTTTCTCAAATGTCATAAAATAATTCTTTCTCCTTCCTGTCATCAATGCTTAGATCTCCCAGCAATCAGTTATACTCAGTTCTCACTGCATTGAGAGATACTGTGATTGTTCCTTATTGGACATTGGAGAATGAACTACTTGTAATAATGCAATTACATATGCTTATTAAAAAGAAAAATGTTAAGTGTTTGAGAGAGCCTTTGTGTTTCACAAAGATACTTCTCTTTTTCAGGAATGATGTTGACCACTGATACCTTTAACATTGCAGCTGTCTGTAACTGTGGTGATAGCAGAGCTTTGTCAAAGACCAGGATATATAGAGCTGAACAGTTTAACAAGTAATCATAGCCACTTGGCTTTTAAAAGCATGAATCTTCATCAGTTCAGCAAGTAATACTTTTGTCTCAAAGACAAGATAGAGATACTACATGCAGCTTGATATAGTTGGTTAGAATCTGGCTGGAATTAATGTTCTGTAAAGTATGTAAAGCAGCATAAGAACCATTGGTAACTGTTTACATGCTATTAATAATTAGCAACCTTCCTAGCAGTCTGTTAGGAAAGAACCATGCGTTGGCTACAATAGAAACTCAACTCCATTCGGTTGGGTTCAAATTACATTTCACTTCAACAATGGGGCATGAATGGGGCTCATTTGAGTTTCTGCCACTGTAAACAAAGAGATGTTGGAATGTTTCATTTGTTTATTGATTTATTTATTTGGACAGGTGCAACTTGATCATATGAAAAAAAAATTCAAATATAGGCAGAAAATAGCTTAGTAAGCATTGTCCAGTCAGAGTATATGATAGTAACCAATATCTTGACTCAAAATAATTTAGTCTGTGGCTGGTTTTGAATTTGGGTCTTAGAATAATCGAATCATGTTCTGGAGAAAGTGCTTTACCTGGACCTAGAAAATAGAAAATACAGATTTTATTTTCTGATTAATTTCTTTTTATATACTAAGTTCCTTCTTTGACTTTCTGCTAAAAATGATGTGCACGTCTGTGAGGTAGGCTGTGTTAATGGTAATAGAGCTCATCCTTGGGAAGAGGTCATTCAGTTCTGATGGATCCCATCTGTATGAGGATGATTCTCTAGGGTGTAATTTTCCTCAGCTATTTGAAACCCTCTCATAAGTGCTCCAAAGTGATCAGGTTCTATAATTTGCAAAATTATGGCAAGAGGAAAGAGCTAGGAAGATTGTTGGTGGGATTGTATGTTAGAATGCAGTATCACAGGACTAATAGCCTAAATTAATGCAGGGAGAGAGTTGATTCAGGCTTTTTTTTTTTTGCATCTCCAGCACCTGGACACCCACATTTCTCCAAAGTGAACACTACAAAGGGAGAATGGATGATGGTAGCACCAATTTAGGATTTGGGGCAGGGGAAGTTTGAGACTAGAGAAACAATATGGAGTTACATGCAGAAGACATTACCTGTGGTATAAAGTTTTCCAGTTCTTTCGTGTTAAATGCAAAATTGCTCAGCAATCTGCTAACAAATCCCACAAATACCTTGCTTACAGGTAGAAATAAACTTACAGAAAGATTGAGCTGACCTTGCACATTTAATTCCTTAAATTATCTTACCATACAACACAGCCCATGTTGCAGCTGTGTATTGTATCATAGTCCTATCAAATATGTTCCTCTGTCTCTCAGCAGGTGGAATGAATTGGATATACACTCAGATTTGGAAGCAATGCCTTTAATATTTCAGTTCACACTAAGAATTTGCTGTCTTTATTTTCATTTCAACATTACATTGCATTTGAGCAATGACAGGGCTTCTCCTGTGCTGCACACATTGGATTCCTGTCAGTGCTAACAGAAGGTATGTGCACACACCAATGGAAGCACGGATTAGAGTTTCTCTTGAGGTGAACAACTGTTTATAATTAGAGTTGTGGGAATGAAGGAAAACCCAGCTAGCAAGCAAGCAGTCCCTCTTCCAAAAAGCTTGGTAAACTCATAAAGCTCAGAGGCTTAATCTCTGAACCAGAGTGCTTGTTATCTAATCCCCACCAGCTGTTGTGTACTTGGTAGCCATGACATCTGTAATAGAGCTGAAGGGCCTGTCTATATTGGTTGGCACCTTTACCCACCAACTGAACTTGATTCTTCTCTCATTGCTCACATTTACCTGCTTTAAATCATTAACCAGTTGCTCAGGGTTTGATCATCCATTTAACCATACTTTATAATAGAAGTCAAGTGCTGCTTTTCACATTAAGCGTATTTTAGGTGTGTAGGGCTTCAGCAGGTCTCATTTTTGTGTTGCTTATAAGAAAAAGGTATCAACCACAAGAATTTCCTCTGGTTTCATATTGATTCCTAACACAGACTTAAAACTGACCTGGGAGTGAAACCTCTTGAGTTGTATTTGAACTGAAAAACACCACCACACTTCCAGTAAACAGAATAAAGGATTATATGCATCTCCATTAACTGATGTGTATGAATTGCTGTAGGTATAATATAAATGTAAGCAAGGTATGTGTGTTCATTATAACTGTGATTCAGAGATCACTGTCAGTTGTGCTGTAGTGGATATTGTTTTTTTTAAGCTGGCAGAGGACAGGAATTGGCCCATCTTGAGAAAAACAGCCATTTTATGTCCCCCAGTTCTTGAGTGAGTGCTGTGATTTCAAGCCCTCAGCACCACCAGCAGTGCAGAGGAACAGCTGCTGTGCAGAGTGGAGTGTGACCCCTTCATGCTAGGTGTGGATAAAACTCCTATTTTGGTCCTTGTAAGGGACCGAAGGGTCCTTGTAAGGGGTTAGAGGGAAGGTGCCTTATTCCTGGATCCCACATGGGTTTAGTTTGGAGCTAAGGGCTGAGCTGTTCTCCCGGTAAGAGCATTTCTGGACATGGAAGAACATACTTGTGGGTTATTTTACTGGTTAAAACAAAGCTGTTTATGGCTTCCTGGCACTGTGAATAGTTAGATTGGGCAGCTGAAGTTGATACTGTGGCCAAAACTGGGCCTGAAGGCTGCAATAAATGTCTGCTAGCTGTCATCTTATTATTGTGGGTCCAAGGTTTTGAACTGTCCTTAAACAGCTCCAGTGTCTGTAATACTGTCAAAATCCAGAATACTGGCCTCATAAATAAAATGAACTATTCTAAGTTTTCAAAGAAATGCCTCTCAAGTTTTGTTAAATTTCATTATAGTAATTTTTCAGTTGGAGTTAATTTGATTGATTTTTATTTTTCCCCCCCCCCCAGAATGGCACGAAGAAGTTCTGGGATTTTATGAGGACACATGACAGGTAACAATGGCATCACATTATTTCCCATTATCTTCTGTTGTATTTCATACTGTATTCTCTTTAACTGGTCAAGTGTTGTTGAAGTTTTCTTTCCTCCAATTTCCTCTTCAATTCTCACTTCTTGTGTAATACTTACATGTGGTTCTCTACTGTTTAAGATAGAATTAGCAGAAATTTCAAAATCTCCTTGTGGTTTATTATGTTTTTAGTAAGTTTTGTCTTTTCTTGACTGTTCCAGTATTAGAGTTTTAACACATAATTGTGCATTAACACATTATTGTGCACATTATTTACACATTACATTATTAACACATTATTGTACATTTTAATGATTACATAGAAGATGGAACTGAAAGTTGGGATTGTATGAAATTCTCTTTTTTGAGTGAGAATTTATTACCTGAAGGAAGGAGTTTATTCTGTCTTTCCAAATGTATTTCTCTGATCAGAGAAGAAAAGCAATTAACTTCCGACTTCAAAGATCAGTTCATACAACATTATAACAAATAAGGTGCATATAAAACAGACCAAGTCTCAGTGTTATTAAAAACTAAAATATTTATATATGTCTTTCAAAAAGTATTAATATTTGATCTGTTTGCTGAAAATTCAAGCATTAGAAGATAAAAATAAAAAGCAAGGGTAGCAACTTTTTCCAAGAAAAAGCTTTTCTAAATCTATTAAATGTAAAAAATGTAGCAAAACACTAAAATAAATTGTGACATAACCGGAGCCACATCAGGAGATGTGTTTTTTGTGTGCATTAAATAACTAAAATCAGTTGCATTTTGGGAAATTCTTCTCTGTTTAAACCCTCTAAGTCCTTACATGATTCTTTTCGTGATGTGAGTCTTTATATGCATGTGGGTGCCTGGGAGGGATATAAAATTCTAGCAGCAGTTTTTATCTATATAAAGATTATGAAGGTAAAATTTTCAGGAGACTTGGGAAGGTATTAGTTGGATTAAAAATGCCTGTAGTGCTTGAGAATGAGGACAGAAAAGGGAATGATATTTCGATACTGAACTTCACACTTGCTTTTGGAATTTGCCTGGAAGACAGTTCTGTCTTTGCACTTTGTCTGTCCATATGGGCATGTGCCTGAATTTATGATGGCAGATACAAAGGCTGAAATGATAATTGATTGCTGGAAATTTAATATATTCCCATTCAAGCAAGTGAATCCAGCCTCAAGTCACAGTGCTGAGAACATGACTTCCAGATGAATTTATATGACTATTTTTGTTTAAACTTTGGTTTATCACTGTGTGATAATGTGTGAATATATGCAACTAACTAAGTGGGGTAAGTATTAAAGGATCAGTTTTCCATGAACTTCTTGGGAACAGTATTTCTGAAGGACTTTTGTGGACATTTTTAAAATAGTTGAGAGCATAACTTTATAAAAAGGCTACAGCCACATGTCATGCCAGTCATCTCTGGTCACATAACATTTGTTAGCTTCAGATGCACAACAGCTGCCACCCCAACTTATTAGTGACTACTGTGGAACTGCAGAATGTCTAACACTCTTTCACAAGGAAATTCATGGCAGCTTCTGACACCAAAGGTAGTAATATGAACTTCCTGCATAGGAAATCCATGGGTTTACATAAATTTGTTTTTGTGAATAGGAAGGCAGTTATTACCCAATACATTAGTCAGATTCAAAATCCCTTATAATACTTTAAAGCTCTACATTTTGATGTATTTTAATAGCTGTGATGCTTATTACATGGAAAAGTCATGCTAACCAGTTCCTGAAGATTATGAAGAACTTCATGCTGAGAGAGCTCTTACAGGTTCATTACTGTCAATGAAAGATAAATATGGAAGAAGAGGAGAGGTTTCTGGGACACAGTTCTGTTGGTCAGGATTTCCTGGTGTGTATGTCTACTTGAAGAAGATTGTACATGTTTTCCAGCATTAAGATCCCTTTTCCATAATACTTTTTCATAAGTATTCATAGCTTACAACTTACAGAAGTGCTGTAAGACTGTTAAATGCTCCAAGTATCTGTAATAGGACTGTTTACCTGAACTGAGCATGTTCTGTAAAGATCTGTAAAGAACACATGTATATATTATATATTTACACAGAATTTATATGCATTACAAATTTAGTGATGATGAATTAAAAAAACAACTGTGTAATCCTATAAAACCAGACATTGTGCCTAACCCATGTCTTTATTTGTCATCCTCTTTCAGCAGCACAAGTTAAACATGCTTAAGACTGACTTCCTTGCTGCATGGTAGTGAAATGAGAGCTTATGTGCTGGGTTCCTTTGGGACCCCAGTGTTCTGTCTCATTTCCAATTAGGTCAATGTAAGCCAATATTTAATAGATTTGTATCAGAAGATACAAGAAAATATTTACCAAGAGAGATGAAGTTATTGTTGTATAAATGAATCCTTTCCAACTGTTCAGATGAACAGCTGATTAAATTGTACAAAGACAAAAGCACAAGGGCTGCAGTAGTCACTTCATTTGCCTTAGATGTGAGTCATCTTTTAAAATCTCACTATATGTTGCAGTAGGGCAAGATCATTTAACCATATGTAGTCTGGTGGTGTAACTCTACCAGAAGGAAAAATAGCAGAATTGGTATTACTTTTCCTTTTCTTCCCTTTATTTCTTTTCTTTAGTTATTGCACATCTTGGACATGAGTCTACAGTATGTGGTTCATGAGCTCTCTTAAGATCAAGATCATTCAGAACTAGACATCCATCCTGATGTCACTGCTGTAATTCATGTTGAACAAATAATTGCTTACTCCCTGCCTGCCATTTAAAGACAAAAATAGTTATGTGCAATTTGTTACTGGTCACACAATAAACTGTGTTACAGCAAACCTTCAGAACCTGTGCTGTCAGAAGTCAACAGTGTGTCAGCATAGACAAAAGAAGCAGCATTTCTTACCATATTTAGGTTTAAATTCTAACAGGAGGAAGATCCACGACACAAGGACAATACCTATGGGCCGCAGTTTGGTCCTGGAATGCTTTGCCCAGAGTCTCCATCCTTAGAGAAATCCAAACCTTTACTGGACAAAGCTCTGAGAAATCAGGCCCAACTTAAAGAGTGACTTTTAACAGGAGATTGGATCAGATGATTTCCAGAAGTCACTTACATCCTGAAGGTTTCTATGATTTTACAAGCATATTAAATGTTTAATGAGTGTTACAATTCCCATCTGAAAACTGTCAAAATTTTGTAAACTTGTCAAGGAATCTGTCAATTCATAAGCCATTTTTTCTATTGGAAAATAATGAGCTTACTATTGTTCTTGTCCTGTGGAGTTAGATTTAAGTTAATATTTATTTGAAACACACAGATGAACATTATCAGAACTCATTGAAAGGTTTTACAATGTCATTAGAAACAACAATGAAATTTACTAAAAATGAATGAAGAGAAGTAAAAATCCTTGATTACCTCTTCTCCACTGTAATTATTGAACAAGTTTATTGAGGTGTTGCTCCTAAGAGTTAAATAATTTTGGCCTGTTGTGTCAGGCACACAGCACAAGATGCTTTCTGCAGTTATGCACCATTAACTTTTCTAATTAAGTGTAATTTTCACTTTAATACTCAAGGTGATGTGTTTGGTCATTTTTAAACATATACTGATGAAAATCAGGCAGAGTGCAAGTAATGAAGATTTAGATACAAGGTTTATTTCAGGCTTGTTTTTAGGCTTGGGTCTGTCAGAACTGGTTAGCAATTTGTGGGGGTGTGATTTGTGGGCTGGTAATTTTTTTAAGGACTTGGCTTTTAAAAATTAAAATCTTTATCAGGAGAATATTTTCCTTCTGCAAATTTGTGGTGATTTTCTGTTAGAAATAGAAACATGCTAAATTTTACAGAGTAACCATCAATACCTGTAACAAAAAATATTCTCTAAAACCAGACTCAGGTTACAGTTATATTCTCCCTCATCCTAATTTTGCTATATATAGTACAGTAAGAGCCTGAAATGTAATACTTAAGTTCTACATTCATCTACTTTATAAAGCAATAGACCACATTCGTTTCAGGTTTCAGCAGCTCCCCTTAAACAGATTCAAGGCTTTTAAAAGGCATAATTTGGGAACAGATGAAGGTCAGTGTACAGTCATGTGCTCCCTTCTGTGCTTTGAGTAATAACGCCTGAGAACAGGGACACAACTGTACCTTTTCTTAGTTGACAAAACAAAATTATGTCTACGTCTCTGTGTGAAAGTATGAAAAATTCACTGTAAAGTTCACTGCATTTAAAAGAGAACAAATTTGAGGAGACTGAATTGTGTGCATGATAGTTATGTGAGTTCCTCTGAACTCTGAAAATATCATGTGATGAATAAAAAGCATTTGGATAAAAAACTTGCAGCTCTACATGTGCATTGTACCCCATTCATGCTGCATTTTTACCTGCAAAAACATGTCACAGTGACTCACCAGTAGCTCCTGACTTCGAAATTATTAATGAAAAAAGCTGAAAGTTTATTCTTATATTTCTGCTTTGTAAGATTTGTCTTTTGTGGGTATACCACTCATCATTTTTCTGGGTCTGGATTGAAGGCACTTGAGACAGTAATTTGTGTTTGGATTTAAGTGTTTATTACTTGTTATCAGTAAAACAGTCTCAATACTGTGAGTTTGGCAGCTTTTCATGACAAGGCACAAAATGGCCAACAATCTTTTGTTACAAGGTCTTTTAAGACTAAACTATCCAATTAAGAACTGACACCTAGATTATTTCCCCTTTTAACCTAATAATTGATCCCAAAGAACTGCAATGCAGATTTTCTGCCCAATTACAAAATGCCACCCAAACCCATGAAGAGGAAGGAAGAAGAAGCATGAAGAAGAAACCCAGGACAACACCCTGTGCCCTCTATCTTGCTTCCATCCACAGCATACTAAAAATCCCAGAACCTAAATTTTTCACCAAGCGATACACCTACCCTACTCTCTATAATCTATTTCACACTCTTGTGGATTCCAGTCTATCTTGAAGTCTAGGAAACTTTCTCCATGAATGAGGGTCAAAGTCAGTGCTCCCCTGGGGGTCAGGGCACCCCAGAGCAGACAGAGAAATATTCCCAGTGCCCTGGGCTTCCACAGCCTTTTTGTTTTTTCAAGTGAAGAGATTAACTTGTTTCACACAAATTAATTTCTAACAAATTAATTCCTAATCTAATTTGCTTCCTCGGAATAAACAACTTTACACTTTATCTATTACAAAGACAACTGAAAAATGTAGTTTTCCATCAGGAGGGTGAAGGAGACCAGAGCAACCTCCACCTCAGCTTGTTCCCTCCTGCAGGCAAACAGGAGGAGGTTCTCCAGGCAGGTTAGGAGTGAGCATAACTCCACAGGAGGAGGTGCAGGTGTGGAGGCTGTGTGCTGTGCATCAGCTGGCCAAGGGCAGGGATCAGGAGTGCCCAGGGCACTGAGGGTCACAGCCCAGCAGCTGTGGCTGCATCCCAGCCCTGGCCAAGGGAGCAGCCAGGGATGGTCACCGAGCTGGGCCAGTGGCCTGCAGGAGCCACGGGGGCTGTTCTGGCTCAGTGGCTGGAGCAGGCAGCTATGGAGACAGGGTGGAAGTCATGTGCCCTGACCACATTATAGGAGTGGATTAAATTCCTTCTCCTATTTCATATGCCAGATCATTTGGGCTTTATGGAAACTTAATCCTGTATGTATTTTTCTGGTTTATGTCCTAGTGTATTATAAGACACCATGAAATTTAACTCAGATGCTTCCTTTGTGCAAGAATTATCACAGCAGCTTTAAAATACAGCTTTTTAATATCATTACAGGTAAAAGAAAAATGTTTTTCTTGGGTGGCATATGCCTTTTACTTTCAGTGATGTGCTGTTATTCTCTAAACCTTGTCTGTCTTGGTAATGTCTCCTCCAGGGTGTCAGTGATGTGGAATTTTCTTGATTATCTTCAAAGATAGCATGGAAGATAATGCACTGTTTAAAATAACTGGAAGTAGTTCAACAAACAAAAATGATGAAAAGTTTAGGGAAATAATAGCTGAGAGAAGGGAATGAGGGCTGGGCATGTTCATGCAAAGGATATCACAACTGAGGAGAGAAATTACCACTTATCATAAAATGTAAAGGAACATTGCAGAACAGGCCAGAATAATTTAATTTCATCAGTAATCAATGACAGAATGAGAAATTATGTATGGTGAGGAAAGTATTTTTAAAATTAAGTGCTAAGAAACTGTTTTTACCAATAAGCAAGAAGGCATGTTTTGTAATCACTGTCATTGAAAATGCTCAGGTCTAGGCTTGATATCTGTCTATCAAGGATGTTATCAGGATAATGATAATTTTCCTGGTATTAGAAGGAAAAAATGTAGTAGCCTATTAGTTTCCTTCAGCCCAAGTAATTACATGATTTGTTTGCATACAATATTTGCAAATAAAATGCACTTAATGCTGTGTTTTTTGTTGTTCATTTTTGGGGTTTTCTACAGTGAAAACTTGACAGATCCTCTGCTTTTGTGCCAGGAATTCTGCAGGCGTATTTACTGTCTTTTAAAATGAGTTACTATGTTACCTTAGGATCCAATTTAAATAAAAGCATAGGAATGAGAGAAACATGAGGTGTTGTAAAGTTATCAGAGAGAAACATGAAGTCATAAATTTTCAGATTCTCATTTCATCTTCTTAAGCATGTGATATGGAAGCATCCTATAGTGTATAATCTCTTCTCTGCTGTATCACTGAAACAGGGTAAAATGGCAATAAAATCTTTATAGAGGAAATTGCTTCATTGGGAAGTTGAATATTCACCTAATTCCAAGAATAGAATCCATGAAAATTCTTATAACTAAGTGGGTACATGAGAATTTAGACTGATTAGTCATTGATTTCTGAATACAGGTTTCTGGTATCCAGATTAGAAGAATCTTGGATTTTTCACAAGTTTAGGGATTTAATTTTCTAGTGTTTCCAACAATATGCAAAATAAATTAATGTATTCATTCTCTTATAATCACTGAAATCAGAAAGAGTCTTCCCTTTGCTTTCAGGTGATTTGAAATAAACCTGTTCTGTGTTAAGGGTGCCAAGAGTTAGTACATGGCCTAGAGACATGGCCTGCATTTGGGATGGGTAAAAATAATCTCAGGAAAGCTAGGGAATGTTCTGTAGTTGGAGTACCTGTATTTCAGAATTTTAGCTGAAAACATCTCTTGGAAAAGAGGGAATTATTTAAACCTTATTCTAGAAAATTCAGGAAAATGTGAACAACTATCATTTTCTCACTGATGGTACTGAGAGTGTGCAGTTATACCTGGCAAAAGGTTGTGTTTTGCACATCATGCTTGGATTTTGGTAGGTAATAAACAAAGTTGCTCGTTTCCCTTACCTTAGTGCAGAACACTTGAACTTTTTTGTTTTGTGAGCTGTCTTTGAAACCTGATGGTATTTTAAATATTTGACTTTTGCCATTTCAGAATGGAATAGAGACATACTTAGGCTTTTTAGGTGGATTATTTATTGGCCTTACTATGTGATAGCATTTATAAATGGCAGTTTCACGAACAATTAGGAATTGGAACAAAAGCCCATCAGGCTCTGACATCTGTTGCACATAATTCCCATAAAGCTGTATTTAATCAAATAAGTTAGCATAAAACCTGAATTTATTTATTAAAATATTTTCTTGAAAGAATCCCATTGAGATGCAATGTGTCATTTCTAAGGGTATCCTGGGATACTGGCCAAGATATGACACTTCAGGAATGTTATTGAGAGCAGTGTGCTTTGATGTCTCATTTATTTTGCAGTTGAATTTTCTTTCTCATTTTTCTTTGTTGTATGAAAATAAGTTGCTGAGAGAATTGTTTATTCCAGAGAAGTTTTCCCAATGATATTCTCTGGTTGGCAATACAAATTGCTACTTTAAAAGTAGATACAAAATGTGTTTTTAAAGTGCATGTATATGGGCTTGTTACCACTTCTTAGTTCATTTTTATGCTGGTCTGATGATTAACCAAATATATGCTTCCTGCTTTATGGTGTCATGAACAACTTCCTGCTGCAGTTCAGTTTACTGAAACCAAACTTCCTTTTGATTTTTTCCAAAGAAAAGTTTATTTTCTCAAGCATACGTGGCTCACCACTTTATTCTGGGTTTATTTAGTATTAAATATTTACATTGTGTTGGAGAAAGCATTCAAATTTCATCAGCATACAGAAGTCTTTTAGACATCTCTAATTATCTATTGCCAAATCCACTTTATCTGTGATTAGTATGAAAGGGTGAATGTTTTTGTCAGGAGCTTATAACTTTGCTTTTGTAATGGGCTGCATTTTAAGCAGCCAATTGGATTGGTGTTGGCCTTTGAAAGATGCAAAATGCTTTGAAGGAAGACTTAAATGAACCAGTAAAGACTGTGCAAGCACACACATTTAATCTCAGGACTATCTGCATTATAGCTAAAGCTCTGGGAAACTAAAGGAATTGCACTGGAGAGTAATCAAAGGGTACAGCTTTATTACATCTCTGTTCTGAAAATGAAGGGGCTGTTTTCTCTGGCTTAAGGTGCTGGGTGCTGTGCTGATGGAAGGAAGAAGACAGCACTTTAGACACCACATTTGAAGTTTTCAGGACGTGTCCAGCTATGAAACTGATGGTTGATTTGAATACAGAAGTGGCACAGGGGCTACATACAATTTTTTTTTACAGACATCAAAAATAATTTGGAAATAAGATGAAGCATGCCCTCCTGAAGGTTGAGTCCTCCCAAAGGATTGCATTTGAGTGTTGGCTCTCAAACAGGTTTAGGTGATTTTTGACTATCATTTCAAACTGAAAACACAGTCATTTTAGATTCAGACAAGGAGAGGACACATTCACAAATGTGAACGTGGTTGTGTGGATATGTCAGAGCACCTTGCAGGATCTGAAGGGGACCCACAGAGAGAGACTCTGTCAGCAGCTGCAGTGACAGGACAGGGAGTAATAGGTACAGATTCAAAGAGGGAAAGTTTATATTGGATATTAGGAAGAAGTTTTTTACTGTGAGGGTGTGAGGCACTGGAACAGGTTGCCCAGGGAGGTTGTGGATGCCCCAAGCCTGGCAGTGTTTAAAGCCAGGTTGGATAACACCTGGAGCAACCTGGTCAGGTGGGAGCTGTCCTTGCCTGTGGCAGTGGGGCAGTAGAGGATCTTTAAGGTCCATTCCAGCCCTTTAGCATTTTATAAACATAATTTATTTGTGATCTGGCGTGTTTCTCAAATACGATATTCTAAAAAGACTAGATGGAATTATAGGCTTGACATAGAAAACTATGAATAATCAATTTGTCATCCCTCTATGAACAAAGAAAGCCAAATTCATATAAGTTCAAGAAGAAAAACATATTTAAAGCTAAAACAATTATGGGATTTCTGAATTATTTATTTATTTCTTACTAACTTTTCATCTAGTATGATTCGTAAATCTTGACATTTTCTCCTTTATGAGCTATGTGGGCAAAAATATTAAATGTGTGTTTTATATTCACATGCTCTCCAGCAGAGATGAATGCATCTCTAAATACCTCTGTGGTTGCACAGTACATTTGATTATTTTCTTCTGATTGTATCAAAGGGAATTTTAAAACCAAATATCTGTTGAGAGTCAAGGGGGCTGATTAAATCACTTACTTGCTTTTATTCCTGCATGCCATTTTTGTGTCTCCTTTTGGAATCTGCCATTCCTTTTTCTTTGTCTTTATTGAAAATGGTAACTGAAATACTGCAGGCGCTGTATTAGTAGTATTGGAGGGGTTTTGGTGGTTTGGTTTGGTTGGTTTGTTGTGGTTTTTTAGACATCATACATCATTAGTTCCTGAAGTCTCCCCCATGGAGCTGAGATTCTTGTTTGTAGGCAGCACTTACCAGTATTACAAGATTTAAACTAATTTTGAGATACTTTATAACTTTTTAAAGTAGGTGAAAGTGGCTGAGGCTAATAGCTCAGAAGTCCTGGCTTTCAATGTTAATATCAGTCTTTTTTAGGTGCTTTATCTTCCACTATTCATTTCTGATCACAATTTGTGTGTGTCACACACATATCCATGCTTGACACCAGTATCTCCTGAGTTGCTCTTACAGGGATTTAAGAAAGGTCCATTTCTTTGCCTGTGTTATCTCATCATTTACCTAATGTATAAGTATTTTAGTTATTAATAGAGAATTGTCATTAAAAGTCCTCATCTCCAGCTTTGAGAGAGTCTTGTCTCACTGACAGAAGTACAGGGGTCTTGTCCTTGTCTTTGCTATTGCTGTACTGTGGGGATTTTCTACAATTATTTTTTAGTTTACAAATTCACATTTGTAAAGTCAGCATTAAGGCCACATCTAAGAATAACGAAAGACTGAATCCGTCTTTATTTATTAAAGGATTTTGAAAGTTTGTCTCCTGAAAAGCAATTAGTAAGTGTCAGCAGTTGCATGTGGATTAACTATAGCCCTAGAAGTACACATTTAAGAAGCTGTGGTAAAGTTCATTTGCTGATCTCAGTTTCTGGGATGGATTGTAAAAGAATTAACTTTGCATGGTCCATATGTGTGTGTGCACATTTTAAAAGGATGTCAGTTTTCATCTGCCCCCTACCTCAGAGCTGCTGTGGTCAAATGCTGCATGTCTTGTGCTGCTCCATGAAACACCACCTTCCTTTCTCAGGTTTGAGCGTGAAGTTGTAGTATTTCTAGCTAAATATCTGCTGTGCTGGAATATCACAAAGCATCAGTTACTGTGATTTCAGTAAATACAGAGCTGCACTGTGTTGGGGGAAGGGGGGAAGGAAAATTGTGGAAGTATGGCACACAATAGAGTCATTTTCTAAACTATTCTCAGCAGCGTTTTCAGTTGTAAAGGTTGTATTCAGGTAGGTGTTTTCTCTTTTCATAAAAGTCTTAAAGGTGGAGGAGGAATTAAGGTTCTGCACTCTTACATTGCAGGGCCCTTGGGTCAGCTGTCTGATTTCTGCTCATTGATTCAGTTTAGGGAAGTCGCATATCCATCATGAATCCTAATACCTGTTTCACTCGGGGCTTTTTTGAAGTTTAAATGGTTAAATGCTGCAAGAGAGCATTAGTTGAATAGTTGGAATCCCTTTCAGAAAACATTGTGTGCCAAGACCAGACAGACCTCAACTGCAAACTTGAGTACAGCAACAGCTCAAGTACAGGTTAAATGCTCTTTGTGACATTTTAGGTACATATATTTCTTAAAATATTTTAAAGCTACTCTAATTGTTCCCATATTTATAGAAAGAACAATATTCTACATCATTGCACAGTAAGCTGTTCTTTGGGGAGAACTACTGTAATTAAGAGTAGTGATTTATTTTATGTATAAAGTGAGTGGGAGCTACTGCAGTGGGAAGTTGAGGACAAGGTTGAGCTGAAGGTTAAGTAGGTCTGTGGTCTTCACCAGCCCTGGAAGACTCTTTACGCACCCTGTCATCTCTTAATAAATTCTTTTTCTGTTTGCTTATAGTCCCTAATGCAACCATGACAGATGAGGTGTGGAAGAGCTGAGTCTCCTTCACTGGGCAGTGGTATTTGCATTCCTGAGCTCTCCTTTTACACCTCTGATTTCCCCCAGAGTCAGTGCTGGAGGAGTAGCCAGCAAAGATCCACACCTCTGGAATATGGTAAAAGTAATCTGCCACAAAAAGTGTAAAGATTAGAAGGTCTGAGCTGAGAACTTCTGACACCTGAGACTGCTGTTTCCTTTGTGCAGAGGTGTTACAGCTTCTTTTAAGGCATGGATGGAAGCTTGGGATTTATCATGATCCTTTTATATCTGGGTATTGTTTTCCTTTGTAAAATATAATAAAAAAAGTGGCCTTGTGCTCTTGTTTGAGACAAGAACCCTGTTGCTACATTAGGACCTTTGTTACTCATTTTAGATTAAATTCTTGTATAGTATTACTGCCTTCCTTTAGGGAATCTGGCTGGGCTTTTTTTTTTTCTTTTTTTAGTGTTTCTGTGTGTTTTTCCCAAATGTACAACTTCATTTCTTTTCTGTATCTTTTAGTTGTGGAGATACTCACAAAAGTCCTGGTGGATGTTTTAATTTTTATGTGTTTACTCCTCACTTAAAAACTGTGTAGTTAATACTCTAAAATAGATCTGGTTGTAATATTTTGAAGCGAATTGCCTTGAAATATCAAATACCTCTGTAATATGCCATGGTATGGCACCACTGAAAGATGTGTTTGGATCTACTAATGGATTTGTAGTAGTTCTTTTTGGTAGCCTGTATTATCTGTAAAAATAGCAATCTCAAACTGATTTTGTCGTGAATTCTTTGTATGAGGGTTTAAAACTCCAGAGGATAAATATTTTCCTTATAGGCCACACCAATCATGTGAACCCACATTTTGGGTCATTATAAGGAAACCCATTGAAAATGGGAGTGAGGCTCCTCCACTCAGCTCAGCTGAACTGTCTTGCTCTAACTTTGTGTAATACTCAGTTAATTATCCTGAATGCAGCCTTCAGTAGGTTTTTCAGAAGTTACAGGCCTGGTGACCTGTGGAAGTATTTCATGTTATGTTGTTTCTTCTGAACAATGAAACAGTAAATGGCATTGCCAATGTTACCCCGCTTCTAAAAAGGTATAATTCTGAACTTTCTCTTCCATGACTCCCCAAGTCTGACAGGAAATATTAGAGCTTGCGTGTTGAGGTTTGTTAAAAGATGTAAATTTCTGTTCAAAATTGTTTGTCAGTCTCTCAGAAAATTAGAAGTAATTAAATAGAAAGTTCTACAGATTTGTGCCATTTCTGTACCCTCTCATCTCAAGATGGTGTGAGAAGCAGACAATTGTAATAACTTGCTGCTACTCCTTTCCAGCTAATTTGATCTTGTTCCTTAATTCTGACAGATTGTTTTTAATTTTCCCATCTGTTCCATAAAAAATCTCAAGTGATTGACTCCTAGGAAAAAATAATGTCTAATAGCTGAGCCATTTTTAATGAGTTGGTATGAGTTATTTAATGAGACGTGCTGAAGAAGGCAAGCCAAAGCAAAGATTGGGCCTGGGGTGGTGGATGTAAAGAAAGGTAAAGGGCAACCATCTGCTTCAGGAAGCTTCCACTCTCCATCAGCAGCTTTAGGCTGCTGCTCACTCCACTTTTAGGTGGTGCCTGTGGACAAAACAACAAAGGTTCGGTGGCAGTAATTCCTTTTCCTCTTTTATTTAGAGCAGTGTCTGCCCTCAGATAGTAATGCTTTGGGGAGAGGATCAGTCATGAAAAGGAAAAAAAAAATCAAAGAATAAAGGAATAATATTTAAGTAACCTTAAAGATATTATGGTCTGTGGTTTAACTTCATTTCTCCAGCACAAACTCTCAGATATTCCAGAAAGAACCTTAGTGCCAGGAAACAGAGTGAATGTTCTCCTCCAGCCTCTCTGAAGGCTAAAACCTTTGCTTTAAAATTGCCTGCAAATGGCATCTCCCAGGGCAGGAAGCCATCAATATGCAGTACAGGTCTTTGAGAATAGCAAGCATGAATATAAATATTAACATCTGGACTTTTCCCTTCTGTTTTGGTTTTTATATATTATTATAATAAACATTAACATTGTTTTTAATAATCATCAGATAGCATTTTCTTTGGCAGCTTGAGACTTCATTATTAAATCAAATAGTGAAAATAAATATACAGCTCTTTTACAAGGAAAGTTGAAAGCTTGACTCAGCCCTGCAAATATGCCATTGTGTGTCTAATCCATTGTAGAATTCATAGAATAATGAATTAATGTCTCGATTGCATACAGTGAGGCAGAACAAATGAGAGAATGCTACCATGGTAATGAGCAAAATATACACTTGTTTTTTCAGGTGGCAGTGGGCTACCAACTAAGAAGAAAAACTTTTGTCTGCATTTTCTTAAACTAGTAAAACCTGGGAGTGTGTTAGGCAAGCAGAGAACATCAGTATTATATCAGAACAACCAGACATGTCCAAATGCTCAGCCCATCAGGTGTCCCCATGGCATGTACTGCAAGCAACCAAAGAACCACTGAGTGTAGCAGGTGAAGCTACTGGATTAAATTTGTACAAAATTGGACTTGGATGGTGTCTGTTTTGAAACCTGAGCTCAGCAAGTAGCTGCAGATAGGAGATGCTCTGTGCTTTTACAGGAGTCACTGTCTCTGAATGAGACTAGATTGTACCTGAGGTTTTGACTATCCTAATTTGAGATTGATATAAGGGGAAAAAAATGTTTTTATTTGTAAGGATTTTTTGCTGTCTAGTACCAGTGTTCCTAGACTGTTACAGGGGGTGGTGGTAGTGTTCCTGTTGGGAAAAAGGAATTGATTGGTGCGTATTTTGCATGCCAGGAGACAAAAGGGACTTAATTTTAAACAAAATTGTCATGGGCTTTGGGAACATGATCTGTCTCTCTAGATGGATTTTGGACATGAACCTTGCTGTGTTGTGGCTTTAGTAATAAATCTTATGTGTATTTATGTAGTTGAAATTAAATTCACAAGATGTAAGTTTAATAGCTCTGCATTAATCCTTCATAAAGCATTGATCTTTTGGTGTTTTTTATCTTCCTCCTCAGTGTGTCAATCCTGATCTTTAATACTTCTCGGCAGTGCTTTGTTGTGGTGAAGCAGTTCCGCCCAGGTAATCCTCCTTTTTACATTTACTTTTGCTCTCTAGTGAAGCAAGCTTTTAAGGGTTTAGCAGTTAAAAGTTGGTGCATCTGTGGTGATAAAATCTTTGTTCTATATTCTGTTTCTTTGTATGATAGCCCATCCTTTTCAGTCAGTCATAATTTCTAACCAGGGAAATTTCCATTACAGATGAAACGAATGATCAGGGTAGTCTTACATTCTGCTCTTGGGCTGGTTATTGTCCTTTTTTGGATGAAATTACAAATAGTTCTACAATGATCATGCAAGAATTTGCTTTAATTTTAATTTCCTTCTTGACCTACTTGTACAGAAGCACAGTATGTTCCTTTTTGTTTTGTTTTGTCTTAAACATTCTTTTTACTTGTACTGTGTTATTGTGCATTGTATAGTTGGGAATTTGAAATGAGGGAGATTCAGGACCGTATGCTTTTTCACCAGTATGTGGACAACTTCATTTTACCAGTTAATATGAATTTAGTTCAAGATATATTTTTTATGAGTTTTAGTATCAGTTCTTTTAACTCAAAGCAATATTTACTTTCAGGAAGTTAAAAACGAAATGCGTATTCGCTGCATTTTAATTAAAAGAAATGACAAGGTATTTCACTGACTGTTGCTAAGAGACCATTTCAAGACTGCTCATGGTAGACTTCATAGAAAACTTTCTAGGGTAGTGTCACACTGCCCTTTCTTCCTGACAGTGATTACAGCCTCTCCAGTGCTGTGCAGCAGTGTTACATCGAGAGTGCATCCTTCTCATCAAGTGCTAATTGACTTGTATAAAGTGTTTGGTTATTTGTTCATCACTAATCCACTGTCTTTCATTTGCCAGCGAACAAATGGCTCCCACAGCTCTTGCTCTCTTTGAGGCAATCTCAGGGAGAAGTGTGTGCATGCATATATATATTTATATACACATGTATATATATGTACTGAGCAGCAACACATTCATTGCATTATCTCTGTGAAAGTGTCCAATCAGCCTCAAAAGAGTGGAGTAAAACCATTCCAGAGGCTGGAGTTGCTCAGACACCTGGCCATAGGCACAGTGGTCAGTCAGGTATCCCACAGCACTTCACTGATCACAACCATGCCCTGCCACTACTCACATCCCTGTATTTATAAATTCATCTCCATTCCATGGTTGTTGTCTGCCCTGGTGCCTGTTCCACAAAGCCAAGACAAAGGCTGAGGCTTTTCTCCTTGCCAGCTCCCACCAGGGTCCCACCAGGAAGGCGATCCCTCGTTGCTGGGAGGGAGCAGCTGCCGCTCGCTCTGCAGGCACGGCCCTGCACGTGTGCTGCTGCCATGTGGGCTCGCCTTTCCCTAGGCTGTGCTGGCAGGAGCAGCTTTTCCACTGATGGCTGTGCTGCTTGTAAAGGCACTCATCCCTCCCGTTCTGTTTGGCAGCAGCAGCCCTTATGCAGCCACAGCAGAATGGCTGCAGACAGGAGGTTTTGAGGAGCAGGGAGCTGAAGGAGTTCATGCTGACTTGAGGGTGGCAGAAGCACACAACCAGTGAGGCAAACAGTGTGCTCTGGGATTAGATCATCTTGAATGATCATGAAATCACACATTTGGGAGGAGCAGAGAGAAGAAAGATAAGCATGTATCTCTGTATATGTACCTCACCCATGACTAATTTGCAAAGCTATTGGTCAATGCTTATTTTGGTAGGCAATTGACCACACATTTTCAAATATAATAAAATGATACGTTGCTGGAGTTGGGACCTATGAACATGTGCTCTGGTTTATTAACTGTAAGTATAATGACTTTTCAATGCATTGTCATGTTTGTTTTTCCACTGACTTACAAGAGACAGTATCAAAGATTTGAATCATAAGCCATGTTCCCTTTCAGGAGGTACGAAACACAAGCACAGTCAGAAGTTTAGAGGGGTGCTAGTGCCTTCCCAGACAGCCAAACCCTGCTGGCTCCTCAGTCTGTACTGTTGTTTTCTTCTGTTTAGGGACAGCAAACAAGTCCCTGTATGTGTCACCTACAAAGGCTGCTTTTAAAAACAGCAGTGATCTTATTTGCTCCATTTGGTTGAACCATCTATCCTTTGTCCCATGTTATACAAAGGAAGGTGAGAACATCAATTCTACTGGAGTTTCCCCTCTGAGTGGAAACTTTGTTACAGATGAGTGGGTCCAGGGTAATTAGTCCAGATGTGGATTCCATCACTTCCTTGGGAAGACTTTTCCAAAGCCTGACAACCCTTTCTGTTGTCATTCTTCCTGGTGAGCAGCCAGAAGCTGCCCTGGCACAGGTTGGTTCCTCGCTGTGCTGCTGCTCATGGCCGTGTCCGTCTGGCCATGGAGGAGACAGCCCAGCCATGGTGCAGCGGCAGAGCCTGGCCAAGGAAGCATTGGATGACAAGGGAAGAGCAGACATGGGACAAGTGGGTGGGTGACTGTGCTGGGGCTTCTGGATTCTGCTGTCCAACCTCTGTGAATTTGCAGTAAGATCACAACTTCTGGTGAGGATGAGGAGGGTCACAGGCTTCCCTCTGAAGAATGTGCCTTAGCCAGTAGGTCGCACACTGCTTTTCCATCCAGTTCTTTATCATCCGGTGCATCGCTTGTGCAGTCAGTTTTGTACCTTCAAGAGAGCTATGGGAGATTCTCTGTTCCCTGATTTGAGAAGGCAGCTTGGCTTTCCAGGCTTTGCTTATCTGTGAGAGTTCAATTGAGTTTGAACCTTTGAAGCCAGGTGATAATAAATTCATAATCAGACTCCTTGGTGAATGCTGTAATATCTGGGCTCTGACAGAAGTGGCTGGTACTGCTTCTTTTCTTCCTTATCTACAGAGAAAAACTGTTCCTGGGCTTGAAGTGTGGCCATATCACAGGACTTTGCTCTGAAGAGGATTGCTGAATTAGGTCCTTCTGGGAATGTAGGTTTTGATCTACCTGGGGCCCAGTTGTGCTGAGGGAGAAGGAGAATGGCAAGTGCCTGATGGAATGACCGGGATACAGAAGACTTTTAATACTTTCACATCACAGCTTCATATGTCTGTACCCCACACTCTTACCTGTATCCTGTTTTATCCTGCCCAAAGCCTTTATTGGGATGCATGTGTTGTTCCTTTTTTGATTATCTGATATGGGTATGTCAGTACTAAAAAAGAAATAAAACTTTCAGAGGATTTGGCTTGTCTCATAGAAATCTTGGATGTAGCTGTCATTTATGATAATTTTCCTAGCTTTTAGAAGTTTTTGGAATAATGACAATAGACACCCTTCAAGGAGCTGTCCCTTAAAGCTGGCAGGGAATATTTTTTTCTGGCTTCATGCTACACTTTAAAAAAAAACCTGAGCTCTAACTCATGTCTCTCAAGTAAGAAATGGAAACTCTGATCCATACCTATTTGAATCTCAAAGACCTGGATGTATCTAAGACTAGCAGCTTTGAAAGTTTTAACTTCTGGAGAAATATTAGATTTTGGATATTGGACTGATCTGTACACCTCCCTTTCAAGTGCAGATCTTGCTATTCTGCACTTCTGAGGTGTCAAAATGAGCACTGCAGAAAGATCCCAGGCACAAATTGCTGGGGTGTGGACTCTGCCTCAGAGACCAAGTGCTTAAAAAGTCACTGTGGGTTTTCACTGTTATGCAACATCATTTCTCCAGAGACCTTTTTTAAGAAATACCAAGCTACCTGGAAAGACAAAAAAATGCCTATTAAACCTGAGTTGTTGTTTATTAATTCTGCAAGATTTAAAAGGGGAAATAAAAGAGACACTAATTTGAAAACCATGTTATGTGTATGTGAAATATGTATGTAAAATATTTTAATGGAATAAAAATAGTTTCAAAGTTTAAAATAGGGTGATTTATAACACTATCTTGGAAAGCTTTCATGAAAAGCAAGGGGATAGACATAAGGAAATTTCAAAGAAAAAACAAGTGGAATGATGCCTGTATATTAAAGTTGCAATGATCTGGAGTTGTCTGTCAGTAGGGATTCTTTCTGTGTTGACATCCAGTCCTGCAGTTCTCACTCAGGCAAAATTTCTTTTGACATCAGTGAGAGGTTTTGCTTAAATAAGGCCTAAAATCTGACATTTGCACTTTCTTTAGGAGTGCATTACAGTGGCAGCTGTTTGTAGATTAGTTCAAGAAGTCCTTTTCAGACTCCACACAGGAATCTCTGCAAGGAACTGTATGTTCAAAAGAGGATTTTTTTTTTTCAAACAAACATACATGCTTTTCATACCCTTTCTAAATAACAGCTGAGTTGACAGGCTGAAAGACTCATCATTGTGCACATGGTACTTTATGTGCAACCCAACTTTCCTGCTAGATAACTGCATCGTTTAAATTAAATCCCAATATCTGCATTGCCCAACAAATGGGAGCTGTGTGGGGCTTCTGGCACTACGATTTCTTGGATGAACTATCTTCCTTTTTCAATTTTTATTTATTTTAAGGTGTGCATGAATTCATTTCAGATGATGTAAGTACAAATAAGAGTTTAAAGAATAATTTTACGGACATGGCGAGCGAACCTTTGTTCTTTAGAATTCCAGTTTTGTGTGTCATTATTTTAACAGATAACACAGCTGAATTCCTTGTTACTCTCAAGTACTCTCGTGGTTGTTAATTTCCAGGCAAAATTTGTCTGCCACCTTGTTTTATGTTTAATATGAAGAGATTAACATACTGCCCTTTTTCTTTTGTCTTTTGGGGTTTTTTTAAGCTGTTTACATGTGTGAAATTGAAAGGCATCAGCCTCAAGTGTTTGAGAATCAGGACAAGGAGAGTTTGCCTTCCCTGGAAAATCCCTTACCTGCTGTGGTTGGAGTGACCTATGAACTCTGTGCTGGCATTGTGGACAAGCCAGGCCTTTCTTTAGAAGAAATTGCTTGTGAGGAAGTTTTGGAAGAGTGTGGCTATCGTGTTTCCACTGCAGACCTCAGGAGGATCACTTCTTACAGGTAAAGAGCAGCAGGTTACAACATTTAGCATTTCATTGTTTCACAGACTGCTGAAGTGGCCTGAGTGTTCCCTCTTGCCTTGTTTAAGCAGTGTTGGAGGAACGTGGACATCTGAAGGTACAGGAAAGGTGTAATTTTTTGCAAGTGAGAGGAGTATTTGCAAAAATGTAAGGAATTAGAAATATATAATCAGTATGATAATTATGGGATTGAATTCCCAGAAGGAATCATACTATTATGACTTATTACAAAGACTGTTACAAGAGGAAGAATTTGCATTGGGCTCTTCAGAGTTTGTTACAGCACTAGAAAACAGCCTATCTTTACTATACTGGGTGTTTTCCATCTCTGATTCTTATTATTCAGATTAACAATAGAAACTGCCCACGATGCTCTCTGATTACCCTTTACCATGATTTTTCAGAAGCATGAGAACCCGTGGCATTAGATCTCTTCATAATATTTGGTCTGTGATTAAAGCTTCCTTGAATTGGACAATAATTATTCTTGTATATGAAGATTTTGCAGATCTGACTGTCAAAATTATTACATTTTATTTTTGCAGGGTTACAAATAGTTATTGAAATAGATTTTAATATGTTTTAAAACATTTGTTAGGAATAAAGGGAAAAATTAATATGTAAGTGGAAAAATACAACCAATGAGTTGTTGGTGAAAAAAAAAACAAAGAGAAACTTTGCACACAGCTTTAATCCTATTATATCTCATTCCCAGCTTTTAGTATTGTTATCCAAAATGTATGTATGTTTGTATTTTACAGAGAAAGCAGCAGGTTTTTTACTTTCTTTATTTTACTTGACAACTCCATTGAACTAGGCACTGTCATTGGTTTTTAATTTGGGAATTGAATACAAATCCACAGCTGTCAATCCTGGCAAATGTTATTTCCTGCTGGATTAACAAGCAGTGCTTCTGTTGAGGGGAGGGGGTGAATCACAGGAGCTGTCTTTTACAACTCATTGAAACCAGATTAAGGGTTTGTTCTACTGAAAGAAAAAGTGTCTTCCAGATTTATGAGCAAAAGCTGTCTATAGAATTTCATAGGTTGGGTGACACTGACAGGCTGCTGCATGCAGATATATACATATGTATGTGTATGTATGTATGTGCATACAAATGCAAAGGAGGGAAAGCAGAATACAATTCCTGTAGAAGGTTGGAGATTTAGTGCAGAACTTTGAGTCAATATTAATGATTTATATCTGCCTAAAACTCTCTGTGTTTTGGTGTTGATAAATGTCTTTGTATGTTACAGGTGGTTGTTCATTCAGTTGCTTTTTTTTTTTTTTTTGTTAATTGCGCTGATTTGTGAAGAGTGTACACAATTGGGGTTTTCTTTGTTGAGACCTTTGCAAAGAGCTCATAATCCTCCATTGTCCACGTGGACACTGCTTTCTGCCCATGGAGATCCATGCTGAAGTCAGAAGGCCTGTATAATTTTTACATGTTTAAATTAATATGAAAGTTTGAAGCCTCAAAGATGATATTTCACAGGGTTTTTTGTATGATTTCCTATGCTCTAGTTTTAGGATTTTATTCCACCTATTCTTGTTGGGAGTGTCCTGTTTTCCTCCAGCCAAGGATTGGCATCTTTCTGATCCTTGAGGATTTGATGCAAAGAAAGGAAGTAATCGGTTCATTTATGGTCTCTTAAGGACATTTTTTCTGTAATCACTGCACTACATATAAGAATTCCTGGGCTTTTTCTAAGTGCAGCAGGTTTTTCCAAGTGGTTTTTGCTGCTGTTTCATGCTGTGACTGTCAATACAAAGCACAGGCATAAAGCATTGCATTAATGCATATGCATGCCATTACAATTGCAATGCATCCCGCACTTGTACTCTTATCTCCCATCCCAGCAATCTGTGTAATAGCTGCTCTGCATTATTTATTGATCCAGTGCCCCAGGTCAGAGTTTTGGGGGTCTCTCTCTAGATGGCTCCTCTTCCAAAGATCAGCCTCAGCTGGACTGGCACCAGTTGTGGCAAATGTGCATCTGTGCTTTCTCTCAAATCTGACCATTCCATGGCCTCTCTTGGAGGGTTCTGGCATTCTGTCTGAAGTGTCCTGTCTGTCTGTACCACAAGCAACTTTCCCTTCATGTCTTCCCTTCATGTCATGTCTAATTTCCCTTTCTTTACTTCAACACTGACACTTACTACTGTGTCCTCAGTGGACATGAAGTACTTCTGCCCCTTCCACCTCCTTGTTAAAGCGTGTTCCCTTTATTTTTTTTTTGCTTGTGCAAAACTATTTTAGTTGATTTAGTCTTTTTCTTCATATTTTCTAGTTATCTGATCATTCCTTCTGCTGTCCTCTGCCTGCTCTCCATTTGGTCTGCACATTTCTTAAAAATTTATTGTCCAAAGTGAAGCACAGTTCTTTAGTGGGGTTTTCCTGGAAAGAGTTGAAGCATTATGTCCCCTAGTCTCACAGATAATTCTCTCTACACTGGAATTTGTTGTTTGTCTTTTGAACCTGATGATCCTTGTGGGTCCCTTCCAACTCAGAATATTCCATGATTCTGCATTGTCATTCACCTCCTGCCCATATTCTGTGTCATCACAGCCTTTGATCTGAAAGCAGGGAGTTGTATTCCTAATGACATCCCTTGCTGGAATCATGGCCATCAGAAGGAAATTGTCTGCCTGGAATAAAATCAGGATTTGAGTTAGACCTGAAAGAAGGGCATGAAAAGCCAAAGACACATCAAATGTAAAGGGAGAAATGGTTTTGCCTAGGGGGGTCAATACATTTCTGTGCCTAATGGATTAAGAAAGATGGAGCATGGACAATCCATAGGGAGAACTTAGGCTATAGGGAAGAATTGAAAATGAAAACATTGAGTGGAAAAAGAGGAAGAAGAGATGAAGGAACAATGCAGAAAAAATCATAGGCTGAGAACTAAATGGATCTGGGGAAAGTACATTCATTGTGGTAGAGGAGAATTCTCTGTAAGGAAGTGAGGAAAGTGTACTTAGACTGTGTTCAACTTTGTTCTATAACTGTACAGGTTATCTCCACTGAATATAGCAGGGATTTTTCTTATTTATTATCAGGGCCTGTAGCAGTTTTGGGGGATTTTTTTTTGTGCTTCTCAGCTAAGCTGGAAAGTGTGAGCCCAGTACTGCCACAGGTAATTCATACACATGCAGGTAACCCACTGGACCCCTGATTAAGCTCTGTCAAAGCTCCAGTGACTTAATACTCATCACATAGAAGTCAGACAGTGAATTAAACAGATCTCAGACTTAATTACCTTGAATGATCCACAGAGGAGCTGTGGAGTCAATGAGGAATCAGGAGAGAAGCCAGGAGTTGGGGAATTTAGGCCATTTCAGTAAGAGTCTTTGGAACAAATTGTTCCAGCAGCAGGAGGACAGTATGGTGTGGGTGAGGGAGGGAGGCTGGGCTGGGGGCAGATAACAAGAAACACAAACATATTTAGAGGAACTGACTGGAGGAGGACAGAGGAATCACACTTTGGAAATCAGAAATATCTACTCCTATTATAGAAAATTGCCAGACAGGAGGTGAATTGAAATGCAGATGGTTCATTTTGCTTTGTAGACAGAGGAGGGATCATTCTGAAAAGAATCTGAATTGTTTGCAGCCTGGGTGGTGAGTTTAGTATCATCACTCCACAAATTTCTACTTTTGTGCTTGGCATTCACCAACTTCATTTTGGTATTGCAAAAAGGTTGGTTTAAATTATGGCAGCAGCTAATTCACTTTTGGAGACTTCAGGAAATTCTGGTGGCTGCTGATGTCTTGAGTTCTTGTCGTTGTATGTATGGCATCAGTCAAAAATAACATAGGTAGTTGATGTGAGGGGTGTAAAGGAGTTACCTGATTCAATAACAAAATAACAAAATGAAGCTACTCTGATTGTAGTGTAATTATACACTGAGGGTTCATGAAGGTTGCAGTGAAATTCAACATTTTTAGAAGCTCTAAAAGAAATCTGTGAGCTTCCCTTAATGTTTGGAGGTTTTTTTCACAAATACAAATTTTTTAAAGTGAACATCTTACTTTGGACTTACTCATGTACCAGATATTACAAATTTTTTTTCTGTCATGGTATCCCAGCAGTTTTCTGATTGAATCCCACATGCTAAAATTCAGCTGGGAGTTAGTTTCTTAGGTTGTACTTCCAGCTATCTGCCTTGAGACATGTTTTCTTACAAGACAGGGGCAGTGAAATAAGTTGTTGTTGTTGTCATTGATGTTATTGTTGCTATTGCAAAGTATTTTCTTCCAGTTCTTGAAAATGATGGTTGTCCTGAAGAATATTTATAAAATTAATTTGATTTCAGTAACACCTCAGAACATCAGGGTAGAGTTGAACCAGAGCTGCTGGTTCAACTTCCTTTTCCCTTCATTACATCTTTATTTTCTCCCAGAGGCTGTAAAAAACTCTTGGTTCTGACCTGGATACAGTAGGAGCTGTAGGTTCTCAGCCCCACTGCAAAGAAATCAGATGGATTAGTTTAAAGGACTGACTCTGTTAAAGTAGGTACTTACTTTAACCTTCCTACATTAGATTTCTTTCCCAAAGTGTACAAGAAGAGCATTCAGAGAATTAATATTAGGTGTTCCAATTACTGTGCCATGGCTTTTAGCCTCTGTGCAATGTGGTAAAAATGGTTTGTATTCACAGGTTTTTATGTAGAAAGAATAATAGCCTTGAAAATCTTAGAGTGCATTATAGTTAGAAAGATCACCTGCTAGTACACCTGTTGGGTGATGGCATAATGCAATATAATTTTATGTTAATTACCTCTGTGCTTTTTTCCTGCACCTGCCGCTCATAATGTCAGAACTGTACAAAGGTCCTGAGAAGTGACAATAGGAGCTGCATGTCACTGATCATCAGTTTACGTGTTGCATGCTGAAGTAGATCTTGATTTAAGCATAAATAACAGAGATTTGTGTCACATTTATTTGTAAACATGAATTGTGTATTCACTCTCTACCCAAATTTTGCATCCAGATGGCTTATGTCTTAGAAAACGATATATTGCTTTCAGGAATTTGGACATTCACTATGTAAGATTAAAACCAAAAAAAGGATATATTTCTGTGTTGATAAGAATGTTGATTGTGTATAGATTTTATATTTGTTTAATATTAACACATTACAAGAAATTTAGCTTTTCATTGCTGTCTGTCAGAAATCTGAACTAAAGTCATAAGTCTTCACAAGGATAAATTAATTTATTTGTAGCATCTTGTAGCAGAGGAGAAGATTATAAAATACTGTTTATATTCTCATACATGTTTGTTTCTTCAAATTCAAAATACAGTATTTACAAACATTATACTTATGAATGAGACAAGTGGCTGGCATAGGCGAGCACCCAGACATGAGAAAAAGGCAAAGCAAATCTGAAGCAAAGCTTTGAATTTTGGCCCTGATTAGCAATGTGTTTGTATGTGGACTTGCACACATGAGCACACTCATTGTGAAGAAAAACTCACTGACTGTTGGCAAACTCAGTCTCATTTGTGGCTTCAGACACTACTAAACCTTTTTTTTTAAGCCATAAGATACTATTTCCCACTTCTGATAAAAAATATATGTACTGTGTCTTTATGCTCATGAACTTAGGACAAGTGAAAAGTCCCATTTTGTGAGCTCGGTTTTGAGCACTGTGTATTTCTTCGTGCATTTGATAAAAGGGAGCAGGTAAACAAAGGCTTTGTGGTAGCTGATATTGCTGTGTTTCAAAAACAGATTGGAGTGACAATCTGCCTCCTGTGTTTCCCCAGGTCTGAGGAGGAAGTGGATGGAAATACTGTAATTACAGCCTCCCATCCTGGGCAGGAGGGGAGAAGTGCTTTGCAGTCATTCTGCAGAAGCTCCTCCTCTGGTGTGGCATTGCCTAAAAGTGTGTTCCCCAGGGCTTTAAAAGCCATAGCATGATTTAATCTCACTCTTTGAGTGTTTTATTCAAAATGAAATACGGGAAGGCAGCACACAATCTTGTTTTGATGTGTTAAACTTATGTATAAGTTACTATTGTGATAAAAACCATACGACTTTGGTATCCTTGCTTTGACATGCTTACATTCCTAGACTCGCTGTTGTCAAAGGTAATGGAGGCTTCTAGCTATCTGAAGCAATGCAGAAAGTTCAGTGTTAATAGAGTTTTGGGGTTTAAAATCTCTCTGTTGAAATTACAGGACTTGTGAGCTTAAGCCCTAATGACTTGACAAGGATATTTGTGGTCTGTTAATTGGAATGACCATCAGCTCCTCAGAGGAAACCAATCCTCAGGATGAAGAGGCAAGGAAAAACGAGTTTTGTTTTGTGTAGATCATTTGCCTTTGTCCCACAGTGGCACAGAAGCCAAGCCCTGTGCAGACACATCAGAATACAGCTGGAGCATCCAGCTGAGGTCCAGCCAGGCTTAGTAGGTCTGGGTCGGTGTGAGCCATGACCTGCTGGGTTTGGTGCTGAACCTGGACTGACACTGAAGCCTGAAGTCTCACCATGGGCTGGTGCTGGGCTCAGACCTGAGTTCACACCTGCCCACCCTCCCCCAGCCAAGGCTCTCCTGTCCCAGGAAAGCACCTTTATCAGCAAGGTGGCTTTCCCAGGCTGAAACTCATCACTTGCAGTCCGGGTGTGCTGACCCCTGTGATTTCCACAGATGCAAAGCTAATGAATATAGCTGTAATCTGTTAATAGGTGACTCATTTCAGACCATGGCAAAAGTGTTTTATTTGTAGCGGGGAATGCTGGGGTAAGGAAAAGTGTATGTCACAGATGTGGGATAGAAGAAGATGGTAGCAGAAAGAGGAGTATAAATAGGATTAAAGGCACATCAAAATTCCTTAAACAGAATACTCCGAAAGTGCTGGTAATTGTGCAAAAGCAGAGAAAATTCCCAGTGACAGATAAACCTGAAAGCACACTGCAAACATAATATTCCTGTGGCCTATTCACCAGTCAGCCCCACTTTCTCCCTCTGCTCTCTTCCAGTGCCCAACATCACTGAAATGTACAATGTTGTGCAAGGTTATATGGAAAATCACTTTATTACTTCTACCTGATGCTTCAAAGCAACAAACCTAACTTTTGATATCTATAAAAGCCAAAGGTACTAAGACAGACAAAATGTGAATAGAATTGATTTTTGTGCAATTTTCTAAGGACAAGCAGGATACATTAGCAGTCTGGAAATGTCGTGAAAGACATCAGTAAGCAATACTGGAGAATATTTAATTTAGTAAAGGGCAGTCCATGTGGATCTATGCAAAAATGATCAACTGGCAATGTAAACAAGAGCATTTAGAGAATGAAAGAGCAAGTGAGAAAAGGTATTTGCCTCTTTTAAGAAAAAAAGTGTATTTCTAGATCTTTCAAGTTCTTTCTCAAACCATTGAAATGGTCTTTTAGAATCAGAGACTAATGGAATTTTCTGAGTTGGAAGGGACCCACGAGGATCATTGGGTGCAGCTCCTGGCCCTGCACAGGACACTCCAAGGGTCACACCCTGTGCCTGAGAGCCTTGTCCAAAGCTTCTTGAGCTCTGTCATCCTTGGTGCTGTGACCACTGCCCTGGGGGAGCTGTTCCACTGCCCAACCACCCTCTGGGTGAAGAACCTTTCTCTAATATCCAACCTACACCTCTCCTGACTCAGCTTTGTGCTGATTCCTTGGGTCCTGTTGCTGCCACAGGAGTGAGGAGATGGCTGTCTGTCCTTCTGCTGCACCTCGTGAGGATGTTGAGAGAGAATCCAGCACATGTCCTTATTAAACTCCATATGGGTGGTGATTGCTCCTCTCTTAATTCATTGAGGTCTCTCTGCCCTTGGAGGACTCAACAGCTCCTCACAGTTCAGTATCATCACATTGAGAGGAACTGTCAACTCCCTTGAGGGAGACTAGACCACAAGTTAAAGCAGTGAATATGTTTATAAATAACATCCTGCAACAATCTGCAAAGTCACCATCTCAATAGTGAAGGAGTTCTAGGTAGGCTTAGAAATGTTAGATCTGCTGGTTTGGTGAGGAAGGAGTAAAATAGAATGTAATGAGTATTAATACCAGCATTCTTTCATTTTATTTACAGCTCACTTGGAAGTTTTTATTACTTTTTAGCTAATATCTTGTGGCAAAGTTGCACCAGAGAAGAGTAAGGTAATCAAGTAAGAGGGAATGATCATGTATTGAATTTGTATTGTTAGAAATTCTTGTTCGTTTCTGTGGTTAATTACATGCCAATAGCTGCGAAATACCATAACTTTGGGCATCATAACAAAGGAAAGACCTTGATGTCCAGGACTTTCATCTTTTCAAGTATATTAAGTGTAGTAGCTACTCTTGAAATATTTATTTCATAACAAGGGAGTATCATGAGAATAAGTACAAAGAAATTACACCATATGGAAGTCAGTCCTGCTATTTGAGCTGTGGTGGCAAGGGCTGAGTCTCACAGTGTAGCACCTTGGAAATTGGTTTTTCTTTACATTAGAGAAAAGATGTGTGGAAAGTGAACTGATTTCACAGCTGTAGCTGTTTCATAAGGAAATGGTCACAGGTGCTATAGAAGGAGATTATGCTGTAAATAATCAAGCCAGGATGTTCTTATAGAAGTACTTCTTATATAAATTTGGATGTGTATTTGCTGGATGTGTATATAACCTTTATATAATATCAAGTGTACATGGAAATACTCAAGTTAGGATAATTTTCATTCTCCAGGTGGGGCACCCCAGAGGAAGGTGTCAGACTTGACACTCATTATAAAAAAAAATAAAAATAACAGGACATCAAATATATTATACATAGTCCTCTGTTTTTCATGGAAAATTTGCAAACTGCATTCTTTGTATTGCAAACTTTACAGTTGGTTAAAACATGGATCAAAACCCCCAGTTCTAGCACTGGAATAAAGTGATGAGCACAGAATGAAAGAGGTCCAATATCAACCTTTAGAGTTCCTGAAAATGCAAAAGATGGTCAAGTTTCTTTACATAGATGTACAGGAGGAATCCTGGAGGGGTGACACATCTTGTCCAAAGTCACAGAATGCATCAGAAGTAATTTTGGGAAAAGAATTCACCGATTCACTCCCTATTCAATATTTCTTAAAAGTGTATATTGATGTAAGAAACCAATAGTCACTATTAGAAACCAACTTCTCTAGTCACTGTTAATTCCTCAAACAAAGTAATTGCCAGTGTTCTTAGAAAACTGAGAGACAAATGATTAATTCCTGCTATGGGGTGTGATGTGTGCTGGATTAACTGAAAGATTTAGTTGACTAATGGTTGGGTAAATCTGGATATACACTCTTAAGATCATAACACTGCTACAAATCTGAGAATCCTCTGGATGTGTAATAATATGGAAGCTAATTTTTCATCTTGCCCTAATGCCTCATTCATAGTTTCAGTGAACTTTGGATCCAGATTTAATGTGAAAAGTCGCTTGTAATCATGTGAAATGAAGAAATTGCAATTACAATGTGAATATTTTCTTGGAAGGACTAAATGAGTGGATTATCTACTTATCCCTTATTTAATAATACCTAAATTAAATAGTCCTAAGGAAATAGAGGATTAACAAATAAGAAGTATAATACACAGCAAGCAGTCTAGCTGAAGAAAGACTACATAATCTAAAATATCCTCAACTAAATCCACTGAAGCAAATTTAGCAGGGAGACTGAATTACTTTGGACATGTGCGTGCTTACAGTGGTCCATTTGGGTCAGGGCTAAAGTTCAGGAAGGATAGAGAGGGAGTCTCAGACTGCCTTTCCCTTCTTTACCTATCCAGTCCATGAGTGGAGGACTCCAGCTGTGAATGGACATAATCCTCTTAAGAGTAAAAAATCTAAATATTTGTGTAAAAACAAGCAAACAAATGTAGCACGACAGCACACAGATAGACTGGGGAGCTTCCTCCTTTTGTTTGTGCATCTCTGTGAGTCATCCTGCAGTTTGCTCTCCCTAAGGTCAGCTGGAAGAACTTCTGTTGACTTCAGTGTGTCTAGGACAACAGTTCACCAATGCAAATTTTTTTTTCTTTTTTTATTTTATCCCAAAATCACATATTTCCAAGGAATACATTTGAAGATGGATCTATTTTATATGGAACTATATTCAAAACTGTTGATATTTCTGCTTGAAAGTTGCAATCAATTTCTGTCTCAATAATTCTGTCTCACACATGAAGGGCCCAGGTTTCCATTCCCAGCTCCTTGATGCCTTCTCTCTGTCTAAACCAGTTTCCTCTCTGCTTTTTTGCAGGTCTGGAGTTGGTGTGACAGGTTCTAGGCAGACTTTGTTTTATGCAGAAGTAAATGACCAGATGAGAACCAGTGGAGGAGGTGGCCAGCCTGAAGAAGGAGAGCTGATAGAAGTTGTGGAAATTCCTTTAGGAGAATCCATGAAGTTTGCTTATGATGAGACTTTCCCGAAGACAATGGGTGTCATCTTCAGCTTTATGTGGTTCCACAACAACATAGCACCCAAACTACCCAAAAAGTAAAGCACCATGATTTTAAGCGAAGCTTTTCTGCTGGTGCTGTGCATGCAGAAAGCTGCAAATCTGCCTGCCTCAATCAACTCAACTTCTCACAGGACAAAGTTTTCTTTAAATAAACTTAGAAGTATAATCTGAATTAAAATCTTCACACAATTTCCATTATTAGCAAAACACTAACTGGAATCTCTGGGGCCAGGATTTGCCTTGGAGAGGCAAATGTTGATTTTTGTGCAGTTAAAAAATCAAATGGTGATTTTTGTGCAAAGGTGAAGTGAATGTGTCCAGATCTCCTTTCTCACAGCACTGTTTTGAGAAGCTGCCCAAGCCCTCAGCACAGCTGCCCCAGGAGCCTCTCACCGTGTCTGTACATACTGGCAATGTATATTCATTGTCAGTTTTGATATTTTTTTGAAGAAAGCAGCAAATCTTAATAGTCACAGATACCTTAACAACATTCCTGAGTTCAGCACAGCTTTCAGGGAGCAGCTTTCTCTGTGTGCGTGTCTCCTGTGCAGAGGAGGCATTTGCATTTCTGAACATGCAAACCTTTATTTCATAAGCAAACAGTAAATCTGTAAATCCTGCTAACGTGTCACTCTGACGGCGCAGCAGCTGTAAGGGGATGTGCTCCTGTTTGTTCCCATCACAATGCTGGGCAGCAGTGATGGGGATGGAGGGGTGAAGGATGGGGGCTTCTGCTGGAACACATGCTGCTGTGTTTGCTTTATGGGCAACAGTTGATAAATCAGATCAAACTTTGTCCCCTAGAGCAGGACCAGAGAGGCCGAATTCTTTTAATTTGGCGATGAGGTGATTAACACAAGGGATTGCTCTGAGGTTGCTGTGGTCTCAATTTCCTTACCACCAAATGGGAGGAATGGGACTTATCCCTCAGATAACACTTCTTGGAATCTAATGATTGGAAGTGCTTTATTGTGATTTTATCATCATTTGTGCAGTTTACATGAAAGCCTGTGCAACCTGCACAGACATCCTGAGGAATGGCTTTTTAAATCAACGTTTTGATTTAATAATTTGATTTAATGAAGTGGTCTAATTAGAACATATAGTACTTGTTCTATCAGTGCAGTTTGGATGTGGAGTGTTTGTCATGTGAAATTGTTAAAAGCATGAATGAAACAGAATGAAGTCTGGCAATTTAATTATGCACTGGGTTATGTTATTCACTGACTTAATCAACATGCCCACATTATAAATGCCTGCAGGAGTACTGAGGTGCTAAGTGTGTTTAGAAGAGACTGCAAATATGCAAACTTGAACTTAACAGCTGAAATAAATGCAGCAGAGGTGTCTGATGGTGTCCAGTGGCTGATTTTAAATCACTTCTTATCTCAATAGATGTATAAATAAAATTTTTTTTTTAAAAAGAACTTTTAGAATTGCTCCTTGCTGGTTCTCCTCCTGATAGGGAGAAAAGATCCTTGGAAAGCCACTGAAGAAGGAGCAGCCTCTGCCTGTGGAGTCAGGCTGTTTGTGGACATTCAGACACAGCTGTGTTGAGCTGGGCCTGGTCCATGGTGAGTCAAGGGCTGAGTTATTGTGAGAAGCAAATAAATTCTGTCTGTCTGATGTATTTACATTGGAAGGTGTTTCAAGGTGGGGTCTCCACTGCTCTGTCTAGTACAGTGCGTCCTGATTGCTGCTGAGGCCTTTATGAACTACTACATAGTCCATAGAATAAATAATGCCTTTTATTCCAGGCTGTAGTAACCAAAGTTTCTGTTTGATTCCACCAAAATTACTGGTCACACAGCAGCTTGTGTGTTTACATGTCAAAAATCTTTTTTCTGTATAATGCAGAAATTGGGAAAAATAAAATATTTTGCCCCTCGAAGGCGCTGTGACTGTTCCTCAATGTACCAAACCTCCCTGGGGCAGTACCAGGCTTGCCAAAACCTGGCCCCAGGTCCTGCTCCTTCCCAGGGGTGGGGTGAGAGCTGGCGCTCACCCTGTGGGAAGAGGGGACATGTGGCAGTGTGGAGGAAGCCACAGGGGTGGCAGGGTGGCATCAGTGCTCTGCTTGCTCTGAGGTGACCCCACCAACACAACCTAGAGGCTCCAGAGTGTTTTAGGCCGTTGAAACTCGTGGATAATGGTGATGGAGGGCAGTGGGATGAGCTGGGCATTCCCTCAGCATCCTCCATGATGCAGGCAGCCAGACAATAGGATTGTCCCCAGCTCCCAGTCTGCTCCTCCAGGGCTCTGCTGGGCACACACCCACAAACTCCTGGGGGGCTGCAGTGCTGTGAAGCCTTCACACGCCAAGGGATGCTGGACTCCATCCCTGTGCTCTGCCTCACCATCCCCTCACTGCGCAGTTCTCAAACACACAAAACAGTCACAGGATTACTTCCCTTTTCTTCCACAGTTTGGGAATTTTCCACAGAAACAGCAGTGGTGAAAGCTGTGCATAAAGCAATGGGGATCTGGAGTTTGAATCTGCAATATTAAATATAAATGAGTCTTCCACCTCTTACTTTTTCCATGTCAGTTTTGGTGGGAGATTTTATAAGCAATTATAAAGGTTTCAAAATGTGGGACAAAGGGCTTGGGCTTGTTAGGTTTTTTTTTTTTTTTAATACAGTAGATGATTCATGTTTATAAAAATAAAACCAGAACAATTCAGATGTCATTTCACTCATCTGGGCTCATTTCAAAGATTCTAATTAGAGAAAATCCAATATACATTGGCCAAGCCAGGCAGGGAGAAAGTTCTTCTAATGGAATCTCACAATGACATCTGCGTTTTAGATGCATCCTTTGGATGTGCCACCACACATACATCCGTGGAGGGTGGACAGCTAGCATAAAGCAGGGTCCCCATTTGCTGCTAATGAATTCTGGCTCCAGCCTGCAGAACTCTGAGCTGATCTCATCCCACCATCCCCATGAGATCAGCATCTTTTATTGAGTACAATTGAGTGGTCCACATTTATAACACAAGTCTTAGAATCTCTGCTGTCTTTACGATGTGACTTTGAGATGCAGAAATAATCTAATGAACCCGAAGTTATGACTCGGACTTCTAATGAAGCCTGGAATGATAAAATCTTCAAAGCAGTGTCGCTGTCGGGCTCACTATTGGATGGCAGAAGAGAAGGCACAAGCACCTTGCAAGTTCCTGGATGTGGTCTGGTACTGCTCTTTGTGACCCTGTTTGTGAAGCGGCTGCAAGCCCTGAGCTGCTCCCGGCTCTCACGAGCAGAGATGTGATTAAAATTCCTTTTCTAAAAGGCTGTCAGTGTAAACAAGCGAGCTGAATCGCCCTGTGGGGTGCGGGATTCCCCGGGGAATGCGGGGATGCTCCCGCCGCCCGCTCCCTTTCCCTCTCCCTGATCTCCATCCCTGCCCCGGCCGGAACAGCGGCGCTCCCGGCTCCCCGCAGGGCCCGGCCCGGGGCCAGGCCAAGGACAAGCGAGATAATTGCTCCTGAAATACACGTGCCGACCCGCTGGACAAATAGCATTTTTGCTAAATTAGGACAATTGCCGAGCACGCTCCATCCCCTGGCCGGGGCTCTATACATAGATGAAAGGCACACCCAGTTGTGCAATCTGTTGCAATGGCACACCTGGTGCTGTCTGCAAGTCTATTCACAACCGTCAGCAGGTGCGACGTGGCCTTTGTGGCCATAAAAGTCTGTCTGGGCCGCCCCTGCTGCGCTCCCTGCCCGCGCTCTGCCAGGGGAGGCTGTCACAGATTAATGCGCTTGTTTGAAGCCGCTGGGAGCCACAGCCTGAAGCTTGCAGAGGCTTCAGGGGGATCAGAGAGAAGCCTGTGCACACAGGAGGGATTTGCAGCTCCTGTCTTGGTGGCTGTGCCTGGTGGAGGTAACAGGCAGGGCAGTGCTGCTGCCTGAGCAGGGACAGGGGACGAGAGCAACCTGCCCCACATGGCAGGGGGGCTGGAATCAGATGATCTTTAAGGTCTCTCCCAAGACAGTGAGTCTATGATACAGCAGGTTCCTGTTTCTGCAGCCCCAGGGATGCTGCCCAATGACTCTGGCATCCAATACCAATGATTTGCAATCCAGCCTGTTTGGGCTCAACCCCTCCAAAAATGGATTCGCTTTCTTTGGGATGCTGCATCTCACACAGCAGAGCATTAAGATGGAGCTCTGCCCCAATCCAAACTTGACTTTCATTAAAGGAAGGATGCCATAGACTTTGGAGTAGCTTTTCAGCAGGAGTTTTCATTCCCACTGGGTCATGCAGGATTTTGCTTGATACAAACAAAAATAAAAGGGATGCTCATATCCCATCTTGCTGCAAAAGGTACTTCTCAATTTGTCTAATCCTTCAGAGCCACTCTCACATTTTAATTGGCAATGCATTTTTACAAGGACTCAAATGCTCCCGAGATGAATCATGAGGGAAGAGAGGAAGAATTCATAGCAGCTAAATGGCCCAGATTTGTGGTGCTTGGAGCTCTCTGGCCTGCCTCAGGACTGGCTTCAGTGCATTTTTCGTAATTGGAAATACAATCAGATCCATATTAAACCCTGCCAACCATGGCCTGTATTGCTCTGCTGCTGAAGTGCTCAATATCCTGTACTGGCTTCACTCTCTAATAAAACATTCAAAGCAGTGACGCTCAGAGAAACCCTTTTTGGACCCTTGGTTACGAGGAAAAGGGGCTGGGAATGGGCAATGTGGGAATGTCTGTCAGCCACCATCATTAACAGTGGCCCTCGTGCCCCAGCCTCGTTAACAGAAAAATCCCTGGGCTCCTCCTGTGCCCACCTGTGTGTCAGTTCTCAGGGTATGGGTTGATGGGTAGAGAAAGGCATGATTTGATCCTTTTATGAGAGCAAAATGTTGCTGTGTGTGGGAAGCCCCTGGGGCTGAAGCTGTGTGAGAGACTGACTCCTCCAAATGATGCCATCTCGTGCATGTCCATCATGCTGTGAACACAGCCTGGATTTAACTCTGTTTCCTGGGATTTTTGGAGAGGGACTTGTGGGAAAACAAAACAAAACAGGTCAGTTTGTTAATTCCCTGACAATAAGCCCAGAGGGACATCTCACCTGGCCCTAGGTGCCATGGGAACATCTGATGAGCCTTGCTCCAGTGCTTTGGGGTATCTGGCACAGCACTGGCCTCACCCCAGCCCTTTCCAAAGTCCTCAGCAGGTGATGGTGGGCACAGATGGTTCTGGGTTCTGTGCCCTGTGCCCTGTGCTCTGTCTGTGGCACAGCCCAGCCACCACCTCCAAAACCGCCCCTAGGGGCTGCGGGCAGGACTGGGGCCATGAGAATCGCTGTGCTCCAGCCTGCTGGTCCCCTCCAGCTCTCCTGGGGCTGGGGATGGGGACAGGCTTTGGGCCCAGGGTCACCAATGTGGTTTGGTCACCAATCCAACGTGTCTGGCCGGGGCTGGTGAGTAAAAGGTGAGTAGAAGGTGCCTCCATCTCCTGCCCAGCGTGTGGGTCCCTCCGGAGTCCTGCCCCTTTTCGTGGGGAGGGGGTGTTGGGGAAACACTCGCTCGTGCAGCAATCGCTAAAATAACTGTTCAAGGCACAATCACGCTCTTGAGAGTGCTAGAAACAATTTAAGAAATGTTCTTGGGGCGAGCGGCGGGTGCTGTGCAAACAGCGCGGCGGGGTTGGTGCGAGGGGCCCGCCCGGCCCTCAGGAATGCGCTCGCAGCAGCGATAACCCACACGCTCCTGCTGGAACCTCCTTCCTTTGGTCCTTCACGCTCCCCCCGCTCCCACCCTGGCGTTTGGAGGGTCTCGTCTTGCAATAAAATCAGGGAAACAAAACCAGAGTTTGTGCCGCGCTTTCTCCAGCACCCCTTTTCTAGTTACTATTAATGCAAAAGAATTTGGGGAGAGTTCAGCACCCCCCATGGGTCTCCCCAGAAGCAGAACCTGGGGTTTGCTGCTGCACAGATTCCCATTTTGAGCAGGCTCTCAGTGGCAGCTCGCTGGCCTGGCTGGGTTTGTGCCACAGCCCAAGTGCTGCAGACCCTGGAGCTGCAGCAGGGATGCTGAGGCTTGAGTTACAGCCATCCATCAGCTGCTCATCCACTTGCCAGCCCCACTGCTCTCTGCCATCAATCATGTGCGAGCCCCAGGGTGAGTTTGCAGCCTGCTTGTTCGTACTGTGGCAGCTTAGCAGGGTGTCAGCAGCACAGGGAGCCCCGAGCCTGCAGGGCCTGAATGCAGCCACAGAGCTGGGACCTTCCACATCCACAGCAAATCTCCTGGGTCTTTAGGAATGGCATCAGGATCTGTCCTGTCTCTTCCTATCATGGCTGGGGTAGCATCAGGGCAAAGCAGCCAAGATCACATTCAAGGTTTATGCTTAGTCATGGAAGTGCTTCAGAAAACCCCATTTGCTGGAGTGAACAACCTTTGTCTGATATTTATGCAGTATCTGTAAAGAGCAGGGAGAGAGGTTTGCAACAGGCTGCCGGGAAAATAGGGAACAGGGTTAGGCTGCTGCAGGGTGTGTATGAAAATTGCACAGCCTCAGGCTGACCTCCAAGGCAGCCACAACCCTTTATATCCCTGACCAGCTGATTTTGTAAAGGTGGAGACTGTCCCTTCTGCAGCAGCAGCATCATTTTGGGCTGCCCAGAGCTGGAGCAGGGCATGGCCAAGCCAGGTACCAGCTTTGTACCCAGTGTTGTCACCTGCTACATCTTCCAAATTTATATTTTTCCAAATGGCTTCGATTTACCACTAATGTCTTTGTTCAAGGTAATTTTTTTACTGCTATTTTTTATTTGTTTTATTGCTCTTCCACACAACCTGATCCCAGCCTCTCAGACGAGCACAGTCAAAATCACACCAATACATCACCATAATCAGATCTGATTGCAGGGGCTCTCTGGGAGCCAAGGCACTGAGTGAAGGCTAACAGGCTTATTGATCACAGCAGAGCAGCAGCTCTCTCTAGCACAGGATTTAGCTCCTAGGTGGACTCTAGCATGTCCATTTGTTTTTTCTCACTGGCAAAAGCAATGTGTAAATATTCTGCTGTTAATGATACAGGTCTCTTCCTGGTTAATAAATGGGGAAACAAAAAGATCGAAGTGAATGTCTTGCCTTCTAAAGCCTGATCCTAATGCCCTGTCCTTTTTCTATCAATCAAGGCTGATTGGTAAAGCTTTTTAATTCAAGTCTCTAAGCAGGATGATCAGCATTTACTTAGCTAGTGTTGATTTCCACTTGACCAGGCTGCTCTGGAGAAAGGTATCACCTTATGGTGCAAACCCTCTTACAAGGGATAAAGAAACTGAGACCACGTCCATCCTCCTCGTTAACGAGCAGCTCTGGGTGTGGGTCAGGGCCTGGGGGTCCCCAGGGGCTGGGCAGGCTCCCAGTGAGGACTGTGGCTCTGGGGGCAGAGCACAGGGCACCTCCTGTGGCCCCAGCCCAGCTGTGGGTGCTGGCTCATGGCAGCCCAGCCCCAGCCCTCCCTTCCCAAAGCCTGGCTCCAGGCACGCTGCGTGGCCTGGGACTGAGTCCCAGAGCTGCTGCAATGTAAAACAAACCTGGCAGCAGGAGCCTGCAGCCCCTGGCACATCCCCCCTGGCTATTTTTAGCTGCTTTTCCAGAGAAACAAGGCTTATGCAACCTGCCTGTGAGAGCAGGGGCTCTGGCTGCTGCTCACCATGGCACCTCTACCTCTTGGATGGGATGGTTGCTCCAGGATGAGTTTAACAATGCCACTGGAGAGTGCAAGCCCATGGGATTAAAACACAAGCATCCCACAGAGCTGGACCATGAGCTCTGCCACTCACAGAGTGATGAATTTCTCCCAGTGTTTCTTCTGTTACCTGTACCTGAGCACCCACCCTGGGCTGCCTGGCAAGCAGAGAGGGGAGATGGAAACATGAAATGCAACTAGGCTGACATTTAACAAAATTACTCATTTTTGTGAAGTTGTTTGCTTACAAAACACGTTGTTCTGTAAGATCCTGTCTCTGGACAAGATGGGAGAGGGCTGGAGCTGAGAGTGGTGGTTTGGGATTGCAGGGCTGGTTTTGCCTCACTGGCTTCATAAAGCACATCCAGAATGTGCATAGAGAACTGCAGAATTTACTCAAAGCATTTACACTTGATAGAAAAAAAGAGGAACTTTTTACCTTCAGGTACTATACTTAGATATTTTATGTGTAATAAGAGTTTGGTTTTCTCTTCAAGAAAAGCAGAAACTGCTGAATCCCTGGGAGCAGGGGAGTCTGGAGCAAGACAGGACCACTCTAAATGTTTCAGGGGGCTCAGAACGCATCTCCAGCCAAGATTTCCATGGCATGAGGAACCCTCTGTGCTTGGGAAAAGCCCACAAAGCTGTTGGGGCATTAGTTTGATGAATTTTGACATATCCTACGGCTACAGCCATGCTCCAGCTGCAGATATCCATCCTATTGTAGTTCAGAACAAAACCAAAGATCTTGTCTGCAGGACAGCAATCAAAGGCAGCTTGGGTCATTTCATAGCCCCTCTCGTTTTGCCAGCAAACAGCACACACTGCCATGAAACTCCAGCCTGAGCCACAGGGGTGACACAGGGGAGTTAACAGGAGCCATCTGTGCAGGTTATGAACTGTTTCTTTCCCTTTAACCAGTTTTGGGCCAGCTGGGTCGTTCTGAGGTACAAGGAGCAGTGCCTGCCTCTTTGTGCCACCTGGAGATGTCAGATCCCACGCAGCAGCATCCAATACAGAGCAGCTCAAGAGTATTCCAGGTCATTATGCAGTGCTCAGCCCTCCCACCAGCCATTTGTATTCAGGTCATGGGGGCTCTAGATCAAATAAATCCTTCTAAAATTTTGGACAAGTGAATGCCAGACAAGAAAAATATTAGACAATTGTTCTAAGCCTGTGTGTACACTGACATTCCACTGATATAAACCACATTATTAGGCATAGACAGAGTATTGCACTAATGCTATAAAACCAACCTGAGTTTGAGTACTCAGAAAGCTGCTTATCTGCTCCTTTGAACTAAGAAGACTCAATGCCTTTCAGTTATTAAAAGGGCTGAATTATGTCTCAGTCTAAACTTGGAAGTCAGAGAAGCCCCAGACCTCTCCAAGACCTCTGAAGGAAGTAAAGCCCTTTAAAACCCAGCTCAGCTTTTCAGAGAGAGCATTTGACTCCAGGAGGGATCCCTTGTTTGTTTGTTTGTTTGCTTGTTTGTCTCCAGCCAAGCTTATTCTCAAGCAATTTGCACTGACACCCTTTTATGAGCTTGGGCTTTTCCAGAGCCTCCAGGAAGGCCCCATTCCAAAGGATTGTGCCCTCCTAGGTGAGGACAGATGGATGTGCAGGGAACAACTCAGCACCAACCCCATGCTTGTGTCCATTTGACTCCCTCCCATCATCAAGGCACCAAACAGCCTTTTACAAAGGACATTGTTTTCACCAGAAAATTTGGAGACTGGGAGGCTCAATGTCCAACCTAATGATCAACTTAATGCAGCCCTGTAATCTTAGAGGTCCCTGCATCAAAGGCAATCCTTCCACTGGCAAGCTGTGAAGGCTTTGTAAATCCAGTGTGTGTTTGTGGAACACCAGCCCTGGGTAACAGCCAAGGTCCTGAAGGTTAAGGGATGATATGGAAATAGAGCAGACCTCAAGGATACTGGATATATTTTCTATTTTCAGATTTATGTGCCTGTCCTGGCATGTGTTTTTTGTCATGTGTACAGCATGAGCCCTGTATTTGACACTTTAAATCGAGGAACAAAGGACTGTAACTGTAGAGGGGGCTAAATTGAATTGAATTAATTTGTTTATCCTGCAAATCAACATCTGCTCAGACCTATTTCTTTCAACTCTGAAGTTGTCATAATGGAATATTTTGCCTTCTGCTCAGTCTAATTATAGATGCACAAGCCAAAAGCCCTTAATTTTGCTCAGAGCCATCAGTGGGAGCTTTTCTGCCTCACAGATAAATGAAGGCTCCTTCTCAAGCAGGTGTTTTCCCCAGTGAGTTGGGTGTTGGTACCTGTCGAAGGGGATGGTTTTGCTCTTAATTCATTGAAAAGCTTCTTTTCAGCACTGATCACCTCAGACTGTACAGAACCTTTCTGTGCCACCTCCTAAAGAAGTCCAGGTGCCCCACGCTGTAATGATAGAGAAGTGTGGTTTAATCTTTCAGGTTTCATCAATCTTCTAAGAAATATGAGGCATCCCCACTTCAAAAGGTCTCTGAAAGCAGAGGGGAATTTTCAGCTGCTCGCTGATGGAAATTACATGGTTTTATTTGCCAAATCAGGGCCAAACCAGGTTGGATGCAAATAAATACAGCTCTGTTGTTTCCAGAGAAGGATCTCTGTTGACTTACCCTACACAGAAAGATAGAATGGCTTTTCTTTGCCTTGATTGTTTTGGCACAGCTCCGGCTGCAACAGCTTACTAAGAACTGTCAACACCAAAATCCAGATCTGCTATCGAGTAAAATGAGCACTTGCTGCATTTCCAGGCTTTCTGACCACAGACCCTACCAGAAAAAGGACATAGGGATAGAAATGTGAAGAGAAACCACTCTTCCCTCCCTCCAGAGCTGTACCTGTCTCTGAGCTCCCTACAGGACTTTTTCTGGTCAGGAAAAGGTCTCCAGTATCTGTCAGTGGCTGCTCCCAGTGCAGTCCTGCCCCGAGGCTGCTCAAGATGCTCAAGATGTTGTCTGCCTCCCTACTGCTGCTGCTGCTTATCAGCAGCCCTGGCTTGAGGCTACCCCAGCAGTGCATGGCCATTGTTTCCTCTGTAGAATTGCAGAGCTGGGTACAACAAGAAGCTTTTTCCAGCATTTCATATTCTCAGCTGGAGATTGCAAAGTAATTAGCTCCCCTATCTGAAGTTATCTTCAGCACAACTGGGGCTTCTTTAAGTAAGGCTCATTTAAAAAGAGCATCATTACCCTCACACAGTTTGGAGTTTTTTCAGAGAGGCTTGAGGAGGTGAAGAATTTTTGCCCTTGCGTCACAGATTTGAGTGCTTTTCTCTCCTTTAGAAATATGGCCTAGAAAACACAGTTGCCAAAAGCAATCCCAGTGTAGGGTCTGTATTGCCTTCCACAGAGGAGGGGTCAGGATGAATGTTTGACTCCTCTCCATGTCCCTGCAGCACCTTCCTTACTGCTGTCTCTGGATCCTCTGTCAGAGTGGTTGCCTCAAAGGTTTCCTCCCTGGATATGAGACACTGGACCAGAACTTATGGCAAAAGTTGGCCATTTAAATATAAAGACAATATTAAAAACAAAACAAAACAAAACAAAACAAACCCAAAAACAAACAAACAAAAAAACCAACCACAAAACAAAACCAAAAAAACCCCAGCCTATCCATTTATACCAGGTAGCCCAATTGCAGGTTCATCCTCCAGAATCCTTGGAAAGGCACCCTGAGAGCAAATGCAGGAATGGTCCAGATCCTGTAAAATGCAGAATAAGCAACTGGAGGGCACTTAGTGCTGTAGTTAACAATACAGCAGACTCTGCCTGGTAAATGGGCACAAGAGACCCAGGACAAAGGGACATGGCAATCCTCCTTGTTCCTCCAGACACTGGAAAATGCATTTCTCTGACCAGTGCCTGGGTGGTCTGTTCAGTTGGATTTTAAGTTCTAATGAACAAGGATAAAAGGTATGAAGTTGAGCAGGAATGTGCCTGGTGAAACCCTGGCCTATGCCAGAAAATCCGCAAGTTTTTGCAGGGCCAGGATTTGACACTGTGCCAGCTGGCCTGTGTCTGTACTCCTGTGCTAGGAGAGTGGCAGTGGCTGGATGGAACTGCTGTGCCCCAAATATCTGCAGGACCTTCTCTGCAAGTGGCACAGGCTCTCTCCAAGATGAAAGCCTGAGGAAACTAAGGTAGCACTGAATCAGTACCCTCTCCCAGAAACTGAGCAGGAATTTGGAGCACTTGAATAGTCCATCCCCAAAGAATCTTTTCCAGGTCTGACTCTGCTCCTGGTGCATGCTGAGACAGGACTGTGTGAATTTGTAATCAGGGCTGTAGACATGATTTAAGGCCCTATAATATGTATCTCACTATCACATCACAATGCTTTGAATTGAGGAGCTCCAAGTATTGTGTTTTCATGCATGCAGCCTGCATCTCAGATAACTCACACCACTGTAAAATATCTGTCCTTTCAAACAAGTCCTTGGCTAATCTGCAGCCTCAGATAACCCAGGGGTCATCCCAGAGTATCAGTTATGTGTGTGGGACCACAGGGACAGGGTGGCAAGAATCCATTCCCCTTCTTCCTCAAAGCCCCCACTGTCCCTTCCTGCTCCCACCTCCTTCCCACAAAATGCCAGGATTCCTGCAGTCCCCATCTCCCTTCCCATGTGCAGCAGATGTGAGGTGTGACAACAGAGCCAACAGCATCTGAAGCTGCTCACAGCTACCTCCTGGTCCAGTTTTGTTTCTGCATGTAGCTGGTGCTGAGCATGGACCATTCCAGGGGCTCCAAGGGACAGTCAGTGTGGTGGCAGCCTGCCAGCAGCTCATATAGGGAGGGTTGGAAAAGTCACAAGCTGGGTCCTAAAACTGTGCTGAAAAACAAAATAACAAATTCTTTCTCTATTGCTTGTGTTGCCTTCTCAGAGATAACTCTGTCCAGATGATCTTCCTGAGTATTATTTTTCTTATTTCCATTCAGAGTGCAGACAGTGAAGCCTTCTTGATGCAAATTTCCACTCCAGCTTACAGAAGCTTGGCAGAGAAACTGAGCATTTACAGGGATGCTTGCTGCAGCCAGGAGCCTAAAATTAGACTTTTAACGCCACTGCCAGCACCTGAGAGGTGACCTGGTTTTCAGAAGTGGGGGGAAATGTCAAAGCCTGGTCCATGTATGGCTCAATGCTCCATGACAGCAGCTGAGTCTGCAGCTGCTCCAGATCAACTGCTTGAAGCCTGGTCTGTGGCAGTCAGGTCTGCAGCACAGAAAACCCAACTGCCCTCTCCTTAGGGGACCTGCCTGCAGAGCTGTGTCATCTGTGGCAAATTTATTCACCCACCTTGTCTCCTCCAGCCCCTTCACACTCACAGAAATGTCTCATCATCCCTTTTAAGTTCCGCTGTTGGACAATATGGCACTTAGGTTTATTCTGCTGACGAGGTAATGGCATTGTGTATTTGCAAACATCCGCTCATGGGCATTTCTGAGGGTGTGGAGTCTTTTTAAAACCATAAAATGTATATTCCAAATGAGCCAAGGAATATCACCCTGCCCAGCAGCAGTGATGCTGCTGGGCGTACACAAGGCCAGCCAGCTTTGGCAAGACAGTGTCACATAAAACCTCTTTTAAAATGAAACCTGTGTGTGTATCAACCCCCTTGCATGTGCTGCACCTTGGGGCCTGTGTTTGTTTTTGACCAAGGTCATCACATGAATTATATCCTCATTGCAGGGTTTGTTAGAAAGGTCTTTGAAAGCAGATGGGATTGTGAAACACTCCTTTACTACACCTAATGCACTGCAAATAGCAATGAAAAAACTGACAGCAGGCTGGAATGCTGAGAAAATTGCTTTGCTAAACTAAAGTGTTTAAAATAAACTTTAATGTTATTGATTTTAACCCATGTTGGGAAGCTGAAGCAAGGAACATTCTTTCTAGTGTAAATGAGTTCAGCTTCAAGTCTCTGTAAAATTGAAAAAAGCCACAACACAGGGAGTAAGAATTAATCTGTGAAAAACTGGAGATGTGTGTGCACGTCAGGAGAAAATAAACACAGGCTGGGCATCCCTTAACACTTGCTCTGCTTTTATTATTTTCTTTCACCAACAAATATGAACATCCTATGTGCTCCAGCTGGATGAGGGATGCAGGCAGCCAAACCTACAATCCACTGTCCTTTGGGCAGGGAGAGCTCATGTAAATCTTGTGCCAGGCAGGACCAAAGGGCCTGTCCTGGAAGTGAGCCAGGAGCCTTCCAGAGAACATGTTTTAGGAGACATCTGTTTTGGTTTCCATTACAGAGCCACCTCCATGTCTTTGGAGCTTCTCTAAGTGCCACAGGGAGATGGTGTTCCATGGTTCAGGCACTGAATCTGAGCTGGCACAAGCATGTTCATCACCAGGGAAGAGCAGTGGGGAAGGGGGGACGCTGAGATCACATGAAATTTTCTATTCAAACTGTGAAATGAGAAATCAGCACTTTCTGACCTTCATCTCCTCCCATCTCATCGCCATCTCGTTGGGGATGTGGGAGTTGTCTTTGCACCACTGCAGAGAGGGAGGAACAGCAGTGACAATCTCAGTGGGTGTGTGAGGTAACAAAGTGTGGGGTGAGGCTTAGACCGAGCAGTACCGGGGTTCCCCAGCCCAGGCACAGCCCCGGGGCCTGCTGGGTCCAGCAGCAAACCAGGCGAGGAGGGGGTGGTGCCGGGAGCAGCCAAGGGAGGGGCAAACAGGCCTGGGGAGCAGTGAACGGGCAAAAATGGACAAAAAATGGACAAATGGCCAACGGGCAAATGGGCAAGAAATGCCGTCCCAGAGCAGCCGAGAGGCAGCAAACAGGCTCCTTGTCTGGAAGGATAAGCATGGAGAGCTCCTTTCAGCCCATCCCTTCAGCATTCTCTGTGGAAGCTAGCACAGGGCAGCTGCCCATGGATGCATGGCTGAGGGCTGTGCCACACTGGGATGAGAAATGGGCCTGGTGGGTCAGGCTCACTGAACAGCAGTCCTGCCAAGCAGAGTGGTTGGCAGCCAGAGCCATCCCTGGGCGCTGGGATACCCCCTGTTTTAGCTCTCTGTGTCCTCTGGATCATCCTTCTTGCCCCATCCTGGCATTGATGGAAGCTGCCAGGGTTTCTCCAGCTGTGCCTGTTTGTTATATAAGCAGCCAGGAACTTGCCTTCAGAGGTGAGAGTGGAACCTATTACACTCTTCCAGGAAATTTTCTACTTTTCAACCTTCCTCTAATCCCATGCCCCCTTTCTGGCTGGGCAAGTTCCATTTCTGCTCAGGGCTTTTGTCATGGCCATCCACCTCCATTCGATGGTGACCCAAGCTAAACATACAACGTTTAAAGGGCCAAAGAAACTCTGGGAAATACAGCCTCCTGTCCAGGCCATGTCACAGAGCTGGGCTGGGAGTGAGGCCTTTGAACTGACCTCGCATTTGAGACTTTAATGTCCCATCCTGCCTCATGTCCCAGCCTCCTTGCAGGGGCCCTGAACTGAGAAGAGGGTCAGATTTGAAAAGGCTGCTTGCTTGCTTCTTTTTCCTGGAAATTTCCCAGCCAGCTGCTGCTGCGGCCTTGTCTTGTTTGGCTCACAAGGTCTGATAGGATCAGAGCTCAAGATAGTACCCAGACAGGCCCAAATGACTGCTGTCACCTGCTCCTTGCTTGTAGGAACATTTAGGTGTCTAAGACCTAATGGTGACAGGTCTGTGAGGTCCCTCTTTGGTGTCCCTCTGGCTGAAACACCCTTCTCTGCAGAGAGGATGTTGCCAACACATCTTCTGAGTCTCTCCTTTCAAAAGAGCAGAGAATAACCCTGCATTTATCTCCAGGCTTTAATAGACATTGTAATGCAAAGCAGCTGCTCAGCCCCTGAGGGATCTGTGCTCTCCTTTTGGCTCAGTCTCAGGATGTGAAAGCAAGATAAAACCAAAATCTCCTGATGAAACATCCCTGCTGGACTGAGGAACTGGGGACCCATGATGGGAGTGCAGGACACCCAGCCCCAGCGCCTTCTTGGGTTGGGCAGCACAGTGGTGTCATCCCCTGTTGTGACTTGATCTCTCTCTGCCGTAACTCCACTCCACTTTCCTGAAGCTTTGGTGCTTTGATTTTTGCACATACAATAAAACCATGCTGGGTATTAGATCCTACCTCAGGTCTGAGTTTTTAAAAATACATCAGTGTGCATAATTTCTGAGAGCCTGTTTGCATCAGCAAAGCCCAGGTGTTGGATTACGGGGATGTTTGAGAAGATAATAATAATAATAATAATAATAATAATAATAATAATAATAATAATAATATCTCAAATAAACTTGTTTAGGATCAGGACTAGTCTGTGTGTGGTCACTGCAGTCAGGGCCCCACCTGACAACATCCCCCCCATCCTGTCCCATCCCAGAGTGTGTGCTTGTGGCTGTGGGACAACCTCCATTTGGAATCAAATTGCCAATTGTGGGCCAAAAATGGCAGAGCCCAGCATAAAAAGAGGGTGTGATTTGGCCCTGGAGATGTATTTTTAGACTTTCTATTTTGGACTACTCATCTCTAGCATAACATCTGTTGGATCATTTTATAGCTGTGATTGTTTACTGGTGACCGGCTGCCACTGACACTGCAGGGATTTGATAATAGTAGTTTTTCTGTGGATCTGTGGATATGTGTTACTAGAGGGCAGTGGGGATGGGTGAATGAGCTGTGTTTAAACACCATAGCAGAGGGAATAAATTTTTAAGTCAATCATTTTCTTGCTACTTTGTCTGCAAAAGACAAAAGAAGGGATCTTTACACTTATGTTTGCTGTTCAGAGATTACCTTGAATTTGACCCTTCTGCTCAGTTTACTTTGTTGAAGCTGCTGAAATTGTCATGTCCTAATGCCACAGAGTCAATTAATCCCAACTGCACTGTTGCAATTCTGGCCAGGGACTCCGTGGTTTCTGCACTGTCAGTTCTTGTGAAAGCCTTATCTGCAGGGCACATCAGAGAAAGGAGAGTGATGGGGTTTTAAATTATAAAATTGTGGTTTATTACAACAAAAATGAGAGACAGAGAGGGAGAAAGGAAGAGAGGACGGGCAGTTGCCATGAGAGGAGAATCAATCTGGGCAGAATTTCCAGCAAGGCACATTTAGAAGTGGTGTGTAATTGAGATTACATTGATTTTCCTCCATTTACTGTAAGGTAACTGTGAGTGAAACTGTAACAGGAAACTTAGAAATGCTCTTCACAGAAGCTATATTTAGGCAGACACACTGACATGATACCACTGAATAAAATAAACATGCAGGAGACAACCAGTCCTGAGAGACTTTCAGCTCCATCTGCCTGACATGAGCAAGGGGAATGCATTATTCCCAAGCCATCTATGTGACCTTTACAGTAGGAACCTATAGAAGCCAGCAGGCTGCTGGGCACCTTGGGTAAACTGGGAGGCATCTCCTTTAAACACAAGGGTTTTGCCTTTCCCTGCTAAAATAAAATACCTGCTGGCTGATTTGAGCACAGCTCCTCTGGTTGCTGTTCCCTTTTATAATGGGATAATTTATGGCTTGTTGTCAACAGAAAGAGCAACAATTTGTTTGCTGCACAGGCTGGAAGAGATGAGTTTTCTCAGAAGTCTGAGTGATTTTTGGAATTAGGGGGCAGCTGCTTCTTTAAAGTCCCTGGCACAGTTTCCTGGGTGAAATTAAGCCGTGCATGAGGTACAGTTGCCTGGTCTCACTGATGCTATCACAGTGCACACAAGAGACTGATTTTTTGACGGGGCACCCAAAGCTTTATCCAGTTGTCTATGCCAAATTCCCTATTGCTCCTTTACCCCTGCCAAGGGACACCATTTCCCAAAAGCGTGGCTCCCAAAGTCCCAGGGAAAGAGCAATCCTGTGCCCCAAGAGCTCTGATGGATTTCAGGTGCAGTCAGGGTACCGATCAAGCATGGAAAAGTCACTTAACTCCCCTGTAAGAGGAGGGGATGATACCTTCCCTCCTCCCCATCTACACGTGACACACACTGTGTAAATATTTAGTATTTGAGCGTACTCACGCTTGCTGAAGCAACACAAGTGAATATCAGACCTGCAAATATTAAATCCAGGAATGCAGCTGAGAATGCTGTTTATTTTTATCAGCTAAGTGCACACCTTCTCCCCTTGGCTGCAAAGACTGCTCTGTGATGGGAAGTGAAAGCATAAAATACCTGAAAAAAATTCAAGTGATTTCTCTTTGCACAGTGCCCACACTGATGTTACCTTCCACAGGCTTCTCAGCTAAATCAACTCTGAATCAATAGTCTGCTTCTGCATCTGGAGGAAAAGTGCAGCAGCAAATCTCACTGCTGATACAGCAGCCCAGTTTCTGTATCCAGCATGCCCACTTTGGCACCAGACCTCTGGCAAGGCCATAGCGTGACTGATGCACTAAAGATAGAGAAATTCAGCAGAAATTAAACCCTAATGAGGTGCAGCTCATCATGTGAGATAAGATGGGCAGAGTGCAAATAGGCTGAATTTCTGATTCAAACCAATTCAGCGCAATAGGGCTGGTGGACTACAGTAAGAACTTGCACAATCCAGATTCTGGAATACTATATTTTATTGAGAAGACAGAAAAGCAGGGATAAATACACTAACTCTCCCTACTGAGCATCTCTCCACTGACAGCATAGTAACTACTTATCAGTTGGTGGGGGATAAGTGCACTATCTACATATTAACTACTTAAACATGAACTACTCCTAATATATACTAACCTCATCAGCTCAGCTCTGTGTGTTGGGACTCATCTCCAGGACTTTCTTTGTCACAGCATTGTTTCCTTCATCTTTTGTGGTCTCATCCACATTGCTGCTGGATGGATCTGGCCACTGCTCTCTGGCTCATGGCTCCTTTTCTGGAGGAGAAAGCACAGAACCAAGAGCAGGACCAGGGCTGCAGCAGCAACCCAGAGCGGCCATTGCTGCAAGGCAGCCCACAGCTTGACTCCCCAGGAGCTGCCACTCTGCTTCTGCAGCAGCTGAATCCTCTGCCACTCCCGGCACTTTCACACACTTCCATGCAGATATGTCTCCTTCTCCAGCCCTTCACCAACCACCTGTGCATACTGGATAGGGCTGTGCACAAGCTGGACCAGGATGATGATGGCCGCCATGGCCTGCAGGACAAGGGATACAAAGGATGAGGGATAAGGATAAGACTCTGAGGGATATAGGAGGAAGGGAAATGGGAGCAGGAAGAAGAGAGAGAAAGGCAGCTGGCAGGCACCAAAGCCTGGCCACTGCTAGAGCTACAGCCACAGCCACAGCAGCAGCCGTCCTGAGTTGTGCCCAAGAAGCTCTTGTGAGGGACCGGGCTCTGGGTGCAAGAGGGGAAGCACTCTCTCAATGCCGGGGTTTGTGCTCTGGCTGTTGTCCAGCTCAGCCTCCAGCGTAGTATAAGGGACACCATGGGCAGGCCAGCCCCACCCTTTGTTCCACCCCAACTGAGCCCCTCACAATGGCCTGGAGCACCACAGCCCTGACAGCCACCAAATGCAGGCCCACCACTCCAGACTGGGCACCCAGGGCTTTTCTTTCAAAGCAGGATGAAGCCCCCGTGAAACCTTGTCAAATATAAAACTGTACAATGTGACCCAGGGATGCTTTGTTCCTTGACATCCCCTGCCATGAGACAGGATTGTTTCCCTTGGTGGTCATGTCTGTGCTTGTGAGGGTGCTCTTGAACTTTTGATACAAGGCCTGACGTTTGATGCAAGGCCTCAAGTTTGATACAAGGGCCTCAAATTTGATACAAGGACTCCAAGTTTGATAGAAGGCCTCAAGTTTGATAGAAGGGCCCTAAATTTGATAGAACGGCCCAAAGTTTGATACAAGGACCCCAAGTTTGATAGAGCACCCCAAGTTTGATAGAGCACCCCAAGTTTGATAGAAGGCCCCAAGGTTGATAGAAGGGCCCCAAGTTTGACAGAAAGCCCCAAGCTTGATACAAAGCCCCAAGTTTGATACAAGGGCCCCAAGTTTTGTACAAGCCTCAGGAGGCCACTGGCAGAGGCAGAGATGTCTTTGCCACCTCTTTGGGACAGTGCAGCACCAGAAGTGCGATGCAAGCAGAACCCACTGACGGGGAGCTCACAGCCGCTGGTGGCACTTGGATATCTTTGAACAGGAGAAAGGGCATGCTCCAGTGGTAGCACCACTGAGAGATGATGAGATGGAGCATGATGCTGCAGGAGGGAGTTGGAGCTGCAGAAGGGTGAGGCAGGCGTAAGGAGCTGCGGACACCACACAAGCCGTCGAGTGCCATCTGCTGCTGTCTGGAGATGATGTGAGCTCTGCGAAGGGCACGACACTTAGGGGTCTACCTAATATGGAAGAAAAAGCAGGAATGAGCTCAGTGGTGCTGCATCTGCTCTCCCAGGCTAAGGACGAGGAGGGAAGGGGTCTGGTAATTGTATAGATCCACCAGCTGGCTCAGCACAGTCTCAGCACAGACATCAGCCCTGCCCCAGCTCTGCACAGCAATATCCTTCCCAGTGATATTTTTCTTGCCACCAGAGCTTAATAATGTTTTGAGGTTTTTGGAGACAGGTGTCTGCTGCCCTTTCTCTCCTCACTGCAGAGCTGTGTGGTGGCATTTCTTGCTGCTGCCTGGCTGGCTGGTTGTCTTGGCCCTCCCTGACCCTGCAGGGCCTTTGGCAGTGCAGAGAGCAGAGCATGGCTGGCAAATGTCTTGCAGGAGGAGAAGGGTGTCTATAGCTCCCCAAATAAGTGGATTATTTCATTTTGGTCCCTGTGGACCAAACCCAGATCCATACAGAGTGATTCTGAAGGTGTTTCAGCAGGATTCCCTACTTGCACAATCCTTCTTTGCCTCCTCTGGATGGATGGAGCTGCTGCACCTGGATGTGACCTATGGGTCACCAAGGGAACCTCAATGGGAAAAGGGTGTTCAACACACAAGTGCCTTCCCTCCTCCTGCAGCCTACAGCTCCACAAATCATGCCTTGAATCATGGCAGGGTTTTACCAGCAGACAGAGGAGACCTTCAGTAGCAACCAAGCAGTGAAAACCCATGCCTGACTGAAGGAAATGCAACTCTTTACCTTGGCTTCCTTCCTGCTTGACCTTCCCATGAATGCAAAGTGAGGTCCAGCTCTGGTGTCCATGCCTTGACTAGAGGCATGGTGAGCTCTTCCCACAGGGCTAAGGCTGCTGGATTACTTTACTCTCAGGCAATGCTTGAGCTGCAATTTTTGAACAAGTGCTCCAGTGATATTTTCATTACAGCATTGTGTGAGTTGGGCCCTCCTGTCATTCCCTTAAGAAAGACTGACTCAGGAGGAGAGCAGGTTCATTTGTCAGTGGTGTAACAGCTGCAGTTAAACACAGTTCTCATTCCCACTGTGCAGCTGACCAGCTTGTTCACAGGCCTGACCTGACCACCAGCCACGATGCCATTGCCCAATCTGTGCAGTACTTAGCACTGAAAATGGTGATTTATGAAATGTGGATGCATCACAGAAATTATGAGACAGTTTCTGGATGGAAAAAAATGATGAGACAGTTTCTTTGATTTCTTATGCCAGAACCCACCTTGTGCACTGCAAACTCTTTTCTTTCTCATTGAGAGGGAAAGCAAACAGGAAAATTGCTTTTTTTTCCCCACCTAGATGGGTCTTTGGATGTTGTGAACTACATCACGGTGTAATTTCCCTAACCCCACCTGCAGCAGGACGGGCCTGGGCAGAACCCCTCCCCAGTGCTGGGGATGGGGGATACCAGAGGAGCAGGGCTGGGGCTGGGTATGGGGGCAGGGGTGGAGGGACCAGCACCTGCTGCCTCTGCCAGCAGCACCTGCTCACGTGTGAGTCAACTGCACGGTGGGAGGCTCTTGAGAGAACATAAGAAGAAAAGCAGATATTTAAGAAATTAGTCACAAACATAATGGCTTAATCAAGAGCTTGTTGGAGGCAATTGGGTTCCATTTCACCAGAGCCTGCTCCAGCCACCTGGGCCAAGATGTGGGGATGAGGGGTCTTGTTCAACAGTGTGGCTGGTTCTTGACATTCCTGCATCTCTCCACACATCATGCTGTGCCAGCACCAGGGAAAATCCCTCCTGACACATACCTGCTTGTACAGCGTGTCTGTGAGCCAGTCTAGGAAACTGACCCAGCTGGAAAGTAACACAAGGAAGGAGAAAAAAACCCACATTTTCCCCACAACTAACTCTGATCTCTGACATTGTTCTCACCAGACTGCAGTACCCTTCCAGAAGCATGGCCAAGAGGATGGAGCAAGTTGCTGTGAGGGAGGAGTGAGAAGGGATTTTTTGGCTGAAACTCAGCATGGCCAGAGCTAATGAGCTCAGAGAGGCAGGTTGTCACACCACCTGTACCAAGCTGATACCTGGGTCACCATGCTCATCCATGAGGGCATCACCTTGAGGCCTCCAAAGGCTCCAAAAGAGACAACACAGGGGTGACTGCCCTTCCCTTGCACTGCCTGATGCTCCTTTAGGTGCTGCTGTTTGCATAACAGCAGGTTATATTTGTATTTATAATGACAGCCTGGGTACCTTGACAAACCCAGGGAGCAGAGGGATGAGATGCTGAAAAGCATTTGATGTTCATACTATTCATATTTGGCAACTTCAGTGCAAAATGAACATTAAAGGTAAACCAAGTGCATGTTCTGAACAGGGAAGGAAGGATTACTGCATGAACAAAGAAAATTCAGAGGGAGCCATGTGAACATAAGAATTCAGAAGCTGAAAGGAGTTGTATTAATAGCTGTGTACTTCATTTCAAGTTCTGTCTGGAATATATTCTAGTAATAGATAGGAACAGAGGCACACTGCTATTAGTTAATTTAGTCAAAACATTTCTGCTGAGACATTTTTGCTATGAGAAGCTGGAAATTTTACTATTAAAAAGTGCTTCTATATTCTATAAGAGAAATTAGGTTTTCCTGAGGAAAGCCAAAATGCTTCACTGCAGCTAAAACTTCATTTTGTCAAAAAATATCTCAGTGGGAAAAGGGCAGGAAGAGATAAGGAGAAGATTTTCTTAGTCTGCTCTAGCCATTAACCACTTTGAGACTTGATATCTTGATTTCATGACCTCTAATAAAAAGTTAAGCTACAGGACAAGTCCCTGCATGATGAAATTATTTTTTTCTGTCTCTACAAAATTCTTCAGAAGATGTTTGGCACCATGCAAGAAGTTCTGATAAGAGCTACTGTCAATAAATTCCCAGCTGCATTAGGATGTAAACATAAAAGACAAGTATTACCAAAAGAAAAATAAAATGAGAGTAACAATTTATGTTAAGAGCATTCAGAATAAAAAAAAAAAAAGAAGTTGGTGTAAACAAAGCTAGAGGTTTGAATTAGATCTCTAGTTTGGTTAGTCCAGTTACTTTGATCTGGCTCAGGAACTGAAGGCGGAATCTGGCTTTTTCAGTGTACACCTAACATTTGATCATCAGGTCTATGAAAATGTGCTATCAAATTTAAATTGTTACTTCTCATCTCTTGCCTGAATGCAAACCCTTTGCACAAAGAAGTAAGACTATGTGGCTACATTTTCCTTACAGTAAAACAAACGGGAACAAGGAGGGGATAAAAGCCACCAGCAAAACCCACTCCTTCTGTTTAAAATTATAGATGTAAGCAAAGAGCCCAGGGAGCAGCCCATATTAGGCAAAGTGCACTCTTTTCTTGTAAAAAGTTTGAAGAATTGAAGGTCTGCTCTCCCCACTTAGGACCGTCAGTGCGCTTGTGTACTGGGAATGAAAACAAGAGGAGATGTGAGGATACGGCAGCGAAAGGAGGGGCTGCCAGCTCCCAGCTGTGGGCACTGAGGGGAGGATGGGCTCATGAGACCCGCACAAAAGGAAATCATGAGGCCACCTGGGCTGCAGAATGATCCCTGTGGCCAAACTGGGGTCAGCATCACTGCTACACTTGCTCTGCCACCAAGGGGGACCTTGTGGCCAGGCCAAGCCCCATCCCAGGGGCTTGTGCAGCTTGCCCAGCTCTGTGCTGCTGGTGTCAGTGATGGGCCATGCTCAGACCCATGCCAGATGGTGCTTTGCTTGGCAGCACCATCAGACAGACCCAAGACAGAGCACTCTGCCTGTGATGACCAAATCAAAGCCTGTTTTAGCTCTGAGAGCCTCACTGAAGAGGACAGCATGGGTAACCTAGTGAGGACACGGCGAGTAATCCAACCTGTCTGAAACACCATGTAATGCTACACCTGGGTCAGGATCCCAGGTATGGCTTCTACCAGCTCTGCAGCTGGAAATGTGCCTTCTGGTATCTGGTCTCTATCAAGCTTCAGGGATCAGATTGGTTTATGAACCTGCTTATATTAAGAGCAAACAATTTATCATGCGGATTTTCCATGGAGTTGCCTCACTGTTCCTGTGGTTCCACAGCTACCTGCCCCTGAGAGCTCAAACCTCAACCCACGGCTTCTAGGAGCTGTGCAGCTTGGGGTGACTCTGTGGGTACCTCTCTCTCCTTCTTCCCTCAAGGCACAACTCAGATCTGGCATTTTAAACTTTACTTTTTAATTTTTCTGTCATGCAAGGTGCTTTTGATCACAAATATCACATAAAGAATTCTGGTGTATAATATGAGTGAGAAAGGTGCACTGTCTATGCTTTACACAATTTCCTTCTTTACCTGCCATGGCTTTTGGTTTGGTTACACCATGATCAATAAGGTGTGTTTTGTTCCAGATACACTCCACATACCATACCGTGTGTTTAAAATTGCTGCATCAACAAATCAAAGTAAACAACCTTCTCTCCCGTGTGAGATGATGAAAAACATAAATTATGTAGTCTTTAAACAAATGGTAAAGAGTTTCCTTATTAGGCTTCAGGGTCCTGTGTGTGTATATGCCCATTGTAAAATCCTTGTCATTCCTGGGTCTGTAGGTCTGTATAATGTTCCTCACAGGTTCAACTGAGTGGTCAGCATACCAGGCTTGGACTAGGGGATTTGACATTGACACACACACACATCCATGCACATACATATATATATATATAAATATATATATATATATATATATATTAAAATGAAAAAGTTAAAATCTCCGCTGTTTCTTTTACAAAAAATCTTGATGGTGAAAGCTTGTCTTGATTTCAGGAGAATTTTTCCTTCGGTTTCTCTTCTGTAGAATTTTCTCAATTTTTTGGTTTGCATAGAATTATCTCTTAGAATTTTGCTTTACCAGGTAAAAAGGACAGATCATCCCTGGCTGGGGACACAATGCTCTCCTTCCCATCCATGTGAGATCTAGTCCACCTCCATGTCCCTCAGACAATGGACCAGCCACATCCTCACCCACTGCCCTTCCCAGCCTGCCACCTTCTCCTGGCCACAGCCACCAAAGCACCTGGAAACCAGGAAGGACCTTGGCTGAAAACTGAGAAAGGACACTGAAAACACAGACTAAAATTGAATCAGCAGCTTTTCTCAGTCTCACCATGGCCAGCTGGGCTGTGGCAGACATCTGGGTGAGATTTCCAGGGACAGTGGATGGGAAGAGCCCTGAGGTGCTGTGTTCACCACCCCAGCCTGGCCATGGCTGTGACCATCACCTACCTGAGAACACCTGCAGGTTACAGCACCACCCATTCCCTTCATAAATAATTTTGCTTAAACAAATAGCACCAAGTTCATTTTACTTGTTATGGGAATTATCTTGAATAAGGCAAATACTGAGGTTATCACAGAGATATGTCTTATCTAAGGCAAATGGCAATTTTTAGGGGGGTCATCACTGTTGACTTATTAAACATGTTCCTGATGGGATGTCTGGCATGTACTTATCCATAGAAATGCTTCACTTTTTCTGAGTAGCCTTTGAGAACAAAAGCATGTCCTGGTCTCTTGCCCAACTTCTATTTCCCATGCAATTACCTGTTATCTCAAAGCAAATGTGCAACAGAGGAGGAGCACGAACAAGAGCTTTCCAAACTGAGGTGTTGGGCAGCTGGGCCTTCAAGTGTTACAGCAACACAAAGAAGAAATCTGTGTACCCAAATGGACTCGATATCTCACCATCCTAGCCATTCTTCATCTCCTTTCTACAGAAACTTTCAGCCCACCATTCTGCGGTCTCATTTGAAATGGAACTGACATTAGAGATAGAAAATCTTTCAAGTTATTTTAACCGAGTCAGTGAACAGCCATCCCATGATCAAACCAATGAATTGCAATCTGAGGATGGTCTTTGTCTTTCCCTCTTACTTCTCCTGGACTGTTCATATCTTTGAAACTATAAATAGGACTGGAAAACCAAGTACTGCACAGGTAAATCAGCAGCTTTAAGGATGTCTTTAACTACATCAACACCTCAGTTTTCGTGAGTCATTCAGACTTTTCAGTAGCTGAGCAGGTTGCCAGCATTGAGGAGCCCACCTGCACCTCCCTGAGAGACTTGGTGACATTACCTCTTTTGGAAAGCTGAGAAAAATGAGAAACTAGGACATTAAGGTCAACTTTGCTACTTTCCAGTTGCTAAGAGTGCTCAGCCTGAGATTTTTCTGAATGTTCCATGTTTCATAGCACCAAGCAGACTTTGTGGTTTGAACACAAAGACTTTGCACTGCCTCTGAGCATTCAGACATCAGAATATCTGAAGTATTAATGCAGAGCTTGTGCCCTTACATCCCTGCTGAAGCACAGCCAAATCAGTGGATATCTCCCACCTCTCCCCTCCCTTCCCACCTGAGGTGCACCTGTACATGCCTGTTCAGCAGACCCACAAAGGGACAGGAGAGACAAGAGAACAAGAAGAAAATGATCATTCCTGTCCAAGGACTTCACCTTGGTTCCTCATGTGGAAGGCACTCAGGTGCTATAAAGTGTGGTGGCAATGTGTCACAGTAAAATAAATTAGTCTCTCATACTGTGCACAGTAAAAATAGAGGAATACATCAAAAAAGTGCATGTGAATAGTTTGCCACAGCTTGTGCAGCTTGCATGAGGGAGGTGCAGGGAAGAGATGATTTCTCCAGCCTGGTGTAGGAACACCCTCCTCAGACCATCTGTTCTCCCTCATCTAACCCACCACCTGCTTTCTTCAGCAGTCACTGAAAGAGCCCCCCCAGAGCCCTGTGTGCTCCCAGTGAGCCCCCGGCCCCTCCTGGAGTGCAAAGACTGAGAGCTGGAGGGAAATGGCACACAGAACACGAAGAGTGCCTCACCTCCTCTTACAGCTGGATTCATCTTCTGCCCAGGAGCAAAACAGAAGGAAGTCACCTCTGTCACTGGCACAGAGCAGGGTTTGCCCCTTGCCAAGCTCCCTGTTTGGCTGCCCAGGCTGTGGGAGAAACCAGGGAGTGCTTGGTACATGGACACCAAGTTGTTCACCATGCCATAGGAGTGCTGGCCATGTGGGAGACATCCCAGCTGCTGAATACAGCCTTGGCCAGATGGAACAGGGCTTGATGAAAACAAGTCTTTGAGTTTAGTTAAGGAGATTGTTTTCAATTAAAAGTGTGTTTTCTGAGGTGATGAGTAATTTCAAGGTGATTATTGTTTTGATGTCTCAGCACATACTGCAGTTGACTTCTTTAACTCTGCTCTTGAAGCACATCAAGGTAAGACTATCTGTAATTTCTTCCCTGATTTTGGCACTATCAGTCTTTCCTGGTGCCACATTATTTTTATCTGATTACTCCTAATCTGATGTTCCTCCCCATGGCAGGGGGAGTGGAATGGGATGAACTTTGAGGTCCCTTCCAACTCAAAGTGTTCTCTTATTCTATGATTCTAATTTTACCTGTCCCCCTGGAGTATCAGCCCTCACATCCTCACCCTTGGCTTTGAAGCAGAAAGGTTAATTATCTGGAAAAGTAAGAAAAACTTACTTACTGTGTAAAAACAAAGAAACAAAGCAGCTCATGCAAGGAAAGCATTTAAAAATCCTAAATACCTGACATTTTACCTGAGTTGAGATTTTTCTGCCTCAGCTAATTCAATGCAGTTTAACATAACATTAGGGACCTGACTCCTGTTCCATTTGTCTCACTGAAATAAAAAAAAAAAAAAAGAATAAATCCATTCTATTCCAAGGAACAAAACCATTTTCAAAGGGCTGGAGGTCACCAGTAGGCGTATCAAATCCAGGCAAATTTACATGGTGTAGGAGTCCCCAGCTTTTGAGCCACAGTGTAGCTATTAAGTGAAGGATCAGGGGCTCATTATATTAATCTGGCACTCAGTACAAGGCAGCAGGTGACTGGGGAGCACGTTTCAAGCAATCACTGTGAGTCAGATTTAACTCAGCTTTCTTCAAGGTCTGCTCACCATTATCTCCCACAGAGACCTTTTCAGGCATCAGGGTCAGGGGAACATGCACAAACCACTCCTTCCCCATAGATGGAGGGATGGAGAGTGAGATGGAGCAGGAGGTTGATGCCTGCATGCCCACATCCAGGGGCAGGCTGGGCTCTGCAGGAGGCAGCCCCTCCATGGACCAATCTCGGGGTCTCTCACTGGTCAGAGTGACCCCAAGAAAGGTTAGAAAGTCTCTATTCCCAGCCCAGTGCTCGAAGAAGGAGTCAGAGCTCTTCACTTCTCTGTCTCAAGGTTGTTTGTTGTTCCTTATCTATAAAATATTTTCTCCTGTCCAGCTGAGGTCTGTTCAGCAAGACAGTCCAGGGCACTTTGCCTGCCCCTGGGGTGGTGTTGCATCTTTATACTAAAAACTACGTGTACAATGTTTACAATTACTTCCCAATACCGATCACCTATGTTAGACCGTGAGCTGCTACTCTAAACCAATCTAAAAGTGCCAACATCACAGCAGAAGATGGAGGCCAAGAAGAAGAAGAAGGAGAAAGGCTGGACACACCCAGTTCCCTCCATCTTGCCCTCCTGAACCCCCATTCTAAAAACCCCCAAAGTCTACTTTTTCACCTTGTGATAAATTCACTATCATTCTACTTAATTTGTCGTGGTTTGCAGATCTTCATCTAAGGTTGGTAACTCGCTCCACGGGTCATAATCAAACCCACAGGGGCATCTTGGGCTCTGTACCAGGGTCTCTGAGCTCCCTGGCAGGGTCTGGGCTGCTCAGGACAGCCAGAGGGATGTCCTGGGTTCCAACAGACCAGCAGGGCTTCAAAGCCCCATTTCAGTATCTCCTACCCAGGGTGGGAACTGCTGCCTATCCCTGTCCTCCCAGGACTGCTCATGCTGGAACAGCACCAAGAAGTAGATGCTGTTTACATCTCCATTTCCTCATCTAAATCTCAGGAGGGTTATGGGGTATATTTTGCTTTCATGTGCTGTGTTCCTGAGGTGCATCCTACATTTCCTGTGCTTGCTTTTGCCTGTGCATGCACTGGCTGTGTGGATACTGCCTTAGCTTTATCCCAGCTAAGCTTTTTTATCTGGACTCCACTGTTTATTGCCTAATACATCCCAATATAGTCACTTGGATGATGAACACAAGGAAGAAAAAAAGTGGAAGGGCGCTTAAAGTAGATTTAAAGACTTATTACAGTAACCAGCAGTTTGTGCCAGATACTATATAGCCAAAGCACTGAAAAGGATTTCAATACCTACCATAACCCAGAGATTTCAGGCTGATTTTTCTGATATTTCTCTATTCACCATTATTATCTCAAAATTGTGCTTTTCAGCATATAGGCCTGTACTAGTTCTTCTTTTGCATATGGGTTTAAAGAAAGACCCCCAGCACAAGTGCACAGTTCTCCCATGGAGATGTGAATTTGCAGGTCTGTGTTTCCATCAGGTCCCTGGCAGTGCTGGAGGCTGGGGAAAATGCTCTCCTGAATGCTGAGGGAGGAGGAGCAGCACCCATGACCCAGCAGTCTGCCACACAGAAGAGATGCTAATGGCATTTCTTATCTCTTGGCAAAAGCTGCTGCTGATTGTAATTTCCATTTCCATCCATTCCCACCTCCTATTAAGCCATTTTGTCTCCTGCAGCAAAGCAGAATAACTTATTTGTGATGCTGAAACACAGTCACCTCAGTGGCCAGCAAGCAAGCCCTGCAGTGCAAATTATTTAGAAAGTTATTGCCATTATTTTGAGATGTTCTGGTATTTTCTTTGCTTCTTCCTCATTCATCCTTCTTCATCCCTCTGTTTTTTGCCACCAAGACTGCTGTCATAATTTCTATTTTCCACCACAGGCAGAGGCATCTATGATGACCAGCTCTATCTTGTGTGTGGCTCAGCCTGAGCTAACACCTGCACAGCTTTTGGAGCAGGATCTGCTCCATCAGGTCACAGTGCTTCCTCCACAGTCATGGGAGGACTTGGAAATAGTGTAACTATTGCTGTGCCAAGTGTTCAGATCTGGGAACAGGGCTGACAGTCCCAAATGAGGCAGAGTACCTCTCCAAAGTGCTTTCTGAACCATCCCAGCTTGCAGACCCTGCCTTCCCAGGAGGTCTCCAGAGGAAAGCCAGGGGTTTGCATTGCTTATGCTGCAGAGCCATGTCAGTGTTATTTGGTGGTGAAGTCAGGTGTGCCAGCTCAATGGATGTATGGAATGGTGAGAGCTTTATGGAGAAGCCTTTGGGGTGATGATGACTCCTTATGGTCACACTCATGTCACTTCTCCAGTCCAAATGTGAATCTCGGCATGTACCATGTTTTATCTCCCACAAGGTGTGTGCAAAAGACAGCTCTCCTGATGCAGCAGCATTGCTCCTTGCTCTCTTTTGCTGGGACAGAAGGCTGGCAGGTGGGGATGGCTGCAGAACCAGCCTTGGAGCCCCTCAGAGGGCACTGGAGTTCTGATGTCTGTTCCTTCAGCCTGCAGTGAAGGCAGAGCCTGTTCGCAAATCTGGATTTCAGCAAGGCTCAAAAAGTCACTATTGGAATAGGAATCCCAATATAACCAGTTAGATTGTGCCTGGGTCAGTGTGGTGCTCGCTGCTGAGCCAAAGGCAGCTTCTGTGGTGTTTTACCCCAGAGATACCTCGGCTGCTGGAGATTGCAGCGGGGCACTGGTGCAAGTCCAGGCTTGTCAGGAACTCCATTTACCTCAGGAGAGAGAGCTTCTGGCAATGGTGAAGAGAAGAAAGGAGAGGATTCTGCTGGAGGGTTGCCAGATATTTATTCCATGGTTACAGAGGTCTGAACTGGGGCAACTGCTGCTAACAGAATGGAGGCCGCATGGTCTCATTAACCTTTTAAGCTCCGAGACAGGGGAAGGGGAGGGGACGGGTGAGCTACCAACCAGGTGAAAGGGGCAGGGTCTCAAGGGACTGGGGACACCTATCCAATGTCCCCCAGGCCTGAGGGACCAATCACACGACGCCTTGCTGGAATCTTAAGCCTGATTGACAGGACTCACTCAGCAAGGGGGCGAGGGGGAAGGGAGAGAGGCATAGGCACACCTGGGAAGGGACCCGGAAGCTAAAAACACACCACAACAGTCACAAGTAAAGACATCCTGTGGTTGAAATAGGGCATGTCTGACTTAAATGTTCTCTCAGAAAGGAGTTTAGCTTTCCATCCTTCCTCCATGAGCCAGAAGGCAAGGATCAGTCCCTCAGTCCCATCCATCTTCCCTCTATTGTGCAGCCCCCTCTGAAAGATCATCAGACCCTCAGGGATGTTTATTTACACTGGTGATGGGCACATCTTGAACTCCTCACAAAAATAAATTTGCTGTGAGTATTATAAGTTAGTTGGGGATTTATTTTCTTTGCAGCCCAAAGCTCCACCTCTCTGGTGTCTGTGTTGGTTTGAACATGACTGGAAGGCCTAATGTCAAACCTGGGCTTTGAAAGGATCCCACAAAGCATTTGCTTCCTTCAGACCCCGAATGTGATGGCGAGGGCCCAACAAGTGAGTCAGTGAGGTTCTGTGAATCTGTTTATCAGACAGCAACAATCATTTGTGGAAATGGCTTTGGTAGCAACAGAAGAGTCTATTTGATGGTAGCACTGACTAATGTAAATGAGGATTAATTAATGTTTTCCTGCAGTGATGTTGGCACTGATAGTGCCTTATTCATGTAATTTAATTTCTATTGACAGGCTGCTAATGGAATTGGATAGCAATGGTTGTCTCTTCCATCAGGCACGCTCTGCCACAAAAATAATTCTCCAAACTGGCAGTTGGACTCATTCATTGCTGAAAACGTGAGGCAGTAAAAGAGGATGAGTCAGGAATGGGAAACAAAGCAACTTATTGTCTCGTTCACAGCAGTTGACTCCCAGGTGTTTGAACCCAGATAAATTTGAGGGTTCAGGTCTGGTTTGGGCTTACTGTCTGTGAAGCCCAGCTTCAGTTTAGCCCCAAAACATGGACATGCATCTTCAGAGTGGGAAGGAGCATATTCCAAGTGGGCAGGTGGATGTGCCCACAGTCCCACAGCTCAGGGCACAGGAGGGGAGAGGCTCAGCTCCCTATGTCTGGCAGCCCAGCACAGGGGCAGGGAGGAAGGGTCTAGCAGGATTAATGTGCCCCAGGTTGGGTCATTCCCTCCCTGTGGAGGAACCCAAAGCAGTCTCTGCTGTGAACAGGGCCCCAGGAAAGCCACTGGTGTTATTCTAAGACAATAACCAGAAACAACTGCTGGTGTTTGGGGATGATTTGAGCTCAGCAAGGACTCAGGTTGAGAGACCTCTATGGATTGAGAAAAACAGTCTTCTGGTTTCCTTCCAGTGTTCAGCTCCACAATGTCCTCACTTGCTCCCCTCAATGTTTGGAAGTGCAGTTGAAGAATTGCTGCTCATTAGAAATCATAGACATTGGAAAGCAGAAATAAATACTCCAGTGGAAAAATATCTTTCCTCTTAGCTAAGTAATGTACAAAATCTAATTGTCCTGGGTTAAATCATGACACATAATTATTTTTAAGTTTAATTTAATAATTTTGCATATTGCTTATTTGTTGAGCAAAGATATAACTTCCAAGTCTCCTTTGCCCATGGGATGAATTTCTAAGGGACTGCAATTTTCCCCTGTATTGAGGAAGCTCCACACAAGGATGACTAAAAGGTCTCCTGGGAAACTGGGAAATTACCATTCCATCAGAGCCTGACACATGCCATCACCCCTCTCCTTGCAGATCTGAATGGCAGGGAACCATCTTTTAACACCTCTGCATCTTCAAGCCCCACCAAATGTCTGACACTGAAGAAATTTTAGCTGTTTAAGGTCTTCCTATGATCACCCTGAAATATTCATGACCACATTTTTGTCATACTCTTGCTTATATCACAGTCACTAGAAAAATACTTTGAAATGTGCAACGTGCCTGCTCATAATAAGTGGTAGGGCTGGAACAAGAGCAGCACAGAGCAGCCTGCCGTGAGCAGCCTGGAAACAGCAGCACCTCTGTGAGGTGAAGAGCCCTATGGCCAGCAGCTGCCCCACAATTCTGCCTGTCCCCACATGCAAGGGCCTGCAGCTCTCCCTCTGATCTGATCACCCATTCACCTGCTCCCCATTAGCATTTGCTTAATCCTCATGCCTTCCCTGCACTCCATCCTTGTCCCTTCAAAGCAGAGCCATAACCTCTCCCCTCTGGGCATGCTGCTGCTGCTCTCCCCATTCGCTGTCCAAACTGGTGGTTTTAGTTTGGTGCTTCTGCTGTGGTCTCATTGCAGAGGGAGTGAGGAGAGTCTGGCACCCTGGAAAATGAGATCTATGCCAGCTAAAGTCAAGCATCCAGGGAATACTGAAGCTGTGAGGGGCTGTGATGCCCAAGTGACTCACAGTGGTACCCTCTACATCAAAGTCTGGGTCTGGATGAGATCAGCAGGGCTCAGAGCTGTGCCCTGGGTGGTGGCAGCAAGGCTGTGGTGGTTCAGCCTGCACAATCCTTCCCAATGCCCTGGTAGCTGAACCCATTGCTGCAGTGTCATTTATTCCCCACTGCCTTCTGGGCTCTCTCCTTGCTGCTTTGGACAGGGAGGAGGCAGCTGTGGGAGTCAGACTCTCTGGCTGCCACCCTGGCACACTCAGATGAGGAGCCAAACTCACTGAGGGTCCCCAGGAGACCATCCACAGATGGGGAACACAGTGGTGTTCCCCATCCCTTCTCCCACTGATGCCAAAACAAAAATAACTGTGCCAGGAGGTGGGGAGAGGAAATAACTCCCCAGCCCCATGCTCCAGGCACTCCTAAGGAAAACCCTCTGCATTTGGAATTGAACAGATGTGGAAAGATTTGGGGGAACAGGGACAAGAGCACAGGACTTTCTTCTGCCTGCCATTAAGCAAGGCTAGAGTTTTATGGAAGTATAGTGACCTTCATCAGGCAAACTCACATGGTTAGAGGAAACAGGCAAGTTTAGAGCTCTAAAATCTCTTCTTTGGGTTTGGAAAAGAAGGAGCAGTTCCAGTCTAGGTCTATCTGAGTACAATTTCTGGAGTTTAATTTTGTTAATTACCCAAGGTAAGTGAAAAGAAAGGTTAGCACCTGCACAGAAGGGAGGACTGTTTACAAGGTGATAAGGTTAGGGGGAAAAAAAGGCAAAAATTACCGCCTAAGGAAGGGAGAAAGGTTAGTTCAAGGTATGACCTGAGGAAAACTGTTAATAACAGCATGCAGAGTCCTCAGCCTTTTGCAGGCAGCAGAGCTGTGGGGGCTGGCTCCCAGGCTCACCTTTGTCTCAAAGGTATTTCTCCCCTTTGCCCTCCCTTCCTACAAGCCCCTGCCTGCACAAAGTTCTGAGCGTGCCAGCTGTGACCGGACACCTCTTGTGCTCCCTAAGGGGCAGAGGGGATGGTGTTGGGACCTGTCCCTCTTCTGACATGCTCTAATTAGGTGACTGCAGAAAGGGACTTCAGTCCACCTCCTGCCCCCTCCCCGCCTGGGGCAGGGACCCAAGCAGCAGCCTGGCCCCTTTTAGAGGGAATGCCAAATGAGGAATGGCCACTAGGACTTCTCTCTCCTCTCCCAGCATCTTACAGCCATGCACAGCAGCTGCTGCCTGGAGTGGGGTCCTCACTGCCAGTCACATCCCAGACCTCAGTGGTGCTCTGGCAGCAGGCAGGGGCAAGCAGCAATTCTATCCAGACTGGAGCCATGCAGGGGGTGTGGAAGAGTGGCTGATGCATTCATGTGCTGGACAGAAACTTCAGCTGTGTGCCATGGGATGCTGGGTGCTCAGCGTGCAATACTCCCAGTCCATGCTCTGGCCCTGGCTTCATGTGCTCCTTCTCTGTGGATTTGGCTGTGCTCAGAACTCATTAGTTGATTTTAGAGGGCTGCCTGAAGGTTTTGTGACAGGGGGGCACCACAGTTTGGAGATCTTGTGCTGAGGCTGAGCATCAGCCTGCTCCTGCCTGAGCAGTGGTGGGTGCCCAGCAGCACCCCTGTGAAGGTGTTGAAAGCCATCACCCCAACAGAGACTGCCATGGAGGCTGGGCAGCTTTGTGGTGGGAGAAGAGGTTCAGCTGTGGTGCTTCCTTTTATTTGTATCACCAGTATCCCTGCTGAAGAGCTGACAGCAGCTCTGCAGCAGGTGATGCCCCACTGGAAGCACAGGGTTGCCCAGAGGCTGGCAGATGCCACACTGCTGGAATTGAAATGGCTGCACAGACAATGGGATTTGTTTTCTGAAAGTCACTTTTGCACTCTTAGGTGGTTCTAAATTTCGGGCATTGACAACCAGCTTAAAAACCACTCCCACACATTTGATCCCTGAGAGGCTGAGCACTGAGCCTCTATCTGCAAGCTCCAGGATTTTCTGCTGGTGTACCAATAATTTATCCCCCTGTGCATTTGCTGCTTGGTAACTCCATGTACTGACCCCTGTGAATGATCATTTAGCTCATCTGTCAAGGGGATGTGACTCAGGGCTCACTTTTTGCTGGATCCATGGAGAGCACGTAGCAGTGTCTGACAAGCACGCTTGCTGATCTTCTGATAATAATACCGTGTCACCCTGCATCTTCAACACTCCCATCCCACACAGGCTTGCCATATCTGTTTCACTCACAGAACACAGTAATTATGTGTGCCACACGTGAAGTTACAGCATTGTTCAGCTGGCAGTGTTTCAGCTCTGGTTGTAGTCGACTCTTGCTGCCCAAGAGGTAAACAAACAGCCTATTTAATGAGTACCAAATTCTGTCAATGCTGGTAGTTGCTATGGTGAGAATTCCCAGCGCGACGCTGCAGCCCTTGGTCACTCCAGGCAGAACAACGTGGGCGTTTCGGATCACAACACTCTGTTTACCAAGGTAGGTCTGAAATGCACAGAAGGGCAGGGGCGGAGGCTGCTGGAGCGGGGAGCCTGCTAAGGAAACTGCCAGAAACAAACACTCATGGATGCGAAGATTTAGGAATTATCAGAAAACCAGCTCAGGTCAGCAGCACCGGATTCAGCACTGGCTCAGAGCTGCTCAGTTGCCGTTGCATTGGTATTTTTCAGGGCAACCCGGAGCATGCAGGGATCCAGAACACAAAATCCCTGGCCACAGCAGTCAGCAAAGGCACCAACCAGCAGCTGCAGATGGAGAAATATCTGTGCTTTCAGCCCTCGGGGAAGACTGTGCAGAAGAGATGAGAAGGCTGATAGCACTTTGCTTGATCTGCCTGCTGCATCCTCACTGCTCCAGGAAGATTGCAGGCTCTGGGGCTGTCAAGCCGTCAACTTTCACTTGGTTTGACAACAAACTCACTTCACATACATGGTTACACTTAAAGAAAATAAGAGGAAGAAAAAAAGAAAGCTGTTGGAGCAAGCAATGCCCACAGATGCTTCCTAGAAGTAGAACGTTATTTTGCGATCTGGCACCAACATTTTAGCAGCCTATAAAAGGTAAAGTTGGTACTACAGCCAGCCATTTGTACTGTACAAATAAGAGCTGTGAATATATTCTGGAAGTAATGTCAAAGAGGACCAGATGGGAAATGAGCAGCATTCATTCTAATTTAACAAAGACGGCTAACCCAGAATATGCATTACCATGTAGCATTTTTCATCTGCCTCCATTCAGAACAGATTCTCAGTAACATTTCCAAGGAATGGAAATTGAAGGAATACTGACTCCTTGGTGAATTACTGCTCTCTCATATTCGGAGAAGTTTGGCATCCAAAGTTAGGTGTAATATGTTTTCCCTGGAAATGTATACAAAGACACAATACACCCACAACCCCCTGCATTCAGGCGTGCAGCCAGCCCTGTGTTTTGGTCCATGCTGGATGGATCCAGGGTTTCAGAGGCCTTGGGCACACTGGTGGCCTGCAGAGAGAGGTGTCACAGGGCAGGGCAGTGAGGGGAGGCTGTGCCAGGTGTGCAGAGGATCTGGTGCCACAGCTGGAGGCTCTCTCTCCAGCCCCAGGTCATTTTGCACATTTCAGTGACAGCAGGTCTGACTCCTTGTTTCTTTGCATAAGGCCAACATGGTTTGTGGGTGACATATGCTTTAGACACATGCTTTGAGGGTTGAACCCAAATTCGAAGGCTAACAAATCCTAGATGTAGACTTAAAAAGTGCAAGCTCATTTTTGACTCTTCCAGGATGCATTGAGTAGGGTGAGCCTGTTTGAGGGGAGGGATCCCAGGGTACAATATGCTGAAGCATTCCTTCATGTGTTTAGGAGAAACTCTGATCCTATTTTTAAACAAAGCACTATTTCCATTCCCTCTTTTTTTCTTCCTTAAATATTTAGAAGGGATTAACCACAGAAAACAAGCCACATCCTGAACTTCTTTTTTTCCAGCATAAATTCAATCTTTTTATTCAAAATTGTTCATTACTGGAACCTCTCTCAAATTCCAAGTTCATTTGTGTAACATTTCTCTTTTTGAAGTCCAGAACTGCCACAGTTTCCTCAAGCCCCCCATCCTGACACATGACAAAGCCAAAGTTTTATGCCCTTCCACTCAGTGGAGCTCTGCATTTAAAACATGCCATTAATTTAGAATGAACAAACAGGTATCAGCTCTGTTCCACAGCACTCTTCCCTTGCCAGGGAGAAATGCATAGACACAACCCATGCTGGCTCCTGGAGCTTTCTGCTGCTCAGCAGTGTTTTCTCAATATTTCTGGCATCCCTTGGGTCACATTCTGCCCTGTGAGCAGCCTGTTCTGATCCAATCCTGGGGAGCCCTGCTGCAGAGCCTCTCTTTTAATAAAAGCAAACAGAATGAAAGCCTGAAAACCAGTTGAGGTCAGACCAGATCCTGACCACCAAGTTCCTGTCTGACCTTGAAAACCTGATAAAAATGCACAGCTCTGGCTGCAAGTTGACACTGTACACAAAATGCTTTTTGTATGGCTGCAGTGCCTGGTTTAATGCATCCCTTCAGTCCCTCAGCTTTCTCTATGCACAATCCCATTTTCGAGAGCCTACATGTAACTCCTTGCCTGTGATCTGCATCTGCACAAATCCTCTTCCTAGCTCTCTCAGTAATACTCACAGTTTGCCCATTTGGTTTGCAAAGAAGCCCCTTTCAGAAGCAGAATAGGATCTCCAGCTTCCCAGGCCAAGGTTTGGCCCTCAATCCCAGGGACAGTTGTGCTGCTTTGCCTGCTAGCAGACCCTGTGCACCACAGACAGCCCAAAAAACCCAGCAGCAGCAGTGCCTGGCTAAGGTGGGCAGCCAGCACCACACCATCCCCACAGAATCACCCCAATCTCTGCTCCTGCAGCTCTGGGGTGCTGTCCATGCAGCCCCTGGTATGGGGTCACTGCACTGCCACGTGCGTGCTGTGCATTTTGCTGGGAACAACACAGCAGAGGCTGCTGGAAGTGGTGGCAGCCTGTTTCTCTCCCTGCTTCATCACTGTTTGTGTGCTGAGCAGCTGCAAACCTGGTTATGGGTGAGGGAAGCGAGGCACAGGCTTTGAGGCTCACTTGTTCATGGCTCTGAGAGTTTTATACAGCAGCTCTGAACAATATGAGACTGCTGCTGTGTGAGTGTTCCAGGGATTGTCACCACCAGGAGCAAATATTACTGGAAACAAAATCTTAACCTGTAATTACGTGTAGTTCAGTGCACCAAATCCTCTACAACTCACAACCTTTCTTTCCAATGCTTCCAGCCTCTGCAAAGCTAAGGTGCAGGTTGTCCCCTGTTCATTAGGGCTGGAGTAATGACTTAAAAGGGCTCCTGAAATCCCTGATTAGGCCAAGGGAAGCGGAATGAATTTTACAGGCAAGAAAGACTAATAATCTTTCTCCCTTCCTCTAAAATCCTCCCTCCTCTCCCGGAACAAACACACTTTTTAAAAGGCTTTTAAATAATCTCGTGTTCCTTAACAAAATTACAGCAGCAGTTTCCTCCTTTAATAGCACTCTTCTTCTTAGTAATCTTGTTTTAGCTGCAGTTTTTGATGGAGAGTGCTAGTAGATGAATCATCTCTCACCCCTCTTGGTTATTTTGCCTGGCTTCAGGAGGAAGGAATTCTGTTTTGGAGCAAAGTTTCCTGTTCAGAAGAGGAAGCTCCATTTATGTGTGCTTTTAACTAGGAGTGATAAAAAATTTTATTTGAATGGTTAATTGGGGCATAAATAGATGGATTGTGAATGGCAATCTGATCCATCCCAGTGGATGACTTGAGCTGTCTTCTGCAAGCTTGAGGTCTGCTCCTGCACATCACCTTCTTATGGAAAGTGCTGGAAGGCATTGGCTGAAGGGAACAGAGACTGACTGAGATCCCAGTGTGAATGCAAACAGGGGTACAAATATTTTAGTTTAAGAGCTGTGATAAGGACAATTTCTTCTCTGACAAACTCAGCCATAAAGAAGACCTAAAAAGAAAACTTTTATAAAGTTTATTTTGCAAAACATAAATGGCTGGAGGTGTCAGTGAGAGAAACAGAGGACTGCATGAACATGTAATCAAATTAAATTGCGCATTGAAGAGCAATTCAAATAAATTCATGAATAACTGGAAAAATTGATAAGAGTGTTGTTGATAAGAAAGTTATTGTCCTTTTTTTTTCCTCCTTCTTTAAATCAGTGTCACTGTGTAAGTGCACTAACAGATCTTTGCCCTGAAAGAGCTTTTCTGGTGCCTCTCTGCTGCTGAGGCTGGGCTGGCAGGATGCTCACACTGGGACATCCCCAGGTCATGCTCAGCAGTGCAGATCAGGTACAGATCTGCATTTCCTTAGGTCTGACTGCTCTAGCACAAATTGTCTTACAGCTGTCCCTGCATGACAGAGGATGCTAGCAAAAATAATTCCTCCTCCTCCAGTGCTGGGTAGGTTTTCCAGGTCATCAGAAATAATGAACATTATCAGCGCTGCTGGGAAAGAGCCTAATACCAGTGAGGAGTGCAGGAACCCTGCTCTGCTGACAGTGAGTAGGATGCTCTCAAAGAAGATGGAATCATAATTTTAAATAACTCATACTTTTAATTCCCTCATCTACCATACTCTCCATCTTGCTCACACTGAGGTTTAACAAGGTGTGAGCTGGTCAAACCCAGCCACATGGCTAATGTGGAGAAAGGACTACCTTGGTATGAAGAGAAAATTACCATTTTATCTGTGCAAATATCCCACAATATATTGCACCATAGCAATTTATTGCATAGACAGATGTCTGCTTTTTTCCCTACTCGCTGAATATGTTGTTTCCACAGACACAAACATTTTATTACATTTTCCTGAATTCTGCCACCTCTTAGCAGAAAAACAGCACCTTCTGGTCAGTGAGAGCTTCTGCTCTGACAAGTGGTCCAGACACAGGAGAGGGATATGAGACCTCCCTGGTCCCACCACAGGTCAAAGATGCCAGTGGCTTAGTCTAGATCTAGACTAGGTTTCAATTAGATAAACTGCTAGCTGCATCTTGGGTAATTTCCTATGATTTTTCCACAGGGATCAGAGATCTGATATGTTGGCTGCTGTCTAGACTCAGCATATCCAGAGTGGTTTTCTTAGCACTGGTCAGGCTAATTCATGGATTAAAGGAGGAAGGGAAAATTCCTTCCATGCATAAAGCACTAGCTATTTTGGTCACGAGTGGCACCAGCTACTTATAACGCTATTCCTGGAAATGAATGCATGGCTGTGCAGGTGGTTTTGGCTTGCTTGAACCTGGATGGATGTTCCAAGGAAAAGAGCTGGTGATCAGAGCTAGCATGGAATGCAAGACAGGAAGAGCATCTCTGTGCCCTGACCTGCTGGATTAATGAAACCAGGATCCAAAAGGACTGATTTCAGAAGTGAGCAGGTAAATACAAGCATTGGGCAGAGCCATTATTAGTGAGGGGAAATACCATTACTCATTAGAATATCATTGGAGGGCTGCTGAAGAGGATAAGGGATCATCTGATAGAATCATACAAACAGCATAAGGAATTAATAAAAAGAGATTAAAATCTTGATACATAATCAAAATGAGAAGTAAATTTGACCGAAGAGAGGAACCACTTATATCATGCAAGAGGAATGCAGCTTGGGTGAAAATGACCATGAAATAACATAGTTCACAAGCCATAGGAAAGGAAAAAAGGAAAACAGCAAAATAAATACAATGGACTTCCAGAAACCATATTTCAAAAACCTTACAGTACTGATAATAAGTCTCAGAGAAAAGAGAATTCAGGAAAGTTTGCAGAACGTTAAAGAAACAATGGTAAGGGCATAAATTCAAACAATCCCAGCAGAGCAGGGAAAATAGCTTTTGTAAGGAGCAAACTATTTTCTTAAAACATGACCACTTCATTGACCTGTAAAGAAAGAAATGGTTTATTCAGAAAATGGAAAAGAGATACTGGCATGGGAATGTAAATGTATAGGCTGAAAATGTAGGGACCAAACAAGAAAAATCAAGATGAAAAAAGAAATACAAGCCAACAGGTTTGAGAGCACATCAAGAAAACCTAAAATATATTATCAGGGACGTTAAGGCCTTCTATCATAAAAAATATCCAACAGGAAAGAAAAACACCTGCCTTCCTTCACCACAGATTTCAGTAAAAAGATCACTTTTACCCAGATTGCACAGATGGTGCCATGGATGACAGGAGAACATTTCAGTCTAGAAGAAAGAAAGAATAAGCAAAGAATCCTTGCCTTGATTACATCTAATGTGCTTAGACTGCTTGTTAAAGCAATCTCACGGCTGTTAACAGCTCTCTGGGATCCCATAGAGAACCAACAAGGTGTCAGAATACTGCAGAAGTGAGACATAACTCCTTTTTGGAAAAGGGAGGAGCTTAAGAATATGGCCCAAGCCAACACCATGGGAATTTCCAGAGAAAATTGGATTAAAGCAATGTTGTTGAAACATCTGGAAAATAACAAGGAATTGAGTAATGGCTAACACAAATTCGTTAGATCACCTAGATATTTTTCCTAAAGCTCCAAGGCTAAAAGATGCTCAATAGATGGCAAAACCAAACTGAAATCAACAACACTGTGTGTTGCAAGAAAAAAAAAAAAATAAGGAAAAAATTATTTAAGCAAGCATTTACAGCCAGGAGTGATTTCTGCCTGGCCTGTGATGTGTTCCTCTCATCTCATCCAGTGCTGCAAAGATCTCACTGGAATTCTGTGTCTCATCTGGGCACTGGATTTTAAGTTAATTGAGGAACTGGGACAGAGAGACTACAATAGGACCACACAAATGATGAAAGTTCTAAAAAATATGCTCAACAATCATGCAAGACCCAAAAATTAATTTTTATTTCAATTGTAGAAAAGAGACATCAGAGAGAGGATACCAATAGTCTTCAAATACATAAAGGGTAGCAGCAGAGAGGAAAGGAATTTGCTGAGCTCCACATCCATTGCAAAAAGTCAAGAAGTGGGATCAAAAGGTAGTAATGAAGCAGCATGCATTTTCTAATGGTTAACCATTAGAACAGGCTATTACAGCTAAGAAATTTCTATCTGAGGATGTCTTTTAATCACTTATTATGCAAGAAGCAGGCACTGGTTTTCCTTCCTTGTGGAATGAGATAAACTAGACAGTCTCTGGATATCCCTTCTGACCTTGCTCTCTGTGATTCATGCACCAGGAAAGCCATGGGCAGGTGTTTCTTTGAGGATGGCTGCAGTGAACCTGAGGAGCAGAGGCTGGGTGTGGGCAGCAGACACAGCATGGTTCAGCCAGTTTGGAAAAGGCTTCTCTAATGGGCTGTTTTCTGAAAACCCACAATGAACCACTAGGATAGCAAGAACTTCACTTTTAATAGAATGAATTATTTCTCAGAAGTGAGCTGAGCTGGTTTTCTATTTTTTTTTTTCCCAAGTGACCAGTTAACACCTCCACCCTCACCCCAGGTGTTCCCACTTTAAGCAGGGCTCACACACAGGTGGTGATGAGCTGGGAGTAACTCTCAAAGGCTGTGCTCAGTGGTTCTCCTTCACTTTATCAATGTTGGTGGCCTTTAGTACCTAGAGCTGCACAAACTGTGTCCAACTGTCTTCTTGGGCCAGACTCAGCATATGCTTCTCTGGCAGAAGACCAGCCCCAAAAGCAGAAAGCATACCAGGCTGCAAAGTGAAAACGAGAGGAAACCACCTCTTTTCTGCTCTAAAGCCCACAGAGACCAGTGCCAGATCAGAGCTGGGCAACCACTGAAATAGCAAAGGGTGCTGCCAAGATCTCAGCTCCTTTCCTGGCACAACTTCCATCAGGCATAACTTTACTTTCATAGTAGTAGTCATGAAGGAGGACAAATATAAGCACTATCTTATCCCTTCTCTACCTGGTCTGGTCTTGGGCTATACACGCAGCTCAATCCCAACTAAGAGAAACCACTCCCAGGGCTTATACTGGAAAATATTTTAAATCAACATCTTTGCAGTTTAGATCTGGTTTGCTTCCATGAAGAGCAAGCACATGCATGTACACCCTTATTAATGACATTACACAAGACATACAAACCCAACAGGAGTCTTCAAAGTCAAGGGACAAGACATGTCCTTGTCTGCCAAGCCCAGAGCAAAACTCAAAATACCTTGCTCCGGTCAAGTTACACAAAGAAGAGAAAAAGAAAATTCTTCTCTGCTGGTTACCCTCTACCTCTGTTCCTCAGCAGTATTCTCCATCCATATCCTTAACCCTGACACAAGGCTTCACATGGAGAAGGAAGGAGAGAAATTAATTCTTCACAGCTGGTTCTGTCCTGCAATGCCTTGCTCTCAAGGACAGGCAGCTGTAGCCTTTCTGGCCACAAAGGGAAAGTTAACTCCTACCCTGCCAAATTTCAGATGGATAGCATCCAAAGTGATCTTCTTGCCTTAAACTTTCCCAAGTGGAGACATTCTGGCCTGGGTAAGTGAGATCTATGTCCATGTCTCTATGCATACAGATAAATGGCATTCCTGTACCTCTAAGGCATATGGATATACCCCACCACTTCCTAGCTGCTGAGATCCTCCAGGGATATTTTATGCAAATTATTTAATGAGCATACTTCCAAAGGATTTGCATGCAGGCATAACCTTAGCACAAGTGCAGGTCTAGAGCACAAAAGCTAAAATCCTGGCCCAGAGGGCTGGGAAGGAGGAGGTGTGGGTTGCTGGGACTCCACCCTGCCTGGGGCTGGCAGTGAGTGCATCCCTCCCCTGCCAGAGGGACCAATGTTCTCCAGTCCTGTCCCCTGTGCAGGGTGAGTAACTGCTGGCTGCACGCTCAAACTCCTGTTAAAGTCAACCATGAGTTTTCTCAGCCTTACTTCCACCCCTCTGTCATGCACAGCCCCTGTTTCCCCCTTGCTACCACCATCAGGAGTTGCCAGAGAAAGGAACAGGAGCAGCAGCAGGAAGAAGCAAGAGCAATGGGAGGATATTTATGTTGGTTTTTTTTTTTTTTAATCTCGATCTTGGCAGCCTTTGTTTTGGTGAGGAGGGAGCAAAAGAACAACATCTCAAAGCTTATGCTCAGCATAGGGAAATTCATATCAACTCCCCCTGAGCAGTAGGCAGGTGCCTGCAGGCTTGGGACTGCATGGACAGCCCTGTGACCCAACACAAAGGCACAGGGACCTTCTCTGGGGAAGGTGAGGGGACAATGACCCCGCAGAGGGGAAGGAGAGGCCTTGGCCTCCCCCACTGGAGAAAGGATGGCTGCTGGCACAGGGCAGATGCAGGATGGCCGAGGGAGGCGGCGGGTTGGGTGACAGCAGCCTGGGCTGCAGGTGTGTGTGTAAGAGGAGACACTGGCTTACACTTGGCAGCCCCGGGAGCGTGCAGCTGATTGGGAATGAGTTATGGAGGCAGCCGCCTCCTGCGGGAAAAGCCCGGCGCTGGGAGCTGTCCTGCAGCAGGAGGAGCAGGGCAGCCCAGAGCCCGGGAAATGCTGGGGGAAAAGGGGCAAATCCTGCCACTGCACTCCTGGATGCAGCAGTTTGGTGGCCTGCTGGAAGTGAGCAAGGCACCGAACTTCATTTCTCTCCAAAAGCTGGAAGGAGGCAGCCCCGATGGGAAGGGACAGTTCCAGAGGCTGGACTGCCCTCCGCCAGGGCTTGTCACACACTCACATCTGATGCACATTCTTCAAGCTGCAAGGGATTGCTCAGCATTCACCTCCAGATCTGGCCACTAGGCTTTTCTAAAAGCTCCTAGTTCATTTCCTAAGAAATATTCTTGCTGCATTACCTGAAAACCATCACTACCTTTACATAACTGCAATAAAACAGCTTTCCATACCCAAAGGAGAATAGAGTAAAATTCCACAGCACTCAAAAAATAATAACCACAGCAAGAGAACTAAGGAGTTCAGGTTGAAAACGGGGCTGCAGCACCAAGAAGAATAAAATGAAAATTTCCCCAAGCAGACAGAATGGCCGGAAATAGTTGCACCTTCCCTCTCTGCTCCTGTGAAGTCAGGTTACAGTGAGAAAAGGCATTTTAAAATGGCACCAGAGTTTCTGAGTAGTGTGGAATATTTACAAAGGCAAAACCAAAGCAAAAAAAAGAGCACACAGTGTGCTCAAAGTAACAAAGAAATTCTGTGATACCGCAGGTAACTGAGCTTGGCTCTGTAGAGACTGAGCATATGCTGTAACTACTGGATCATCTTTCTTCTATATTACATTTGCTTAGCTTGGTGATAAAAGTATATGTCTTCCTCCACAGGCATATTGACCACATAGTGCTGAAGGTAGATTGTGAGGTTTTATGTTTGTTTATCATGATACATGCAAACAAAATACCTGTCTTGCAAAATACTTTGGCTGCCATCCACCAAAAAATAATCTTTAGGCAGAAAGCTCATCTAAGAAACTCCTTCTTTTCAGCCACCAGAAAGAGTAATTAAAAAACTAAAAAGCATTTTCCTGTCCTTTTGGAAGCCAGCAAGCAGCTCAGCTGGGCAAAGAACATGGCTTGGTGGAGTTTCTGATTAACAAAACGCAGCAACTTTAATAGGAGACTTCAACCCAGCATAACAACCCTCCCTCAGCTCTTCCCACTTTCCCCCTGCCGCCTTCTAAAGGTGGTTATCCCAGAGGTTATCTTAACCAAAAAAATGCTTGAATGCAGTTATCTGGGGAGGCACAGTTTCAAAGAGAGGACACATAAAAATAATTAAAAGCAATATTCACCTCTCCACTTCAGAGAGCTCCTGTTTGAGCTCCAGAGGGATGAGAGGGAAAGTAAGGGATGCTTCCTAGAGAGCAAGTAAGGTGAACCAGGACAGCAGAGGGGTAGGCTCAGGACAGTGGGGAAGGCAGGAAACCGGAGCAGATTGTGGCAAGTGGGAGATGTGGTGGGGAAGAAGAAGCAGGTCTGTAGGTGGGGAAGCAGGAAAGCAAGGGGAGCGGGGCGGACAAGAGGGTTTTGGAGAGCGGCTAGCCAGCTGGCACACACATAGCAGCTGCTGCTGTGTCAGCCTAGGAGAGTAGCTGCAGCTGCACGCTGGCCATGAATAGCAGAGGAGCAGCGTGCCGGCTGGCTGCTGGAGGGACGGGGGCAGCGGGGCGCTGAAAAGGCAGGGGGAGGCTCTCTGAAAGCTTTTCTGTACGGGGAAACTTGACAGCCCTTTGATTTCTGAGCTGTTTGTTCTCCAATTGTCCACTCCAGTGGACGATCAGTACGAAAAGAGTTAAACGGGGGGAGGGAGAGAAACAGTAGGAAAACTTGGGTCCTAAATGCAGATCTGGGCTTTGATACTGTATCCATAGCATGCAGTTGTCTGCATGTATAGCTTTCATAGTTGTCAGAGGGGATCAAAATCACAGGGTGCTTAAACTAAAGGAGAAATCTCCACGCAGTTACCCTCATGTTTGCTTGAGCCACCACTGGAGGAGGACATGATCCAGCACTCGGCCATCTGTTCTGTGTGCAGCACATGTCACTCCACAAGCCCTCCCGTGTGAGCTCCTGCGGGGCTGTGGGTTCACACACGCTTTGTGCCTCCCCACGAGGGTGGGAGCTCACACCCCGTGCCCTGTGCCACAGCCGTGTGTGGTTCTGCACAGCTGTGGGTGCGTGCACCCACTGGGGCCGTGGGTGTCACCAGCCCCAGTGTTCCTCTAGATCCACGGGTGGGAGTGTCCACCCCACACAATCCACAGCTGTGGCTACACACACCGTGTGTGCTCTTTTACTGGCATGGATGATCCCATGCTCTGTTCTCCTCCATGGCTACATCTGCACACACTGTGCACATACATCCCTGGAGGCACAGCCAACCATTGCCGTCGTCCGTGACTGAGTGCACAGTGCTCCTCCACAGCTGTAGGTGATCCCCCTGAGCACTCCTCACAGCTGTAGGTGATCTCTGCTTGAGCACTTCACACAGCTGAAAGTGATCTCCCCTGAGCACTCCTCACAGCTGAAGGTGATCTCCCCTGAGCACTCCTCACAGCTGAAGGTGATCTCCCCTGAGCACTCTTGCACAGGAGTGCCAATTCCTGCATTATTGGGGTACTCCCACCCCAAGCATTCCCTGGCTGCATGTGCCCTTCCATCCCTGTCTGCACACTCCCTGGGCAGTTCCACACGAGCGTGGGCGCACACATCGCCTGCTCCCTTACACGTAGAGGTGCACCCACCCTACGCCTCCTCTATGCATCCCGTGGCTATTCCTCCAACACGGTGGGCTGGGTGTCCACCCCGCGGGTGTCCCGCATCTCTTATCCCCCTCCAGCACCTGGCGGGCCCCGCTGCGGTCAGCGCAGGGCGGAGCGAGAGTCGCCCGCCGCCCTTTAAGAGCCGCGGCGGGAGCGGCGCTGGCCCCACCCGCCGGCCGCGGGGCCGGGCCGTCCCCCTCATTAATATGAAGGCGGCGGCCGCGGCGGCGAATGGGTAATGAAGCTGTCACTCCGGCACCTACTTGTTGGGTGTCCGCGGAGCCGAGGCGCACAGAGGGCGAGCGGAGCCCGCGGGAGGGGAGCGGCGGCGGAGCGCTCCGGGCGGCCCCGCCGGCAGCCCATGCCCTGCGCCCCCCGGCGCGCTGCGGGCGGCTCCCCCGCCGCCCATGCCGCGAGCGGCCGCCGGTCCGTGGCCGGTGGGCTCGGCGGGCTCCTCTGAGGCGGCGGCGGCGCGGAGCAGCAGCGGGAGCAGGAGGCATGCGGGGCGCCGGCTGGCCGAGCCGGGTCCCCCGCGCCGCCGCGCTCGGCCTGGCGCTGCTCCTCGCCTCCTGCGTGCAGGTAGGGACGGGGCGCGGGGGGCTGCGCTCCGGCCGCGGGGCGCCGCGGCTGCCTTCTGCCTGCTCCCTTTGCACCTTGCTCGATTTTTATTTGTGTTTCTGTCTATAGCGCTGTGTGCGTGTATGTATGTATATATATGTACACGTATGTACATTGCCCCGGCGGGGTTCAACCCGCAGCCGGCGAAAGTTGTCGTGGGGAGCCGGGGACCCGCAGCACCGCGCTGCTGGTGCTGCCCCCGGCCGCGTTAGTAACGAGGCTGTCTCCCCTTTGGTTTTTATTTTTAGGTGTCCCGGTCCACGGGCTATTTCGAGCTGCAGCTTAACTCGGTGCGGAATGTAAACGGCGAGTTGTTCAATGGGGAATGCTGCGATGGCATGAAAAGCCCCGAGAACCTGGACTGCTCTCGGGACGAGTGCGACACTTACGTGAAAGTCTGCCTCAAGGAATATCAGGCCAAGATCACCCCGGTCGGACCCTGCAACTACGGATTCGGATCTACCCCCGTTCTCGGTGGAAATATTTTCTATTTGAACAGCAACAAATACTCGCACCAAGGCAGAACTCCCGAGACGGGCAGGATTGTTATTCCCTTCCAGTTCGCGTGGCCGGTAGGTCTTTTATCGCGTTCTCGTTATCAGTCTTTTTTTTTTGTGTGCCGTTCCCCCGCGTCCGCTCCCGTCGGCGCCGCTCCCGCTCCCCCGTTATTGAGCGGGGCCAGCTGCCGGGGCGCTGCCTTGGGCGCGGCCGCCGCTTCCCGGGGCTGCGGGGCACGACCGGCGGCGCGGGGAGTGGGGGCTGCTGCGCGGTAGGAGCCACGGTGGGTGCTGCGGGAGCTCCGGGCTGGCTGCGGGAAGAGCCGCGTGCGGTGGTGGCCGGGCCCCAGAGGCTGAAGGCAGGCAAATCACAATACCGGGGAGAGCCCCCCCGTCCCCGCCCGCAGCGGAGCCCGACGGCGCGGCCGCGGCGCGCTGGGCTCGCTGCGGGGCTGCGCCGGCAGGGGGCGCTGGCGGCGGGCGCAGCGCGCGGGCCGGGGCGCGTGCCGGGGCGGGGCGCGCGCCGGGGGGTCCCAGCACCTGCGCGGGGCGGGGCCCCCGCACCTGGGCCGGCCCCGCGGCCCCGGCACCGCCCGGGCCGAGCCTGCCTCGAACCCCGACACCGCCGCTGTGCCTGAGGGGCTCGGTGTGCCCGCCCGCCTGTGCGGGACCCCTTGGCCGCCCCCGCGCCGCCCTGCCTTCCGCTCGGCCGCTCGGGGCTTTCAGCGTGTCGCTCCCGCAGCAGCGCGCTGTCCCCTCTGGCCGCGCCGCCTTGTGCGCCGCACGCAGAGCGGTGCGGATTGGAAGGGACCTGAGGGACAGAAGGGTGCGGGTCAGAAGCGACCTTAGGGACCGAACAGTGTGTGCTGGAAGGGACCTTAGGGACTGACCGGTGTGGGTCGGAAGGGACCTCAGGGACCATCCCGTTCCAGACCCGCTGCCGTGCGTAGGGACAGCTTCCGCTAGCCCGCGTTGCTCAAAGCCCCTTCCAGCCTGGCTCTGAACGCGCCTTTAGGGAATGGGGGACTGCAGGCAGTGCTGCTCCTTGTCCTTGCAGCCTGCATGCATCCTCCTGCTTTTGGGGAGCTGGGTGCGGACAGCGCCCGGCGCTGGGAGCGGCCGCAGGCAGGCAGGGAGGGAAGGCTGGGCTCCCTGCCCGTTGCAGGCAGGTAGGATCCTGCAGGGAGTTTCACAGCTGTTGCCCTCAGCCCGTCCAAGTGGGCCACGGGGTGGAAGCTGGCAAGTTGCGAGGTGCTGAGGAATGGGGATGGTGCAGTGCCCCGGCGCGGTGCGCAGATGCGTATCGGAAGCCTCGGTACCTGCGGGCTGCGTTTGGCACCTGGTGACTAAGAGATGAAATGGCCCTTGCTGACCTCTCAGACTGTAGCTGGCAAGATCTCGGTTACTTGGAGAATGCCTGCGAGGAATGGTTAGGGACAAAAACGCTTCTTTTGAATTTCAAGCTAAAGGAAGCTAGTCTGCATTAATCCTGTTACTTTCTGTGCTACCAGGGACCCTCCAACCTCAGATGCTCGTGCCTTGCAAATTTAGGACTGAGTTTGCTGCAGTTAAGCGTTTAAAAATAAAGTATAGATGATACATTTTTCTGTGCAGAGGCACTTAAGTTCTGGTTGCCAGGTTGGGGTGTTTTGATGGCCTTTATTGGTCCTGTGCCCTCTTGAACTTGGAAATGTTCCTGTTAATGGGTATAGTTGATACCACAAACCCAGGGTATTTAGAACTGTGTTCTTAAGTTATAAGATCAAAGAGAAAATTAAGATTCTTTCTTCTCTTTATTGGCCGTTTAATACAGACTTGATGAAATCGTAAACTCTTCAGCAGGAGATTTCAGTAACGTTAGCACCTCAAACTTTGTATGTTATCTGCATGAGGAAGTAAAGGTAATTTAACTCGTGCTTTTATTTTGCCAGTTTCTAGTATTGCTACTTGAAACACAAGGAGAGTTTGATAATCCTTGCACTGCAGGTCCCTAAGCCCAGCCTTCTTTGAATTTTTCTCTGTTGGAATAAGCACATTCTTACCTTGCAGCTGCCGGATATTGTTCTGTGCTCGCCCAGTCCCAAGTAAGGCTTGTTTGACCTGCCTCTTGCAGGTGAATTAACTCAGTGTCCCCAGCCCACACTGCCCTGTCTGCTCCTGTTTCTTGTACCGTTGGCTCCAGCATTTTGAGGGAATTGAAATACTCAAGGTATTTCTTTTTTCCACCATTTTTCCCCTGCAGCTGTTGCAGAGTGGGCTGTAATTTATTTAAACAGTGCCACTGCAGTCTAGTGGGTGGTTAGCTGATTTTTGGACGGTTTACTGAATACTCTCCCAGCCCACCCTGGGTTCTAAAAATAAGATGTGGAGTAGTTTTACTTACAACAGCCTGTGGATACACCTATGGAAAGAGGTCCCTCCTGTATGTTGTAGTTAGATCTTGAACTCTGAGTTCAGTCTGTTGATGGAGAGCACAGCATCTTTGTCAGAGCTGTGCATAAGCTGTGTGGGCTTTGCTAGGAGAGGCTTAATTGTAGTGCTGGTTTATCATGAGGGGGTTTTGAAGTAGATTGAGTTCCTGGGTTAGGTTTCAACTCCCTGGGGTAATTTCTAAATTACTCTTAAATAATATTCTTTCTTTATTCAAGTTTGCAACTGAGAAACAATAATATGGGCATAGTCTTTTCCTATGACTTTTATTTTTGCTGTACAACTGTAATGCTGTTTCTTTAATATCATGGGAAGGAGCAAGAGTAAAGAGCATTGGAAATTGTGTCCTTCACTTATGAAACAAATTTGCTTTGGTGTTGGCATTGAGATGAGGATTTATTTCAGTAGCTCTAGCTGGAATTTTTAAGCTTCATGGTAAGGAAAACCAACATGAGTATATGCAGAGTTTTTGGTGAACCTCACCTGAGTCGTAACTCCCTCACTTAGACACTAATGCAGTAATGTATAAATTGCTCAGGGTGGGAGGGAGTTTCTTGAAGTCTGTGTGATACCACAGTGTCCCAAGCTAGCAGTAGCTGTAAAGCAAGTAATTTCTTGAAATATAATTTGTTTTACTGTTTTTTTCCTTTTTAATTTTATGAAGTAAATCTTTCAGTTTGGACAACTGTCTCTTCTGTAAAGCTGCAGTACCAGAGTTCAGTGACTTCCAGTGTTTGAAACAGTGTCAGTTATCCAGCTTATTCCTATTTCCTGTCCTTCTTTTTTTTTAATATCATTAGTCTGATCTCTGATTTGCAAGAGGGAGCTTGGGATACTGCCAGAAAGTTCTTAAAATTGCTACCTTGGGATACATCATCCACAGAAATCTGGCAGTGGGAGAGGCTGAGGAACAGCTAGAACAATACAGCTGTCTTCTTCACCCACCTACCTCACATTTTTTTCTTTGCCTCCTGCTGTAAAACTCGAAGCTTAATGCTTGTTTGAGATTGTTAACAAACAAATGATGCAATTAAAATTTATGTGCAACTTTAAAACAAAGAAGACAGAAGAATTCAAGTAGCTTTGAAGTTGATTCTGATCAGTTACAGCTTAGGCTTGTTAAGTCTTGAGCTTTTTTTTCCCCTGGCATGAAGTTGTTTGTTCAGACACTGCAGCTTCACAAATACCTGGCACATTAATATTTATCAGTAGCCATTGGCAGAATTTTAGAACTGGGGTTAATTGAAGGTTGCTTCTGAAGATGGTGTTTTAAAGTTGGTTGTTCTGTGGGATGGGCTATGTGGAACCATTTCTTGTACTCCTTTGCAAGATGGCATGAAATGGAGTTGTGTGTGGTTTTTCCCTCCACCCTGTTCTTTCCCTCAGGGAATTCAGAGTTTTTCCTGTACCGTAAATGCTGGTATGGCATCCATGACTTCAGTTAATTAGTCATATAGAGGAATTGTTCTGACTAGTTGAGGATGCTGAAATCATGTATTGCAGTATGCACCATTGGCTCCTCTCAGCCCCTCTGTTTTTGAGATCCTGCTGTGACTGACAGCACACCCATGGGCACTGCATACTCTGAACTTCCCAGATGAACTTCAGCGTTCAGGGTCCTGGAGATAAGCAGAAACAAGCATTTTCACCTCTCCTTTTCCTTGGTGCTTAGCTAGGACTCTGTAACCAGTGTGGAGGAGAGGTGGTAGAGGTTCAGGCAGCCCTTGCAAATTGCTTGGATAAAGGGTGCCTTCCCTGCTAGGATTTGGAAACTAATTGATTTTTTATTTTTTTTGGCACTTAGTGTTTTTTCCTATTTAGAGTGTGACTGTAGCACCACTCTGTAGCCTTCTGAAGTAATGTCAACTCTCAGGTAAGTAAAATATGTCAATAATTTTAAAGTCCAGGCTGTGTGTGAGTTTCATCTGTGTGCAGTCCATGTGTGGTTCTCATCCAAATACTGGAGGGGTTGAGTCTTGATCTAAAACATACACAGGAGTGTGAACCATCAAATATGTAAAGCTGTTGAGAGGATAGCTTGGCTGCAGCAGTAAATGTTAAATTTCTTAGAAAGCAACCTGCCCCTTCCCCTGCCAAAACCTGAGCAGGAATACTTGACCTTGGAGCTTTTATTGCTTAATGGGTACAGCATTCTGCCTGGCACTTTCTCATGTTGTCTGGTTAACTGTAGGACTCTGCACCAAGCTCTCCCAGTGCTTTTAATTTGAGAGATGAAGGTGGTTAGGGCCCTGGAAGACATCTAGCCTTCAAGCTCATTATCTGGGATCCTTGGTGCCTCTAGGGAACCAGATAGCCTGGCTGTAGGAAATGCTATTGTCTATTTTTGTTTGGCTGGTAGACCTACAGTTGGTCTACCTCCTGTCTCAACACAGCCATCAGTGCTCTCTGATCAGGATCTTGAGGCTTTGTAATGAAAATATCCTGGATTAGATTACTCTCTGCTCCCTGATAGAGTAAACATGCATCCTGTCATCTTGGATGACAACCCAGCAGGACAGATATGCTTAAATTAGGCAGGTTAAAGTTAGGCCATTTAGCACTGGAAAAACTTGTGCATGGCTGTACCAGAGGAACAGGAGGTATGTTTTTTCTTATGAAAAAGATTACAATCAGGGAGACACACAGCAAGCTTTACCTGTAATTAGTTGTTCTTTGCTCCATTGAAACTCCTTCTTAAGGAAACTGCTTGCAAAAGCACAGTTCCAAGCAAGACCTGAGGGCAGGGAATAAGAAGTGAGAGCAAGACCTTATGCCAAAATGTAAAATTCACCTGGTTGTGATGGGCTGTGATGTACATGCATCACACCTGGTTAGCTCAGGAAATCAGGATGGAAAAAATAATCTAGTTGATAGCTGTATATTGATGATCTACATAAATGTTTAATTTCTTATTTACCAGTAGCCTTTTTTCCCCAGGTGGAAGGATTTGCTTTGACTTTCCCTCCCCAAACTTGGTGCATGCTTACTACCTCTGTCTGGTGGGCTTGTCAGCAGACTCCTGTGGAACTGCCATGCCAAAATATTTCATATTTTGCCAAAACAGCAAGCCTTCCCCTGCTTGTTGCAAATCACGAACAAATACACTGGATCAGAAAACATAGATCCATGTTTCCTCATTTTTGGGGAGGTAGATCATGGAATTTATATGCATTCACCTGCTCAGTACTGCATTTACCTTGAAGCCTTTTTGATCAGAAACAAAAGGTTGAGGAAATGGTTTATTATAAAAATAATATCCCTTTGGTCTCAAGCGACATAAATGCAAAAGGTAGTTTTGAGGTTTTGTTTTGCTCTTTCTTAAAAGGAGATAATGGGGTGATGTTTTAGAGAGTGACTTCAGTAATGCTGGGAAGTGACAACTCCGGTTGATTTCAATAGCAGCTGCAGGTGTCACCTCTAAAAAAGAACCAAGGCCTTAATGGTGACCACTTCAGAACCACTCTTTGAAAAAGGGATTTATTATTGGCATGCTGTGTGTGCCAGCAACTATTTGCAGCTTGCCCAGAATAGAAAGTCTAAAGACTTAAGTTTCATGTAACTATAGGAAATCTGTCTTCTAATTTTAAGCAGAAGTGCTCTTTGCACTCTTAATCTTTCATGCATTCATGTCACTAAATCTAGAATTTCTTATGTCTTTGAAATAAATATGCCTCAAAGGACAATATTCTGCTAACTATTTAAACTTTATACCTTGAAGTTCTGGGGGTTTTTTGAATGTCACAGAGATGGTCAGATAGTAAAGAACACTTCTATTTATACTCCTTCAAAGTTTCCTTAAATAAACATGTGCTTATTTATTGGAAACACTGAGGCTGAAGTCAAAACTTGCAGACGGAGTCCCTCACCTCCCAGCACTGACAGTGCTTGTGCACCTCTCGTCAGCTTTCTAATCTTTATTCCAGAAGGTGCTCCAGGCAGCCTATCTGTGAAATGCTACACTCCCAGCCACACAGCTGGTGTGGGCATTAAATCTTTGACTGAAAATGGAATAGGTATTAAAGCAGTCAGGATTACTCTTACACGAGAGGATGTGAGGTAGAAGCAGAGCATGTTTGATTCACTGCAGTGCAGTACTGGCTTTGTGTCTGGGCTGTTTAAAGATGTTACAAATGCTGTTTTCTCAATTAAAAAAATCTGCTGGAGACATAACCAACTTGTGGCTTTAATCTTTAAACAGTCAGGTTTATCTTGGGTGTAGTTGGGGTGAAATTGTAATTGGTTTGTGTTATATCAGACTTATGCTATTTGGCCTAATTAGACTGTGTTCCCACTGTATTTTAGGTGGCTTGAGTGATCCTGTGAAGCTCAAATGCGAGTGTAGATGTTGAGAGGCTCTGTGTGACAGAAGCTGCCCTCTGTGTTTGAGGCTATTGCTTGTATTTCTTTTGCAAATGCAGCTTGCTTTGGGAACTATTGCAGGTTCACTGTTTTTCAGTACAAGAGCTGCAAAAAATTAAGCTTTTGTCAAACAATTAATAATGTAGAACAACTACTTTTGCTGGATTTAGAAAATGCCAGAAATGGTCTCATGAATTTTTTAGTATATTTGTTAACATGTATTTTTGTCACAAAGCTTTTCTTGTATGAAAGGAGATTTAAGACAGATGTGTAAGGTAATTCATGATTTTGTTTTTTAACTTTGAAAATTACTTTTGCCCCCTGTGGCCAGCTCTGTTGAGTAATGCCTTTGAGTCACTTCATGTAGGTGAGATGAGTGGCATTAATCTTTTTTTGTGCAGTCTGACTCCTTTGCTTGTTTTTCCTCTAGGTGTTACTTTGTGTTGGCTCTGAAATACATGCTATGGGTGTACTTTAAAAACTACCCTAAGTGCATAAAGCAGCTATGATCACACTGTATACTTAGTCATCTGCAGGAGCTTTAGGTTACTGTGTGCCAGAAAGCTTCCCTCCCTGCTCTTCTGAAAACAGGCCCAGTGTTTTGTCAACTCTCTGTGGGTCCTGCTTGTTGCCTGCTCTGTTTCAGAGCTGCTCAACCTGAAGAGGAGACATCATCAGAAAGTGACCCTGCCTTTTCTGCCAGCACACCCATTTCCTTTCCCTTGTTCCTCTGCAGTTCTAACTCAGTAATTCTCTAATCTGGAAGGAGCTTGAGAACATCAGTTGGGAAGGAGAGAGGCTGCTTCAAGAAGTGAGGAGTGAGGGTATACTGGCAGTGCTTCTCTCTCCTTGATGTTTATCCATTTGCTTACCTGAAGGAGAGTTGCTGCTGTTCCTTGGCAGTAATTCCACCATTCCCTCCCTCTCCTGCACTGTGCTAAACCTCTGATGGGCTTTTTGTTAGAAATCTGCTCTGGCTTTGGTCAGTGGGTGTCTAAAACGGGTCAATCTCTGGTCAGAGGTGACTGCTGGAGGCATGTGCTGTGTCCATTCAGTGCTTTGGAGCTGCTCACAGGAGCAGGAGGTGCAGCCTGACCACCTCACCCTGCTCTCAGGGCTGGGGAATGAACCAGTATGGGTAGGTGAGAGCATCTCTGCCTGTTCGTGTTAGACACCACTCACCTCCTGCCTCCCGTGGGGTGGGCAGTCCCCCTGGGAGCTGCTCCTTCCCCTGTGTGCACCTGGGCAGACCTGTTGGGAGGGACAGAGCTGGGGAGAAGGGTGTGATGGCTCTGGTGTAGATCATCAGTCAGGGAGGGGTGGCCATCCCTGATGTAGCCACTCTTTGGTGCCTTTGCTTACTGTACAGGAAAAAAATACTCTGTATAAATGATTGAGTGCTGTCTTCAGCAGTCTGTCATGTGCCCATTGATACTGCAGACAAGCAGCAGTGCTAGACTAGGACTGAACAGATGAGTTTATTTTTTGATTACTCCAATGCTTTCGCTTTTTTTTATTTTTTTCTGGTCTGATGGCCAGACTCTGCTTGAAGATAGTTGTTTTTAGAAGTCCAGTGTGTGCAACATAGTAGACACATTTCAGCATCACCAAAGACTTAAATGCTATTGAGCTCTGAGAAATGCTTGCTGTTTACCTGAAATGTCACTACCACTGCTTTTGGTATTAACCATTTTTCCTGTTATTATATTTGGGGAATGATTTACAGTTATAAAATGTTGTTTAAGAGTTGAGCTATACGTTATGCTCATTTGTTAAACCATTCCCACGGGTTTTCTTCATAGTTGTAGCTAGCTCTTAATTTCTATATAAAGGAGAAAAATGAAATATTTATTATTACTGTTTCAGATGCTAAGCAAAGTGTAAAAAGCATATTTAACATGAGGATCTTCTGATAACAAGAGCTCTGAATCATGCAGTAAGCCTGGATTTTATCTCTGGTTGCAATGACTGTTTGCTCCTCAGTAGGAAGCTACATTAGATGGAAGGGACAAGGCATTTCAAGGCTAAATGACAATCTTAGTCTTACTTGATTAGAGCTTGCAGAGGTTGCTAAGAAACAGCCTAATAGTCCTTGAGTAACCAATTATATGCCCCTAGGACAGATGCACAGGTGCTCATTCTCTGAAGTTGTTTTTTTTTTTTTTTTTCAGTTGGGTTTAAATTTTTAAATCTGAGATAAGGCTGGAGTATTAGTACACAAACTGCAATCTGTTTACATCCTGCTTTGGGTTTGAAAGTCCTGATTATATATATCTTGCTCCCAGCAGGATGTGTTCTGGTGGGCTTTGTTTAGTATGTTACAATTTGATTATAATAACATGTAAATTATTGTTACAGAGCTTCTTCTAGTTCCACATAGTCCACTGTGTCTCTAGTCTCTCCAGTACTTTCTAGTACTGTGAGCATACCATCTTAAATAACTTTAGGCATATAACGTTCAAACTGGATAAATTTTACATTTTCAGACTCTTAGTTAATCTTAATACTGATGCAGTATCCTATGGTGGGTGGAAAAATATCCTTACCCCTTCATGCAAATTGGAGAGAATTATTGTATGAGCTAACACTTAACTAAAGCATCAAACAGGGTTCTTACTTTTTTTCTTGCTTTTTTTCCCTTTTCCTGAATATGTATGATGCTGTTTATAGCATTGCAAAGTTCAACAGTCTACTTTGCAGAGACAGAATCTACACTTTTAATGTAATAGGTCCTGGATTCCAGCTGGAGAACTTAAGATCTAATTAGGGAACTTGTTCATACTTGGAAGACTTGATTGACATATGCTTTAAGCAGTAACTTGAGAAATATTTAAATAGCTTAATTATTGATCTTCAGTTAATTTACTGAAGTAGAAGCTTTTTAGAGTGTGCAATTTTTGATACTATTTAGTGTTCTTCCTACTGACTGAGGACAATTTTAACAGCACTTGTCTGGTAACCTGTGCTACTGCTTAATAGTTTTAGCTGCTGTTCCTTTCTTTTTTTTTTTTTTTTAATAGTGGTGATTTTGATAGTTGTGACTCTCTTATGGTGCAATGACATGATTTTCCTTGTATCACAGCATGGAATTTTTACTGTAACTGGGCACATGTAATCAGCAAAGTCTACAAGTCAGACCATGCTTACTTAGACTGTTGAGGGCAGGTATATCCATGTGCTGCCCCTCAGTGTGACTGGTTTTGCACACCACAATGACCTGAGAGCATCCCTGTGTTGGTTATAAACTCTTGTTTAAATCATATGTTTATATATAGGCCCAGAATATTTTAGTGTTGTGTTTGGCTGTTGGGCACCTTTGTAGAACAGTATTTTTCCATGATTCATCCAGACATATTGGTGCTTTTTCCTATCAGAAAGTGAGGAAGGGAAGGAAGTGGGGAAAATGAAGTGTTTGGACTTGCACAGAAGTGTAAGGTGTTGGCTGTCAGATATTTAGTGCTCCTGCAGTGCCTTCTGATATTTGCTGTTCAGCTGTGATAACTTCAGGGTTGTGGAGAAACTACCCACCTATAAACCACAAATCTCTTGTTCTAGAAGAGTGAAGGTCAAGTGGTTGCCCATACCCAGCTGGTGGCAATTTTTCAGAGGTTAATTTGCAGAATTCAGATTCCCTTTATCTAACACTGTGTGTCCTGGACTTGGTCTGAGGGCTGTCAGAATGTCAATTGTCACAGGCTCAGGCAGAAGTACAAATGTTGTGTATCACCAGAGCTTCTCAAGCTGCTCATATCTTCTGGATCACTGCAGATGTAAGGTAAACAAAATAAGCTTTGGCTGACAGGAAAGATAGTCTTGGCTTGTGGCAGCTTGCTACCAGTGATAATTTGTTTGTCCCTAAGCCATTAGGATGGATTGTAAAGATTTGGTACTCTGTGACTCTTCAGCTTGCCAAGGAATGTGGAGAAAGTTGGAACAGCAGGGAGTCAGTGGCAAATGAAGTGCTAAAATTGTAAAGTAGTCATTGGGACATATTTTTGATTTATGGCTCCAGCTTTGGACTTACAAAATTACTCTGGCTTTTTTTTAATGTTGGCCTACTTTCCATGGCTTTGTTGTGTTCTCTGTTGATACTCATGCTTATGAGGAAAGCTATAACATTGTTACCCACCAGAGGAGCAACTGGGGGTCAGCAATGAAATAAATTTGAAGACTTGCTGACATAATCTGCCTTTCATAGCTTTTAGATCCATGATAGGGGGAGAAGGGGAAAAAATAGACAAGTGTTCTGGATTTACATGCTTAGAGTAAGTTTGCAGGGCATGTGCTTACTTTCAAAGGCTTTCAAAGTCCAGGGCATGTGTTTGCTTTCATGTACTTTTCTACCATTGTTACAAAATTTTCCTTCCCAAGGTATGCCCATTTGTGGTTTTTGTCTGATTTGTAGTAACGTAAAGCCATATCAGATCCCCTCCAGTTTACAGGAATCTGAAAGAGATGATTGAAGTTCTGATGCTGCTTTGTTGGGATTGATCATGTCTTGGTTGTTGTATATTCAAATAGCTTGGAATTATGAGCTACATAGGCTATTTTATGCTGTGTTTCTTTGCTGCTGTAAGCAATTAATTTTTAATAGTAAGTAAATCCAGTGTAGTGGTTGGTGCTGCAAATGTGATAAAGATTTACTATAGCCATAAAGCATTGCTCAGAAGATTCTGTCCTGCTGCTGGGATATGATAGAAGCATTTGTCTTAGGAATGTGTTTATGAACTTAGTTTTTTCACAGCTAATCTCTGGCTCTACCTTGTGTATTTAACTGTGTGCATAATCCCTGTTTAATCCTTTATTCAAGTTCCTTGTGTGTGTTGATCTACATGAAAGAACTTGCACCCACTCTTAGAGTGGTGACTCTTATTTTTCTGCTCAACTTATTCCTGTAAATGTACAGACAACTAAAATAAGGTGTTTTATTTCTGATTGCTTCCCTACCAGCCTCTTTAGCATGTGCAGGAGTTGAAAACTGAGCTGGTGTTTTGCTGGGGGCTGAAATGAAGGACAGCTTAGGTGTGTTGTCCCTTTTTTGCATTAATGACACTTCTGTTCCTAGGTGTGAGCAGTTCTATGCTGTTTGATGAGTCTCTTGCTGGAAATGTGAAGTTCAAATTAACTGAAGCTGTTGTATGACTCAATGTAGCAATAAAACAGAGACAAACAAACACAGAATTTGTGGTTTTATTGTTGAGAGGGCCTGTGGTGATACCTGTGCTGAGAACCAAAGTCATGGGAGGAAAAGAATGGATTTTGTTTAGAGTTGCATGAGGGTTTGAGCCACCAGCTGGTGCCACCACTGTGGCCAGTGGAGTCTTTGTTTGGTGTCCCCTTTCAGCTGTGGCTGCTGCTGCCCAAGGAGCTCTGGAGGTGACTCAGCTGGGTAGGACTGATGAGGGAATTGAGGAGGACTTACAAAACAGTGCCACAATCTCTGCTCCCTTGGGAACAGTGGTTGAGCGTGGGCCTCTCCTCTTCCAAAGGCAAGACATCTAGAGCTCATTAGCTGGAATTGGTTTTGTGGGGTTTTTGTTTTTTTTTTTCAAAAATGAAGGCAAAGATTGCAGTGCTATTAGCAGCTAACATTATTTAAAAGGGTTAAGGTTAAAACACTACTGTCTTCCTGGGGTCTTTGCATACATAGAACTTGGAGGCATATCTGGGTTTTTTATATATTTGCTTACTTTCTTAGTATGCATATTTCCAATACAAAAGAGAGTGCATGCAGGTGTTCTGTGTTTAGAACAATAATTAAAGTATGTTATTACATAGTTAGTTTAATTCCCTCTTGACTTCAAGTTGAAATTATAATGATGCATGGCTTCAAGTGCCCAGAGGACACTAATATCCATGCCACATGGAGTGCAGAGGGGAGGGGAAGAGCAGTATTAATTACTAGTTCATGTTTGAATTCTAAATATTAGCATAAAACAAGTCTTGCACTAACCGTTAATGGGTCTTCATGGTTGTTACATCCACTTCAAAAGAGACAATCTAGCAATGCTTTCATTAATGCAACAAGAAAGTGTGTGTATAATGGGCTTAATTTATCTTGGACTTCTTCCAAAACTTTAGGAAAAGAGTAGGACGTGGATACTTGGTTAATATCAAGTTTGTCTGAAACAGTTCAAAGGTGGTAGCAAGGCTGAAAGCTTCCTCTTAAATCTAATAGAGTGATGTTCAGATGGTCCCCAAGTGTCTGCCTGGTACTGTTCTTGTACATGTCTCTTCATCTAAAAGTCTTTTTGCTTTGTTCCCTAATTTCATCAATACTTTCTTCTGTTCTTTGCTATTGGATTAACTGGGTGGATTTCTGGAAACTCCCAGTGCCAGCTCCAGCTGTGGTGGAAAGGACTGGAGCTCATGAGCTGTGAGGTCATGAAAGTATCTTAAGATGTAGCTGGATTATTTTCTGTAACATAATGATTGGGCAAAATGTGTGTTGATACTTAATCCTGTGATCCTCTATCTAAACCCGTGGATTCTGATTTTTTTTTTTTTTGTCCACTAAAACTGGATACTAGCAAACATCTACTGGAATTGCTACTCTGTTCTTGTATATATTTTCTGATTTCATTTCTAATCTCAAAAATCAACTTGTGTTCCCAGTGAATAGGATGGAAGGGTGTTATTTAAGGTTCAAATGTGTTTTCAGGATTGATGCATGTGGGGTTAATTTCATTTTCCTTTCTGCTGCTTTTGCTTTAGAACTCTCAAAAAGAGAAATGCAACTGGGGGCTGTTAACTTGGCTCTCCTGTTTGAGAGAGGCAGAATACAAACTGTGATATTGTTTGATAGTTATCAAGTAGGCTACTAGGATGTTGTCTCTTCTTTTATATGATTATAGTGTTCCATACCAAATCCTATTGCTCTGATTGGTAGCTGTTATACTTAAAATAGTGTTGGTAATTAGCTTCTCTACTTAATTTCTTTTAAGGTGTAGAAGAATATCTGGCTAATGCTATTTTCTATTCCAATATACTTTTGAGAAACCACACTGCATCAGGCACAGTAACACCCATATCAAAGGATACCCAAATATTTGTTAACTTTTAATCAGACTACACAAAGGTTTAGTATATATAGATATCTTAGGTAAATTAGCAGAGGGGAACTGTGCCTTTAGGAAGAATGACTAGTGATTCTTCTATAGCTGTCTTGTATTCTGTGCTCATCATTAGCTCTTATCAACTACTTGAAACAAAACAAAGTGATGAGCAGGGTGGTTTAAGACTGTTTTCAGGTGGATTTTACCTTGAGTACATGTAATTCTTCTCTATGGTGTTGATTTTTCTTTCACAGTGGCCATAAATAAACAGGGCATTGCTGTGCTCAGGCTGCTGGGACAAGCTCTCCTTTTTTGAAGCTGTTTTCCACATGCCTAAAGCTTTTTATGGGATGCTAGGCTTCTGCCCAGCAGATCTGAGAAGGTTGGAATAGAATTGGTGAGTTGGGCTTCCTTGATGTGGGAGAAAAGCAGTTTCACAAAGCTTTCAAAGGTTATTGAGTTTCTGCAAGTCTTTTCTCAGGACTTGTTGGAGACCTGCAGGAGAAGGTCTTATGTGCTTACTGACAAAAACTTTAGAGGCGTTTTTTTTTCCTTACTGGAGAGTGTGAAAACCATAACCAGTTCAAATGAAAAATATTACCAGCAGTTGGTTTACCTGTATATAGGTTTGACTCCAGAAGACCTGTGATGTCTTAATTCCTGCTTCTCTACTCCTGTTTATTTTGGTCTAAAATGCAGTTCCTGAGGTCACTAAGGATTCTGATCTCTGCTCAAATTCCAAATTTGTGTTGTCTGAGGCCTGGGCTGAGCCTGTAGCAACTGCGAGGCACGCAGATATTGAGGCCCACCCAAATGGCTAAAAGGATGTATCTACTGTTTCCATTTCTCAGGAGTGCTACAGGGGTCCATGCAGAGTATCTAGAAGCATCTTTTGGAAATCTAGCTAATTAACCTGGTTTGCTCTGAAGAGATTGGTTTGTCTGGGGTCTTGTGCAATGACAAGGATTCCATGTGTGATTTTAAGTTGTGTTTTATGGAGACTAGTGTTGTATTTGGGGTGGTTCAATGAAGTAAGGGAAGTCCTGCAGCAAGTCTGTGAGTGTTTTTTACTTTTTATTCCCTTCCATCTTTTAACTCCTAACAATTTTTAGCTCTAATTTCCGGACTGTCTAAGATGCTCTTGCCTTCATAGCTTCTGTGCCAGTCATGCTAAACTAATCTTTGCCTTTCCTATTCTATTCTTCCCCTAATTCTCCCTTTAGAATAAAGATGCTTTTTTGTTCCTTAGGCTGATTCCTGAGTGGCTGAGAGGCCCAGCTTTTAATGGGGGAAGTATTTCTTGCTTACTCTTCAGCTGGTATGGAATAACATGTGTGGCTGGTGTGACACTTGGCTCAGTGACACACGTAGACAGTGCAGAATCACTTTCTCAGTGGAGGAAGGTTAATTAGGAATAGCACTACCCTTCATCTGTGCCATGTGGAAGCCAGTAGGGATTGGTTTTGGCTAGTGTAAATAGAATAGCTAAAGTTTGGAGTGGAACTGTAAATTATTTCAGTTATTTTTCTGTGTAAATCTTGATATACCAGTCTTCTCCAAAGCAAGTAGTGTTTTTTCCTTGCAGTTAAACCAGGATTTTTGTCACAAATGCGTTGATGAATTTTTGTGTGAAAATTGCTATGAAATCATTAAGCTTTATTTTCACTTGACACTTGTCAATCTTCTTCCAGTGCAGTAAGTGCTTGCTGTATTTGAGCATTTCTGTTGTCTTGCCTTGAATGACAGTATGTTCTGCTTTGTGTCACCTGACTTAATCACTATTAAAAGGCTGTCTGGATTACCATTTCCTCAGGGGAAGTTTCAGAAGCCTACAGTCTTCTAAACCTTTATTCTAAATAATAAGATCTCCCAGTTAGTAGATTTAGCTCAGCTTGTCTCTTTTATCTGAATAGCATTTGTTGCATTCACTGCAACAGGTACCTGACTGAATAGCATGCATGGGTTGGTGATTTCTGCATTTATTCTATTTCATGTGACATTTCAGTGTTGCAGAAAGGAAAATCATGATTAGATTTTTCCATTATGTCTTCTTCCATCATGGTTTTCAAATAGAAGTTCCAAGATAAAATTATAAATTTGATTTAGAATTGTGCTTTGTTTCTCCTGGCTTCCTTTTCTCCCTCAAATGCTGCTTGGTCGCAATTCTGATTATCCTGGGATGGATGGTAATGGCTCAGGCAAGTGTGCAAGGTTCCAGAGTGTAATTGTTTTATTAATTTTAACACTGTCTTGTTTTAATGTCAGCCATCAGAAAAAGTGAAATGCTTGCTTCTGAACCACCCCTGTACTGGAACTGGAGCTCAGGGAATGTAAAAAAAATGTTCCTAGGATGTCAAGGGCGAGAATATAGAAAACTGCTTGTCATTGTCCCTAGCTTTGTTTTCAACATGAGAGCCTGCAGAAGTAGTTGTGGTTTCTCTGTTCAAAGTATTTGTGCCAGTTTGCCCTTGGACCCACAAAACTCTTAAAACCACTTTTCCCTTGGGCCACCTGTGTGTAGATTTTGCCAAGTTCTGCCTAAAAGTCTTCTCTGAATTCATTGCTTCTGGCCATGACTCCGGTAGCTTCCTTTCTTACCTTTTAGTTCTTGCCAGGACCATGGAAATAGATTATCTACTCCTGACCCATCCCCAGGGCCTATTGAAGCATTTAGGCTTTGGTCACATACTCCTGTTGTGTCTTTTCCAGGCTGAGAAGTTTTGACCAATTCTTTTGTTTCTCTCATGGAAATAACTTGATTCTTTGTTACTTCTTCGTGCATTTCTTTGATTTCTACAGTCCCCCTCCTGGAAGATTTTTGTTTTTCTCTTCTTTTCCTATCCAGGGTGCTCTTTTCAACAGATCTCTAAGTAGTCAAGACATGGATAAGAGTGGGAGGCAGATCACTTAACTGTGATCAAAGAACTTGTGTTGAGTTTGTGAAGGGAACTCGCTTAGCTGGGAGAAGCTGCATGGCTTTGGTGGATTGAAGGACTAGCTGGTTATGGTTATCAAAAGATCTATTTAGTGAAACCTTGCTTATCAGTACACATTTGCACAGAAGAACAAGGTCACAGGTGTCATTAACCCAGGGTTGTGATGGGCTCTATGAAAATTAGTTTACATTCAACAAGGTTGGAAGCTAAAATGAGATTTGCAATGCTGTACTCCTACTAAAGCAGAATTCAACAAAGAATTGTGCAAGACACCATGGAAAGAGATGAGAAAAAGTTTTTGAAAGACCACCTAGAATTTTATTGTTCTAGTAGCTAGAATGAAGTTACTGATCATTCATCTAAGATGAAATTAATTATTTTTTCATAAGCATTAAACTTGCTTATTCATTTGGGGAAAAATCATCTTTCCTCCTTGATGTATTGATTAGATTTATGAGCCAATACTTTTGTTGAGACTTGTGTCACAGAGGAGGTGCCTAGAAATGGCATAGGCAGAAGGCATTTCCAGTAAAATAGAAGTGTTTCAAGAAAACTGACAACTTATAGCATGGATTGGTATCAAACATTGATATTCTTGTTTCTTGCTGGAAAATATCAGGAAAGGGAAGTTATCATAGGAGTCCTGTGTAGCTGAATGTTTACTGATAGTTTTTTTTTTGTTCTGAAAGTATATGGAAAACAGATGATTTCTAAGTCAATCCTATGGTGTTTGCTGAAATTTAAGTGGCCACAGTTGGCAGCTCAGACTTCATAGTTGGAACTTAATCTCCCTGAACACAGCAGAGATGTGTACATGCTGGAATCAGGGGAAGGGGGATGGATAGGGTGGGGATGAACAGCAGACAGCTATAAAAAGCAGAGGCAAGCATTACTGCTGTTCCCTGGACTAGCATTACTGCTATGTGTGTAATGGTGAAAGGCACTGCTTTAAAACAGGGAGAGGCTCTTCCAGGAGCTGAGAGCAGTCAGCAGATGAGCTCCTCTTCAGATGAAATCCTCCCATGACTGCTGCCTGGTCACATCTCCTGCAGGTTTTTTAAATGAGAAGCTGATTTCTTGTTTCTGGTGCTGTGAGAACTGCTCCTGGGGTGCCTGTTTCCTATTTCCTCGGGGATGCTGCTGCCCTGGCTGCAGCAGCTGTCTGACAGGTGCTATCAGAGGTCAGGGCCAGTGCTGAACCAAATGTGCCATCTCTGACTTGCCATTTGTCACAAGGTTGACTTGGCTGAGATGTGCTTTGAGTTTCTGTCTAGGGTGCTAAGTTACAGGAAAGCTGTGCAGTCTTTATTCCCATGGTTTAGTTTCCCATATGCAGATGGATCTCCTGAGGGCGCTCACTTTGCTTTTATGTGGTCTGAGGTGACTGTATTAATGTTCTGCCTTGAGGAGCTCCAGTCTGTCATGGCATTTTGGGCTTTTGTGAAAATGGTTCTGTTTCCTACAGGCAATAGCCAAAGCTAATATTTAACTTGTGATGATTTTAAGAGCTCCACAGCCAAAATGTTTGATGTTCCTTGGTATATAAAGACCCCCTTCACACTGGGAAACTCCTGCTGCATTCTGCCACTGCAGGAAGATCAGAGTATATTCAGACTTCTAAAGATCTTACTACAAATATGTTCTCTGGTAAGATATGTCAGGATCCTGGTGGTTTGATCACCCTGGAGAAGCACAGTGCTCCTGTTTTGTAAAACACTAGGCACTGCCAAATAGGTGTTGTAATACCCCTTTGAGTTCCTCCTTCAAGTTGTTTTATCTTTCAGATGCATGCAGCTGGTTGTTGATAGGATTACCTCCACCTAGTTGCTGGGTAATTTTCTTTACCTGAAGTGAGTCTCTACCTGGGTGTTAAATTTGATATTTTAACTCCAGGACTGACTCTTATTCACCTGTTGTTTTTATTTGGGCTCTTTTTGCAGTGAAATTATCTTAATAGTCTAGATTTCCCTCTGCCACCCCCACATGCACACACACATATACACTCCTCCAGCTTAGGTTTTGCTTAGTATGGTGGAGGAGTGGAATGAGTGTTCAGACTCATGTAGGAGGAGATATCAGCCTGTTGTCTGTTAACCATGGCAAAAAATAGCCCCTCTCAGCCCTCCCTGGTTTTGCAGACTTCCTAAAGATTGTCAGGTGGGGCTAATTCACAAAGAGTTCCTCTCACACAACAGTAGGGCTCCAGAGTTTGTAAACATCATCTTGCTTTTGTGACTGGGCCAAGAGGAGTATAACTGCACTAATTACTCTCAAATAGAAAACTTGAACTTGCTCAACTGCTTTCTGCTATCTGCTGCTGATGTTTGCAGGACTCTAACCCAGCTTTCCACTCCTAATAAAGTGGGGTTGTTTGGCCTTGATTTCCAATGAGAAGGTTTAGGACTCACTATGCTCACTCCTTAAAAGAAAAATGAAGATGTAGAGAATGGTCATCTTTCTGATTTTGGATGGTGGATGGTCTCTGAATTCAGCAAACAAGCTTCTTGCATACAAGATATGTATTCCAGTGGCTGAAATATCTTTCAAGTTTCAGAAAAAGCCCTCTACCCTGTCCCTGCCCCCCAACCCCCATGTTCACCCCAAATGGGGATGACCTTCAGTAAAGGTCCCTATTATGGCTTTATAATGTCTATTTCTAAAAGATAGACCTGCAGCCCTTAGACTTGGATTGACTGTGAGTCCTAGATCATCTCAGAATCTTTCTTCATTTTTTCCTTATTCATTTTCCACCTCTGGGTTATTTATGAGGAAGTTGTATGAACTTGCTGCAGAGTTCCTGGGGAAGGAAATGGAATATGCTTGCCTTGAAGTCAGCTTTTTCCATGGCAAGCAGGCTGCCTGGGGGAGGGGAGAGGTGCTGAAACAAAAAAAAAAAAAAAAAAAGAGGGGGGCAAACCCTTAGACCTGTGCTTGTCTCACTTGCCTCAAAGTTTCTTGTGAAAGCAAGTGAGAGAATTGACTGTCCTGATCAAGACTTAATGGACTTATCTGTGAGAAATATTGATGGTGGCTTGTTCCAGAAGTCACAGAAATTAAAGTGCAGTAAGACTATGCTATCCAGTGTTTGGGCAGTTGAAATGTTTGAGTACAAATGTTTCCTGTGCTTGGTTGAGGTTTGAAAAGAAACAGTATTTACTGGAGATGAGATCCTGCATTTACTGTGTGACTGCAGATCAGGAAGATAAGGTGGTCTTGGGATTTGTTTAGGAGCAACACTTTTTTCTGCTTCATAGCTGATTCTTAAAACATTTTTCTGTGTAGACAATCCAATCAATCCTTTTATTCACGTGAAGTTAATAACTTTTTGTCTGTTAGCATAAAAGTCACAATAGAATGTTATTGATGTGGAGAACTTCATGTATTGATTTCAGCTCATGCTTCACCTTTTGCATTTTTCAGACTCTGGGTTGGAGACTCTAAGTTCTATACCTGACTGAAAATGCTGCCATCAGATTGATCATCTCTCTTGGGATGGAAATTCTGACATGACTGGTTTGCCAGAAAAAAAACCAGTCAACCTTTTGAATGTTGATTTGCAGATACCAAGGTGATAGTAACAGTTCATGAAAAGACAGTGCCAAACCAATATTACAGGTCTTGTTTCCCCCTCCCCAGAAAGGAGGTCTCTGGGATAGTATGGGGAGTGTTTTGTTTAGTGTAAACAGAGGAATAATGCTTTGAAGTTGCTTGTGTCAACACCAATCCTGAGGAAAAAAAAACACAACTGAGGCAGCATCACCAGGATCAACAGACTTAATTTGTATCTTTCCAAGCTACTTGGCATATCTGTTTGGTTAACTCCTACGGAGTGGCTCTTGCATAAGCTCTGCTCCTCTGCAGAAGTGCACTGATGCTCTTCTGACTCGTAGCCTTTAACATCTTCTGAGTTTTAATGTGATGAGCACAAATGATGATGTTGTGTGTTTAATTCTTTCAAAAAATAAACTTAATCACCAGAGTCAGTAGAATCAAGTCGGTTTCCAGTGCTGTTATGTTCCATATCCCCTCCCCCTCAAATCTGTGCCATGGTCACTTTAACAATATTTTCCAAATATTTTGCTAGTACTGGTTGAAATGAACAACAGATAATGTTTCATGAAGCTTTTTGTAGAGATCAGAGCAGACTGGAATATACATGTCCTGCTGTTTTATTAGCCTACAGCAAGAGTTGTGTGCAAGTTAAAGCAGAAGGTGTGGTGGTGTGTGTGTGTGTGTGTATTATGTGTCAGGCTCATGATTTTGGGACATTTTTAGGATACTTGTGTAGTGGTTTTTGTTAGATTTATGCATGAACTTGAGCACACTTACATCTCTGTGGAAAACATGTTCTTAAATAACTTTCAAGCAAGTCTGTTCATATTAAAGATACATCAAAAAGCCAAGACACTGCTGGAGGATGTGAGGGGTTTAATATTTGCTGATAGGTACTTGTTAGGTTCTGGACAAGAGCTAAATTAATGCACGTTCAGTTGGTGATTTCTGTAAGCACAATTTAAGAAAGATGTCAGGTGTCAATGTCTCTGCTATAGAGGAGTTACTTGCAGCTGGTGTCAGTGGCTGTGTTGGTTAGTCTGTGTTAAGACTTGCTGTAGAAGAGTGCAGATGTGACTAATGTCAGCTGATGGTAGAGTTTTCATAAAATGAGTATGGGCCAGTGCAAAGCTGAAAATATCCTTTAAAACTTATATCCATTAGTGTTATTAAACTTCAGTGCTTACTCTGGTTAATAGGGTGAGTGTATGGATGTTGAAATTTCCACTAATAAATCATTTTGGTAGTAAAATGTGTTTCTGATAATTGAGCCATAACTGGGAAGCTCTCAGTGCTGCATTTTATGAACATATTTAGTAACACAGATGCTTTTTTTGTAAGTTTTCAGCTGTTGTTTTACAGTCAAGTGCAAAATTCAAAGACACGTGAGCAGATCTAGTGCAAGACTTGGTACATGTGGTAGTGGGAAGACTGAGTTTTTTGAACAAGTGGGTTAAGGACCAATTTTCTCTTTTGAGGTGCAGTAGTTATGTGATGTTCCATTGCACTACCACAGGGTGGAATTCCTCTTTCAAGCTATTAGCCAGCTGGAGATGAGGAAGGGTGACAGGTTGGGTTGGTAACCTTAACTATCTTCTCTAGAGGTATAATAAAAATCAGTTTTACAGTTGCATTCTTGCTGTGTCTGTTTGGGGGTTTTGAAGGGTGGCTGTGTAACTCAGCAGAGAGCAGAAGTTGCTCAACTGAAAACTGTCCCAGCTGAAGCTGACAGTCCAGTAAATGCAGATTTGTCTATCAATACTGTGTAATGTCATTTGATTAACATCTCTAATCTCCTGCAACTGTGACTGCAAGTCTTCCTGAAAGCTTACACTCCAAATGCTTGCTCATGTGTGAACAGCCAAGTGCCAGCCTGGTCACCCATAAAAGTAGGCACGGGGAAGTGAAAGGATTTAAAAGGCTTTGTCTTCTCTTTGCTGTGTAGGTTCTTTAAACTTATCACACATGGGCTGTGGCTCTTTACCAGAGGGAGGATGGTCAAAGGAAATTCTGGGGACTAGGCCTGTGGGACCTGGGGCTTGCAAAGCCACGAGGAGGCAGCATGAGCTGTGTGGGCTCCTCCACATTTTGGGAGAGAAGCTCTGCACCAGAGCCATAGCTGCTTATAATGTGCTATTAAGTTTTTATTAGATTGTAAAGTAGTATTTTCTGCTCCAGAGACTATGCCAACTTAGACCACGAGGTTTGCCAGCAGAGCTGTGGGATTTCTTGTCTTAAGCATCTTAAAATGCTTATTTATCCTCATTCACACTGTCCAGCACAATCGTGCTGGAACAGTGCATTGCATGAAATTCTTTACCCATCAAAATTCCTTAGCATCCTGAGCACAGGTACAACTCTGCTTTCAAATGTTATGATGGGAAAGCATAGATCACTGGTCTGTTTCCTAAGACACCAAGTCCATCTTAAATTTTTTGCTGCCTTTTGTGGGTAGTCAGATGTAACAGCCAATTTGCAGTAGGAAACATCAGCCCTTATATTAGTAAATGGACATCTGGATGCGCTTGAGTCTGGTCTATACTTCTAATACAAATCAATGGAATGCAGGAAAACGAAGGGATATGTTAGAAGGTAAGTAGTTTAAAGTGGAAGATGTGGATAACTTTGGACTTTGCATTGATTTGCAGAATTCTGGATTAGTACATTTTTATACAAAATAAGGAGACATGCTGTTGCCAGAAGATGATGTTATAGCATCTTCTTATATAGAACTCATTTTTTCAACTATTCAATGTGTGGGTGTTTTTTTCAGGTAGCAGTTAGGAAGAGGAGTTGCAGGTCATGTTTTCAGAGTACAGTAGAATCCTATCTGCTTCCCTAAGTGCTGAGACTGGGGAGTGCAGGGATTTGGAGGGTGAAGCTACTAAAATGTTCTGCTAATGTTTATCTTTAGAAGTTGGATGGAGTTGAGCTGTGCTTTCTTTTGCCCTTTGCTTTCTCAGCTGATCTCTCTCAGTTGTCGATTTCCAAGGGCAGTACAAGCTCAAGTATGTCTCTGTCCAGTATGGTCACTGCTGAGCTCTCTTTCTCCTTCCTTTCTTTAGTCTAATCTAAATAATCACCACTAAACCTGTTTCTGTTTCAGTGATGTAAAATTATCTTCCCTAGTATATGTCTGAAGCTTAAAACACAGTAGAAAGACTTATTTTCTAAGGCTGAGTGGTGGTTTATATGTTAATGCAACTGAGCAATGGAAAATAAGTGCATTAGTTCTGAGTAGAATGATTCTGCTGTAGTCATGGAGGACCTCAAACAGAGCCCTTCTGCTTGGGGTGCTGCACTGATCCTATTGCTGCTGCTGCTCTAAAATGGGGAGGTTTCAGTGTTATGATCAACCCTCCTTGGTGTGGAGTTGAGGGGTGTGTAAAGCATATAAAGAGCTATCTCAGAATTAAAACACGCATCTCTTGATGTAGCACTAAAATAGTCCTAATGCCCCTGTGAAAGATGGCTGAATTCTTACATAATCCTCTTGCAAAGAGGGTCCTTGCAGTTTCTTGGCTGAATGTCCCCATACCCGTGTGGATTTATAGATCATTAGGCTGTGAACTGTGCACATATCAGGGCCTGGCTCTGCATGAAGATGTGTATAGGAGGATTTTAGGATAGTGCTGCAATGACTCTTTTCTGTTCTTGGTGGTTTTTCCTTGATTTTGAATGTATGTGAGGCTCTCAATGCTACTTGTAGCACTTGGAAACTATCAAAGCTGAACGGTTGGACACCTATTCTTGTTCAACTCAAAGCAGTTAAAATTTACCTGTATGCATAACTTTTTTCTAAATAAGTTTAGTATTTGAATATTAGCATCTGTCCTACATTTTTGATCATAAACCAAGGAAAATGCCTGAAGCCTTGGTTTAGTGAAGTAAAGGCTTCTTGTTTTTTCTAAATTATTTAAGAACTGTCTGAAATCATGGTTTTTTTCTTTCCTCAGGGAAAAGTACAGTGCCAGGTGTGCTTACTGTAATAATTGTTTCTGCTGTGTCTTTTGTAGTTCTGTTTTTTATACTACCCTTTCATGAGAAGTCTAAATTTTTGATGGATGCAGGGTGAATTGTGTATTTTTCTTTAGATATGTTTCTCTGTAAAACAGATCTGGTACAGACTTATCCTTCATGTGCTTTCTAAAGGATGGCTCTCATTCCATTTTAGGGGAGGTGGTTCAGTTGTTTAAGTCTTAAATATCCCAGCTGTTTCCCAAGGTTCAGAACCTCATTTCATTTAAACCTTTTAGGGCTCCTTCTGAAGACCATTTCTGTGGCTAAGCAAAGCTGAGAATTAGATGCAGTGGGAGGAGAGTAATAATAATTCTGTCCTCAATGTGTGTGTGTGTGCATGGAATTTTTTTTTGTTTTGCTGGTAGCATGGCTTGTCCCACAACGTTTAATGCTGTTGTATTTCATGCTTTTGAGAAGATGCTTTCAAGGGCTTTCACATGACAACAGAGAAGTGAAATTTGCAACTGTTTTCAGTTGGCTTTCTTGTAGCAGTAATATCTGTTTATTTCAAATCAGTTTGTCTGGTTATAATAGTTTTTTATTACTGTCTAATTGGTGTCTTGTTTTTTTTCAGAGGTCGTTCACATTAATATTAGAAGCGTGGGATTGGGATAATGATACAAAAGCTGGTGAGTATTTATGTAAAGCTTGGAGTTTGTGCTTATTCTGTGCTGTATGTGTGCAGACTGGGAGGGGGGAAATTGTATCCTGCTGCAATCAGCCATCCCTCCAGATCAGCTCTAGGCAAAGCTGATGTCAGAATAAAAGGCATGTACAAATCCGAACAGTGAGTATTGGGTTAGGAACTGTGAAAAATTATTGCTGTATAGGAAAAAGAATGGACAGTTGTAACAAAAGGATGTAATTACAATGACTCTTGATAATTAGCGCTAAAAATGTTTACAGATCATGCTAGACCCTTTATTTTTTTAGAAAAAGGAAGATCATCTGTAGAGTTGCACTTCAGATTGTCCTCAGTCTGCTTGTGATCAGGGTATGCAATAATTTCCATGATCATGTGAGCAATTAAACATTCTTGCTCCCCGTAAGAAAAGTACTTCATGTTTTTGTTGAAATTGTTCTAAATAATGGTATGATCCCTTCTCTGTTTCTTCTCAAGTACTGGAGCTTAGCATTTGCAGACTGAAAATGCAAGGTAATACTCATTGTCAAGGCAGGATTATTGATCTGAAGTGAAAGCAAGATTATTTTATAAATATTTCAAAATCATATCAAGGTGCCGATTGCCATAATGCTGCTAAAGCAGGACTCCACCTTGAACCTACTCTTTGTAAATGGTTTACAAATATGTCCTAAAATAACCAATGCTTCTGGCTACAAGATAAAGATGAACCTCAGGCTTGCATTGTGGTTATTGATGGACTGTTTCATTTCAGTTGGGATCAATGTAGGGGAAGGTAAGTGTTTGAGCATTAAGATAGTGAAGAGGTTATAGATGTCCCAAATCATCATCAGATTCTGTATCAGTAATGATGGATTTTTAGTTTACCTGCTACCTGGACCCTTCTTCTGTTGGAGTTAAACTTGTCTTGTTTAGCAGCTCCTTTAGCCTTTTTCTATTGGCTGTGTTTTCTTTACATCTCTGATTAATGTTGCTGCAGCCCTTCAGTTGAGTTTGTCCACAGCCTTCTTGAATGGCACTTCCTAAAGCTGGGTGTGGTATTCAAAATGAGATCTTGTGTGCTGAGCAGAGTAAGCCCAAATCTTGAATAAATTTAGACATCCTACATAGTAACAGATTGGAGGAATCCTCTTGAATGCTTTGTTTAAAATATACTATGTGGTGTTAATGAATTTAAATGATTTCCAGCTTGGGAATAATTTATCTAGGTACAGCTAGTACAGCAAATATTAGAATATTCATGTCTTGTTACAGAGGGCAAATCAACTCATGAGATGTTGTAGAAAGGACTGAGCATAGAGACACCCTATCCTGTAAATCTGTATGCATTCAAGTGCTGGATTTCATTTTTTATTTAGGTTTGTAATAAATAATAGTACTGTAACTATTCTGTTAATTTCTTAGAATTTGTGGAATCCTCTTGCAAATCTGTAGCTTTAAACCCCAGATTGCTTTTGAATACACTTGATAAGAAGACAGTCATCTCAGGCTTGTGTTAGGTCTTTGTTATGCTTTTTAGTTTAACAAGCTCTAACAAATCTCTTTACTTGCATTCTTTTTTTTTTTTTTTTCCCTGAACTTGAGGCCAACAGGATATAGAGTGTTTTCTGGAGGCCCAGTGTGCCATCTCCTTAAATTAACAGTTTCTATGAACTGTGGGAGAGTATATAAGTGTCAGATTACAGTTTAGCTCTATGAGAAACTGCTGATGGAAAGTGAACTTCCCTTTAATTTAGGCTGCCAGAGAGAGGTACTGCAAAGTTGCATTGCAGCTGAAAGCTTGAAGGCTTGTCAGGTGAATTTAGAAAGACTTTCTTGGCCTGTAATTTGGCAGAAGACTAGCGAAGTGCTTGTCTTGGTTTAATGTTTCTGTAGTCAATTTTCTGATTTTGTGGTAGAGATGTTTCTTAGCTGTGCTTCAATTTATATTTGCATATAGGATTCTTTGGAAGAATTTCTTAATGCTGAAGGTTTTCTCTTTTTTGAGGGATCTTGGCAGTTGGTTTTGCCTTGTGAATCTGTCGAGACGCAAAGATGCTTCAATTCAAAGAAGTATTTTTGCAAGCACCACTCAACTGCCAAACAGGCACAGATCAGTAAAAATTCACGTGTTAGAGAAGAGGAAAGGGAATACAGCAGCTCCTCCAGAGAAAAGACCATATCTGGTCCTGGGGGGGGTGAAGTGAATGTCTGTGGAAAGCTTAACTCCCTGTCAATCCTGAGTGCTGTGCTGATCTGGAGATCAGGTTACATGGATCTTCTGTTGCTACTGTAAGATAGATTAATCAAAGTAATTGCCAGAGTCTGTTTATAAGCTGATTAATTAGTTCTAGAGTCAGGTTTTGCTTTCCTTTAATGGGGATGAGTAAGGCTGAAAGTTAAAAGTAGGGTCTGTGTTCCAGCTTGGATTCTAAAGTGGGTATTAAAAACCAAAACAACAGCAACAGCAAAAATAAACAAAACCCAAACAAGAAAACAAGCAAACAAAAAACCTCCCCTAAAACCTAGAGAGGCTTTCACTGAACAACTTGAGGGTTCTAGAGCATTTGTCATTGTTCCCTCTCTGTGTCCAAGCATCCTGCATTCTTCTTGCACTCAGTGAGGGGAGGGGGACTTAGAGCTGACCTGTGAGGTACCATCTCAAGCGCAAGTCTGCCACAGCAAATGTTTCCCCTGTACAAATTCCTAGAGGGTCTTTCACCCCCAATTCCTGAACTGCTGGTGTGTTTTTCTCCTCCTGTGTGCAGCAGGGTTGGCTCGGGGGTAAGCTTGTGTCAGTGTAGTGTTACCACTTGTTTGCTTTGGGAGGGTGGAAGAGGGGGAGAGGAAACTGGCTTAGATACAAAGTCACTGCAAAGGGCCTGCTCACTGTCATCTGTCACAGCAGCTCCACTTTCCAGGTAAGTCACTTGACCTGGCAGACTTCAGCAGAGCTCTGGGCAATGCCCAACCCAGCCCTGCCTTGACAAGGCAAGCTGGCATCTTCACATGGGAAGTAACTTTCCATTTGACTTTGTGTCTGCTGCAGGCATGCAGTGGTTGCTTTGGTCCTTCCCATTAACCTGTAGGAGACTCATCTGTCCATAGTGCTCAAAAGATATTGCTGAAGAGAATGTGCTTCCTGAGAGGGGCACCTCCTGCTCCTTTGGCTGTGAAGTTCATGTGATGTCACTGTGTTCCCTTACAAACAACTGCCAGCATCCCCTTTTGTACAGCCCTGTTGGGAATGTCTGACCTCTGCAAAGGGTTGGGGTGCTGATGGGCAGTGTTCTTATTTGTGTACTGCACAGTTAAATTCTCTTCAGAAAAGGCTTTCTATTCCAAAAATCAGGTTCTCTGGGAGTATTAATTAAAGAAATAGCTTTTAGGCATTATCTCCTTTTATGCAAACATCTGTACCAGTATCTGCTTTTCTAGAGAGGCTTGTAGAAAACCTGTTAATCAAGGAAATTGCTTGTGGGCTGTTTGTGTGTATGTAAATTTGAGTAAAGAATGATGCTTTTTTGACCAATAACCAGAGAAATTCAGTTGTGCCTTTACTGAGAGCTAAAATAAGAAGTGTGAACCTCTTAGGTGAACTTCTATGGCAGAGTGAGATGCAGGGAGCAAACTTGTCTCATCAAAACAGTTAGGTGTGAGAGGCTGGATCTCTTCAGACATGCTCTGGTATTGTGGGGGAGGAAGGAGAAACCTTGACAAACACGTTCCTCCCTGTGTTTACAGATCTCTCTGGAAGATGCACCTTCTACTAGGATCAGTGTTAAATTTGAAGTTAAACAGAACTCTCATACTTACTCTGGTACTTAAGAATTTAGTATTAGATATGAAATTACTTGGAGCTGCTTCCCTCATGCCTTTTGTGGCTCAGGATAAATTATCTGGCTTGCTTATTTAGGCTGTTAAACCCTACTTACACTGATAAAAGTTTGAGGAAAAACCCTTAAGGCTCTGAATACATTCCTTTTCAGAGGAGCTTGTGAAGATAAAGTTTGAGTGTTCAAAAAGATAAAAAGAGCACTCTTGGGTTATTTCCCCTGTTCTTGAACCCTGGTATCAAGAGGTCTGTTCTGCATAGGTATATTTGCAGTAGCTGTAATGCTTGTTCCAGTTAACTGGGTCTGATGAATCTCCATTAGCCTGAAGATGCCTGATAAGAATTTTATTATATGAGCCACTCCTTTAATCTCAGGACCTGTTCTTCAGTCCATCTGATGCACTTAGAGGAAACACTTTCACAGCAGTGGCTGCTGCAGCTGTTTATAAGGAGCCTATGTTGCTTTTATAGCAGGAAAGCAGCTCTGCAATGTCTATTTGCTGTTTGTTCAATTTTCCTTTACCATCCAGTTGTTCAGCATGTTTTGCTTTATAGTTTCTCCATAGTCAATGGAAGAAAACAAGATTATTAAAGGATGCTGAGATCTGCCCAGGGAGGTGGTGGGTATTTGAAACACGTGTAGATGTGGCACCTGGGGACATGGTTTAGTGGTGACCTTAGCAGTGCTGGGTTAATGGTTGGGCTTTATTTGCTTTAAAGGTCTTTTCCAACCTAAAAAATTCTGTGATTCTATCTGATAATTCAACTTTTAGTGGTGACTGGTGTGGTAAATATTCTGTTGATCAAAAATAAAATGCAGGCAGCCTTTTCTATCTTGCACGTGCTGCTGGATGACAGAGCAGCTTCTGCACAGGTATGAGAGTTAAAGAAGAGGGATAGGCTTCAGTGTGTCTTGGCCAGCCATAAAATGTTTCATGCAGTCTAGTCCAAGCAAGCATGACTTGCAACTTATGCATGGCAATACCACTTCTAATAATAAAGCAGAGAGGTACTGCGAGGTCTTAAAAACTGGAGTACCTTTCAATGCTTAGTTAAAAGGGATTCTTTTTAAGTTCAATGTTTTTTAATTTCAAGAGGAAACATTTTTATAGAAGCAAGCTTGGAAAAGATGCCAAGAGGGGAAGATACTTTGGAGAGCCTGATACTTCTGTAATTATTTTTTTTCTCTTAATATTGGAGCAGCTGAAAACACTTTACTAAGAAATGCACAGGATTCCTCTAAACTGTCAATAATGTTCTGGTTGAGAAACAGTCACTCCTTGGGTTTTGTTTTCTAAACATATGAGGTTAATGAGTTCTAGAAAGCAACTGAGTAGGTAAAATGCCTTTGTTAAAGGTGATAGCTTAGAATTGCTTGCTACCAGCTTGGCTTGTTCTGTATTGTTAATAATTTGAACTTCAGGCTTTATCTCACTATCATCTCAGCCTCTTGCTGTGTGCAGGTTTTTGATTATTCATTTCTTTTAACATGTACTTTACAGAGTCTTTATTTAAAGAAAATGAGTGCTGAAGCTCTAAGCTGGCAATATTACAGCTATTTCATAAATGTGTATGAAATTAATATGTTCAAGTGAAGCTTGTGTACCTTTTTCTCATCCTTGAATAGCGTTTGTAGTTCCAGATGCAATTTGCAGTCACCCAGAAAAGCTGTACAGCATGGTGGTACCAGATTTGAATGGTGAACCCATTAGAAAACTCCTGCCACTGGGGTTGCTCACTGTCTGCCTTTACCTCAATCCCCAAGCTTTGCTTATTCTTAATATTTGCTGAAGCAATTTTGTCATTTCATTGTACTGGCTATAATTGTCTCACCTCCTGCTATTGAAGCTTCTATACAAAGAATTACATGGATAAAGATACAAAATGGATATTTATGTGAATGGCAATACTTGGTGTTGGCAGTTTCTGTAGTGTTACAGCCTAGAATCCTCTTTTCCCCTGGGATGTGTAATTCTTTGTGCAGGTTTGGCCTCAGTGAGTGGAGCCTGGCAGTAGCAGAGCTGCTGCTTTCCATGGGGACAAGGCAGGAGCTCACAGAGTGTTCTGCAACAGGGATCACAGTTATCAGGAGTTCCCCTGGGGGTGAGGATAAGGAGGATGCAGAGCTGAGAATGGCCCTTGACAATCCTGGGTTCACTTGTTTATTTCTTCTCAAAATGTCAGACACTAGCTGTCTAGCTTTCTATGCCATGGTTGTTAAAGACGTTTTGCCTTTATTTTAAAGTGAATAATAAAATGGGAACAAGCTAGTTTATGTATATAATGCAAGCCTAAAGGAGCGTTCACTAATGCTCAGTAATTTTGCAGCAAATTTAATATATTGTGTTTTGCTTTATTTTTTAAATTAAACACACAGCAGAGAACTTTATCTCAGCTATGAAATTATGCAGATCTTGCAATTTTATAAGAACAAAAAGGAGGCAAGAAGAGCCTCAGATCAAGATAAAGCTGCTAGTTGTCAGCATGTGGGTGTGGTGTGTTTGGCTGCCTTGAAAAATAAGCTATTTCCTATGGATTATGTTCCAGGGTTTTTTAATATTTCCTTTGGGACACTTTTTTAAATTGGCCTTCCTGTAATGAACTTTGCAAGGCAAAGGAAAATTCAGTTATACAGTAGATCTTTATCATCTTAACATTTTCTTTGCTTGGTTTTCCCTTAACCAGTTGAGTACTTCTGATTGGATTCCATATGTCCTTGTGTGCTGTCAAGCTTAACCCTCTGTTGAATTTACCTTTCTTTCCAAAAAGGTGAAAACTTGTTGATAGAGCGAGTGGCACATGCTGGAATGATCAACCCAGAAGATCGATGGAAGACCCTGCAGATCAATGGTCCTGTTGCTCACTTTGAAGTGCAAATAAGGGTGAAATGTGATGAAAATTACTACAGTGCTCTGTGCAACAAGTTCTGTGGCCCTCGAGATGACTTTGTTGGTCACTACACTTGTGATCAAAATGGAAACAAAGCCTGCATGGAAGGTTGGATGGGAGAAGAATGCAAACAAGGTAAATATGTTTGTTTTGTCTTGGATTAGCCCTGGTGTATGTAGAATAGGTGTAAACTGCAGTAGGTATTTCTGTGGTGTCAGTGCTGTAGCATATTAATTTTAGGACTTACAGGCTTTGTCCTTTCAATACAAATCTTTAATTTAAACATCCTCAGTGAAAAGTGGAGCGCAGGATACAGTGCTTCTGATGTATGCTGTGAATATACCTGAACAAATCTAGTATTCAGGGAAACATCCTTTTACTAATTGACTTTATTCAGTGGTGGTGTTCTTTCAAAGCAAAATGATGCATTACATCTGTTAATGTAAGATTTTATTGAAGTGATATCATCACTTGCACAGTAGACTTCAATGCTGTAACAATGCACCCATAACACTGTTTCTGCAAATGAAACCGTTTTAAGTGTAAAGTGTGCAAAGCTGAAAGTTTTTTGATAGCTCTTAATGGGAGCAGAAATTCAAGTGTAGTTGTCTTTTAATGTACCACTCAATCAAATATCTCTGCATTTTACCTTCAGTAATTAGTGCTAAAATTATTTGACATACTCTTCTTTCTGCTGAGGGCTTTTTGGTTTTGTTTTCTGTTCCTTTTCAGTAAAATGCTTGTTAATGATGGGAAGGACTGTTTTTATGGCTAACTCAAGGTCATGTATCACTTAAAGTTTGAGATTTCCAGCATAATACCAGTCTTACACCAGGTTTTAAAAACAACTGCATTTCAGAAAAGTTTGAGTGCTGACACTCCTGCTGCAACGCTTTTTGGCTGTAATGCTGCTATGTTCTGTGAAATAACAGTCTGGGAGGAACAACTATTGGAACATGGCAAAGGCAATCTGCTTTGCACACATAACAGACAGGCTAAATGACAGGAGCCCTGCCTGAGGAGCTTCAGATTGCTGCTGCACTAATGGATACCTGGCTGCCCAGACTGATGCCCAAATCTTTTTGTATCTACAGCTGTGTGTAAACAAGGATGTAATTTGCTCCATGGGGGCTGCAGTGTACCTGGGGAATGCAAGTAAGTCTGCATGCTTGAGTATCTTTTTTTTTTGGGGGGGGGGGGCACTGATCTCTCAAGTATCCTCATTGTATATTGCTACTTCTCAATAAGTCTACTTTAAAATGCAAAAATTCTGTACAAGAACATGGATAGAAATGGATTTGAAGTAGATGTCTTGTGTCTAAGAACTGCATATACTCTGAACTGTTTTGTGATGCTATGCTATTTTTTGCCTATATAGGACTAAACAGATTTGCTTCATGTAGTTCAAAACTGTGCCTTTACTGAATGAGAAAATCAATATTTGTATTATTATTTTCAAAAATCTTTGGGAGTTTTAATCTCTGTGTATTTGTTGCTCTCAAATGGAAAGGGAAAGCTTGCTCTTTGGACTGTTAGAGGAGCAAATGCTCACAGCCTAGAGCACTCAATTACATTTTGATCACCAAAATATAAATGTTGCTGTTCCAAGAACAAAAGGGTTTTGGTAATAATAGAGACACAGTACCAACCCCAGCCTAAACTTTTTCCCCTAGGTTAAATTTTTTTGGTCCCTAAATGTGGGAGAACAGAGTGAAATGTTCCCTTAACTTTGTGATGCAGCTGAAGCAGACTGTGATAGCAAGGGCAGTTGATTGTTTTCCTGTGAAGGTTCAGGCATTCAATGTAGTAGGTCAAGGGGAAGTGGGTGTTATTTTTACTCTGGCTGTTGAAGAAATGGGACAGGTCCACTTGCAAGTTTGGGATCCTGTGTAAGTTGTTGAGTTTATTTGTGGTCAGAGTGGTATGCACCATTGTAAGGGTGGATTCACATGGTGATTCCTGATTGAGCTGTGTTGAACCTGCTTGATTGGAACAATGTGAAACTGAGCTGTGGCTGCCAGAACCCCTGAGAGCTGACAAATTCCACTTTGTGACAAGCTGTGACAGTTTAAGGCAATTTGGCTTCATCCCTCTGACTACTGCAGCCTCCACAGAAGTGGCAGAAATGGGATGCAGATAGTCCAGCTTAGCTGGGCTTAGAGTTGAGCTGGGCTTGAGCTGCCAGTTCATGAACTGTGGTAGGTGACATGCAGACAAGTCTCATCCTGCTGCAGAAAACCTCATGTTTTTAACACTGGGGGATGGCAGATAACAAAGCAAACCTTAAATCCTTGCGGCACAGAGTGGTTTCTTACTGCCCTGAAACTTGCATCAGATGCTGCTGACTTCTTGGAAGGTTTGTTGTGTTGTAGCCCTCTGGTCTGAGTGAGAAGTGCAAATTTCAAGTGCAGGGCTTCAGTTTGTGTGTGGTTTCACTTCTCAAGCTATAAAAATGGCTTAAGTTTTTTTTTTTCAAGGAAGATGTTTAAATGATGGCTTCCCTTTTGTGTAGGAGTATTTTTTTATAAAGTTAGTGATATGGAAAAATGACAATTAAGTATCTTCCTTGTGATTTCAAGTATTGGGTGCTCCTACTGCTATTGGGCATTTTTTGTTACAAATAGAGATTGTTGTTGAGAGCTGGACCAGTATCATTTCTGCCTGAAGAAGAAACAGTCCTTCCCTCGAGCCTTCTAAGAATGCATTTGTTCCCCTTGAGCCTATTTTAATGAATTTTGATTCATGTAAGGGTTTCTGGTGTCCTGTAGGTGTCAAAGTAGCATCCTAGGAGCCTGTGAATATTTGCTTTTTGAATGCAAGAAGTCTTTGAGTAAATATGTAAAAGAAACAGATTTAAACAAATACAAAGCAGTACCTTTGGTTGAGGTTTGTTTTTTTTTTTTTTTGAATGGGGGTTGGTGTTCCTTTTCTCTGTGATACCAGCTGTATGTGAGAAGGCAGAAGCTGGAGAGGAGGAGGGAGGTTTCAAGAAGGGAATATAAAACCTATGTGCTGTTACCTTTTCAAGGGGGCTGTCAATAGGTGATCCCACATGGCAAAGCCTTTCCTTGCAGCCTGGAGCTGATGGGAAGAAGCATCTGGGGTTATAAATCCGGGTGTTCCCTTGCAACCCACCCAGCTAAACTGAGCCCACAAAAATAACCTTGGCTCTACTGAAGAACTCTGTCCAGTTATCTTGCTATTGTGATGGGTGATTCTCTCACCTGAAAGAAAGTACTGAGGGAAGGAATAGTGGATTGTTGTGTGCAGTTTACCTCGTTTCTTGATGCCTGTCTGCTCAAGTCAGAGCTGTGATCAGCAAACTGAAGGAAAGCAATGGCATTTCTCTGTGTGGCCACACTTTGTAATATTGCAGAAAGTTCTTAGCTATATCTTTAATGGTGATTTGGTAGCTTGAGTGTGTTCACACACAGGCTTTAAATTGTGTTTTTAAATTGCACTCTGTCATAGTTATTAGACTATATTGGCAATGTTGCTTTTAACCAAAATGGATAATATTTTCTGTAGAAAAATGATGCTGGCCTAAAAATAAACAAGGCTTACAGACATGACCTTTATCTTCAGCTGTACAAAGGAAGCTGTTATTTAAAAGAAACTGCTATGTTTGGTGCTATTGAATTTTAATCTAGATTCCTTCATCCTGGTTTCTGGACAGCTGCCACTGTAATTTAACAGGTGAAAACAATGTCCTTTTTTAATTCAGAAAGAAAATGAAAATGTGAGAAAAAATATGGGTGTGAGGTAGTTGGGAACCAGCTGGTGCCAAAAGCTACTTCATTGCCAAAACTTGCAGTGGTGTTAGTAAATAGAAAAGCTGGAAAATGGCTTCCATCTTCAACTTGCATAAGTGTGGAGTTAACTTAGAGGTTCCAAGGCTTCAACCAAGGTCTCAAGAAAAGATCTGTCCTCTATCTTTTATGTTCCAGTGTAATTTAGAGTAATTCTTGGATTAAAAGTTACACTACAATCAGAAGTAGCTGAATGACCTGAGACTGTTAATAGAGGCTGTGTCACTGGTTCTGGGTGTGCATTATCTGTTGGTCAAATTCATGCACCCATATGCTTTGACAGTTACAGTGTTGAAATGTTTTTCCATTTCTTCCTTGTTTCCGTCAAATGGAAAATAACTAGAGGTGACCAGAAATCTCAAAATGACCTGATGTAGGAAATGATTTTGTGGTGTGGCTGGGTCTAGGTGTTGTATTTTTGTCATTGTAGAGGCAATTCAGCAAAAATAAAAGTTTCCTGAATAAAGATGAAAAAATACATCCTTGAGGAAATCAAAAGCAACTTAGCTGATGTTGCAAGGATGGAAGAATGCCACTATCCTAAAGAGAAAACAAACCATCTTTACCACAGTGCATAAAGAAAGACAATAAACTTTGGTCTGTAGTGGCAGGATAAATAGTCCTTTTTGTTTTTTATTGACTTCACCAGGCCAAAGAAGTAGGAGGGATTATCAAAGACACAACATTGCAGAGCCTTGATGCTGGTACTCTTTGTATGTTTTTGAATCATTTAAAGTACTTTGTTAAATCCCATTAAGCTGTCTAGAGGAGAATGAAGTTTGATCTAATGGCTCATATCTGGCTTGGGTTCAATGACCTCATGAAATTAGCAGAGTTGAATGTAAAGAAACCACCAGTGACAGTCTCTTTCCTTGATTAAAACTGCTGACCTGGGTATGTTTGGTACCACTCATAAGCTGTCACTAGGCTTAACAGCTCAATCTTTCACTTCCTTGTTATCCAGAGTGGTATGGCTTTGGTTGAGGTCCAGATAGGCCTCATATCTGGCTTACATTGTCATAGCCCTGCCAGGATGTGGTATTTTCAGAAGTCTTTCTACTTTTCTTATTGCCTTTGAATGTTGGTTTCTCATCTGAAAACAAAACAAGAGGAGTTGAATCCCTAACACTGCTCAGCCGTGTTTTGTCCTGGGAAATGCCAGTCTTACTTTCCACAACTGATGGAAAAATTTATTTAGAGTGTGCAGACTAACTGAAATCAATTAGAAATGGGATCATTAATAGTACTCTAATGTGAATTCTTGCAAGGTGGACAAAGCAATTGTACTATTTTTAAGAGAACTTTTAATATAAATTAAGGTTTGTGGAGTTTGAGCTGACTTGTTCTAGAACTATCTGTGACAATTTTAGTTGTACAGTTTTGGTGCTTTTATGTTTGTTTGGTTTTGTTTAAACAGGTACTTTACCTTTGCCCCATTGAAAAAGTTTTCTCAAGCTTTCTGTCCAGTGCCATGCCTTTTGTAGTCCTTGTGTTCCCCTTCAGCAGTCCTGCAGTGCCTGTAAGGGCTGTGGGCATCTCCCAGGTGGTTTTGCTCCCTTCATCTGTCACTTTACACACCCTGCTCAGCTGTTATTGAGTACTTTCTTTAGAGATGCAGAAAAGCTGGAGCTGCAAAATGAGTTACAACTACCTGGAGTATTGGTGGTGTAAAAAGTGTTCTAGTTAGTCTTTGTTAAATCTTAGACTTCTCAGAGGCTATCCAATATCACTGATGTCTCGCTTGTGGTTTGTGATGGTTGGGTGGATAACATGTTTAACATTGATGCTGGGGAACTCTGTCTAAACTTTTTATTTAAAAAAACCCCAACATCTGGATTCTTGTAAATTCCTTCTTGGGTAAAAAATTATCTGGTGAGGCTTTTCAAAACAGATTGTTATTGAAAGACTGTAGAGGACTAGCAAAAGGTCCTATCGAGCTGAAAGAAAGAAGGAAATAAAATTCCAGCTTCTAAAAATTGGGAGAAAGTAAGAGGCAGGGATATTCCACAGATGTTCCAGAATGGAATTATTAGAAATCTCACAGGCTGCTCTGAGCAGTAAACTAGAAAAAAACTTGGTTGGAGCAGTGTGCTTAGCTGCTTTGGCATCTGACCAGCTCAATTCCAGCAATGCTGCACTGCCCATGATCCCTAAAAAGTGTGAGGCTGCTATTTGGCCCTGCAGGAAAGCACTTGGTACCATGACTGGGACATCTCCTGTCTCCTCTTTAGTCTAAGATACCCTATCACAGCTTCAGGTTTCCAAGATCTTGTAAAAGTCTTACCATTGCTGTGTCTTTCCTCATGCTGAGTTCTCCTGCCTGCTGTTACAACCAGTGTGCTTTTATTATTTTATTTTTTTTATGTCCTGCTGGTGAGCCTTTAGGGAATGTTGGCAAGCCTTTCACAAGAAGACACCTTAAGTTACACAAAGAATCTCATGTTTTGCTTCTTTTTTGGTCAAGGAACTGAGGCATGCTCTGCATGAGTGGGTTGGAGGGTATAGAACATATCCTAAAGGTGGATCTGCATCCAGGAGAGGTGAGTGGGTGTGCAGGAAGTAAAAACATGTAGTGCTTGAACTTGTGTCTGCAGCAGTGTGGGGAGTGCAGCTGAACTAGAACAGTAGATCAGAGCAGTGCAGAGAACTCAGTATCACACTCCAAACACTTCAGGACTTTAAATTTTAGACTCTCTAGTCTGTTCTTGTGGCCTGAATGCCTGTTTGCAGCTGGAGCACATTGGGTGTGATCCTGGCATACATTGTCTGATGTTACCTTAGTTTAACCTAAGAGGAATCCAATTCCTTTGTTCCAGAACAGCTCTGTGATGTGAACTAACACACCAGCAACAGGAATGATCAGGCAGTTCACGTAAAAAGCATGTTCCCGGTGTGAACTAATGCAAATACAGGCACACCCTTAGAGCCTTAACTAAGCCTTAACTGTAACTTAACTGAGCAATGTTTTGGCTAAAAACTTTTGAACCATCCTCTCTTTTAACTTGTTCTCAGAACTCTACATACTACTGGAGTGAGACTGTTAGCTTTCAATAACTTCCTTTATTAGAGGAGAAAAATGTTTGTAGGGAAAGGTTTGTATCTTTTGGTGTGATAAGAAGGCTGGGGGTGAGAGGAAAAGATAAGCTTTCAGGTAATTAAATTATTTGAGCTCATTAATGAGTATGTTTTCCTTTGCTGTTCACAAAATTATCTTGCCTATTTCAAAGGTATGAAAGTGGGCAAAATGTTTCTGTGACAAGTTTTAGTGAATGAGTACTGTACTGCTTATTAACACTGAATCCAGATGCTCAGAATTGTAGGATCTAACAGCTGGGCAATATTGCTGCCTGCTGTGCAACAAGTAATCTCCTAAAAGTTTAAACAGACTTTCTTATGGTTATTTTAAGTAAATAACTAATATAAAGCTATTGTTCTGGCCTATGCAACACCATCCTGTTCACGTCACTAGAAAATTTAGTGGTTTTCTATTTAAGAGGGCTATTTCTCCCCCACCCCTGAATGATGCATTTTGCTTCTGCTCTTAATGTCACTGTTTTTGCTTTGTTTTCCTGTATTGAGTGTTTTGGCCCCAGCTTCCACTTGAAACATGATTGGGAAGAGACTTCTTCCAAAAAGTCTGCTTATCAAAAGGTGTAAGAATACCTCACAATGATGTTGTCTTCACTCTTTGTATGATGAGCAATATTTCAGTGAGGTGTATCCTGTGATATTTAATGGTTTGAACCACATTGCCTACATCCTCCCTAAGATTTTTTAAAATTTATTTTTAGGCCCCATATTCTTGCAATGACTTCAGGAATAGACTTCAGTTTGGTGGTTCAGGTGTATTTATGCATGAAGTGCTGACAAAGCTCTGTAAGTAGGTGTAGAACAGAATTTCCAGAGGTTTTTTTTTAAGGTTAACCAGCATAGATTAGTCATTGGATGAGGTGTGCAATACAAAGTTTCTCAGTTGATCTTTCTGCACAGAAGGATCAGGACTCTCAAATAACCAGGAGAATAAACCACGTATGAAGATAATACAGAAGAGGTGAGTTTAAGCTGACCAGTGAGGGCACCCTGACTTTCTGCTGTGGTGGCAGAGGCATCCTCCTTTTGGATAAGGAGCAGTTAATCGTTCAAGGTGCTGAGGGGCCATGGTTCACAGACCATCAGGATCTGAGTACATCTCTTCACCTTTCCATATCACTTCTATAATTGCCACTGTAGGATTTGACATAAATTTATGGAGCCTGGACAACATTTCCAGGGTCATGTAGTCCCCTCTTTCCCCCAAGGAGGTCTAGTTATTCCTGTCTAGTTAGTTCCATCTGATTTGGAAATGTTCAGTTTCAACCTAGCTCTTACTAAATAAGAGTTGTTGTTATAACAGACTTCCTCAAAGCAAAGGCCACTGTCAGCTTTTTCCTTAATTATATCTCTTTCAGAAGAACATAAAGAAAGCATGTTTCTATAGAAAAATTCTCTATTAGACTTGGTAAGTTTTGGTTTTGAATGACCCCAGGAAAAATAAAAACACCAAATGTTCTGTTTCATGCTTTTTTCCCCGCTTTCCCCTCTCTCTGAGCACACATGTGCCTGTGAACTGTGTTTTCAAAATTCTGACTTTGAACTGTGTGTAGTGATGAGTGCTTTTGTAGTATTCCCTGATGTTAAATTTACTACTTTAAATGCACTGAGATTTACTGTAAAAAGTCCTCTATCCTGAAATGGTAGAACTACCAGATCTGGTAGAACTACCAGATCTCTTCTCCAAGTTGTTGGTTTCAAGATAACCAACAATTGTTCTCTCCCAATTACACTCTGTGTTAGTTGTGACCCAAGGGGATGCTTTAGTCTGGGAGCAGATGCCTGTGCTTCAGCCTTCCATCAGGAAGTTACTAAACTGTAACAATCTATTTATGGTAGCTTCTTTGTACTGCTAATAACCCAGCAAGGGCCAAGATTAAGCCAGGTCTGATTTTTGTTTTGCATGTGCTGGACTGTGAAGACAACTTTGAGCTGATGAAGTCAGCAGAGGGGAAGGACAAAGGAAGTAGAATCTTGATTCCAATAAGAATTTTCTTTGTCTGTTGAACAATGAGAATCCTTATAGATTCTCTATATTTGGCTTTCTTATTTTGTCAGATGTGAAAAATTTAGAATTGCTATTTAGTTGATTCTTGACTGGGATGGGAGGGCAGGGAAGAAGTAACTTTAGCCCACTATTAGCTGCACTGACTGTTTCCTTTTGGCTTTTGCACAAGTAGTTGGTACTTGAAAAGGAATTCGGGTTTGAATTTTTTGGGTTTTTTTTCCTAAATGATGTTGAATTTGTGTTTGTGCCATTTGGGCTTCTCATAGTAAATCATTAATAATTTTCATCTTTGTTTTTTTTCTTGATATTTTTGTCATAAATGACACATCCATACCCATAAATGACATAGAACATACCCATTTCTAGGTAGGTTTACCTTCATTGATCCCATCTTGCTCTCGGGGTGGGCTGAGATCCATATCAGCATAATCTTTTCAGAAGGAAGTGGAATTAACGCTGCTCTAGCACCTGTTAATGTAGGATGCGACCAGACTTCCTCTTCAGGAGGAAATCTTAATTTACTCTTCCTTGTAAACTGAAGGCTGATCAGCTTACCACATAGTAACCTTTTGACTTGTAAACACTGTGTTCTTTTGGACTGCTTTTAGCCTCTAGAAATCATTTCCCTCAGGCATGGTGGTAACTCTAACAGTAAACTTTGACTATGTTGAATATCATGAAAAAGCAGCAACTTTTTTTCTGCTGAAGTAGTTTTAATGTCACCAAGCATAGCTACAAACTCAAGTAGGTGCTTAAGATGCCTTCAAGTTCTAGAAGGTGGCTGTATTTTTCTTTGCACTCTTAAGCACCACTGCAGTGTCAAACAAAGAAACTTGTTATCCATGGGCTACAGAGAATAAATTGAGTTACTGTGATTATTTGCTTTGTGATGCAGACTTTCAGCTCTTGAAAATGCTTGTTGTATGTGGGTGGGGAGTTGGCTCTGGCTGGGATAGTCATGGTGAATCACTGGCGGTAGTGCCAGGTTTGGCATGGATGAAGATTTGGGTTGGGGCCAGTAAAGTAAGTTGCAATGCTTTTTTTATTATTACCATCCTCTGAAAAGATTTTTCTGTCCTTGAGGAGGAAGGAAGAGATCAAATTTAGCAAGAGCAGTATTTGTTTCCTCTTGCTGCTGCTGCAGCCAAAGAAAGAGGCCTCTATAATGTGAGTGTTCTCCAGGCTTCTGCCAGCCCTGCTCAGAGGAGCATCAAGGCCTCTGGGCTGGGTTCTCAGCTGAGGCTCTCCTTGGAGATCTTGGAGCTTTTCAGGGCAGGAGCAGGTACTGGGACAGGAGCTCAAAGTAGCTCTAGAACTTGTATGAAAAGAATGGTCTTGCAGAGATTCTGCATCTAGAGTCCTTACTTCCAATGTAAACAGTAAGGGTTTAAATACTGTGCTGCCATCACAGCTTGTTCTGATCCTCTGGGGATTGATCCAGAATACTGAAACAGTAGAAGGGGATTGATTCACAAGGAACCAAGGCTCCTCATTTATACTTCTCTTCCTTGTCTTCTCTCACTGTCCCCCCAAAGACTTGATTTAAATAGTATAAAAGAGCATAAAATAAATTATGTGGATTATAAAATAGTGGTGTGAAATCTAAAAAATGTAGTTTCATTTCTAATGCTTTTTTTTCCTCTAGGCAATAGGGCTGCACTCTTGTGCATGTGCCCAAATCTCGCTCAGTCTGAGCTGTTTATTGGTAGTATGTTTTTTGAATTCTGTATAAGAAATACACTCTTAACAGACAGAACATTTCTTTTGTTGGCCCAAAAGAGCAAGCTTACTATTTCTTGGTAATTCAAATATATGTGAAGTATAAATATGTTTTTAAAAATCATTAGCCTATGCCCTTCCCCCCCGTAGCATAAACAGTTGCTTCTTTTAATGGAGTTCTGATACAGATTAACATAAAAATACTGGTCTCAGAAGAAATCTTGTGGGGAAATTTCAACTCTAAACCAAATGAATTATTAATGGCTTCTGTTTCTGTTCTCACTTCTCCTTTCTCCAAAAAGTACTTTTCCCATAGTGCCACTAGAGACCACTGAGTATATAATGGAATAAATCTGTGAAAAAAGGTTTTCTTGAGAAACCGGGCATTGAGAAAATTGTCAAGACTGCTGCCTTTCTGGCTGCCCTGCCCTTTTAAGGCTGTAGCACTCTAGAGCAAATTGGCTATTATCTTAAAATCTCTCTTCACAGAAAAACACTCTGGTGCTCAATGCAGTAAGCCAGCAGTCTTCTAAAAATCAATTTCAGCTTTCTTGTATCAATCACAAGTTTTGTCCTAGTGTGAGATGATTATGTGAATATGGGACTTCTTGTGAAAGACCAACTAATTCATGTCCAGTTCTCATAACGTGTAGTGCTTGGTGGTGTTTGTTGCCATTGTGTGTAACACATCTGAGCAGGATGAGTTCCCATAAAGGATGTTCAACAGGACTAGTTGTGTCCCTTCTAAACAGGATAAAGTGTTGTTATCTGTTGCACATTGAACAGTTGGCCTTGTTCTTGAGAATGGTAAGTGTAGTGTTGTAAATTCATGTAATGCTGATGATGAAGCATCATGTTGCTAACTTTTAACATGTGAACTTACATCTTAGGTGTCATTATGGCTGGCAAGGACAGTTCTGTGATGAGTGTGTCCGCTACCCAGGCTGTGCTCATGGGAGCTGTAATGAACCATGGCAGTGTAATTGTGAAACCAACTGGGGTGGTCTGCTCTGTAACAAAGGTACTTAACATTAATGTACAGGAAAAATAAGTTAAGTTGCATGATTAACTGATAACTCATTAACCCCATTTCTTTTCTGCTAGTGTGCAACTACCCGAGTGTTTCTGTGCCTTAATTCTTGTGTGGCAGATGGTGCCTAGGCATCAGAAGTATAGGAAGTTCAAGACAAAAGGCTTGAAATTGTCCTGACTCTTCTAACTCCTGCAGTTGTCTCTTGTTCATTCTTCCCTGTTCTGTGGATAGTTACCAGATCACAGGCTAGCCACTGGAATATGGGGATGATGTGGGTGAAGGATGTTCGAGCCAGAAAGGCATCTGTGTGTCTGGAATGGTGTGATGTGTGTTCCCTGCTGACTGAGCCTTTTCTCTGTGCAGATCTGAATTACTGTGGGAATCACCACCCATGCCTGAACGGCGGCACCTGCATGAACACGGAGCCGGACGAATATCGCTGCGCCTGCCCCGACGGCTACTCGGGCAAGAACTGCGAGATCGGTACGTGGGACACCTCTGTGGGACCCCTGCACTGCCCCAGCACTGCTGCATTGCACTGGGATGTGCTCAGCCTCTCCTTTCTGGGGCCTGAGCCTGGCTCTTCAGAATATCACCAAACACAACAGAAATGCTGCACCAGTTTGCCTTTAGATAAGACTAAGATTATTTATTCCCTTTGACTTCTCTTCCTTAATCCAAATATGCAGTTGGGCTGCGTCTTATGAAATCGGTCAGACATGTGGCTTTCCCTGTTGCCTTACTCTCTGCTGCCCATTTTCTTGTCTTCTGGCTTGCTGGCAAGCATGCATCTGTTCCAAACTGGGGACTAAGAAAGGTGGAAGTGATGGACACCTCAATTTCTACTCTAATGTGGGGCTTTGGCCCCATTTTTAGTTGGCTGAATGTGTTGGCTACCCTTTTTAATCAACTGAAACTTAATCTTTTAATGTGAGACTTCTAATATATTTGGATTAATAATGAAATGTTAACTCCTATGGAAATGGGCTGAAACTCTCTTACAGAGTCACCTTGAGCAGCCTGAACAAAAAGTGTCTTCCTTGTGCCTATTGGCAAAATGGAGGAGAGCATTTAAACCACATTTGTGATGAAGTATGGCTTTGCCTTTAACAGATCTGTGTCTTGAAAAACTTGGTTCCTATCTCAACCAGATACAAAGATAGCATGTTGCTTTTTTCTATCTGTGTATGTGTTACTGTGTTACACAAAGACCAAAATGTTCATGTTCTAGGGACAGTTTTGGTCTCTGGAGACTTTTCTTGGTTATTCTCACTTCGGAGGTAAATGGGCAGTGTGCAGTTTCTAGTTCTTTCATATTTTTCTTCATATAGTGGTCAGTTGGGTGCTCTTTTTTGTCATGATGCTTTGTTGAATCCTTTCTTGATATGTGATATTCACACCTTCTCACTATGAATTTTGCTGTTCCTTAATAGTTAAAATTTTAGGTGGAAAGAATCTTTTTTTTTTTTTTCAACTTCACTGCTTGGCCTTAAGTTCACTAAGCTATTATCAGCAGAAGGTATTTGGAGTTAATCAGGATGCAGATCTTTGTACTTCCTAAAGCTCTATGTGGTATTAAAGATACCATCAAAACTTAAATTTTGCTTCAGCTGGTAGATGATGTAAAGTTTAGGCTAAAATGGAGGAAATCTTGCCATAGCTTGCCCTGAAAGCTGTGGGGGAGTAGCTTGTCTTTTTAGTGAGGAGACAGTGAAAAGGGAGCCATATACTTGTTGAGATCTACAGTGATTTTTAACAGTAGATTGGTGTCTGAGTTGCTTTAGGTACTGGTACTAAAAGGCTTCTTTAGCTTCTGAGAGGGGAAGTTACAAAAAGCTTGTCCCTCCTCAACCTGATGGTTTTGTGCAGCCTCTGTACTGTTACAGCCCTACATGGAGTGACAAGCAGCATCACTGCCTCTGAGCACCTCTGTTCCCTGCTGTTTGCAAGAGCAGTGCTAGAATGAAGCTAAACAGACCTTAAACTGCTACAACTCAGACCTCTGCATACAGCATATCTGGTTTTTCTCACTGAATTTAAAAGAAGTGCTGGAGTGCTCTGGAGGTGGAAGTGCATGGCTGGAAACCAAGTGTCAGTGGGGAGCTTTGCTGGAATTGAAATAGAGTGAGCTGTCTGTGCTTAGGCTTTCGAGCCATTAGGTGGGAAGGATGATAATGTCTTCAGTCAAATCCTGCTTCATTTTCCTGCTGGGAATCTTAACTCTCTGTAGGTAGAAGAAGGCTCCAAACTTCTGTACTGGTATCTCTCCACTGTTATTTCTCTTGGTTACTTTTACCCAATGCACCTTTTAACTGCAAGTTCTCTTTAATTGATACTGGAAGAGTATTTAGCAAGAATTTCTTTCCTTCTTTCTCCCCAGCTGAGCATGCTTGTGTATCTAATCCCTGTGCTAATGGTGGAATTTGTCACGAAATTTCGTCAGGCTTCAAGTGTCACTGCCCATCGGGGTGGAGTGGACCAACATGTGCTATTGGTGGGTATGGCTTTGCTGGTGCCTGACCTGTTGGGTTGGAAGGGTTGATGCTTGGTGATAACACGCTCTGTGGGTGTGGAATTTGGTGGTAGTCTTTCACTTTCCCTGTCTTTTAAGAGCTGAACATTGGCAGAGTGAAAAGAGGAGGGTTCTGTGCAGCCCACAGTATTGACTCAATGCAGTTGAGATCGGTTATCAAAAAAGTTACCAGAAGCATAGCTGGACTGTATCCAAAGAAATGCCCTGTTGCCAAAGTTTGTTTGTCAATTCCTGACTCAGCCACTCTGAAGCAAAATACAGAATGGTTTCATTTTGAGAAATATAAATGTGGAGGTTAAAGGTTCTCCCCTTCTTTAATGGAAGAAAAGTAGATTTGCACACTTAAATACTTAAGTGTCTGGTTCAGAGGACAGAGAAGTGGTTGAAATGTATTGTGGGACTGTAATAGGTTTGCATGTTGCCTGTGATTTGGAACACAGGTGGCTTACCTGTTTTCAAACAGCAACTGTTCTCAAAAATAAATAACAAACCCCAAAAGCCAAACCAAAAAACCCTGAAAATTACCAACCACTGAACCAAAACTGGCTAAATATGTGTCAATATAAAGACATGACTTTCAATGATTATGCAATTATAGGTAGGTTATTAGGTTATCTGATTCTTGTTTGCTGATCATCTCTGTCACAAAAATGTGAGAAATCGTAAGTAAAAGTTTGTTTAGCAATGTTAGTCTGCGCCTGGGCTTGTTTGCACATTCTCCCCCTTCATCTCAAGCTAACTTTGAAGCAGAACCTGTGAAGCCAAGCTTTAGGCTGTGTGATGGAGTCCCCCTTTGCCTTTGCAGATATTGATGAGTGTGCCTCGAACCCCTGTGCTCAGGGAGGGACCTGCATTGATGGTGTCAATGCCTTCGAGTGTATTTGTCCACAGCAGTGGATTGGAGCAACTTGCCAGCTTGGTAAGTAATTCTACAGCTTTGGAGACCACTGGAGATTATTCCTAAACAATGAATAACTCTGTGTCTCTTTGGCATGGTTTTTATTGAAGAAAATGTAGAAAATGTGTGTTATTGGTGTCTTAGCTCCTCTTTAGCAGATCTCAAAGCCAGAAGTTTCAAGTGGATCTGTAACTATTTAAGCCCCAACTCAACCTTACTTGTAATAAGTCTTTTGGAATGCCCCATAACTTTTCTGTTGCAAAGTGCAGCATTGGTGACGATAACTCCTTTTCCATGGTGGCAGAACAGTGACTAAGCTTGTGGAGGCCAGAGAGGGATTTTCCCTGACTAACAAATTGTCCTTTTGAGTTTTGGCCAAGGGAAGAGTAAGATAACATGCATGTGCTACAATGGGCAAGTGTGCATTAAAATCCTGTGGTATGTAAATGGTTTTAGTGCCCTACCAATGTTTAATGTGAGCTTCTGATGCTGGGATTGCATGGACACTTTGCTTGGTGCTGTGGTAATCTGTTTCTGGGTTTGTTCTTTATTCTATTCTTTATTTTCTCTTCTTTCACAGATGCTAATGAGTGTGAGGGGAAACCCTGTGTTAATGCTTACTCTTGCAAAAATCTCATTGGTGGATATTACTGTGACTGCATTCCAGGATGGACAGGAGTAAATTGTCATATCAGTTAGTATTTCTTTAGTATGTATGTTGACAGTAGGATGCTTTATTCTTCAGAAAAAAATATTATAAGTGATAGTTTACATACTTTAACAAGAAAAAATACCTGTTGTCAGGATTTTTCTAACTTATAGCAATGTAAATTGAAAATAGTGTTTGAAAATATATTTTGAAAGGTAATTAGTATTAAAGTGATCTTAGAGATACACTTTAATAAATATTTTGACTCTTACATGTTTCTGAATAATATATACTGATTCAATTTAAAATACTTTAAAGCTGAAATGTTTGATATTATATTGATATCTCATGTTTAGTACAATGCAGTAGAAGTATAGAATGTCATTTTCTATTGGTTATTCTCAAAAAATAAGGATCTTTTTAAGACATCAAGAATCTTTCCTTTCCATTGAAACATCTAGAAAAAAGCCTTTTTGAAAATCACTTGTTCTCCATTTTTATGCTAAACCTATACTTTACAGCTTAGTCTTGCAGTCTAAATTCTAATGCTTTGCATATTTTATCCATAGATATAAATGACTGTCATGGACAGTGCCAGAATGGAGGGACTTGCAAGGTAACTCTTGTTCACTACATTCCCTGTTGAAAATTAATCTTTGTTTGACTGGTTTTGAGTTTTATAATTTGCAATTACAGTTTGCAGGTTAAATGAGTTAAAATGTTAAAAATCTGATACTGTACTTGCAGAGTCTTGCACCCATTTCACAAAATAAAATTCTGTGGTGATACTGCTGTCTGCAAATCCAGAATACAGAAATAACTTGAAGTTTTGTGTGCCAATTTTGTCAATAAACAAAACCTTCTTCATTTGCTTCTTTTCCCTGCTCTGTGAAGGATGAAGTGAACGGATACCACTGCTTGTGCCCTCGTGGTTTCACAGGAAAAAACTGTGAGATAGAAACCAACGAGTGTGAGAGCAATCCCTGCCAGAACGGGGGCCGCTGCAAAGACCTGGTGAATGGATTCACTTGCCTGTGTTCCCAGGGGTTCTCAGGAGTCTTCTGCGAGGTGAGGGCAGTGCAGACATTACTGCAATGCTTGTCATGGACTGAATTCCTGAAAGAAATATATCTCTGGGTTTAAATGGGAGTAACCCAGGGCTGGAGCGTCACTGCCTGCCGTAGCTGTTACCTGATACTCTGAATAAGCAAATTTGTTGTGCAGCGCTGTCATAGCAGCTTGAACACTTGAATTTGCAGCCTGATAAACTGCAAGTTGTTGTATGTAGGTGTTGGCCTTCCTAAGGGTTTTAAGGCTGCAGGTATTCCTTAAGCTTTAAATGTTTTCTTTTGCAATTTGCAGGACCTTTGTCCTTTTGTTTCACTGGAGTGCTTTATGTTCTCATCCTAATAATGCTGAGGCACATAATTGAATTACTCTTCAACTAATCCTACTGCTATTGGTAGGAGTAGAATAATTATATATCAATTATTTGTATTATGTATAATGGTGATGATTAACATAATTACTAAAGGCAGGCAGATGGACAAGTATTAGCTCTTAAAACTCTGAGATCATTATAGGAACATGGAGTTCTAGTGCTTAAGGACTCAGATCTGAAATATTGAAGTCTTAGTGGTAATTCCTGAAGTAATTCATGGTGAAGATATTCCTCTTTTCTAGGGAGGACATTAGGCTTTTCAGGGTAAAATTATTTTGCATTAAGTATTCACTTTCTGGCTTTTGCTGATAGTCAAATTCATCTGGATGTTATGCTTGGTATCAAGCGGAGGCACTAGGCTAGAATTTTTTTGGATTTGCTCCAGAATTTTTTTGTAGAGGATATTGAAGTGATCTCTCTTAAACACTGAACTAATTTTATTCTATGTTATTTGCATTATTAAAGAAGTAGTGCCCTCATTTTATTCAAACTTTGAAAGGACTGTAGATACCAAACAGTTTATTCAAACTGGTGCAGCACCTAATAGCTCATGAGCTGTTTCTGCATAAGGATCATAACTTCAGTGCTCTACTCTGGGCTGATTCATACAATACTGTGTAATTAAAGTTTTAGCAAATGTGCTTGAATAATGGGGGGAGTTGGCTGCTTGCCTTGTGTTCTGCAGGAAATATCTACCATTGATTCCAGATGCTAAAGTACCAGCTACTGAACTTGCATTGGGAAGGGGAAATTTACACTAATGGAAGGAAACAAATGGAGACATCTGATAGAGGAGATCTGAGAATCTTTCTCAGACCATGGCTAATTTTTTATAGCTTGCTTTGAATGTTCTGTGTGAGAGCACGAAATGGTTTGCTAAGAATTTTCTGTTATGACTGGAATTGTATGTGCTTCTCTGAATTAAATACTTAACACCATTTGTGTTCCTTCTCCTGTGGCTAGTTTGGCGTTTTTCTCCTACTTAGCTACTGAACTGCTAAAAATAGGGATTGAAACCTCAATTGGACTTAGCTTTTCAACTTTATAGACATGAAGTTATCTTTCTCCCAAGAGAGATGTGAAGAAGGAAAAAGTAACTGGAGGGGGAGAAAAGCAGTCCTTAAGAAAAATAATTTGGAGGAAACATGTGTGATGTAAAAATGTCCCTTTTGAGGCTGCTTTGTGGATTTTGAGACCAATTTAGGGCATCACAAATCAGTGATCTTTTGTGTCAGTCTAAAGCAGAAAGCAGCAGAATTGTTTTGCCACAGCAATGTTCATGTTGAATGTTGTATTATGAAGGCAAAGTTTAAATTTTACTCTCTGGATCAGATGGTCAGATTTCAAAGTGCATTTCATGTAACTATGTGTAAAGTGGTGTAGTGATGGTATTTTTTAAAATAAGGCCTTGAGAAGCTGAGTCTAACTAGACCTACTTAGAGCAGGAGGTGGGGAGTAGCTGACCTCTAGAGGTCCCTTCCAAGCTGTGTGGTTTTATAATAAATTCTGTGTTAATTGAGATGGGAAGAGAATTTGCTCTAGGGGATGGGATTTTATTCAGGTTCTGTGCATTTTAAGTCTCTTGCAGACAGAAAGCTGACAAGTGCACTTGTGTTTAACTTGCCTTGTGGCACTTGGTACGTGGGTGTGAAGGACAGACAAGTGACTTATAATGATCCAGAGGAGTTGCAGTAAGGTGTCTCCTAATGGCTTAAGTAATTATTCACTGAGTTATTGCAAATGTGCTTATTCAGCCTCCTCCAAAGGAGTACTTTTTTAGCAGTGTCAGACATGCTTTGTATTAGGGTAGACTAAAGTAAGCTGAAGTTTCTCTGTCTTGCAGGGTGGAATGCAATATTTATGATTCATAAGCCTTAAAACTTGAGGTTCCTTGTACATTCATCTGTGTCTCTGGCAAAGCAGATAATGCTGCTTACTCCTGGGAAATGAAGCAGCTGCTGCTAACTGTGGTCTCTCTCTTACAGATGGATATTGATCTCTGTGAGCCTAACCCTTGCCAGAATGGGGCTAAATGTTATGATCTGGGAGGAGATTATTACTGTGCCTGCCCTGATGACTATGATGGAAAAAATTGTTCTCATCTCAAGGACCACTGCAAGAACAATTCTTGTAAAGGTAGCTGCTGTTGTCCATAAATCTGTCTTGGTGGTGGTACATTTAAGAAAAAAGGCATTTTGGGGAATAGTAAAGTGCAGAAATGTTTTTATTTCACTCACTTAGACTTCATAAAATAGTGAGGAAGTGCTCTTCATTTACGAAGAGCTTGATGGTGACTTATAAAATCATTATTAGTTTTATTCTTGTAAAACTTCTTTTAAAACTAAAATCTGGTTGGTGATAGAGATCATTAGTCTAAAGACCTCCCTTCTTTTTCAGTAATAGACAGCTGTACAATAGAAGTCTTCACTAACGCTACCCAAGAAGGAATCCGTTTCATTTCATCCAATGTTTGTGGGCCTCATGGACGGTGCATTAGTCAGCCAGGAGGGAATTTCACTTGTGCCTGTGACAGAGGCTTTACTGGAACATACTGTCATGAAAGTAAGTAGGAGCTCGTAAAAGATTATTCTTTTTGCTATAAATTTATTTGAAAGTTAGTGTTATGAAGCTTTACAACATAAAATAAAACATTTAGATGTCAGTGAAGTTGCAGAAGGTGCTGTTTCAGATGTACTGCTTGAAATTGTTTCTTCTGGTAGCAGTCTTTGTAGAGTAGTGGTTTGCATTTCCTCTGTGATAGAAAACTGGTTTTAGTCCAGCTTCCCTGTAAATGTGTTTGTAGCCACTACCTTTATGCACAATCTCACAAGCTACAGATTTCTCCAAAATGAGAACACAAAGAGAGGATCAGAACTTGTATTGCTGGTCTGGGTGTTTTTAAACCCCTGAATATTCTTGCCAGGTAAGTGTAATGCTCTGGTTGGACTTGACTTGTTATATGTGAGACAATACAGCCAGAAACCCTATCAGGCTTGAAAACAGATGTTTGAGCTTTTTTTTTTGCATGTACAAATGCAGCAATAACTCTGTGCTGCTTTTCCTAGAAACACAAATGTAGATCAAACCTCTGAGTAGGTGAAAACAGCTTGGAGCAATAATTGTTGACTTTTTGTTGCAGATATCAATGACTGTCTTGGGAAACCTTGCAAAAATGGTGGGACATGTATTGATGAAGTTGATTCATTTAGATGTTTCTGCTCAAGTGGCTGGGAAGGAGAGCTGTGTGACACAAGTGAGTACTGCTCAGTGTTGCAGGGCCAAATGATGCAGCCTTGTTGTAACAGAGATGGTTGGCATGTGCTTAATAATGGGGTAGTTTCTCTGTTCCATAATTGTTTTATTTGCAGAAGCATTTTCAGAAATACCTTTAGGTAGCTGCTCCAAAAGCCTCAGCTCCTTTACTAGGAGCAGAATCTGATTCTTTGGTATAGTTCAGCATTTATTTCAGGAGGAGAAAACTTTTTGTCCTGGGGACAGGCAAGAGTGCTGGCCAGGAAGTGAACTGGGCCAGTTCATGGTTAAGACACCTCAGAGGAAACTGCAGTTGTTTCTTTTTCTGCTCTGAACGAAGCCTGTTCTAAAACATGATGGCAAGGACTTGCTGAGACTTAATACAGGACATGCATCAGTTAAGATGTGAAATACATTCTGAGCAGCTTTTGGCAGCCATTGCTGTCAGAAGAGCCTTTTGTGTGGTCTGGATGAAGTTTGTTCTGGAATAGTTATGTTCCCCCTATTAAAATGTTTGTTTCAAGTGAAAGGACCTTTCTCTAAAATCCATAATTGTGTAAGTATGTCTAATGTGTGCACATATGTATGTATGTGGTTAAGCCACCTCTAATGGCTGTAAATCTGTATTTTAAAACAGAACAAAGGAGCTTTAGCTGGCTCTCTCATCTCCCAGCATGTCCTGTGCTGGGGCACCTTTTCAGGACTTTGTGGTCCCTACTGGAAAGCTCTTTCTGAAGTTCAGAGTACAGCTGTTTGTAAAAACCAAGCTACTTTTGGTGCTGTACTGGGAAGCCATACTGAATGCTCCTAAGCTGTCAGAAAGTCATAATTCATGTTGTTCTGTATTAAATCAAAGTCTTTTCCTTGCTTGTATAAAGATAACTTCATAATAATGAGGATTGCTGTCTCCCTTGGTAGTACAAAATGTATTTTCTTTATAAAGAAGTGGTTTTTTTCTGTTTTCTCATGGCCTTGGCCGAGCTAGATCATCTAATTTGAATAACTTTTTTTTTAGATTTCAATGACTGTTCTCCTAACCCATGTCACAACGGTGGCCAATGCATTGATTTGGTAAATGACTTCTATTGTGAGTGCAAGAATGACTGGAAAGGCAAAACTTGTCACTCACGTAAGTGTTCCTCGCTTTGATCTTTAGAGTACCCAAAGATTTATTTTCTTCTCGTGGGACTGGAGTTCCTGAAATTTAAAATGAAACAATCACAGTGGAAAAAATAGGTGCACTTTCCTTACCCCTTCCAGTTTCCCAGTCACAAAATGGAACATTTAAAAAATTTATTCCTTCATGTAGTGAAACAGTTTCGTGAGAGATGTCCTTAGCATCCATTCTTTGGGTTGTTTATTGTAATACAGCAAGCAGAACAATGTGTTTCTGATACTGGTGCACTTAAATATGAAGTCTCTTTAATTTTGTTATTAAGAAGTACCTGTTTCTAACATTCAGCAAGACCAGTAGAAGTTAAAACTGCTTTGTTGTGCTGTGTAGGTGAATACCAGTGTGATGCCAACACTTGCAGTAATGGTGGGACATGCTATGATGATGGGGACACATTCCGCTGCTCGTGTCCTCCAGAGTGGATAGGAAGTACTTGCAACACTGGTAAGCTTTTAAAATTGTCTACAGATGAAGCAGAGAAATGTTTAAATAAACAACTGTTTAGTAAATACACACACTGTTCTGGCTGGCCAGTTCAAAGCTGTTCCAGTTGGGTGGTGACTGAAATTTAAATAATTTCTTCCACTCACCTGACATGATACTGATTTTTAGGAAGCTGTTCTCCTATGGCTGCTTATATTGTCTTTTCCATAGCTTCTCTCCTCAGCAGTTTTGCAAAACTTGGACTTGTCTTGACTTTTCTATTGATCTTTAGAGGCCCTCTATAAAGATTTTCCTGGGAATTTATTGCAGAGTCCCAAGGTTTGTGACCATTAGGTGTAATCCCTGCTGTAGGCAACTACTTGATTTTTTAATTTTTTTTTCCTTTGGAGACTGAATGTAGTATCTGTGGTGCATCTTTCTGAGAATGAAACTTCCATTGTGATCAGGAAGTTGAATGAAGATAATTTAATAGAGTTTTTCTACTTTTTTAGATACAATTGCAGCTTTTAACCAAAACTTGAGCTTTAAATACTTGTATTTTATTGCAAAGAAAATCTCACGGCCTGGTTAAAGAAAAACTCACTGCCAAAGTAATAATTTAGCAGTACTTGAAGAATGCTTGCACAAATGGGGCAGAAAGGAGGTAATTCCTCTTTATTAAAATTTCATGGTTCAGTTAAACAATTGAATTGGGACCATGGTGAAAATGGATGAGAGACTGTCATGTGATTGAGTATTTCTGGATTTTATTTTTTTTGTAAGTTTTTAACTGTTGACTTAAATGCTGTTTAGGATTGTGACACTAACATACCTAGATGATAGGTACTCTTTGTTTTCTGGGCTAACAGACACTTTTTCTGTTTTCAAAGCTAAAAACAGCAGCTGTATTCTGAACCCCTGCATGAACGGTGGGACGTGTGTTGGCAGCGGGGATTCCTTCTCGTGCATCTGCAAGGAAGGATGGGAAGGACGCACATGCACACAGAGTAAGGCTTTCCTCCTCCTTCCCCTGCATCCCCCTGGGATATTGGGAGTGTCTGGCAGAGAGCTGTTAACTGAAACAAAGCAAGTTTATGGGGTTCATGTGCCAAAATATCTGAATCATTCAGAGTGGGAGGTAGGTAAAGAAGACGATGCTCGAGTAATGAATGGAGAGTTTGTCGTGCTGCTTTTTGCATCCAGTCTCTGCCAAAATAACACTCTCGACGTTCTATAAAAATATAATTTTGGAAATGTGTGCAGAGCAGAAAAAATACTCACAGAAATAATTTTAATAATGAAGAGTATCTGGAAGGCAGGCAGTAGTGTATAAGCTATTTTCTCTGAGGATTGCAGTTAAGTACTTCGACATACCAAAACAATGAATTGGCTAGGTGGAGTAAAGCCTGCAACCTTGATTTTTATTTTTTCCCCCAAGGTGTGACTTTGGGAGTGGGAGGGAAACTCTAAATTTGAGTTCTGTTTTTATGCTGCCTACTGTTGATATATATGACAATTGAACTTTTTTTTCAAGTGTGGAAGAAAACACTCATTTCTGTATATTTCTTTATTTTTCTTTATTTATCAAATATAGTGGCTTCTGAACTATAGTGTTATATTTTAGAAAATAAGTTGTGCCACTATTTACACTAGACAATATTCTTTTTTCTAGATACCAATGACTGCAACCCTCATCCATGGTAAGTACATGAACTCCAGTCCTGTACCTATTGTGAAAATACAAATGAGCACAGTAATATGGATTTACATTACAGATTAGAACTAATTTTACTCTAAAATAATTGAAGCCAGCCTCTGTAAAATATCTTCTAACCATTTTTTTTGCTGTGCCATATTCCTTGACAGCACCAAAGACCACAAAACAAGCTGAGTTGATTCATGTATGAACAAATAAAGTATTTCAGTGTAGTCTTCATGGTGGAACTGACCAGTAAATTACAATGATAGGAAGTGAACTACATACAATAAAATTTGAAGTATTTGTAATTGGGTAGAGTAAAAAATGAGAAATCAAAACCTGTTAGTTTACCATAAATAATTTTAAATAATATAAAAATGTCCTGTTGGACCAATTACTATGTATAAACATTTTTAAAAACAAAACTGAATTTTTGGGAGAGAAAATGGGAATGTTTTAAGTACAGAGGCTGCTATTTGTGATTGAAGAGGGAAAAAACTGATGTGGATAAAACAATCTGCCTTATCTTTCTCAGTTATCTGCTCTGATGCCATCTTCTGTGCTTCATGTATTAAAAAAGCAATTAAATTTAGAAAACCTTGGACTTTCTTTGAATTCCCTTGAAAGTGCTGTTTTACCTCCCTGAGTTCTGTGGATGTGCTTCCTCATGCATCTGTAGGATGCTGCTGTTTAGCTGCAGACTTGCTAAGCAATATTGTTTACCCAGCTTTATGCTTTTGCTCTTGATAGATATAAATTGTCCCCCCAAAGAGCAGCAGAAGCTTTAATTAACAGAGCTTTAATTGACCAATGAAGCAATGTAGATGGCTTGTTAAGCACCTTTTTTATTCACAGTTACAACGGAGGGATCTGTGTCGATGGAGTGAACTGGTTCCGATGTGAATGCGCCCCTGGCTTTGCTGGTCCTGACTGCAGAATCAGTAAGTACCTGGCTGGTTGTACCACTCTGCACAAATTGGAAAGAACACCTGGTGAGCCTTTTTACATTAGCTCAGCTGAATTCCAAATTATGAAGCAGAAGCCACCTGTTAGCCAGGTATTGATACCTTGTAAATAATAGCAGGTTATGGTCTGTTACTCATTTCATTAAATGGCACTGAAATGAGTTGGCTTAAATCATGCTTAAAGACTTGATTGCTGGATTTTCTTGGATAATTCTGAGGTTTCTGGGGTGCTGGTTCATAGAAGCCTAAATTTTCAATATTTCTCTGTTGATAAATATCTTGTTGGTAAAGATGACATATATCTGAATGTGTTCCACCTAATGTAAGAAACCAGAATGCACTGAGACATTCCAAATGGAAACAAAAACATTTGCTGGCACATGAATAGCAGAAGTATGATAAAGGTCTTTCAAAGCTAGAAAACAAACCTGTTACACTGCAATTATTCTGAAGGGTGGAGGCCAAAAAGAAGGAGAAAAAAACAGACCCTAAAAGTATTTTGAAGTGTTGTGGAACAAGCTGGTGGGGGGGGGGGGGGGGTTGTTGTTTGGTTGGTTTTGTCTTTTTGAAGGAATTTTACCATTTTAACTTTAATGGATATATACCTTTTTTTTTTTTTTTTCCTTTCTGCTTTGGAAGCTCAGACTTTGTATATTCTGTAGCCTCAAGGCTTCTGGGCTTGGTCCTTCCACTCCATCAGTATAGTGATGTGCTTTCAAGTTGAGACTTCATCCTCATTCTGGAATAGAGCAAACAAGCCAGCGCTTCTGGGTGGAGGGCAGCACTTGTGGAAGCATCAGCTCAGTGGTGTCTCAGTTCAGAACCAGGCATGGCAATCATTGTATGTCTAGATCCAGATACCCAGAAAGGGATATTGAGTTCTCCTTGCCTGTTCCTTTTTCTCTTAAGGCTAGGATGTCACAAATACAAATACTGTGCATTTGTAATGGAACTGCAGGCATTTTTTTACTTGTTTAGACTGGTATAGATGGAAGGAATAGCTCTGAAAAAAGTCTTTTGTGGCTGATTCAGAAACAGAGTTAAACCACCTTTTTTCTCCAGCATACAGAGGCTGGAGAATCTTAAACCTATGTAGTGTGAAGACAGGAAAGAGTTGAAGTTTGGATCTTAGTGCACTTTTGAAGGAAGCTAAAATTGAACCCAAACCCCTCCCATATCTGTTGGATTGTTGTACATTGCCTACAAGTGTAGCAATCTCACTATTGCCATTTTTCATGTTCATTTTCAAAGTCCTGTACTTTAAAATAAGGTGATACTGTGTATTGGATCAGAAGTGGTGTTTAAACAGGTTCTCTCTGGGGTTGGAAAGGGCATTCATACTCAATGGAAGAAAACTTTGAAAAGATGCTTTGGAAGAGAGATGCTTCTGGTTGAAAATTAAGCAGTTGGTGCCTGTAGCTCACAACTTGATGAGCTGGTTTCTGTTGCATAAATCAGTATTGGTCACTTCCCCAGGATAACAAATGACACATTGCTGTCCCTCTGAATGGACCATGCTTCCCTGCCTTTTCCCATTGGTTTCTGTGGCTAAGCCTCTGAATCTTTGAAGGGTTTTCTAAAGAGGCTTTTATGCTAAGTATCTACGTATTAAATTAATGTACTCACTATTTCAAGGTTATTAATGTTCATCAAATGTGTGTTACAAACTAAACTGTTACTCTTCTGCCTTTTGGTCAGTTGTATTGCAGCAAGTCACTTCTTTGAGCATTGTTGAGCAAGATCATTGTTCAGCTCTTGCCCTCTGATAACTTCATGAAAACACATGCTTTTTTTGTGTGAAGCCTAAATGTCTGAGATTGGTGCCAGAACAGGATGTGGGACTTGTTCTGTAGCTGAATGTGGACAAGGCGTTAACACCTTCAGCTGTCCAACACCTCTGCTCTGTGAGATGAGTCAGCATATGACTGCTGTTTTGATTACCAGAACTTCAATTAGGCTGCAATTATGAGAAATCTGGTGCAGGGTATTGCTGAAATGGCAGAACTGTTTAATTACAAGATTAATTCTGTAACCACGCTGTCCTTTGCTTTTACAGAAAGAAGGTACTGTTAGATTACACCTCAGTAAATTATTAATTACAATGTCCTGTGTCCTTATCACTGAGTTTTACTGTTTTCTGTCCAGATATTGATGAATGCCAGTCTTCTCCTTGTGGGTATGGTGCCACCTGTATAGATGAAATAAATGGATACCGATGCACTTGTCCTCCTGGAAGAATTGGTCCTAGATGCCAAGAAGGTATTCTGATAGCTGCTATCAACCTTTACCCAAAACACAACAGGGTACAATGTAGCCAGTATAAAGTTTATACAATAGTCTGATATGTAAGGAATAGTAGCTAATATTTTTAATTTAAATTTGTATAGTATTTATTATATAACTTGAAGAGGTGAAGTATCTGTGCTTTTTGGGTTGTTTTTTCTCTTTAGTGATTGGAATTGGAAAGCCTTGCTGGCTGAAAGGAATGACCTTTCCCCATGGCAGCCGGTGGGAACAGGAGTGCAACAGCTGCCACTGTTTGGATGGACATATTGACTGCACCAAGGTAGGCATTTTGGCCTATTTTCTTAAATTTCTGTGGCTGAGATAAACTCATTGTTCTTCATGCACCAGTTAGTCTTTGTCTCCTCTAAATTTCCTTTGTTTTGTTTTTTTTTTTTTTTGTTTTAAGTGACTTCCTGTAAAAGTAGTTATGGATTGTCTTTGATATCATAAGTTACTATCCTGCTGTCAACCTGCTAGAACAGACTCTCTAGACTACTTGTTGCAGAAAATAGATATGAGCTGGAATAAAGGATAAATAAATCACATTGCTGAAACTTCGTAAACACAGTTTTAGAACTCCTAATTTACTGAAATATGAGTTCCAAGATAGAGGACATGTAGGAAGAAATTTTTCACTGAGTATTAACTGCCTTTTTGTATTGTTCTTCAGTAGCTTTATGAATTGAGAGCTTTCAACCTTTGTATGTTTAGTGTGAACTAGATCCTAGTGGTTTTGTGACTGAGGAAAAGACCTAAATGCAGTTTGAACATGTACCTTAAATTCAACTCATCCATGTGTGGTATTTGATTTCTTCCATGTGTTATGGAACACTTGCAGACAACTGTGCTTTAAGAAATCCCTAAGTTCCTAAATAGCTGTGCAGTACTATGTAGGCTCTTAAAGGCTTTGTGGAATTGTAGAATATCTTGAGTTGGAAGGGATCCCCATGGATCATCCAAGTCCAGTTCCTGGAATGGAGCTGTGTTTGGAAATTGCTGCACCCCAGTAATTTGTGGGTACCAGCAAACTGTTACCTTTTGGGAGCATGGTTGGAGTGGTTGTGCTTATCACCAGTGTGCATCATCTCTTAACATATTCTGCATTCTCTGGCAGGGTCTCAGTTATGAATATTGAAGAAATTATTCTTTATGTTGATATTGCTCTTTCTATATTGTAGAAGCTCAGAGGACTAAATTAAAATAAATGCCTTAATTTCTGTATAACTCAGTTAAGTGGGACAAATCTATAAACTTCAAGGAGATATGCCCATTCAGTGGTTTCTCAGATTATCTTTGCACAGATTTTTACTCTTGTGTCTGTACTAAATGTCCTCATTTTGTGGAAGAGCAGATCCATCTGCTAATAGGACTACAGCATTATCAAAGACAGATATTTTTCTGTGTGAATTGGATTGGATTTATTTGGAATTATGTGGATTTGATGCATGAGAGCAACTACCTGTAACAGTGCTTCATTCTTTTTATTTCCTAGGTGTGGTGTGGAAAAAAGCCTTGTCTGTTACACAAATACTGGGATAATTCCAATAACCAGTGTCCCATGGGTCAAGAATGCCAGGAGAAATATATGAAATGCTTTCAGCCACCATGCACAGACTGGGGAGAATGCAGTTCCTCTGAACCTCTGCCTATCAATATCAAGTGTCTGCCTAATTCTGGGTACTTGGACAATGACTGTGCTAGAATTACTTTAATTTTTAATGGAGACAAAGTCCCCCAGGTGAGAATGGAATTCTTAATGAAGTGTGGCAATATATGTAGGGATCTATTCTATGTCAGAGCATGCAAGATTAAGGTTTCTAGTATGACTCCTTGCTATTATAAGCATGGAAATTTTATTACTAGACTCCTGCTGCTTTTAATTGAGCTTTGTCTAAAGGGTGAGGCAAAATTTGGGTTTGTACTGAATATTCCATCTTCTTGAGTCTTGAAGAACTACTTACATTTCAAGCTCAGACTGTACTAACATAATCATGCAAGCTCAGTTTTTTGCCCTTCAGTCAAAACCCTGTTCTTCACTTTTCTGCCCTCTCTTGCTCCCCTCTTTGCTGTCTTCATCAGTTCTTAGCGACTGCAAGAACTCTGAAGATCTTTGTTTTTACATGCTATTTTATACTTGAACTAAAATCACACAATCTCCCTTGCTTCTAACAGGGCACTACAACAGAAAATATCTGTTCTGAAATCCGGTATTTACCAGCTACTAGGACTGTTTCTAGGGACAGAACTCTGATAATATTGTGTGATCCATCTTACTCCACAGAGAATGCAGTGGAAGTTGCTATTGTAAGTATGAGACCTGTGTGTATACATATATATATATACAAATGTTTTCTTATTAGTTTTTACTGGGGAAGAAGTTGTTCAAACTTGTTTCACTTGAATGCAGGTGGACCAATCTGTGGCCTGGTCTTGGCTGCAAAGCAATTTTGTGATCTCACAATTTCCTACCCTGCCAGAGAGCTGAAACTGCAAGTTTTGTTAATGACAGATGGCTACTACAAGCTGATAATAAATTACTTCAAAGACCAGTTCGGCCCAAATTAGTGAACAGGTGCCTACTTGTTCTGTCAGAAATCTTGGGCTCTTGACCTTCTCAGTAAGGAGATATGGTTACAGGTGGCTGGATTGTTCTTGTGAAGAGGTTTCTGCTGTGCATTTAGTGTATGGCTGCTTCATAAAGCATACTTCGTAATGGCTGCTACCTTTAAACATAAGGTACTAAGTGGAAGAAGGTGAAAGTCAAGTAGATGAAAGTAACTTTTGCCCTAATTAACTAAAGACTTATTTTAGATGCATTTACAGCTCAATCCCTTCCATAGCTTAGTTTTCAAGCAAGAGTTAATCTTCATGGTAAATGTTTATCCAGGCAGAAGCTGGACTGTATGTGTCTGCTAGTACTGTAAAGAACATGCTGAGCCATGATGCAGGGACCAGAGTGTATGGTATAAATAGAGCAGACTGTTATTAGCCCAAGCTTCTATCTAGATAATCCACATGTCTTGAACTGCTCCAAACTATGACTAAGTTTAGCTCATCGGTTTAAGTAACATGGAAGTCGCTGCCTATGCTTTGAGGTATGTTAAATTAACAAGTAGGTGTGCTACCCACCAAGTCTGACACTGCATCTGCAGTTTGGGGAGAGCCAGCCATGCTGTTGCTGTGGTAAACTTTTACAGAACTGTTTGTAGCTACTGTCAGGCAAATTCAACTGAGTGAACTCAATTAAAATGTTGCTAGATTTAAAAAGTACACTTCCATGGTTAGGTGACTGCAATAACTTCTTGCTTTCCCCCTTCACTCCCTTTAGTCCTTTGTCCCACACCGAGATGAACAAGATAACAGCCTCATTCAGAATGCTGCTAACACAATAGTCAATGCCATCACCAAGCGACAGAACAGCACGGTCATGCTGGCAGTAACTGAAGTCAAAGTGGAGACCATCGTTGTTGGGAATTCATCATCAGGTAAGGTTCCAGTGCATACCTCCTCTGTGGTGTGTTTTTTGTTCCCCTGCTCTCAGACTTTTCTTATCTTTCTTTACATATTGGAGAAAATTATCCACTGGGTTGTGTTTTTAGTTGCTGTTACTAACTGAAGAGAAAGCACCTTTGAGATCAAGATTCTGTGCCTGTGTGCTCATTTAAACTTAACCTCATCCCTAAGTGACATGCTCAGATACTCTTGCCATGGTTTTGGCTTTGACTTCCAGCCCAAGCACACCTTTCATAAGATCAGCAGTTGTTGTGTGCAATTCCAAGCCTGTCCAATTCTCCTACATTAACCTTGAACCAGCCTCAGCCCTTGATGCTGCTGCACTGAGGCTGTGAGGAAATGAAAATTCGGGGAGAGAGAAGGTGTGGTGTGATACAATCTCTTCTGAAGTGTTCATGTGCTATTTATTTACCTTAACAAGAGTTAAAGATGTCTAGTTTCTTCCAATACTTGGCCATGATGTAAAACTTCGCTCTCTTTTTCAACATGTGTTTCTCACTAGTGCACAGCTGGCTTGAAATGTAGCATTCATTCCTCTTTAAGAGGATATGGTGTGATTGGAGAGCTTTATCTCCAAGAGCTGTGCCAAACTGAGTTGTTGGAGGTTTTGCATACTTGTGTTCCTGCCTGGGGGAGGCAGGAGATGGGCTTGTGGAAGACCACTGGTAGGCTCAAGTTCAACCAAGCCCCAGAGTGAAAATCTTACAATGGTAGGAGGCTCTCCCAGCTTTTTCCTAGACCTCCCCAACATAATCTTCTGGAAGATCTTCCATCCATAGCCTAAACAATTGCCTGGTTCCACTTCCCTTGTATTTTCCTTCTAGGAAATGCCTTTCATCTGTTAAAGTCTTGGCAAATGCACTGTTTCCTCAGCTCTCCTGAAGGAGTGTGCTTGCCTTAAACAGCAGTTGGGTAGGAGATAAGAATTTGAGCTGGGATTTTGGCATGCCTCAGCCCTCTGGCTTTTCTGATTGCTTATTAAATTCTAGGGCTAAAGGGCTGCAGATTACTTTGCCTCCCACCTCAATGACATTTAAAGAGTCTCCCAAAACAGTGAATTAATTTGGGTCCTCTTGCAAAATGGTTTCCAGACTCCTCATTTTAACATGGGTGCTCAGTATTGACCACTAGCCCTTAGTTCTTAAGTGGAGTTGTTATGAAGCAAACTGTAACCTGTTTTGGGATTTTATTTATTTACTGCTGCCCCTTAATTGGTTGAGGTGGGTGAAAAGCTATCAGAAAATGTGCTTGAGAGCCTATGTGTTGAGAATCTCATTTCTGTGGGGTGCTCAAGTGTCTAGGTGGAGCTGATAATTTAGATGCTTCATTGGCTTCTCTAGCTTTAAGAAAAAGTAGTCTGAATTTAGAATCTCTATGCCAAAAATTCTGGATAAAGAACCTGTTATTAAGTGAACTTGGATCCATGGTCATATGATGAAGTAATAGATGTGATAGCAGTGAGAATGCAAGCTTTGTGTTCTAATCTTGGAGAAACGGTAATAAAGAGCTTCTTTTTCTTTGAAGTATTTCTCCCATTCATGATTTAATGTTAGGTTGCTTATGAAAAATCAGGAGAGAATAGCAGTTACTCATGTGAGTGCAACCCTTCCCATAACTGTTAAAATACAATTTTGAGATCCCTTGAGGCCAGCCATGTTGGCAGTGTACTCACCTTCCTGTACCAAAAGGAAATGTTTGAGAATGTGTCACATTCCACTAAGAATGTGCTCAGAAGGCACTTGAACATTGGAGGGAAGGACTGTGGTGTTGAAACATTGGTTGTTTTTGTATAGTCATTTCCAGGTTATTCTGTAAGCAGATATTGTAAAACTGCTGAGGGAATTTGTTTGGATCAGGCATTGGAGTGGTGGGTTGACAGCATTTGTCTGCAGAGCTGTTGAACAGCCCTGTTGCTCTCTATAAAAACAAAGCACCTCATCTGTTGTTGCCCCTCACCATGTGTGAGCTTTTGCTTATCAAGAACAGAAAAGAGCTGTTATTCTCTCCTAGCTGTACAGCTCTTGAGGAAGGGGGGCAGAAGAAATCCAAATATACATAAAATTTTCAGAAATATTTTCCTAGAGAAATAATCTGTGTCTGTGTGGCTGGGAGATCACTATAGTGGGATTTGGATTGAGCAATTGCTTTTCTCCACTCTCTCAACAAACAACTTTTGTTTGTTCATTGAGCAGTGAAGACTCTTCTCCCTAGGGCAAATATTCTGGTATTTCATCCTGAGGTAGAACAGGAACTTGCTAAAGAATCCATGATCAATTTGGTTATGTAGCCCTAACCTGGATGTTTTTGGAGATCATTGATACATAAATGTCTGTAGATGCTGATGGTAAATGACTGATGATAAATGCAGGTGCAAGTGCCAGTACTTCAGAGCAACTTAGGTGCACAGTACTCCATTGTCTGCCTCCTGCTAGGATAGGATTTTTCTTAGAACAAATTAGCAGGATGACTCAGGTTTTCTCGACCAACTTTGCATATGTGCTAGAGAAGGATGCTACTTAACAAAACCAGTTTGTCTGTTGGAGAGGACAAAAGATTTCAAATGGAACTTTCCTCCCTCATCATTAGTCATGTAAAACTAAACTAGTAAAGAGCACTTTCAAATAGACCTGGTGCATTCAGGTAGTTGTTATTGTGCTATAAAAATATCTTAATTCCTTTATCTTAAAAATGGTTCAGGGGATCACCTGTAGTCAAGTATGGATCCTTTTCTTGCAAATGTCCAGTGCTGTATATCTTGTTCTGTTAACACAAGACTTTATTTCTTTCCATTTGCCCTCCAGATTATTTGGTTCCAATTCTTTGTGCGGTGTTTAGCATTGTGTGGCTGACTTGTATCATCATCTGCGTGTGGTGGACTCGGAAGAGGAGAAAAGAGAGAGAGAGAAGCCGTCCTCCCAGAGAAGAGGGTGCCAATAACCAGTGGGCACCTTTAAATCCCATAAGAAATCCTATAGACAGATCTTACAGTAACAAAGACATTCGTTATGAATGCAAAAACTTCATATCTCCTCAAAAGAGAACTTGTGATGTGGTGGAGGAGTATGTAGAGTATGAGGAAGAGGAGGATGAAGAGGAGGAAAGAGATGAGGAAATGGACAAATTCCTCTCTCACAAACTCGCAAAGCCTTTGCCGACAAAGGTGTCTGACACATCAGAGAGCAGTCCAGTAAAGAAATCCCACCAAATAGGCAAAATGGACAACAGATCTGTAAAAAATGTGAATGCATCAAACTTTGAAGGCAGTAGAGACTAACCTGTATTTGGGATGTGGGCAGACTGCGCCTGCGCTTGCTGGGGAGGGGAAAAATTGACATCTCCACTTTGCATCAAGGACTAAAAATATCTGGAGTCAAATGTTCATAGTTTCTTTATTTTGCGTAAAAAAATAAATAAAAATAATAAATAAAATTTATTTTGTTTCTTTAGCCTTGTATAAATTATTCAATGACTGTCAGATGAAAAAAAAAATGAGTAATCTTTGATAGTTGCTATTTTTGTAAAGTTTACTTATAATACACTCGCTGTGTGGCAGAGGAGAGGTTGTATTTTCAATATGTGTAAAGTTTATTACAAAAGACTGTACACTGTTTACAGAATGTATTTCTTTTTATTACTTGCTCTAATTTAATGGTGGCTTTAAAACCTCCTGGTTGAGGAAATTGTGTGAACTTTAAACTGCTTTCTTGACTTTGAATCTCTATTAATGGCAGCTCACTGCACTTGTTACGTTAGTAGCTTCTGTAAGATTTTTTCCAAATTTGCCTTACACACTTTGTAATAGGAACAAAAAAAAATTATAGAGATCTTTCAACTGTGGTTTAAAAGTGGCCTTTTTATTTCTGTTGAATTACTTTAGAATTGCAGTATTGAAGCATGTGACAAGTGCCTTGAGATTAAACTTTTTCTATAGCAACTGTCAAAGACTGCCATATCAATATAGTAAAATTGTGAGAACTCTAGGTTCCCCAACTGACACAGTTTATTTTCTAATAGTGAAAGTGCTTTTTTTGTAAATATGTACATATTAAATGAATCACTCTGTATATTTGATTTAATAAGTTAAATATTTTGGTCTTTTTTTTTTTTTTTACATGTCATTCCTTTTAATTTATGTTGCAGAAAAGGAGGTTCTATGGCAGTTTATAAGACTTTTTTTTGGTATTATGTCCAGATTAGAAAATGATGTTAATACAATCAATGTTAGGAATCTGTTGGTCATTTGTATTTACATAGGAGCATAACCACTTACGTGTAAATAGATCCAGAAATGTTTGTTTATCCCCATGTTCAGCCCATCTCAAGAACACTAACGGGTGCATCTACTGTACAGTACCAACATAGAGAGGCATTGTTTTTTCTTTTGTGAATATGTTAATTACATGTGGTATTACTTTTTTGCGTTTAAATACAGGCCTAATGAAGGGAACAATATTTTCCTCAGTCTTGTTTCTGTTGTGCTTTATTCATCTTTCGCTCTAAAGGAAAAAGGTTGGCAAGCTCAGAGGATGGGAGTACCTCAGTAGAAATGGTTAAATGTTTTGGAAGGCTTATGCTTTTTTTTTTTTTTTTTAAGGCTTTTATTATTTCTGTTAACTGGGCAGACTATAAGTTTATTTTAATTACTGAAGAAGCATAACACTACATACACCTAGTTACCCTACCACTGAGAGGAACGGATGTCTGAGAGTGTAAACTCTGGCCCACGAACAATGTAAACATTAATGTTTTGAAACCAGTTATTTTATACAGGAATGCAGGATTTGCTTTGCAGGATCATCTGTTTTAGTACATTTTTTTTGACATGTTCTTAAAAAAAAAACCTTTCAGAAAAGAAACTATTTATTAAAGCATTTTATAATGATGTTTGTTGTAACTTTTTTACTTGTGCTAAATATTCAAAACTTATTTTGATAACCTGGTTAGGAGTTAGTTTAGAAAAGGGTACTATCCTTCTCATGTTCCCCAGTATAATCCTGAGTATTTAAACCAAAAACACTTTTTTTCTGCTACTCTTGTAACTTTTTGTACTGTAATGCTGCTGTCTTCCATAATCTAATAAAATGATTCCCTCATTGTGTGTAAGATACTTCAGATTGTTGTTTGCTTTCTAAGCTCTTGGAGCTCAGCTGTGGCCAGGCTAAAGAGAGGAGGAGTGAAAGTCCAGGTTTAATTCCCAGTACTTCCCATAACCCGAGTGCAGCACTGAACTCCAACACTTGCTGAGCCATGGGCAGCTGTGGAGGAGGTGCTGTCCCCTGGGCCTCGGGGACACCTCCAGCTCTCCCTGCAGAGCACAGGGCTGTGTTTGGCTGCCAGCAGTCGGACTGGATGGTCCCTGTGGGCACCATCCAGCTCGGGATGTTCTGTGTGTTCCACATGCCTGTTCTGCAGTGATTCTCCTCCTGGCTGCTCAGTGAAGCCTTCTCTGAGCAGGGCTTGGCCTCCTGGGTGAGCAGAGGGCTGGCTGAGCATGCAGGGGCCTGAGCAGGTGTCCTTTCCCAATTGAGTTGGATTTTGAAGTAATTCCTTTCTCTACTGTGCAGCCATTCTGAGTTTTTACATGTCATGCTCCAATCTCAGCTGAGGTCTATTCCTGTTTCTCTAACAATTCCTTTGTATATGATATTTTACATAGTAAAAGATGAAATCCTGTATGATAATATGGAATATAAAACTGATTTTTTCCTAGTAGCTATCATCATTTGAGAGAGAATTCTAGATTCTAGCAAAGGTTTTATTTTAGTCGTCATACAGCTGCTTTTTATTGCTTTTTCTTGGAGTATTTGCTTGTCTTCATTGTTACAGAAACAACTCTCAGCTAACTCAGTCCTCAAAATCTAATTCTGTTATCTTTCTCAAAAGAAGAAATAGATTTATATATGTTTGGAATAAGGTCACTGCTATTCTGTCATCTGGTCATGAGCTGTCTGACTGCTCCCAGAGATGTTAATTCTGCTTCTTCCCAGTGCTGAAGTAGCAAGGGGGCACACCCGTGGTCATCACCCACTGTTGAAACAAAGGGACTGATCCTATGTCCAGAAGTTGTTCCTCTGAGGATTCTCAAAAAAAACACAGGCAAATGTTAAATTTTGTAGTGCTCTTTCCCTGCCAAAACCAAGAATGATTTGATGCCTCCTTGATGTGATGAGTGAGTTATGTGCACTGAGATACGTGAAACGAGATTAATAAGTTTAGGAGGATAAATGAACAAAAAGTAAACTGACTTCCACAAATTAACCTTGATCAATTTTATGCAGATCTTATTTCTATGCTGCTCTTAAATTACTTGTATGTCTCCACATGCCTCATCTCACCTTATTCAGTAGTTTTGTTTCATCTTGATTTATTTTTACAGATGTTGCTCTTGCATCTCAGCTTCTTGCTGATGCACATGTGCTAAGCATTATGGTGCAGCCAGAATCCTCTCTGTTACAAGAACTACATAATGAGGCACACTAATAAATGCACTCTTGTGATTTTTCTAAGCCATGAGTAGTTCTGGGTTAATTTTTCTTCCCTGATACTCTTTCCAAGACCTGATGTTAACCTGAAACACCTGCTGAGCTCAATTTTTCTTTTGGCCATTTGCTGTTGTCTGGTTTGTTCTCCAGCAGGCCATGTAATTATTACCTTTCAGATCAGACTTTGCTTGCATGGCAAGTTAATTTATCCAGCAAAATAACTCACTCTGCCCATACCTTTTCAAGAACAAGCTAAGGGTGGGAAGGCATTTCAGTCACTGCCCTGAAAGCTGCAGAGGAGATCAGTTGTAGTTCTACATGTGGGGAAACTTAAAGGGATGGGGTTAGCGTGTAACAAATTTGCAGAGGAATTTGTGTTAGAGATATGTGTGAGTGAATTAAATTCTCTCATTGTTACTGAGTGCTGGTGGGCTGTCCTAGTGCTTTGGATGCACTGGAGAAAGGATGAACCTGAAGAACAGTTCAAGTAGCTTGTGAGCTGCCCTGGGCAGCCTAGGAGTGACCTTTAGGAGGTTTCTTGTGTCTGAGAGTAGAAGTTGTCTTTGCTCTTCCTCTGTTCTCAGCACCAAGGCTGGTGCTTGTATCAAGCTCATATTATTGCTCTTGCTGTGAAAAAATTATGTGACTCTCTGACCTGCTCTGTTCAGTGCTGCAAAGCAGTCCCTGACTAGCCCTGTGTTCTCTTTACCTCACAGGTGGTGAGGTAAAGAAAGGGCTTATAAAACAGCAAAGGAACAAAGGTCCCCTTAAGAGATTGCTAAATCCTTCCCAAGTCCATCCTTGTTTTTCTATGAATATGTGGAACTCTTTGCTTTTGCACTGTATATATGATGCTCTGTATACTTTTTCAGTGTGACAGGGGCTTAATCTAAGTGCAAAAGTGTCTCTTCTTCAACCACTCGATTGTAAACACGTGCTTGCAATCAAAAGTTTATAAATGAACGCCGTAGGTAATATTCCAAAATCAGAAGTTTTGGGTTTTTTATGAGAATCATTAAGTTTCATGGTTCATTGGGTCACCTTTTCCCTTGGAAAAGCTAGATTGCATGCATCTAAGAAATCTGGATAGCTTATGCAAATCTCCTTTTTATATTGTATTTACTATTTCTAGAGCAAGAAGAAACAGACAATGTACGGGGCAGTGTACATTACAAATGAGCTGAACAGAGACCCACCTGTCCTGCTTCAAAGTTAAATATCTGGAGTTTCCTGCAGACATCCAGCATGATTTTGTAGAAATCCTTCTCAAAGGATACCTTGCACTGTCTTTATGAAAGGAGTACATAAATCAACTGCCTTGAGGGACCAATGAGCCAGTGTTTGGAAGCTCAGAAGAAAAGCTCTATTTATTTTTCCCTGGCAACAAAGCTGCTTCAGGTTTTGTTCTAGATGGAGAAAAAACCAGAGAAAACTTATCCAATATTGAGGAGATGTCATGTTTTTGCTCATATTAATGTACTTCATCCATATTACTCTTTATAAGCACTGAGACACAAGGAATGAATGTGCTTTGCTGAAGTCAAACTAATACTTCTTGGTTTGCAGTGGTGGATAAGGCAGAAGGATCACTTTGGAGGTGTAAATGTGGCATTCTGTAAGGATGCAAGACCATGATTAGGGAGGCACCATGTTTTCTGACCTTTGGGTTCCCAAGACAGGCTGCTGCTTTCACATATTCTGTCAAAAAGAGGAACCAGCCAGCCAAAGGCAAATCCTTCAGCCCTGCTGGGTAGGGAGAGACTTGTTAACCTGTGGGTCTCTCTAAGCTGCTATCCTATCTCTTCTCCCACCCATCTGAAGGAGGCTTGGTTGGAGGGGATTCTCCCTGTGGCAGATGTGCTGTGCTGATAGGCTGTGAAAGGAGGCTAGGCAGGAGCAGTGGAGCAGGTTTGGAAAGTGCTGTGGCAGCGGTCTCAGAAGGCCTTTGAAGGCTTGGCCATCTGCCTGCAGGCATAACTCTGGGCATAACCCACCTGCTCATTAGTGAGCCCCACCTGTGGGTGGAAGGTGCTCAGCCAACAGCTGCACTGGTGCACATCAAAGGTCCATCTGCTGTAGCATCCTCTGTCCTGCAGTGGCCAGTGGAAGATGCTTACAGAAAGTGCAAGGCAGCAGCAAATTGCAGCATGAGCCCTTCTCACACCCATCCAGCTCTTTCAGTCAGCAGTTTGGGGTCATACTTGATAGGCATCTCTCCTCTGTAGCATCATGTCATCCTTTTTGTGCTTTTTTATCATGTGGCAATGAGTTCCACAACTGCACCGTGAACTGGGTGGAAAAGCATTTCATTCTGTTTGTTGCGAACCTGCTCCTCAATAACGTGATGTAAAACCAGAAAGCAGATTTTCCCTCTCCATCTCCACAACATTTGGGGTTTACAGTGCAGACACCACTTTCTCCCTAAGTTTTGGGGTTCAAACTCACAGACTTTTCTCTTTCCAGTTCCAGGTCTCCAGTTGGTTTTCCTATATGACCTCTGTGCCCTTCTAAATTATTCTCTGTCCCTTTAGAGTCAGGCTGACCAAACTGACCATTATCTGATGTGTGGGCACCCCACAAAGGCCAGCACTGTTTTATACTCTGCTCAGATCCTTTCTTGACCATCTCTGGTACACTGGTTTCCTTTTGACCCATGTTGGCCTCAAGGCTGATGAGGAAGAAGAGGTGGTTGTCTCATGCCTTGGCTCTGCGTGCTCCTGGTTCTTGTTAGAGCAAAGCTGTCTGAACCCAGTGTTGTGAGTGCTGGGATCCCTCCAGGAGCTCTCTCTACCATGTCTGTCTGCAAGGAGCAGCACTGGGGTGTGGGGGTCCACAGTGAGCCTGGGAATTGTGATCCTGTATATTTGGGGCAGGGCTGGAGTGGGTGGATATGCCAATGACAAGGATTTGTTCATACCAGGCAGTAGAGGAACAAGCCCTGCAGCCTCCCCAGCAGCCAGGAGGCTGAAAAGGATGTGGGCATCAGTGAGTGTGGAAGAAGGCTGTGTTTTGGGAAATGCTACATCAGTAAGATCTGGAGGTGAGAGTTACATGGGTACCACATTGCACTGGTTCATCCCTCTTCAATTTCCCTGCTCCTGAGGAGCTGTGCCACAAGTGACAGCTGGCACAGCCTGTCCCCAAATGGTGAACTCCCAACCCTGCACCCTTCAAGGTGAGGTTGGAAGGGCCACATTAATGCTGCACCACCATCACCATGTGTGGTTTGCTGCTGGGGAGGCAGCAGGGAGGAGGAGGAAGGGGTGGGTGGCTGGTGGCCACTGCCTTGTGCCCAGCCCTGGCAGACATGTGGCTGCCCAAGCTGGAGGAGCACAGCCCAGTAGGCTGCTCCCCACCATTATCTATCAGCTCTGGTTCATCACTGGGCTGCCTCTTGTGGAAAGCTCACCCATGTGTGACAGCTGCTTCAGACAGCTCATTGCTTTAGGAGCAGAAGAAATCCTCTGGCAGGGCTTTTCTAGATCCTGATACCTGCAAGTGCTGCAAAAAGCAGCTCAAAATTAGTTTTGTGTATCTCTTTTCAAATAAACATATAGGTGTAGCATCATTTCAAAATAGTGTATGATAGCTGTTGGGAAAAAGGCGATTGTCCCTCTTTTGTACCTTTTTTAGCTGTGGGCCCAGGGCTTGACCTCTCTGTGGGTTAGAAATTCTGGGACAGTTTGTATCTGTTTCTCCTTTTGCCATGTGGCTTATCTGAGTGCTTCCCTCTTTGGTGGTCCCCTCACTGGTGTGTCTGCATGACTGGGCTCCTCTCCAAGATCCCCCATGAGTTACTTACAAGGAGGTGCAAAGGGCTGGGAGAAAGGGCTGCTCAGTGCTGAGCCCCCAGCCAGCCTGGGCAGGCAATGTGCCAACAGCCCTTTTTCTGGCTGAGCTGGTGTCCCTGTCCTGCTCTGCCTTCTGTGGGGCTGAAACTCCCCCAGGCTGGGCACTGCAGCTCAATGGCTGCTGCATTTTCTCATCCCCACCTCCCAAAAGAAAACAGAAATGGTGAGTGCAGCAGCTTCTCAAAGGGAGGTAAAACTGCTGGAGTTGAACACTTGGGCAACTAAAAAGGTGAGTGTGGTGAGGTGTGCTGAGTCTCTGTCTATCTTCCTTTTCTTTTTTTTTTTTTAATTAAATGATGTGGCACTTGGTGCCATGATCTAGTTGAAGTGTTAGAACATGGGTTGGACTCAATGATCTTAAAGGTCTTCTCCAACCTAAAAATTCTGTGATTCTGTGATAACCAAAAACAGAAAGAAGAGAAAAAATTGAACAGTGAAGAGCTCTGCTCTCTCAAGATATTCACTGGGAAGTGCAGGGGTGCTGCCTGGGCTCCCTGCCCACTGGGATGTGCCTGGATGCCGCTCTCAGCCTGGTGAGGCTCCTGGCATGATGACACAGGGACATCCCTCATGCATGGCCCCGAGGCGACAGGGCAGGTCCCCAGGGAGGTTCTGACAGTCTGCTGACATCGCTTTCAGTGTAGATAAAGCAGTGAGGTAATCTCAAGTGCAGCAATATCCTCTGCAAAAGTGAGGAGGAGAACCCTCTTTGCACCGTGTCACCCTGGATAAAGCCTGCTAGTGGGCAGGGGTGGTGGGAGCAGGGAGGCAGCACCTTCTAGGGGCATCCTGAGGAGCAGCCTGGCTGTGTGGGACCCCCAGCACAGGGCAGTGCAGGCAGCACATGGCAGACATTTCCCGGCCTGGCTGTTTGGATTTTGCTCTATATTTAGTGCCCCAAAGCAGTGCTTTGATTCGCAGTGCTCCCAAGCACCTGCTGCTCCCAGGGACTCTGGTGGTCTATATGGGTCCCAGCGAGGCTCGGGGTTCAGCTGCTCCCTCTGCATGCCTAAATTTGGGTACTAAGGGTTGGAGCTGCGGGTGCTGTATTCTGCTGGGGTTTGTGTTTCTCCTGCTGCGGGGCACGGTGCTAATCTGGGGTTTGTGGGCAATGTGTTTTCAAAACAAGGGTGGCTTTGATTTGCCAGTTTCTGGTTCAGCTCATCTGAGCGATTAATCATTTTTCAGAGCACAGAGAGATTAAAATTTATAGAAATAAAATCTGAATATGGCTAGCTGGTTCTTCCCAGCAGCAGATGCCTGGCACACACAGTGTGTCTGGTGCAGGTCATCCCTCTTGCAGTGGGAGCTCTTTCCAAGGCCTGCTCCCTGCACACCAGTGGAAAGGCTGAGCTCTGATGCTGAGTGTGACCACCCTGCTGTCAAAACCTCCAGCTGGCTGTGACAGCTCAGTGGGACACTGCTAAAAGTGGCCTTTTAAGGAGCCCTGGTCAGGGACTGGGCATAAACACTTTTCCCTTTCATGCTCATTTCCAGGGCAGGTAATTTATGTATCTTGGTAAGAACTGGCAACCATGTCCATGCTTCTGTCCCTTTGTAATATCCTGTTGTTGCTTTCCAGAGAAAAAATACCAGCAGACATTCAAGGTTACTTCCTTGGCATGCTCTGTGTGTTTTCAGCCTGATTGTATCTGCGCTGTGTGGATGTTTCCTGACGTGCTGCATCTCCCCCGCTCTTGCATCACAGGCTGAGCATTAACTGTGCATGCTTTGCTGCAGCACACCTTTCCCTTCTGACCACAGCTGCCTCTCACACCCTTGCTCCAGGCACATCCCCTCCTTTGTCCAGCTCCCACATTGCTCCTCAGGCTCCTCATGGTGCTGGATGGACCCTGGAGCAGAGCAGGAATGATGAGTGACTGTGGCACAGATCAGGTGCCCACACAGCTGCTGGAAAGGGCCCTCACTTCTCTCATTGCAAGACAAATGAGGTCGCTCAGAGGTGGCTTTAAAAGTGACCCTCATGGCAGGCTGACTGCTCCAGATGTTGTTCTGGGTGCCTGCAGCAGCTGGATGAGGAGCAGTGCCGGGATCCTGGTGCACGCCTGGTTCACTGAGCTGCTCCTTTTGCCCATCCAGACACTGAGAAGTGTGAGCCCAGTTTGCTGCTCCTCATTGCTCCAGGACGCCTTGGCATTCCTTAAGGACATCAGAGCTCATTCCCCTCTCCACTGCCAGGCCTGGGCTGTGGCAGCAGGTCCAGCCCCAGCACAGGGCCTGTGTGTGATGCTGCAGATGAAAGCTGTTGTTTGTTTACAAGCTCTCCTCAATTAGAACTCATTTGCTGCTCACACACTATATTTAAAAGCTCATGTTTAAATCAGCGCTGGTGATTTAGGAGCGCCTGTTTTGTTTTCTTTCCTAGATACATATGATAATTCCTCCACCTGTTAAAAATCTGTTGCTAATATTTGCTGTCAGGTTTCTTTTATTTTTTTTATTTTAGTCCCCTGCCAGGATAGCCAGAGGCCTGCAAGTGTTTATTTAACTCTAGCTGTTTACTTCTCATAAATTTCTCTGCCTGAAAATCCATTTGGGATCAGGCAGGAAAAAAGCTTTGCAATCATGCTGGATTAGATTAAAATAGGCAGAAAGTTTCAGTTTGAGCATTTTGGCAGCTCTGGATCTCTTCAGAGGAACTCTCAGTGAGGCTTTCCAACACACAGCCCCATGTTTTGGAGGGCATGAGTTCGTGTCCTGGTGCCACTTTGTACCCCATTGTCCTGGCCAGTGCAGGTGTTCCAGGAGGTGGGACAGGGCAGGAGCTCTGCACATGGGATGCTTCCCTGAGCATCTTCCATCCTCAGGGAACTGCTCCAGGCAGAGCCACCATCCCACTGGGGCTTATGTGACCTGTTAGCCTGAATATCTGCAGGTCAGCTAAGTAGGGAAAAATATTATTTTAATTTTTTTTCCTCAAGGTTATTTTTTTTTAAACTTTCCTGTAATTTTTTTATTCTGTTCATTCTTCATTAATTTTGTTAATTCATTGCAAACTTATCATATAACTGATGTCTATGTATACCTTTTTTCAGAATATCAAATCAATCCGATCAGATTCACCCATGGGAGGACAACTTTAGTCTTTCAAGGAAAGTTTTGTCCAGATTGCAAAACCCTTGCTATAAAAATTGTACTGGGTGTGTGCACTTGTTTAACTGCACCTTTACATGAATGAAATGTGTGAGAGCTCCTGAGCCAAATTCTGGTGTAACCTTAGGAAACTCAGGGTAAGCCCAGGACGAGAAGACAAACCTTCCTCACCTTGCAGATGAGCTGTTCCAGCAACTTTCCAAGGAACAGGAGCATGCCCAAGGTTTGAAACCTATGGCTTTGGGTTTCATCAGTCAAAACTTTCAACAAAACCCTGTCCTGTCATGGTATTATTTGTACAATTATCCTTTTCTATAACTTTTTGTCCACCTACTGAATTTTTATGAAATGGAATGTTTGCAGTGACCAAGATGAATTTTCCAAAGCATTATGGACTGGGATGCTGAAACAAATGTTCCCATGTATGTATCTGATTGGGACACGCATTTCTTTCCTCCAGACTCCTGGGCCTTCCCTATATTTCATGCTTTAGCCAAGGGCCAAATGTCAACCCCAATTTCCCCAACTTCTACACTTTGGAAATGAGCAGAATCATTCTGGATTCTCTGCAATGTGCATGAAAAAATTTCTTTTGTTCCTTTCATAATTTTTAGAACAACTCAAATGTCTTCAGGGATTCAGTCAGGAAACATAATCTTGAATAAGATAGAAACAAGAAAGTCAAGTCCTTGTTGTATCTTCCATGCTATTTCCATCTCCAATGTATTTCCTCTCTCAAATTGCTTCTCTCCAGAGTCACACTCTGCCAGAGATAACTAGGTGGCAGTGAGTGAAGAAAGGAACAGCATTGTCTACAGCTTTGAACCATGAATAGCCCTTGGAAAAACAGCAGCAGAGAGAGATACAAGTTCAGGTTGATAAAGCAGGTTGCCAAGTGACTGAAGGCTTGATCCTGTTTGGCTGAAGCTGGCGGTGCACTCCCATGGATGTCATGTTTATCGCTGCTCCCAGCCCATCCTGGGTGCCATCCCCAGCAGCCTGGGCACAGTGGGGCTGTCAGCAGCTCTCTGGGGATGGGGATGGGGCTGGGTTTGCTGGTGGAGCCTCCTCCTGCTGCAGCTGCTGGTCCAGGGTGCCAAGCACAGAAGTGAAGCAATGTGGGTCAGCTGAGGTTCAGCATCGTGCTGGTTCTGTGCAGAGCCCTCTGGTTTTGTGCTGTTGGCAGAGTGAGAACAGATGCACACACGTATTTACATCATATTTATGTGTATCAGGGCCTCAAAGTTGTAAGGAAAAGTTCCAGAAACAGCTGCCATTTAGCAGAACCCAGTGATGAAGATTGAGACCCTTGATAATCCTCATCCTCGGCTCTGGCTCCATCAGCCAAAGCCCCCTGGCTGTATGGATCCAAGCCCTGGTGCACTCCTCAGACAGCACCACAGGCTGATCCCATGCAGAGGGATCCCCTCCTCAGCCCTGTGCCAGACCCACAACTGTGCCTTCAGCAGGTGATGGAAGAAAATGCAGCAATTTAAGGCCATTTTGACAGCTGCCCTCTTCCCTGCCACCCTCTTCTGCCTGCTTGGTGCACATGACATGAAACACTGGGCAGCCCAGAGCACAGCCCCTCACTGCTGTCACTGAGACCAGCTCTCAAAACCCTGCCCCAAAGAAAAACCACTTTATTTCAGTGCCTCCGAGGGGGCTGGATGAATAGCTGAGCTGCAGCAGCCTAATGGCCTTTGGAGGGGGGTGGGAAGCAGGATGGGACACGCAGCAATTTGCAGGGAGGCGTGTGGGGAAATGTTGTTGCAGCGATGAGGAGCGGGAGATGGAGTAACAATGGCTCCAGTTTACATTGTGCTGTGCCGGCGCTGTGATCTGCTGCCAAGATCAACCCTGCAGAGAGGAACTTGAAAATAACACGAATAGTGTGGCAAGAGAGATACCCTACAGCATATCCTGCTCCCTCGGACTTTGCCTTTGAGTCAGGAGTGAAATATTGGAGCTATTGTGGTGAAGGGAGACTTAAAAATAGAAGGAAAAATTGCTGCTTTTTCTTTTTTTTTTTTTTTTTTCCCTCCACGGGGACATTGTTTTAAAGTTGTGGTACTTCTAGGTTGAGTCAAGGAGGAAAACGCTTGAAGGCATTGAAAGGGTTAGAAATCATGTCACTCATCAGCTGTGGTGTGAGAGCTGCCCCTTATCTCCGTGACCATAGTGATGCTGCTGCTCTGGTTACTCTCCCCAGTGGGTTTCACACTGCTCCTGCATTACTCTCCACACTCAAGATCCTTTCAGAGGAGGCCTGGTTAATACCAAGAGTCTCACAAAAAACTAGTGCTGAAACTCAGGTGAGTTAGCAGCATTTCTGTCTGCACATGTGTATTACCTGCAGGGAACAGAGAGAGAGCTGGTGCCTGGGATTCCTGCACAGGAGGTGAACCTGAATTCCAGACAAAACCTGGAAATTCTCCTCTGTCTTGCAAGAGCAACAGTCTGGAATCAAAGTGGGTTTAGGGAGTTACAAAGTTTATATTTCTTGCAGGGTTTCACCTCATTTGGATTCTTTTGCTATTACAGGGATCAGTGGGCTGGTAAAATTTAGGTCTCTCTGGGTTTTCTAAGTACTGCATTTATATCAATGTGAGATGAAGCAGAGCAACATCAGATCTGGTCACAGCCATGTGAATGCTGTTTATCTACTGCCTTCAGAAACAGCACTGCCCTCTGTGTTGGGCTCCTGGCTGGGTGCTCCAGCATCCTCCCTCTCTGCCTCTGAGCTTCCTTGGGAGTGGAGAGGCCAGGCTGGGATGCCAGCACACCACTACAACCAAACAGCTGTGGACAGCTTCCAACCACGCTCCCAGGGATTGTCCCCCCATCCCAGACTCGCTGCTGGCCTTTGATGAGTGACTGCTGCCACATGGGGACAGGGCTGCTCCCCTACAAGGAGAGAGCTGCACTGTTTGTATAAATATAGCACGTGACATGGATGTCTGAGTTTACCAAATTCGGCCCTTTCCCACCGGTAAACTGTGAGAGCCAGCAGGGTGGTGGTGTTTATGGCCAGAAGGGATTGCTAAATCTGGATTTACACAGATCTCTGAGCTCAGTCACTCAAACCCAGCAGCTTGTTTCACTGAAGCTCATGTTGCTCTGAAGACCGTGGGAGATGGAGCACCTCTTTCTCTTTGTCCCACTAACTGGTCATCATCATTGTTCACTCACGTGCTTTCTTTCTGGCTCAAAAATCCTTCTCCTTCTCTGCCTTGGCAATGTTGCAGACCCCAGAAGAGCTGAGAACATATTCGCCTCTTCAAAGCATACGTATCAGCGATTCTCTCAATCCTCTTTGCTAAAATTAAGGAGGCCTCTAAGGTCTGCCTTTCTCCCCTGCCTCTCACATCCATTATGGATAGCATATATCCCTGCCAACCAGCATCAGAAACCTCCCACAAATGATTTCCAAAACTCAGGATTGTTCATCCTTTCATCAGACCTGCCACCAAACTTTGGGATAAGACCCTCCTATGGGCAGCAGGTGCTGGGCAGGCATCTCCAGGGTCAGTGGCCACCCTGCACAAGGAGCTGATGGTTTCTGTGGGATGGAGCCTGAGTGCAGGGTTCCTCCAGGAGCTCAGAGGAGCCACCATGACACGGCTCATTTCTGCAGCAGATTAAATCAGCAAAAGGAAATGAATAAAGAACAAGCAACGGGTTTCAAAAGATGGAAAGAAAAGATAGTTTTTTTATCTATGTGGAGCCTGACAAAATACCCGTGTGCTGTTGGGAGATGGCATGAATTGATAAACGTGATGAAAATACAACATGAGGGCAGAGAAACAACTCAGGGCCCAGCACTGCTCTGGATATGGGTGTTGGCATCTCAGACGTTATCCCTGACCAGCCAGGACAGGTTTGAAGGCAGTGCTGTGGGGAGCAGCCTGTGGTGTTTTAAGTCCATGCTGGAAGGACGGGTATTGACTCAACACTGAAGGTGGAGCAGGCTCTAAGCATTACTGCAAGGGCTTTTCTAATGTCATCAAAAAGGAAAAGGATAAAAACACCAACAGCACCTGAATGCTGGTGGAACAATGTCTCTCTATCTAGAATCTGACTATTTGTGCACAGTTATAGCAGTGCTTTTAGGGCCTAAATCTCTGAGAGAAAACTGGGAGAAAGTTCAAGATGTAGGACTTGACAGCCAGCACTGCTTGCTGGAGATAGAGGTCTCCTCTCCATGTGTTTCTTAGCTCAACACCAAAAGGAACCCCCCATGCAGCCTTCTTTTTGTGTTCAATTTGGTGTGCAGAGTGGGCAGACACCTTCCAGCTCCCTTCCACCCTAAGCACAACCCGAGTGCTTCACTCACCTCACTGTGCCTTTGGCTTTGCCTGGGGTGGAGAAGCACCAAGAATGCTGGTGGTTTGCACCAGGGGTGGGGAGAAAAGCCCCCTTGCTCCCTGGCCAGGTACTGGTACCCACTAGGACAGAACAATTAGCACCTCAGTTCATCTCCCATTTCTATTCCCTGAACACAATTATTGACCCTCACTGAATTGTCCTTCCTGCTACAGAAAGTCCTCTGTCAGTGCAGGTCCTCTGTGAAGTTTTATTCAGTTCAAGCTTAGGCCACATGCTGCATTTCTCATCAGAATGCACCTGAAATTCTGACAATAAACAAAAAAACAAGCAAATAAAAAGGGGGGAAAAAATCTCCAGGCCGAAAACTCAAAAGCCCAAACAAATCTCTCCACCCACAACTTGCCAAGAAAAACCCAGAAGAAAAACCCAAGGCCATAGTCAATAACTCCAAGGAATTCTGAGAGACCTTGCTCACATTCACCAAACAAATTCCTTCCTGGGAATTATTAGCTTGGTTGGAAGTGTTTTGTTTCTCTCTGTGCAGTGTTGGGTCTCAATTTGTCAAGGTGACAATTTAAGAATCCTCTGCCCACAGCTGGCAGAGAAGAACATTTCACCATTTGTTCCAGTGAAGAACATTTCACCATTTCATCCACCAATCCACAAAATAATGTCACTGAAAGGAGGCATTGTATGGGGTCTGTTGGGTTATCAAATCATTCATCCTTTAAAATATAAAGCCTTTGCACAGAAATACTCACACTTACCTTACTGTGAATCCTTTGGTTTTCAGAAGAAGAAACATTTAATATTTGTTACTTTCAATCTGGACAGGAGACCAAGAAACCTTCTCCTGCAAAGCTGTTTGGATGCCACAGAGCAGCCCATGGCTTACAAACATGACAAAATTGCCTTCCTTATGAGTAATAAATAATAAAAAAAATACCTCTCTTGGGTAGAGGATGGAGGTGATTCAGCAAGCACTTCAGCAATGGCCTGGGTGGCATTAATCAGCTCTCCTGTCAGAGATGTTGTGTGCAGTCATCTCACAAACCGTGGCAGCAGCTCCTGCACCTCTGAGTCAGACACAGTTTTGAAACCTCAGAGTGTGAAGTTTCCCAAGTGACCTCAGAGTGGTTTCCCAAATGGGGAGTTGAGTGCAGAGGGTTTGGAGCCCACACATCTGCAGTGGCACTGGGACACCATCAGTATGGTTTACTCATCTAGCTGGTGAGTAAGGGCTAAAGGGCTCTCTATGCAGGACAGACAGGCCCAGGAGAGGAACATGTGTTAAAAACTTACTGAATAAGGCCAGCTTTTAGTGCAGCTCCTTTCTCCACCTTCCCCATTCTGTCCAGAAGCTGAGCTCTTGATGGAGAGTTAATGAGAACTTCTGAGAGCACCTGCTTGGCATCTGCTCATGCACAGAAACATTGCCAGGCTTGCTCCCTGGGCCTGGGCTGGGTTTGGGTGTGGGACAGCTGTGAGGGAGGGATGGCCAGCCTGCCTTGACCTCAGAGCCTGCCCAGCACCCCAGCTCTGTGCTGCTGCTGTGGGCCAGCCCCCATGGGCATTGCTTTCCACAAACATTGTGGTGTGCAGATGCTGTATTCATGGAAAGCTCTCAAATTCTGGAGGTGCAAATGAGAGAACCTGTCTGGCAAGTGTCCCATGGCCCAAGAATTTGGATCCCCTCTAATCAGATCTCCCCTGTGTGCCTGAACTGGTCCTTTAGCTGTTATCCTCTCTGCAGAGTCTCCTTCCTTCCAGTTTGTACTGGTCAGCCTGCAGTGACGCCTCCCAGTACCAGTCTGACATTTCTGGGAGTGCAGCCACTCCAGGAGCAGCTAAGAAAAGTCCCTCTGAATATCCTGCTTTTCAGGCGTTCTTTCCTCCCTACTGTGTTGTGCCATGAAAATTGATATCCCCTGGCTCACTCTCCAGCCATCCTCTGCTTCCATTTCTGCCTGCACTCCCCAGGGCTGGCAGCCAGCTTGTCTCCTGTCAGAGGTCACCAACAGCAGGGCTAATACAGCCACAGATCTGTGGCACAGCCCTCCTGAGCCAGAGCCCAGACCCCAAACAGCCTGTCTGGGGCACTGTTTGGAGAGAACATGGAGAAGGGGCACCAAGAGATGCTCACAGGGTCTCTGCACCCTCCTGCCTCCCACTCTTCTCACACATGTTCCCCAATGAGTTCTCCCTGCAATCATATTGATGATAAGTCAAGTGGATGCACATATTTGCAGCCCTGTGTCCTCAGTTTGGATACCTGTGGCCTTTTAGTTTAAGAATGCCCATGAAGGGGGTGGGTGGTGCTTGTTTTCTTCTCTCAGGCTTTCCCATTCCTCCCAGCCCACAAGTGGCTTCTCTCAGCTCTGCCACTCCTTGTCCCTCTGCCTGGCAGCTGAAGTGATGACACATTTCACAGGTCTGTGGGAGAAGTGAGTAAAATTATACAGGACGAGAATTTCCTTTGCTGACAATGTAGAGGGACACAAATTTACTTGGTTTTCAAACCTGAGTTTTAAATAATGTTTCCAAACAAAGCATAATTAAAAAAAAAAAGTTTGAAATCTCCTTGGAAAGGTGCAAGTGGGACTTGAGATGTCAGAAGAACATTTTCCATCAATACAATCAATGCTCCTTATTCCAGGCTTAGTGTTTTCTGAAGTACACTGCTGTTTGTAATAGAATCTGCATTAAAAATTAATGAAAAGTTGTTTCAAAAGAAAAAAAAAAAAAAGAAGTCTCTTCTTGATAATCAAGATAATATCTTGACCTTGGCAAGAAAATGCCAGTGCAACTTCCTGCAAAGTGACTTTTGTTTGAAAGCTACATGTTCCCACAGAAAGTTTGAATTTATTTAAGGAATGGCATTTTCTTTTCCTTTCTTTTTTTTTTTTTTTTTATGTTACTGACAGATTAGGACTGAACCTGATTATTTGCAGGCAGCTGTCTAAATAAGCTATGACAAAAATGTCTTCTTGTGACACTGAAGAATGAGCAAAAGTATTTTTAGTCACTGAAGTGGATGTACTTAATATCACACATTTTCCCTCTACACTTTTTCCAGTGTATTTCCCAAAGCTGCTGGGCAGCACATGTCTGTGCTCAGGAATTTCATCACAGGGATTTTTCTTTCCCACCTGAGCATCCTGCTGCCATATTGTCCTATTCTCATTCTCTCTTTTCTGCCCCTATGTGAGTTGATTGCTTCTTCCCCCTCTTTTGTCAGCCTGATAACCTTTTCAGGATCCCAGCCATTTGTTCACTAAGTATGTATTGGTGCCCACAGGCAAATTTTAAGTCCCTAAATCCCCTCTTAGATGCCTCAGTGGTGCATTGAATCTGGTTCAATAGCCTCTTAAGAAACAGACCCTCCATAAAGAGCCAGGGGACAGGCACATCCCTTTCTTTGCGCTGCAGTTTGCCCTCCAGGATGAATGGGAGCATCCCAGCTTGCAGCTGATTATTTTTTTAACACTTGCAGATATCTGCCTGGGAAAGTGACTGCCTCCCTGGGCTCTGCACGTGTTTGTGCATCAGATGTAAGTCAATGGAGGGCAATTCTCCAGAAAAGATCCTGGGCATGTGTGTGAGAGAAAGAAATTGCAGGGAGGCCCTGATGAAGCGAGGAGAGAGGCCCATGAATGACCTTTGCCAGAGAAGGAGGAGGGGAGGGCAGTGGAGAAGAGGAGTGGAAGCCAGTTCAACCACAGTGCCCTTTCTCCTCCTGCAGAAAGGAAAGGCAAACATTTGAGTGGGGGAAAACTCTTCTTTCATTCCCAAAGACAGGGCAGACCCAGAGCCTGAGCAACCCAAGCCCTGCAATTGTCTCCCCACCTTTGTGCAAACAGCTTGTCCCCAGCTCACCATGTCCCCCTGTGGCTCAACCACCATGGCAGGGCTTGGCAGTGGCTCTCCCTGCCCACATGGCTTGTGCTCACACACAATGCCTCAAAGGAACCTTATAAAAGCTGGAGCAGGGATGGTGTTTGGCCCTGCAACCCCTGACCCTCCAACAACTTGGTTAATGATTGTGGTTATCAGATACACTGGCTCAGCAGTGCATCCATCACTGGGCTGACAGGGATTCAATCCCACAAGGGGAGGCACTGAGCAAACACATTCAATCTCAGCCCGGCCAGCCCCCAGCGTGCCTCTGCCCCTAAATCCAAGAACAAACAGAGAGTTTCCAGGGGAAGAGCTGCTGTGATTTATTGTCAAATAATAGACAAGATGGACCTGTGGATGCTGGCAATGCCTCAGAGGCAGGACCAGCCCTTGAGATGCAGCTTAGCTGTTGATGCTCCTTGCAGAACACTGAGAGGGGAGCAAACAAGCAGTGGTGCTTCTCTTTCACTTTTGCTTTACTGGTTTCAATCCTGTAGCCCAAACCTGAAGCCAGCAGCTTGCTTTGCAGAACCTAAGGCTTATTCTTTGCATCTGTACTGTTCCAATGTCTCAGCTCTGCACTAAAACCTCCTGCCCCATTTGTTTTCAGTCCCTGTCCAGGACACTGTGGCCCCCTCTCCCCATCCTGACACTTCTTCCACCCATTTTCAATAGATTATTCTGCAATAAATCACAGCAGTCCTCACTGATGATGGAAAACTGTTTGTTCTTGCATTTGGGGGAGGTCCATAAAGATGCTGCCAGCCACAGCAGCCCCAGGGGTACCAAAGGGAGGAAGATGAAATTGGTGCTGTGACAGCAACAGTCCCGGGTCAGTTCATCCATACTTGGACCCAGCACAAAGCTTGCAACTGCTGGCTTGTCCCTGTGTTTTTGAATATCACAGTATTTGCCTGGTGAGAAAGGTCTGAGGCAAAACACTGAAATACATTTGCTGAGCTCAACAGCTTTTTTTCTGAGAGACTTGGAAAAATCTGGAAGCATTTCCTCTGAAGAGGCAGTACAGAAACAAGCCTGAACCCAGAGTTTCTAAAGACCAACCTCTCCTTCTGCTCAAATACCACCAGAAATTCCCACTCCTGTTTCATTCTCTTGCTTCATCATGTCACACATGCATGGAGCTGACAGCAGGGAAGCACTGGGCATATCTCAGAGTGGGAGTTTCCACCTTCACAACCCCTCCAGATGGAAAAGGAGACGTCCAGATGAAGCACCACCAAACCCTGGCTGCCCAGAAGAACCAGGAGACAACTGACAAAGTGGGGTATGCATTAACCAGCTTGGTGTCTGCTTTGAATAGCAATTATTTCAAATATGGCCAAGGTTAATTAGCTGCTCCTGGTTCCCACTGCCTGGAACACGCCACCCCCTGTGACAAGGGCTGAGTACAGAGCAGACCTGGCACTTGCCCTCACTCCTGATCAGAAACTGGGCAGGCAGCACCCGGCAGGATTTGGAGGGGTAGAAAACACTGTGATGAAGTTTTTATCTTATCTTGGCTCCTTCAAGCAGTCCAAAACTTTGGCTCAGCTTTCTCCAAGCTCACTCCTCAGCAGATGACATGAGCACAGGAAGGCTGGCTGTAGGATAAGGCAGCACAGGCAGATCCTGGCTGATGGGTGCTCTATAAAGTGCCTCATGCCAAGGTGTGTTGATGCTCCCTGGGCAGGCCTATGGGTAGCCAAAACCCCCTTCCCTGGGGTTTACAACATGGACAAGTCCAGTTTTTGTATGCTGTGCTGCTTGAAGGGAGCAGCTGGCCTCAGATTTGGAGCTGCAATGAATGCACAGGATTTTCCCTGCACTTCTCCATTCTCTCCATGCTTTTGTGGGATCCTCAGGGAAGCAGAACATGGCTGTCAGCACAGGGAGGAGAGCCTGATCCATTTCTGGGTAGTGATGCTGGAGTCCCTGGTCCCACGCTGGCAGGGTCCCCGAGGATCCGCTGTGCTGGGGAAGCTGCGCGGCAGCGCTGCTTGATAAGAGCAGATAAGAGAGTTCCTGCTCTGATTACAGCATGACCAAACAAGTTTCCTGATCCCATACCTACAGCAGCCACTCCTTCAGACAATACTGTTATCCCAGCAGGGAATGTGCAGGCAAGCAGGAGCAAACCAGAGCTGCAAGCCCTGATGCCCCGTGGCAAACAAACGTCACAGTGTGCCCTCATCCCGGGCAGGGTGCAGGCTCAGGGACTCAGGCAGGGAGATTTCCAGGGGAAACAGCCTGGCAGGGCATCAGGCTTGGAAGAGACAGGGAGAGGAGAGCTGCAGTGAAAAGAGAACAGGATGTGAACCAATGTGGAAAGTACGACAAAAAGCAGCTAAGATTACACAGCAGGAGTTTGCAGTTGGGTGCCACAGGGGAGCTGAGGCTCACAGCCATGCAAATGTTCTTCACTCCATCAGCTCTTCCCTTTTCCTCCAGGGATGCCATGACTCGGCCATTAGGGTGGTCCAGCACACCCCAAATAGCTCCAAACCACTATGGCCTGACCACCTAGTCCAGGAAAGTTCTCTGCAGCTTTGCATGTGTGCTTTGTTGGCTTGGCTGCCAGGAGGAAAAAAATGGCAAAATGTACCAAGCTCTGTCATTGCAGTCCTGCTTTCTCAGGACAAGCAGGGTTGGGGAATTCTCAGATATGGACTGTCCATTTGCATGGGCACTGAGCTGGAAAATGCTCTTACTCAACATTAGACACATCACAATCAGGCTAATATTCATATTTTAGGGTAGACCATATCCTGACCTGTGGAGAAAGACTTTGAGGAATTAGGACCTCACTCACAGGGTTTTGCCTGATTTCCCTTGAGTCATTGAGGGAAATCATCACTCTCCTTTTAAGTGATCACAGGGGTTTTTGATACTTCATAGCGTGCTTAGCTGCTGTCCCAGCATCAGGCTGAAGCAGAGAGCCCCAGACCTGCTCAGGACTGTGCCTCTGTTTTTTTCTATACAGTTACTTGAAGTAAACAGGTTTGATTTTAGGGGCAGACCTCTTGTGCCTCTGTTTTATATTCAAGTAATCACACAGACACCACGGGATCCTTATCATGTTTATATGACAGTGAAGCCATCAGGGCTAAGCCAGTTGGGAACATGGAGCACAAGTCTGATGAGGAGCAGCTGTGGAATATGGGGTTGTTCCACCTGAAGGAAAGAAGGCTAAAGGGGGAGATTATTGACCCCTACAACTACCTGAAAGGTTGTAGATGGGGGAAGAGTCTCCTCTCCCATTTAACAAGTGCTAGGGTGAGAGGACATGGCCTCAAAATTGCACAGGGGTGGTTAGATTGGATATTAGGGAAAATTTATTCACTGAAAGGGCAGTCAGGCATTGGAACAGGCTGCCCAGGGAAGTGGTGGAGCCACCATCCCAGAAGGAATTTAGAATACATATAGATGTGACAGCTGGGGACATTTTGGTCGTGGCCTTAGCAGTGCTGGATTAATGATTGGACTTGATGATCTTAAAAGTTTTGCCCAACTTTAATGATTTTACGACTTAATGAAACCAAAGCAAACACAGCCCCAAAAAGACCCATACCTGTGTGACTCGGTGTACAGCTGAAGGTGGTTTATGAACCTCTTGTTCTCACAGGCCCAGTGAGTCTGTGCTGATTTAATTTGGGTGCCCAAGCTGCATCCTGGACAAACAGCACCACATCAGGCCAGGGTGTGCATCCAGCACGTGCAGCCAGGACTAAGGAGCACACAGGGGCCCGCTAGACCATGGAATTTAGCAAAGCCCACAAGAAAGAGCTTTCCAGCTATCTCAGAGGGCTCATTTGTATGGGGAGAGCTGGTTTCCTCCCCTGAACTCTTCCTGGCCTGCCTGAACAGTGCCACCCCAACAGCTCCCCAGGAATGTTTTAATAGGGACCACTGGGTAACACTTGGCAAGTCAGAAAGGTGACCAGAAAAAACACCCTGAAGTTGTTTTTTCTCCCATTAAGAGCTGATTTGCATAGAGAGGGATCACCAGGGGTTTCTGCTGTTCCTCAAGCCAAATTCTGCAAGGGACTCATGAGGCAGAGGCAATCTCTTCCCCTCAGCAGCAGTAAAAGTTCTCTGGTAAATAACTCTGCAACTGTCCTGAGGTGAAATGGTTGAACACAGGCTTTGTCATGAATTCCCATGGGTTGCTTAGTCCTGTGAACACCTGCTGGGTGAGGTACCTCTTTCATCCTGAGAGACGGGTCAGCAATTGTGGTAGACCTTCTCCTGGTGTTGTGTCTCTTGGGAATTGCACCTTGACAAGGGCTTGGGAGGTCAGAAGAGAAGAAAATCATGTGTGTCATTTGGCCAGCTCAGACCCAGGAGATGAGGAGGTGTGTGGAAGTAAAACACATTAAGGAAAGACTCAGATGGTGGCAATGATTTCTATTTTACTGAGGAGCCACCAACTGAGTTTCCTGATCCCTACCACTGCTCAGCAGATAAGCAACTCCAGTGTCAGAAGCTTAGCAATGGTAATTTATCATGTTTGAAGGTGCAATAGGTCTCTCTAGATGTAATTAAGTGCTCCCTCAAAGGAAGGGACTATTGCTAAGCCTTGCAGGCATGTTTACTTGACCACAGAAGGCCCTCATCAGAACATCCAGTACTAATATATTATCACTAATGATGACAACCAACAATTTATTCTCCACATGAATTACAATTACACATTCTTACTTGGCTGGAGAGTCCAATTATCCACAAGGAAAATTTTTCTCTCGTACAGGACAAGAATTATTAGCAATACCTACAGGTTTCTCTTTCCTATCTTCTTTTTTTTTTTTTTTTTAATTTGACTCTTTGTTTTCCACCTCTAATTTGTTTCAAATTATTTCCATCATTATTATTTTGGTATGAATGATCATCTCTCACTTTTCTCTTTTGCCAGCCCCATGTGCCTTTAGATTCTCCACATTTTTACAGCTGAGGCAATACTTGATTTCTCAAACCAGCCACCACAACAGAGTTTACCAATCTTTATTTCATCACCAAACACTTCTTCAGCACAACATTTGACATCTGAGCTATGTGCTCCTCTCATCTCAAGTTCACCTTCTCAAAGTGTTCCTCTTCCAACAAGCACATTTTAAGGACCACTGCCCTGGTGTCCCATGCTACATCCTACACTTGACATAACAAATTGCTCCATAAAGATCATAGGAGGCTGGAGCATTTTGGAGGAAGGCTGCCTATCTCAAAGCAGCCCAGTGAGCTGGAGGAGGATATTCCCCATGTGTAGCAGTGATATTGAGACAGAACCTCCAAAAGCAGTGCCTTAGGAGGCCTGTGACCCAAAGGAACAGCAGCAGCTCTTACCTCTGTTGGAGGTGAAGTGTGTTAAGTGGTACTAGTGTGAAGGAGTTGTGATTAGATGGCAAAATGGGTGAGCTGACACAAGAAGGAGGCACTAGGAAGGCCTGAAACTTCAGGAGAAAGTCATGGCAATCTCAGCAGCCTCTGACAGGCAGCACTGATTCCCTTGAGCTGATGTGGGGTAAATGGGGAAGTGTTGTGTTATCTGGGCACAAACCACTTCCCCAGATCCTCTGTGAATCATTTTCAGATGGACACAGCCCAGAGCTCAGTAGTGCCTGCTGCCACATCCCTCTGGACTGTTCCTGAGGGAGGACAGAGGGCTGGAACCACCCAGGGAAAGCACATCCACACCCAGCATGGCAGCCCAGCACCTGGTCCAACCTCGCTGTCCCTGGTAATGAAACTCCTTCTGAACAAGATTTGCCTTCCTGAATTGGCAAGACAATCTCCAGGCAAGTCAGGCTTGCTCTGGTACTCTGCTCCATCACTCATCTGCTTCCATCTGAGGGATGGAAACACAAGTGTGTCTCCCTGTGACCAAGCTGCCTTCTGCTGTGATGCCGAGCCCACACCTCAGGTGTGCTCTGAGATGTAAGCCTGCTCTTAGGTTGTGTGGATGCTCATTCTAGGCCTCTCCTAGTAAAACTCCTCTTTTATTTCTATCTTCCCCACCACCCCCAAATTGTTACATGACCAAAAATGTGCTTAATCAAGGAAACTGGAGCAGTACTGGGCCCATTGCTTGTTTTACTGTTTTAGGTAGTGAGGAGAGCTCATCTCTGAGGGCAAACTGAGGTTTATGAACCCCCAGCACCCCCCAGGCACAACCAGTATTCCAGCCAGTGTTACACACTCTACTCTGATGATTTTGCTGCATCCTGTTAATCAAACCCGCCTATCTAACACTTCCTTGATTAACAAAACTCTGCAGCCTCTTCCTGCCATCATTCCCACTTCAGTGCACTGAAACCTGCTGGTAACCCATCCTGATTTCAGCCAGGCAGATGGCTCTGACCCTCAGAAAGGGGGACATTGCAATCAGGAGGGGTTGTTGCCTACAAAACAGACCTGGATGTCACCCACATTCCTCTGGGAGCCTTCCTGTGGCCCACAGGCCCTGCTCCAGGCTGGCCCGGGGCCTGTCCTGCCCAGCAGTGTTATGAGTAGAAAAGTTGCCCATTTTTTTTAAAGGTTGCAGAGTTCGCATGTTGGGCCAGTTGCTGCCATGGTGGAGTTCTAACTGGTTGTTGTTGTAATCAGCTGTTGTTAATAGTTTTTCTTTAACTACCTGCTGTTGATGGTTGGGGATTTCCCTTTTTTGTCAAGTGGCACCATGCTGCTTCCTGGAGGATGGTGCCCGGACGGTGAAGAGGAGGGGACATCGAGGTTGGCATGCAAATGGAGAAACCCCTCACCAAACCTAGCAAAACCCGCTAAAAACAACGAGCCAACACGGAATTGAGGGATCAAAGTGATATCTAGACATGAGGAACAGAATCCAGCATCTGCTAAAACCCTTTTTCCCCCTCACCTTAACCGAGGAAAGAGGGCCTCAAATGTCAAACTGAAAAACTGGGAATCTCCTGATGCTCTCATGAGGATGGAAGACCCAGCACTGCCCACAGATTGGTGGACAAAGCTGCACTCTTCCTCCTCTTCCGTGCCACTCCTAGGAGCAGCGGCGGAGTGAGCGCAACCCATCCATTCTTCCCACCCAAGCTGATTTTTGATAAAGTCATTAAAAGGAGAAAGATCTCCTGCCTTGTTCATTTCAAGCAGTGCCCTCCTTCCCGCCAGGCCGGGGCTGGGAGTGCTGGAATCTCATTCATGCATCTGCTGTGGCACCACTGCTGCCAATCCAGCTTTAGGAGAGAAGAACATGATCACTTCATGGGAGCTGCTGGAGTCACTGCACAAGCAGAGGAGACTATCTAATCCTTGCATTCCTGCAGGAAAGAAAGCCCCTAGTGAGCTAAACATAAATGGCCAACGGTGTGTGTGTTATTTTTAAGTCCAGAAGCCTGAAGGCAAGGTTTAAAGGAGAGTCTCATGGCATATTTTTCATGAGCTGTCTTAAGTCCCCTTGTCTCTTGCCTGGATTGCGTCAGCCAGCAGTGACATATTTTGGTGCAGGACCTGTCTCTGTCCCTGCTCTCAAGGCACTTTAAGCCTGGCTGGAGCAGGCAAACTGAGACACGGAGCAAATGCTGGCTTCCATCTACATATCTTGTCATCCAGGATTGACAGAGACCGCAAAGTGGCCTCATAAAGGGATACAGTCAAATGATATGGCTGCCTGATGTTCCCTGTTACACCCTGCCTTGCATCCCCAGAGCTGAGGGGAGGCTCACTGTGCCCATGGTGATGTCCCTGCCAGCAGCCGGCTGTCCCTCTCCAGCCAGAGGCACTGAAGCAGGTCTGCTGTGCCACACCACATCCTCCCTGCCACCCTGAGCACTGACTGGGACCTGAGGATTCAAAAATTCAGCACATATCCTCCTTCCCCTGCCAGCTTTGCTGGCCATGGAGCACCAGAGCTATGCCAGTGTCCACAGCATCACTGCTCCTGCCTGCTCAGCTCCCACAGCTGCCAGAGCATCGTGCGTGTCCTGGCCAAGACAAAAATGAATGAATTCACACTATGGATGTGTCTAAGTCCCATGTTCAGCAGCTTTGTTGCTGTGTGGGACAGAATTAGGTGATAAAATGTGAGCTGCAGCTGCAGAAGGCCGAGGGAGTGCACCCAGCCTAGGCAGTAGCCTGCTGTCCTTGTGCTCTCTCAGCCGTAACTGGGCATCCCAGGTAGGCACTGGCATTGCATGGCATTGAGTAATGGGTTCCTGTTCAACCTTTTCTCCACTGAAAGCAGCTGCAGAAGCAGTAGAATTGTCCCCAAAACTCTGACCCACTGGTGTTTCTATATCCCAGCAATAATTTCTGACAGCAACATTATTTTGGTGAGATGGCTTCAGCCAGCTGACATAACCATAAAGTATAATCAGCTTTGGCTTTTGCAATGTTTCCTGCTCTAAAATGAAGATGAACATTTTCGTTACTGTGCAGACAATTCTTGCTGAAACAAGCAGCTATTCAATCTGGGATGAAATCTGGAAGACAGCTAGGATTTTGGTTTTTTGGAAGGAAAGATGACTTCTGGGGACAAAGAAGCCCAGGTCTCTCCACATATAGAAAGGATTGGGGCTGAAATCAGAAACTATCATGTCCCAATGCCAATGAATGTGAGAGGTGATGGGAGGCAGGCTCAGGGCTGAAGGATGAGTGTGGTTTCAACCTATGTTTCAGGATGGTCTCCCCTGTGCATACTCAAGCATGTGCTGACACTTTGTCCTTAAATCCCAATATCCCTGCTCTGTGCTTGCTACTGCTCCCACCCATACTTCTCAGAGTAAAGAAACAAAGACATATGACACAGAAAATTATCATTAGTGCTTTGTTTTTTGTATGACAAACCTGTTCAAATGAGCTGTCTTTTTCATCTTTTTTAGCTTTGGCTGTGACATCCTCCCAGTTGCTCCTCTTTTCAGTGACCTCATGTTCATTTCTGCTTTTCCTAATCCACCTTTTTCTGTTCTGTCTTTGATCATCTGAAGACCCCAGCTCTCACAGTCAACACAGATTATAGGTTGGGAAATAAGGTACACACTGCTCTAGCATCAGACAGGCTTCTGCAATTCCCTTTCCTCCTCTACTGCATCAGGCTGGCACCTGTAGGGCACAAAAAGGGCTGATGTGGAAGCAGCACCCCCTGCATAGACAGGGGAAGAATCTGATCATATGGACCAGTCCCTGCATCTCTAAAGTGGATATCTAAAAGCAGCAGTGGCTCAAGGGTGGCAGCACAGTGTTCTGCAGAAGAACTAAAGCTTCTAATATTGGCCTCATCCCTGCTGGCTGAGACATTGGACATCATCTTCACACTCCCTTGGAACAGAGCAATGCTTCTGATGTGATGAAGGAAAAACAAAGGAAAGGAAACACCAGCATCATTTTGGAAACGGAGGTGAGAGGGCCTTGTGTCTGAGTTTTCAAATTAGTTGAGTCATGAGAGTGAAAGAAAATCAGCTTAAGGAAGCCAAACTGATTTAATTAGCAATATGATTATGAGTGCACTGCCTTCCCAGGCATAGGAAAGGTTCTCATCTTCACCAGTTTTATTAAAATAATGACTCATACCCCCTCTTCCTCCCCACCACCCTCGCCACAGGTCCTCCCTCTCCCATGCCTGTGACTGTGCTGGGATATGCCCTCGATAATCTTCTGCTATCCTGGGGGCCTGGGAGGCAGGAGGGCCATGGAAAGAATCCCAGCGTTTCCATCTGTCGAATTCCCGAGCGGCAGAAACCCGACCCCGCACGGAGGGGGGACGCGCTGCATTATTGCTGCTGCGGCAGAGAGAGCCCTTGTCATGCATTATTAAGTGAGCTCAGAGAGGGAGAGACACCGACCAAGAGAGGGTGAGTGAACCTGAAAAGTGGAAAAGTCAAAACTATCCCCGTAATAAAAAATAAATTTAAAAATAGACCCAGCCTCTCAGCAGCCGATGCGGCATCTGCTCCCACGGGCAGGGCAGAGCAGGCACAGGGACATGACAGCCATGCTGATGGTTTGCTGCAGTAGCCTGGGGTTTTTCCATGGTTTTAGCCAATTTGTAGACAGGGAAGGAGCCTGTGTGAAAAATGAGGCAGTAAATGTTAAATTTGCTTTCCCCAGTACACTTGTTTCTGTCCTAATTCGCTCAGTGCTGAGGGAGTGGGAATACTTTGCCATTGGATGAGCTGCTCCAAATCCAAGCCCCACAGACATGGGGTGGCACTGCTGTCACCCAAGGCAGCAGGACACTGTGGATGGTCAGCACATCCCCTCGGTCCCAAAGCACATGTGGGAATGGTGGCAGGGCCCCTGTCCCTGGCAGAGCCCTACCATGGCCACAGCACTCCTAAACCCTCTGCTGAAACTGCCTGGGACACACATTTAGCTGTGCAGCCCTGCTCCCAGCCAAGCTGCTGCCCTGTGAAACTGCACAGTGTGAAGTACAGAGGAAGGGTGTGGATGCAGGGTTTGCCCTCTGGGACTCCATCACCCACAGAGGGGGATGGGATCTGATGTGGGGTGAAAAGGAGACCCCAAAATTCACCTGCTTCTGCAGCACTGATCAGTGTCACAGCACTGGGGGCTTCAGGAGGGCTTCAAGCAGCAGCCACCACTGAGCCCACCTGAGAGGAAAGGCCTGGACCAGCCATGTACTGTTGGGCAGGTATGCAATCTCATCCCAGTCTTTCCCTGAGCCTGTTTAGTGATGTTTTTGAGGACACTTTTGCCAATTTTCCAGCCCACTGGCAACTATTCCTTATATGGAAAAACAAGAGCATAGACAAACTTAATGTATTTCTAGCTGCTTTTAATGAAATTTAATAACTTCAGCAAGGAAGCAGAATCAGCCCAACTAATTTTTTGTGAACCCAGAGCCTGTAACTGGAAGGCCTGTCTGAAGCAGATCAAAAATGGCCTCTCTTGTTATTTGCAGAAGAGGCAAAATTGCAGCGGGCCAAGTATTGCAAAACCCCAGGTTCTGCAGAAGGTGATTTATAGTTACCTGCAAAGATGTGACTAAGGAGGACAGGAATCCCAAGCTGAACAACAGCCCATTGATAAGCCCCAAGACACTGCAGGCCAAACTCTTGGCTACCCCCCAGCTGACCCCTGGCAGTGTCCTGCACTTGCCTGAAAGGCAAATGTGTGCAGGGGAGAGACTGGGGAGCACAGGGCACTGCTGCAGGCCAAGGGCTCCACATGCCAGGCACTCCACATGACAGGGCTGGTTTGTTTTCGTCAGCAGAGGATGGACAAAACCCATTGCTGGAGGCAACATCTCTGTCAAGTGGCTGAGGGTCAGACCTTGCTAATAGTGTTGTGAGTATTTTTCAGGGATGTTTTCTTTCCACTTGTGCTCCTGGAACTGCAGAGGCACATAAATAGAAAAGGACAAATCAATAAGCCTTTATGAGCCATGAAAAAGCTTTCTTCTTGCTCAGGTAAAATCTTAGTTGTGCTCTTTATGTGGCTGGGATGATTCATTGAGCTTCCCTCTCCCCCACAGGCAAGCAGAAATAAACAGGAATGCTTTCCAAATTCAGGAAGGGCATCCTCCCTCCTTCTCTTCCTCCTTCCCTCCCTCCCTCATTTCCCCAGTATAAGTAGATTTTTTTCTGCAGACAACTCAAATAGTTCTCTCTGAAAACTTCTAAACTCCTGCTTGCTTCATGACAGGACAGCCTGGAATACAGCTGAATGGTCATCCATGGATATATCCCTTCATCAGACATTTCTCTGCATGCCAAAACACCTCTCCAGTCCAGTCCAGTCCAGTCCAGTCCAGCCCAATCCCCTGAGCTCCACTTTTGCTGTCGCTGTGGTCAGAGACAAAACTTCCCCTGGCTGCAGCGGGAGCAGGAGCAGGTTTCACCCAGCACACCCACCCCTATCACCATATGTTGCTTTCTCTGCTGCTGTGTTTTCCTTTCAGCCCTATCTGCTCCATCAGACGGAGCTGGTGGCGGTGGCGAGCGCTGTTTGCACAAAGGCGGTAATTCAAGCCCTGGCGGGAGCTGTTTTGGCAGCTTAGCCAAGGCACTGCTCCTTGCTCCAGCTGACCTCTCCTCTGCAGCCCTGCCTGCCCTCCTGGCTGGGTGCAGGTGGCTCTCACCCCAGCCTTTGCCCCTGCTGTGCTTCCTAAAACCATTTTCCCATGACTCACTTGCGGATGGAGCAGCTCCTGCCCTGCTTAGCAGGACACCTGAAGGCGCTGTCATGGGACAGTTCACACCCTCAATTATTTTTAAGACCCTGTGGGGCGAATTGTGCAAAGGCAGCAAACTGAGCCATTAACATAACACACTTATAACAGCACTGAGAGCAGGTGCTGACAGGGATTTGACTTGGGCAGGAGAGTCAAATGTTGCTCTCCGCACATCGTGACCTGCTATCAGTGCCTCCACCACCTCATGCTGCCAACAGGTATTGCAATTCAAAGGAAATCATGGCTTTTTTGTCATGTGACTGCCCCATTTGTTGGTAAATCCTCACATGGATGGTATCCAAGCCCTTTTGCTCATCCTTTGCGAAGGCCTGGAGCAGTGTTCCCTGGCCTTCCCTTTGCAGAGACTTTATTTTGAACCTCTTGCCACCCTCCAAGGTCTCTGCAGTGGATTTGCTGCTCCTGACAAGCTTGGAAAAAGTACAGAGTGAAATTCCCTTTAGCTGCACAGCTCGGTTCAGTTTATCCCTGCTGCAAGAATTTCCAGGATGGAGAACAGTCAGATCAAAGAGGGACAATCCCAGCTGAAACATGCACGATTTGCATATTCCATTTTAAAAAAAATCAAAGGGGAGGGTGTGTAAAATATTTGCGCCCTGGAGCATATACATTGTATGCCCCAACAAGATGCTCCATGTAGGACTTATACTTATTTACTCTGATGCTTAATAACAAAAAAAAAAAAAAAAAAAAAAAAAAAAAAAAAGCTGTTGTAATTTGCACATCCCAAAAAATTCTGGCTCATCTGATAGGCAGACCATCTCCTTGAAAGCACAGATACCCCTAAAAAACTCAGGCAGGCTTTTGACAAAATGCTTACTTTTGAAGGTCAAACTAAATACATTCCTTGTGCAGTGGGAGGTCCCCATTGATAGAAATCTTTATTGCTCTGGTTTTGCTGTTTCATTTAACATTTTATAGGCTCCAAACACAGGGGAGGTGAGTGGAGGATACATGGATCTTTCTCTGCCAAATTTTAGAATGGCACTGTGAAAAGTCAAATTGGCAAAGCTGAGTTGGTTTTAGGCTGAGGAAAGTGTGGGCTAAGAAATTAATTCTGCTTCTGGCTCTCTGGCAGCCAGCTGGATGACAGTGACAAGGTCACTGCTCTGTGCCACTGTTTCTCCATCTTTTAAAACAAAGTTATTGATCCCTTTTTATAGTATTTTGAGACCAACTGCTGGAAGATCTGTGTGAATCAGACACCATTACTGTTAGCATTAATATTGTTGCTGCCTTTTATTGCCCCAGTGGTGGCTTCTAAGGCTGTGAGCCCATGTTGCTCTACCCAGGAGTCTGAGCTCAAGGTGGGTGATATTCCTGAGTCCAGTGACTGTGTCCTTCTTTCCACCTATCAGTTCCAGCTTCTCAGTGTGCACTGAGTGGCACTGCCTTCCAGCAGGAGACAACAAGTAAAAGAGCAGGTTAATTGGAGAGGTGGGTCACAGGTCTGCTCTGCTGACCCCTCTCCAAAGCCTTTCTTCCAGCAGTAGTTTGCCCACCAGCAGGCCCTGGGGGATGCAGGAAGGCTGCAGGGTAGCACACAGAGAGGAGAGGCAGGGGAAGATGATGAGTGCACACCCAGGTGGAAGACACCAATGTGTACAGAGCATCTCCTCCCCCCTGGGACTGCCCCAGCCCATCCTCAGGCAGGAGCACAGCCCTTGGTGTCCCGTGCAGAGCTTTGGGCTGAAGGAGACACAGTTCCCCTTTTCCCTGTGGGGGTTTTCTCTGGGCAAAGCCCTCCTGTACCAACGCCCCACACTGAAACACCCACCCTGCCGTGCACTCATCCTGCAGTCCCATGGCCCTCCTCCTTCCCCTTGAAGAGACCAGGCACTGCAGCCATGCATGGACATGCCCTGGGGAAGATGCTGGCTGCCTCCCATGAGTGTTCCTTCTGTTGACACTCCACAGCAGCCCTGCACTGATTTGCTTGAAGGCGAAGGTCGAGTCCCTCATAATTTATTGAGAAGCAGCCGGGTGCTTTTTGCTGACTCCCACTCCTTATGTGGCTGACATCAACCCAGTGCCAGCAACAAGTCATTGTTGGGAATACAATTCCTCTCACAGAGCATCTTCCAAGAAAAAAATAATACTCAGGAAGAATGTACCTTGAGACATCAAGCGTTTTAGCGCTGGTTTGTTTGCCTTTTCCCAACAGCCTGCCTTTAAGGTACATCATTTCTGGCATCAGGTTTCCTCACGTAGAGACCATTTAAGTACTTAAGGTGCTCTCTATGTACTCAGCCAAATGTTTTGCCAAGAAACCTAGAATTTCTTTGCTTTAGAGGCATAAAGTCTTCCATCTGAGTCTTAATTACAGGGTTGAATACACAATGAAACGGCAGCTAAGCCCCTACATGTATGGAATGTAACACCACTTCACTGCGCCTCACCTGAAAGACAGCTTGTAAAAAAGCCACAGATGAGTAATAAACTGGAAGGACACTAATAAGAAAAGAGAAAATATTTAAACAAAAAATCTCCCTCCAGTAAATAATTAGCTTTTTTTCTGATTTCACTACTCCTGATAAAAGACAAAGTGCCCTGTCAGGAAGTGACTCCATCTGAGAATCTACTTCCAGAAAATGTGGTTTTAGTGGTCTAGACCATCTTGTCATGGGCAGGGGAAGTGAGTCTGAAGCCATCTGCATTTGAAGCACTCTGATGTGGCAGATGACGAAGCTCTCTTGAATCATACTCCTGGAGTGGGTGTCCCAGGGGAGGCAGAAGCAGCAATGGAGTCCTAGACCTCCCTGAGGAGAAGGAAGCCCAAAAGCCACTGCTGCTGGGATATGTCCTTGGTGCTATTAATGATCTGTGGTGCTGGAAGTCAACAGGAAATTTTCCTGGGTTTCTGTGGGCAGGAGGTCAAACCAATCTGCAAGACTCATTCTGCACCTGGGCAGGGGCTGAGATATCCTTGAGGATGTGGCAAACACAGATGCTGCTCCAAGGCTGTCCTGTGGCTCTCCAGGGCACAGCAAAGCTGTGGGCAGTGGTGTCATGGCCAAGCTTGGGCCAGCCCTGACCATGGTGGCTCTGTGCCCACCTGCCTCTAATTCCCCACCACACCATTTCTGTCTCAGGAGCTGTGCCACAGCGTTTTGGGGTGATAAAACACTGTGGGTAAAAGGGATTGCCCAGCTCCAGGGAAAAGGAAGGGGAGTAGACAGTCCCCATCCCCTGGGAAGGGGAGGGGACAGGCTGAGCTGAGGCAGTGCATGGGTGGGGGGCTCTGGAGAGGCAGCTGGGCTCCTCCTGCCACGGCAGCCAGCTTTGCCTTTCCCCTCCTTGTGGGTGCTGTGCCACATGCCACAAAGAGCCCAGAGCCAGAGTGAAGCCCCCTGGATAAACACCTGGCATGGCTGGCCCATCTGCTCAGAGTGAGGCAGGAAGACAACAAACAGCAAGATAAAATTATTGCTCCACAGAAATGTGTGCTGCGTTTCTTAGCTGGAGAAGCCTCATCAAAGCATACCTTCAAGCATGGAGGATGCTTCACCCAGAGAACACGGTCTTCATATTTAACCTGTAATTTAGTTGTTTTTTGTTTTTTTTTTTCCCATAGAAAGATCAAATTAGCTGCTTTAGCTCCATCCCTAATTAAATGTCTTTCCTTTTTCCTTTTTCCAAATGGCAAATTCCTGCGAATTCAAACAAGTTATATCACCTGGCAGAATTAATTTTTAGTCAGGACATGCCTGTCATTCCAAACAAATTAGATATCTGAAGGGGGAGGGTTTAGCTGCATTTCTGTGCACTAACCAAACCAAGTAGTTATGATCCACATGGGGCCAAAAACTATATTCTTCAGGTGACAGTAACCCCTATGCATACCAGCACATCGCTCAGTCAGAGAGTAAACACCCATTGTGCCCAGCATATACTGCTGTGGGTCTCTGAACCCATGTTTAATGACCTTGTCAGGGAATGTGTGTGCTGTACTCTTACATTTTTAAGACAGCATAATGGTGCTTTTGTCTTCTGTTTTTTCCTGTGTGGCAAGTTGCAGCTAGTCTTCAAACTTAGCTTAAAAACTTCACTTATTACTTCTGGACAGTTCTCTAGCCACTTCTGTGCTTACTTTTCTCTTTTCTTTTCTTTTCTTTTCTTTTCTTTTCTTTTCTTTTCTTTTCTTTTCTTTTCTTTTCTTTTCTTTTCTTTTCTTTTCTTTTCTTTTCTTTTCTTTTCTTTTCTTTTCTTTTCTTTTCTTTTCTCTTTTCTTTTCTTCTCTTCCCTTCCCTTCTCTTCTCTTCCCTTCCCTTTCCTTTCCTTCCCTTTCCTTTCCTTTCCTTTCCTTTCCTTTCCTTTCCTTTCCTTTCCTTTCCTTTCCTTTCCTTTCCTTTCCTTTCCTTTCCTTTCCTTTCCTTTCCTTTCCTTTCCTTTCCTTTCCTTTCCTTTCCTTTCCTTTCCTTTCCTTTCCTTTCCTTTCCTTTCCTTTCCTTTCCTTTCCTTTCCTTTCCTTTCCTTTCCTTTCCTTTCCTTTCCTTTCCTTTCCTCCTTTTTTTTCCATTTTCTTTTACTTTTTTCTTCTTCAGCTGAGCATCTTAGCAGATATCAAACTTTCTTTTTGGTGCTGTAATTGATAGTTTGGGGTCCAGCTGTGTGTCTGTGCACATGTGCATCTGCAGGCTCACAGTCTCCAGTCCATTGGACATCCATACAGCAAGAGCATAACCTGAAGACCTAAAATAAACGTCCCATCAGCCTGCCCTGAATTCATGGCTACAGGCCTCAACAGCTGCTGTTTCAGGCAGGCAAACCTGCAGTTCTGCTGGAGAAAAGGACACTTCATTACAGATAAGATAACAATCTGTGTGCATAGCCCCAGAAAATGGATACAGAAACTCCATAAATTTCTTGGGGCTGCCAGTGGAACTGGGAGGTTCAAGAGGATGTTTGGAATTAGGAGGAAATAGGAACTCTTCAATCAGAGCAATGAGAAAGAAGACAGATCCTTTGATGACTTTTCCTAATGCAGCTGGGGATTTTCCATAATTCCTTATATTCTTTTTAAGCAGTTTTAATTACCTGAGAACAGGAGAGTGTTTGTGATTGTGACATGAGAATAGGATTCACCTCACAGCATTTCAGATGTTCACACCACTGCTGTCCTATCAGAGCTCCTCCACAGTCCTGTAACACAGACTAAAGGATGGCTGGAATTATTTTGGGCACCTATTTCAGCATGAGATAGATCCTTCTTGAAGCCATTGATTCTAAAAGGACAACAGCAGGTTAGATGGTAACCAGATAGATGGAGGCACCTGGAGCTAGGGAGATGAATTTCACCCTAGGTACAATTAAAGTGTTGAACAGGTCTACCAGCCAACAGCTTTGGCTGCAAAATTTGTAGGGAAATTAGTCAGGGAGCTGGAGGAATCTGGCTCTAGGCAAGGAACATTTCCATCTCCTGGCAGGAAGAGAAGGCACTGGGAAGAAAACAATTAGGGGAGTGGATTAATATTAAAATCCTAATGGCTCCTGAGGTGCCTGTTAACTTTGCTAAAACCTGAAAGCAAGGGAAGACACAAAATGGGCTTCATAAAGAGGATGAGTATGAAGATAAAGGGAGCTTTTTTGTCGGCTGATTTTGCTTCATGCCCTCTGATGCCTTTTGGGAGCCAGCATCCCACTGGAGGGGAGCTGAAGCAGAGGGACCCAGAGCTGAGTCTCAGCCATGGAGGGCTGCTCCCCAAAACCACCTGGGAGCATCCTCAAGCATGCTGAAATGAGGGAGGAGGAATCCTGGGAAATCTTCTTCTAGGATATGAGATTTGCAGTGATGAAGTCCCAGATCAGCTGGTTTGCCTGGAGACTTTTGCTCCCATTGTCTGCAGGACAGCTGTGCAGGAGGCAGGGAGGAACCAGAAGGGTGGGCAGAGAAACCCAATTCTGTGGTCACTGCTCCACCACAGAGTCTCCTGAGTTGAAAGGGACCTGCAAGGATCCAGTCCAACTCCCCCACATGCCCTAAACAGGGGTGTGAAACACAAACAGCTCTGCAGGAACATACTGGCAGGAGATGTGGTGGAGGATGGCAGGACAAACATGAGTGTGGGAGCAAGGCCCTGAGAGGGTGATTTACCCTATGGAATGCTGGGAAGAGGACAGAATTCCATCACTCACACTTCAGCTGAGTTCTTCACTCCCAAAAACCCCACTCTCCCCTGTGGATCAGGAGCCGCTGCCTCCATAAGCAGCCACCACATCCAGCTCCCTGCCTGCTGGTCACACCCCAAGGCTTCCCATCTTCCAGGGGTCACAAAATGCCACACCAGGCAGTCTGCACCTGTGTGTGAGCACAGGGCTTCCTACATACCTACAGACAGAGCTTTTCAGGTGTATCAACCCAGAAAGCTCTTCCCATAGTGCTATAGGAGACCATTACATATCAGGTCAGTGCTTTGAGACCCTGCACAAGTGCCCCACATGAAGATAACCCTTCCCATCCCAAAGCACTTACAATGGAAACATAAGAGCAGAGGCAACAGGTGGGCACAGACAGCCAGGCTGGAGGGAAGCACTCAGCAAAAAAGGAAATCCAAAAGTTCAGGAGGTGCTTATGAAGTTGCACATCCCTGTATTGAGATTGCTTCTGCCCATTTCATTGCATCAAAAAATTCACATCCTGCATTCTGGGTTGTACAGATAATGCTGGAGACAAAAATGGATAAGCCATCACCATATGCTCAAATATGGTCAAACACTGGCAACTCATAAGGATGCTGTACAGGAGATCCCAAATTAGCTATTTTTGTTTAAATGACACTTCTGCCCTTCCAGCTTTTCTCAGCAGCTGTCCTTTGCAGGACTGTGTTCTATATCCGTCTGTTTACCTACTCTGCTGTAGGAACCGTTCCTATGACAGCTCCTGTTAGAGAGAACACCTGCAAGTCTCAAACCCTGTACCCCTTGGCTTGCAAATTAATTGTTCATCTCTATGGGCTGAAGCCTGAATCATTTAAAAAAGGGAGAAATGAGAATTTCCAAAGAGTGGACAGAACTGAATATGGGGAGCTGCATCTAAAAGATGGCAGCTTCAGATAATGATTTCCAAAATTACCCTCTGCCAGTATATTAGGTGATGGATTTGAGATGAACTTCTGCAGTTCCCTTCCTTTGTTAACTCTCTGATGATAAAGTTTTCAGGATCCCTGAGCTTGCTCTAGCAGGCACTCTGCAAACATATAGAAAGGACATAGCCCAGGCTTTACATTTTCATTCTATTTTCTTTTTCTTTCTCTCTTTCTTTCTTTCTTTCTTTCTTTCTTTCTTTCTTTCTTTCTTTCTTTCTTTCTTTCTTTCTTTCTTTCTTTCTTTCTTTCTTTCTTTCTTTCTTTCTTTCTTTCTTTCTTTCTCTTTCTTTCCTTCCTTCCTTCCTTCTTTCTTTCCTTCTTTCTTTCTTTCCTTCCTTCTTTCTTTCTTTCTTTCTTTCTTTCTTTCTTTCTTTCTTTCTTTCTTTCTTTCTTTCTTTCTTTCTTTCTTTCTTTCTTTCTTTCTTTCTTTCTTTCTTTCTTTCTTTCTTTCTTTCTTTCTTTCTTTCTTTCTTTCTTTCTTTCTTTCTTTCTTTCTTTCTTTCTTTCTTTCTTTCTTTCTTTCTTTCTTTCTTTCTTTCTTTCTTTCTTTCTTTCTTTCTTTCTTTCTTTTTCTGCTCAATAAGAGCTGTGAAAAGGTGACTTGCAGCTTCACACAGCTCCAATTCTGTAAACAAATCTCCCACTGCGATATTCCTTCTGCATTGCTGAAATTAAACTGAGGCCAAAGATATTTCCATCATTTCCTAGAGTTCAAAACCAGGAAAACACTTTTAGATTTTTTTTTCCCTTGTTTGTGGCATTTTCCACATGTTAGAACACTGCCAGCACATCTCTAGAAGGATGTCATGACATGAGCTTTATCAAGTGCAGGTAACAGGAGAACAACCCTGCTGGGGACCTGAGTAAGTCAGGTGGAAGCAGGGTCAGGATGCTTTCAGTGCCCCATTGCTGCTGTGAGGTAGATGAAGGCAGATTGGGCATTTTGCAGTGACCACTTTGCTCTGCAGCCTCCCCCAGTGTTTCACCTCTTGGCTAGAACCTCCTCCTCACTGGGGCTTTCTGTGCTCCCAGACTCCCAGGTGGAATGCTCTCCTCCACCACCTTTCTCATCACTCCTGAGTCCCATGGAGGGAGTAATCAGCAAAGAAAAATACAACTCATTTAAAATTCTGGTTTCTGCTCTCACCTGGTAGGGTTCATGGCACAGCTCCTTAGGGCTGCGTCTGCAGCTGAGCAGCTCAGGGCTGACTCTTCTTGCTGGGGGATGACAGCAGGCTGAGAGCAAATGAAGCTTCTGCAGACAAACTCTTCTGTCTTAGAAGCACAAACTTAAATGTTATTTAACATTTTGGCTGTTAAAGTGATATTTCTGAGTCTCAGAAGCATGAAACACCTTGACCAGGGCTTATCCCAGAGCCCAGATTTCATGAATGACCCAAGAGGTCCCTTCAACTCTATTCCCTCCTACAAAAGCCAGCTTGGGAAAATGAGACCTAGATATCAGAGTCAGAACCATGTGTTTGGATGCACCTGGTGGCCCAGCAAGCTGCTAAAGCAAACACAGGTAGCAAGCACTACCCCTTGGCTTGTCCGGTAACACAATACGGAGAGCTCCCAGCACTGATGCTTGGCAGTCACCCGAGGAACCACTGGACTCTGCTGGAAAAGTAATCCTTGTGGTGGGGCCAGGGGGCAAAGGGGAGAGGGGCTCACTGAGGAGGATAATCCCCACCTCCTTTAAAAATTAAACACTGTGTTTCACCACTGGATAGCACTTTGCTCTGTGAGAACACTCACAAGAGCCAGGAAACTTTAGGTGTGCAAGCTGTGTGGGTGCTACATGTAGAGCCTTGCCTGGGTCCTATGCAGGCACCATGGAGGATCCCATGGCCCCAAGGAGGAAAATACCCTCCCAGAGAGACCAAAACATGGAGAGACATCCTAAATCATCCCTCCCACCCATGGACAGCAAGAGCCTGCTTTGCTCAGAGAGCTCTGTATTTCTAATTTCCAGTATCTTACTGGCACCAGTGCCTTGAGTGACACTTCCCCATCAGGTCTGTAGCTTCAAAGCCTTTTCCACAAGCAGTGCTAGAGATCTTCAGTGTAGGCATGGCAGCCAGGCTCAGATGGGACCAGAGCTGTGCCATGTCCTGGGTAGCTGCCCCTCTCCAGCCTTTCACAGGCTGCCACATCACCCAGGTTATATTTAGCGAGGCATCTGCAATGACAGTCATTTTTCCAGTATTTAGGAAATGCTAGTGCTGTCTTCTGGTTGGCTGCCAGGTGCTGGGAAACATGTGTTGGGATTATTTTCAGTGCTCTCACCAGCACAGTGCCCATCAATCACTCCCGTGGGGCTGCTCCGAGTCTGGCTGGACCAGGGCAGCCTCACAAAGTCCTCCTGCCTCTCCAGGGTGGGGGGAGAACAAGCATGAGGAGGCTCAAGGGGAGCATGCAGATCATTTTTTAAGGAATTCCTGTCATGCCAGGCTTGGCTGAGCCTACTCAAGCCTGCTGCAAAGCCTGGGGTGACGTTTAAAAAGAGTGGACCAGAGCTGGGGGCATGCTCTGGCTTCATGGTGAAGGCTTCCTCCAAAATGTTTCCCAGGAGGAAAAGCTGAGTGAAATGCTCTTTTTCCTTGATGTGCTGGCTTGCAGCAGGGGTTTCAACAACTGGGATGTTGTTTTGCTTCACAGAAGCTTCTCCCAAGAAGCAGCTCTGAGTTTGCTTTCTGTAGGGAACTTCTTGCTCCTTAGAAAGTAAAATGCACCAGGCAATTGCTCATGACTAAGTGAAGATTCAGAGCCCAGCAGATGGTTTTATAAGCATTGTCATTATATAATTGATACGCTCTGTTAAGCTCTTTATTTTCTTTTAAACAGGGTTTTTCTTTTCAATGTACTTTGGCCACAGCAGCATCAAAGAAGTACAGCTTGAACAAACACTTCTGCCAGGTCTTGATTGCTCTTTCTCCTGGATTGCAAAAGCTTTCCCCCAGCATTTGGAGGATTCAGTCCTGCCCCAGTAGCCACTGCTTACCCCTGCAGCTTTTCCTTCCTCCATCATCATGGATATTCCATCCCAGCCTCTCCCCTTCCTCACAGCTATGCTTCCCTTCCCTGCCTGCTCTCCCACACACAATTCCTTGCTATGGGCCAACTTCATGCTGAGATCAGCCCAGGAATGAACTTCAGGGAGGGCTTTTGCTGCCCTCAGCCCTTGGCAAGGTCTGGTTTTCCTGTGGGTTCAGCACTGCTGGAAGCCCCTGCAGGCTGGGATGGGGGTAAGTGCTCCGTCCCAGACCAGGGCACCCCATCAGCTGGGGAAGGGCTGCAGCAACAGCAGCTGCCTCCCCTGCACTGCTCCATGGGCTTCTGCCTTCTGTGCAAAACCCTGGGAAAACACATTGCAGTCACAATGTTTAAGGAATACCTGCACCCAGGGAAAAGGAGAAGTTTTCCCAGCTGGAAGAAAACAGCAGAAATCACAGTCATGGCTCAGGTCTTTGCTCCAAAATGTCAACTGAGATTTCTCTCTTTCTTCCACCAAAATTTTCTTCCATTCCTGTTGTGCCTCAATAGTCCTAAAACAACATTTTAATCTTAGTGCTTTGCTTGGCTGCTCAACTATTTTTTTCACTGGAATATATACTTATATCAAGCTGCTGGTAGCTGTAAAAATATCTTGTGAATAGTGTCATTAACAGTCACAAAGTGATGGCTGTGAATCAAAAATTATTTACAAAGGAAATCTGGACACTGTTTAGAACAACTGATAAGATACAGAGTTTTGCAATAGGTGAGACAGAAAAAGACCAAAAATATTCCCAAATACATTGCTGGCAATGGATGGGTGGAACATCACTGTGTTGTCTCTCTTGTTCCAGATTCTGCTTTATGTGGGCACAGAGAAACACCTCTTTATGAAAGTGCTTATAAAAGTGTTCAGGTTTCCCTGATGGGAATGCTGATCTGCATTACATGTTATGGCAAAAGCTGATAGGGGATGGATTATTTGGATGCTGGGGGTGGGGAGGTCCTGTTTGTGCCAAGAAAGACATTAGATGCAAATCCCCTGCAGCTGATGTTTTTATGATTCAAGTGGGTATGCAGAGGTCCCTTTAGCTATGTGTGGTGTGTGCCAGTGTCACAAACCAAACACACTGTGCTACTCCCAGCAGACATCACTGAAACACAGAGTTTGCTCTATTTAAAGCATCCATGCAAGCACTGAAGCAGTTTCCACATCACCTTTCCACATCTAACACTGATTCCCACATCTCCCTTCTGCTTTGTTCTTGACAACAAATCCCACCAGTTACCAGCTCTACATGAAAGACTCCTTCTCTGACCAGGCAGGCAGAGGCACTACCAGGGACAGAAAGATCTTTAAAAGGGTGAAATTTGTACCTGTTTCCCACATCAGAGCAGCATGAATGATCATCCTTTAGCTTGTGGGTCAGAGCAGTTGTTCAAAGCAGAAGATACCACCCAAAGCAGGGTGGGGCCATCCAGTCCAGCCCCACCAATCCTGCGAGCATCACACAGCTCTCCAGTGATGTCTCTGCATGTCACCACCATGCAGTGCAGGATCAGGACTGTGCCCAAAACCTTAAAAATTTTCAGAGAAAAGTCAGAAAACCCAGTGTGCCAGAGGCAGAAAGCAAGAGGAAACAAGTTGTCACCTCTGTCCTAGCCCCACACAGTAGGAGGGCTTTATGGGTTGAAAGTCAAACCAATGGGTTTTGGGTTTGACTCAAAAGTCATTGCCAAACCTCAGACAGAACAAACCCCTCCCTGGTTATCATTCCCCCTGGGATTTTTGCTGAACTCTCAAGAAAAGAGTTTCTTATCAGCCTCTTGCCACCCCTCCCTGAAATGCAGAATTTTGGCAATAGCCAAGTTTCTTCACAGCTTGGCTGTGAAGGAGCACATGGGAATGTCTCTGCAGTTCACATGCACTCTCTCACAGGAGCCTGCCAAGTGCTGACAGCACCCCAAAACCCACAGGCCAGCCTTGGTCACCTTCAGGCTGTAAGTGCAGCAAGTGGTGAATGCACTGAATGCAACCTGCATGCCTCAGACCTGCTGTGCACAAGAGGTGGAGGAGGTTTGCGTGTGGTCAGGAAGCTCCGTGTGTTCTGAACCCATCAGATTTCCTGTACAGAGCCTTTTCCAGGCACTGACTGCCTCCAGCCCCACTGCTGGACCTCCCTGCACTGTGCAATTTCTCAGTCCATACCCACTGCACCTTCCCCAGACAACTCTCGGCTGGGACAAACACACTGCCCTGCCTGAGCTGCAGATCACCAGCTGTAGGCACTTTGAAGTCAGTCTTTAAAAACCCAAGAGATTTATCCTGTACTTGCAATAGGAGCTTTTACTAACCCAGTCTCAATTCTGCTGCATCTATGCCTGCCCTCAGCACCAGTTGCAGCAGACATCCAGGGAAAATCAGCTTCAGGCAAAATAAGCTTCATCCTGAGGGATTTAAAGGCTGGCAGCCTATTCTCCTGGGGCAGGAGCTCCCAAGGTTGCCCTAGCTGACCTAGAGAGGGCTGTGAGCAGTCAGGGTGCATTGCTGGTGTGTTGCCTGTTCACCAGCAAATTCAGTTCCTGGAAAGACTAGTGGTGGTTTGAATCTAAGAATGGTGATGTTCCTGGCCAGAATGGGAAGTATTTTATTTTATTTTATTTTATTTTATTTTATTTTATTTTACTTTCAGGTTTTGGATGCTTCTGAGAAAAACATTTAAAACTGATATATCACCTAGAAAATGAGCATGAATGACTTTTTACGGGAGTAATAGAAACTGAAACATGAACATTCAACAAAATATTTTGTCCACAGGAACTGCAAAGCTGCATTTAAAGCAAAGTGGTCAGTGTGTCTTCAGGTGTCCTTTCTCAGCCACGCACTCAGCTTGCTCGTGCTGTCCTGGGGGAGGAAGGAGGGACAGAGGGACATGGCAGCCTCCAAACCCCCTTTGCCATGGGGAAAGCATCAATTCATCATCCTTGTACAATATGTACATAGGGCTTGTTTGATCTCATCTTGCAGCTGAGAAACTGCACCACAAATTTTCCCCTGAGCGGGTTTTCACATGTCATTAACAAATCCCACAACATAAAATCAATCATAGAAAATATTCAGCAAAAAATAATGGGGAGGAATTTCTCTGCTTCCCTGTTTGTGATATCTTTTGAATCATGGCTACCCACTGCTGGCAAAACTTGTGGAGTTGCATAAGTTTCCCTGCTCAGGGAAATCTCCCCACAGACTTCAGAGGGATTTTTGCATGGGTAAAAGTTCAGAATACATCCATCATGGTGAAAGAAGGGATCCTTCTGTTTACTTGTCCAGGTTTCACATGAAAAAGGGGAAACCAAAACCTGCTTTTTTCACATTAAATGGTTATTATGTGACATCCAATGAGCTAATTTCAGGGCAAACTCTGTGTGTGTGTGTGTTGTGTGTAACCCTGGTGAGTGACTGCCCTGGAGCCCTTACATGTGAAGACTTCAATCAAGATTAGTTAAAATGTAATAAATCTAAGTAGGCAGAGTGGTCTGCCCGGACTATTAATAGCAGGAGCGGGGAACTCAACAACTGCTGGTTGCTCAAAGGGCTTAAATGGATAAAATGAAACAGAAGGTATATGTTTTATTATAGGGTGTCACAGTGTTATCAGATGCGTGGAAATCATCCTTGCAATGCTACTGCACCACTAAATCTTGCATGCAGGCTGAATGAAGAGGATTACTTCCAATATCCTTTTGCTCATGCTGCTGTCATAGCTTTTCCATATTTGACTTTGGGAAAAGAAGAAAAGAGTTTGCAAGAGGAAGAGTCATGGCAACGCTGCGTGTTAGCACCAAATCAGATTGGTCATGGCTGATCTCAGCAGGACATCAGAAGTTACAAAGCCAGCAGAAATGGCCAAAGAGCCTTTGCAGGGATCCACTGGTATTTGGGTTTATATCCATTTCAAAGGGAAGAAGATATGGGTAAAGCTCTTTATGGCTGACTGACGTAAAGCATTTATGAATGTAAGAGAGTAGGCAACTTGGCCCAGTGTGCCAGAGGAGAAGTGCATTTAGAACTGGATTTTATCTTCAACTCTAAGGAGTCTGACTCCAGTGTGGGCACTGCTTCTTAATCCTTGCCCACCTTTACTCTCTCCTGAGCACTGGCTCTGCCAGTGGTGTGGCACAAACACCATTTCTCAGCATATGTTTGTTCAAGGACTACCCCAATGTGCCCAATCTTAGCATCTGTAGGAGGTATCATAATGCTAATATAACCTGTGGGCTGGCTGGAAATATTTTAAGACATGCTTCTAATATGAGTTTCCCTGTGGGTGTGTAGCTGGGATTAGCAGGTTTTCTGCAGATATTACTAGAACTGCTAGAAATGAATAATGGAAAATGAAACCTAATTTCCATTATATTCTCTCTCCTCTTCCAGAAAAATGACAAAATACATTAGAATGTTGGAAGTGGGACACATTTATTTGAATAGAGCTATACCACTTCCCGTAATAGCTACTAGAGAACTTCCAAAGTTCCCTATTTTTCTTTCAGCTTCCAAATTCATAGTACTATGAAGGATGGCAAGTCATAACGCTGACAGGGATTGGATTTTTTGTTGCAGCCTGAAATCATGTACATCCTGCTCACATTTCCCTTACAGGTCTAGGGGTCTGCTTTGCACTCAGTCTTCCAGATTTGAATATGCATCTACAAGTAGAACCTTTCATCCAGTGACCCTTTCAAATGATGCAATTTCTTGAAAATCTACTACAGCCTTAGGAAAAGCAAGAATGGGAACCAGTGAAGCAGTGGTTACAATGACAGCAGCCTTACAGTGCCTGAAGGGAGCTACAAGAAGGCTGGAGGGGGACTTTTTACAGGGTGTGTTGTCATAGAACAAGGGATAATAGCTTGAAACTGACAGAGGGCAGGTTTAGAATAGATATTGGGAAGAAATTCTTGGCTCTCAGTGTGATGAGACATGGGCACCAAATGACAAAAATTGACTGTGTCCACGCTCCATAGTATTTGGGAGCAGGTCTTCATTTGGCCCCATGAGATGGCCCTCCAACGTGAATATTTTTTACCTATTATTGCAGATGAAAACAACACTGAGGCCATCCTGTCACCAGCCAGAATGGTTGAAATGGAGGGCTTGCACTGTTGTGTCCTGGAAAGAAGCTCTGGGAAGATGGAAACACTCAGAATCACACTCCATGCTGCAGGAATCAGCAGCTGGACAGGTTTATCCATATAATCACTTAGATAAGGGCCAGTCTACCTGCATAGTCAGGAAACATAAAATAGGATAATCCCAGAAAGGGAAAAATGGATTGTCTCTTCTCCAGGCTGCTGGGGCTGCTCCATGGTGCCTGCACTGTGATATCTGTCTGTCTTCCTCTGGCCATCTGGAACCAGGGGGAGCAGCACAAAGCGTGTGTGAAGGCAGATGACAACAGCTGAAGCTGGAAAGGAGAAGCAGAGAAAGACAGAGGAAGCTGTTAGTAATGCCAGAATCTATTTTGGTAGATGCAGGGGTTTCATTTATTTTGCAACATAGAAATTGGGAAAAACTAGAAACAAATCCTATAATGACAAAGGTAGACTTGTGAGAAATCATAAATTTTTTACCAAAAAACATCAATAATTTAAGCTATTGATATTGACCTATTAAAGCACTCGAAATTGCAATTCTCTTCCTTATCTTTCCCCTTTTTACTCTTCATTCCAATTCCCTTTGTTCCTCGCTTGTCACTCAACATCACATAGATTTTGTGATAATCTGCATTTTCTTTTCAGCTTTCTTGAAATCATCTGGTTGCCCGTGTCTCGTTTCTCTTAAGTCACTCTGGGTGCAAATCATCTGACACAATTTCAGCCATTTGAGAGTCAGGTACTCACCCAGGCTGCTCCTCTGGGCTCCATTTACAGAGGGCAGAGGGAGACCCAGCTGGCAGTTTATCCCACGCTCTCTAGGAAGGGGCCAAAGGCTGAGCTTAGCTTTCACTGGACATCTAAATCTGAGAGAGAGAAAGAGGGTGACAAGCCCTGTCATCTGTGACTTTCCAATAACTGCATGTTACTGGGCTTACAAGGACAAAAGGAGGAATAAAACAAAGACATGACATAATTTGAAAGGAAAAAAAAGTAGAAAATCAAAATTCTTCACTTGTCACAAAAGCAGATTTTTTTTTAAGAAATGTTATGCTTAAGAAAATCCAAAACTTTTCACATCTATTCCAAATTTAGGGCAAAAAGGACATTTTAAGCAGAAAAGTATAAACCACATTTAGTAAAATTATAGACACTATTTCTCTAAACCTCCCCAGCATGTCGTTGAATACTTCATGAAAGGTGAGAGAATGTTTTAAGCAAGAACATTCTTCTAGCAGCTATGAGCAGATTTGTCATTGACCACAGAGCAGATGTGTTCTGTGATCTGACAGATGTTCCAATGAAAACAGGGGAACCCAACACATGGATCAGAAACATATTTTATCTGGAGCTCTAGTGCATTGTCTGCAAAAAACCATAAAGCCAAACCAGGTATTCAATTTATCATAAAATTACTTAAAACTTAAGGAAAGTTCTAGAATTTTCTTCTTTTTCAAAGTAAAACAAATCTGTAGAACTTCATGTGACATTTAAGTGCCTCTAACTCCACTTCCCTGTCAGCCCCATATCATCCCTTGACATCTCTTCATTTCTCCCTATTTGTCTCAATTAAAAGATCAAATGTAATTTTCCAACTGATTTTCCTTCCTGAAATTTTTAATTCCATTTTTCCAACATCCTATTAAGTGTCAATCTCTCTGCACATGCATAAATTACTTTATAAACTTGGGAGGTGGGGGGAAGATAAGAAGAGGAGCATAGATAAAACCCCAAATAATTCACAAATTGAGGCTAAGGAATTAATGCCATGTGGAATTTAATGACATGGGGTGCTCTGCTGCCTAAAGCCTGTCCAGTCACACTGCCCCTTCCATGGAGCTCTGTGCACAGCTCTTTCCATGTGCCATTGCAGGGAGGTGTGGACTGGAGGTGGTTTGATAAGATGCTCAGTCTGGGGTTTCAGGCCATGCACTTTTCTGCTTTGTCCTGAGAGGAGCTGACCTGCAATAATGCTCAAAATCAGGAGAAGTCCCCTGTATAACTGGAGATCTGCTCTGTTTAACAGCATCTCACAGATTCTGGCTGGCCAGCTGAGCCCCACACTCCTCTGTGATTGCAATGAGTGGGAGAAATCTTCTTTCTCTTCACTTTAGTAGTAATTCATTAAACTGGAAATTACCCCAGCTGGAAAATCGATATGGCCCTGGCTTATAGGGGCATATGAATGCACAGCGCCTTCTGCAAACAGAGGTTTAATTTACCTCCCAATTGCCATGAGCTGAAGTGATATCAACTGCAGCAGTGTCCCATGTAATCGTGGCTGAGGTCAGGCTTTAATGTTTGCAATTCCTGTGCAACACACAGCTCTTTTGGCAGTGACTTTGTTGGTAGGGCTGTCAGAAAAAAAGCACTTTGTTCTTCTAAAAGCACTACCCCTGTGATGTAGATGTGTCACTATTATTGCAGGCTTGTTCTCCCTATGAGAATTCCCTGAGATGCTCAGACAGACCTGTGAAAAGAGGGATTCTGCACATGGGGACACAGAGGCACGAGGTGGCAGTGTGGTCAGGGGGGTTTTCCCCTTCATTGTGTTGTCCTGACATCAGTGTTTGGCAGAACTGACAGTCAAGCAGTAATTCAGCTCTCAGGCCATGGCTCCGTGGTCCTTTCTTCCCTAAGGAATTTCCCCTGTGCTGATGTTCGAGCTCAGGGTCATGTGCTGGTGACCAGCAGATCCAGGTGGCAGTTTTGTGAAGCATGTTGGATTCCCCTTGGCATTCTCAGCTGCCTCCAGCCACTTTCTGCTTCCCTGCTATTTGCCCCCAGGTCTTTTTCCTCACCTTTAAGCTGGTGAAACGTTGTCTGTGTCCAAGTCCCTCGGTGCTAAATTCATTTGTGTTCACAAACATTTGAAGGCAACTATAAAAGTGCAAAAAAATGAATATATGTTAATGTATTCTGCAATCATAAAACCAGAAAAGGGAGAAAAGAAAGCAGTGATTTTATCTCTGTAGAAAGAATAATTTAAGAAACATTACCAAACATAGCTACAGAACATGGCTAATGACTCCATTTCAGGTCTTAACCTCCACAGTGACCTGCCCATAAATGAGGTATTTTTTCAACCTCATGTACTTCCCAAGCTGCAAATAATCCATAGTATCAGTGATTCCAGTCTCATTTATTTGCACCAGTGTGACTTTCTTTTTCAAATAAAAAGCACAGTGCCACACATTCTGCCTACAGCTGGAATAACATGAGAGCTGCTAGCTGTTAGAATTCACCCGAGGGGAGCAGTTTAAGGTAAAGCAGCATTAGCCTGGAGCACATGTCACAGCACAAGAGAACCCCTTCAAAATGAAAATAAAAATGCAAATCTGCCCTCTGTGTTGCCTGTTACACCATCTCTCTAGGTTTTAAACATTAAGAGAACAGCTTTGTTTGACTTTTTTACTCCCAGGTTGGTTCTTTAGCTCAGTGCACAGATATTATTCTGCCAAATAACTCCTGTGTAACTTGAGCTACGCCACAAGATTAATCCCTTGGTTTTTTTAGAGGACAACCTGATGGAAAGAGCTGCAGTTAGCAGGTGGGCTTGTGACAAAGAAAAGAGAGCAAGGATCAATTATAGCCTTGAACGTGGCTGCTCAACTATGTATCAGATAACCACCAATTCCCTGAAAATCTGTCACTATCCAGCAGTTGCTACGCAAGGGTGAGCGTGGGGCTGCTGAGTTCATGTTCATAATCGGGCCAGGTGGGTGATGCCTTTTAAGGAGAAGTGGCAGGAGGAATGCACAGGGACCCAGGATGAATAGCCCTGCCATTTTTGCCTGAATGAAAGGCACTTGATGGCCTGGGACTTGATGGCCAGTTTTGTTTCCAAAGGGTTTTTCTGGGGTGACAACATAGAAGCAGGGCCCTGTCGGTCAGGTTGTGATGCTGCTTTGGTGGCATGGATATGTGGAGGATAAGGAATGGGTCTGATTGCTTGCTTTCTCCTGGACACAGCCCCCTTCTGAATATCCCCAATTTTTTCACTGTAACATATGTTTCTGTGGATCTCCAATTTCTAATTTGTCCTCCTGCTGGCACCATTGCACAGACATTCTCATTTTGATACAGGACACAAAATCTGGAGGTTGCTTTAATCAGTCAGACAAGATTATCACATGAAAACACTTAAGATTGCTCCCTTATCTGTGGGGATACATGCAAAGCTCTTTGATGAGAGAAAGAACATGCTGGTTCCACATCTCATTTCTCCAAACAGTCCTCAGAACCTGGTGAAACATCTGGCTGACCCAGCTGCCACACTTACCAGATCTTCATGTTCACCAAGACAAACCCCCCTTATCCCACCTCAGGCTACCAGCCCTGTGTGATTGCAGTGAGTGGGAGAAACCTTCTTTCTTCTAACTTTAGTAGTAATTCATTAACTGGAAATTACCCCAGCTGGAAAATCGATATTCCCACCTGGCAGCAGTTGTACTTGCACTGCTGAAACAGCCACTGGAAGAGACCTGCCAGCATGAGCTTGAGACCCACCAACATTACCAGGTATGGAAATGGCCCTTCAGCAAAAAAATCTCATTTCCTGTGGTGTGCATTTGCCAGGATTACCCAAAATTTTTCACCAAGCTATCACAAAGTCTGAATGAAGTTGAACAACAGGTGAAGAAAGGAAGGGGCAGTGGGACACATCACTCATAAGGTGACCACAGATGAAACTGTCCCCACAGCTGGATGCTTCTCAAGTGCTCTGCAGACCCATTCACAGCTGTTCCTCAACAAACCTTTCTATATCATGAAACTATATCATACAGATGAGAAAATCCTGCTCAGAGGCCAGAAAAAAATAACCAAGGCAAAACAAACACAAGAAAATAAACAGATATTTTAGTGCCAAAAGACCAGTAGATTTTAAGTGTCAAGAAATGAGGCTGTTTTCAGAAGGGACTAAAAAGATTGAGGTAATGGGAGCTCAGGGACTGTGGTTGCCACTACACAGTGGGACAGCTGAAGTCAGGGACTGGTCCCAGCTGTCCTCTTCATGTTCCCCATCCAGAGAGGCAGGACATCTGCCCGCCTCAGCCACTGCATTTTTAACTCCATGTGAGTCAAGACCCTTAGGTTCCTCCTTTTGAAGATAGAGTGTAAGCCCTTATGTCTCTTAGTTGTGTATAAAAATACTCACCAAAAACCAGACATGGAGTTACAGGGCAGTGACTCACAACTGCCTATTATTTACTAAATAATTTTATGGTACACTAAGCACTTATTATGTTCTTCTTTGCCCTCCCAGGGGAATTGTTGCAAATGAATTTTGGGAGATGGTGTCTGTCCCAAAGCACCTGTAGTTTGGACAGAAAAGATACACAAAGTGTGCAAGCATGAATGGTGGGGCAGATAAGAGATTTGCCTGAGGTCACAGCATTAAAACTGGGTTTTGTTTTTCCTCACGCCCCATTCCCTGTCAGGTATTTTGTCCATTCATTTCTGACGCTGCTATCCCTGGTGATGGAAAAAGTTTACTGAAAAATATGGCAGAACAGAATATTACCAATGAATGTAGGGGCTTTCACCTGGTACCTATTTGCAGGAGCAGTTATTACAGAGGAACTAATCCTCAGGATTCCATGGCCCATGAAAAAAAGGTTGGCTTTCTTTGACACCGTTTTTATTTTCTCTCTTCTTCCACTGAGAAATGATAGTTTAGGATAGGAGAAGATGGGATGGGACATCCATTGCAAGAGTGCTTGATACAGATCCCACTGCTGTCCTGTGTGTACAAGTGATGTATCCATGGTATTCCAACTCCTCTGTCCAGAGGGGGGGGTGGGTGAGGCAGGGATGTGTCCAACAGCTGAGTGGGGAAGGAGAGCAAGTCTCCTGGCTGCTCCCCTCAGCCATCAGCTTTGCAACCCTACCCTTGGTTCATCTGGTGGTGGCTTTTGGGGTGACCACTTGTGCTCTCCTGTGAACTCAGGGTGCTCCACACACCTGTCATGCCTCCATCCCTGCTCTGCTATTGCACACAGAGGTGCCATTCAGATGTTTCCCATTTTACCAGGAGACGACAGTGGTGTGAACTCAGAGAACAGCGAGAGCTGTGGACAGAAAGGGAAGCAGAGGGGATTGCATCTGCTGCCTGGAAACCTCGAAAGAGGCACTGGAGAAGCTGGAGCTGAATGTTAACACCTGCCTCTGAGAGCTCTCTGCTTTGTCTATAATTGGAATATTTGTCCTTGAAGCAGCTCAGCTATGCCCCTGAGGAGGAAGAGCAGGGAGAATGTCTCAGGGAACTGTAACAGCCAGTGAGCTGCAGGAAACATAAATGTGTGTATCTTAGGCTTTTGTGATTCCTGTGACATCTTGCTGAATGTTGGAAAGGCAAAACATTTATAAGAACAGCAAAGTATCCCGATACAAAATGAGTAAAAATTCAGGCCCTTTGGAAATCATTTGCATTTTAATAGCATTTATTCCTACAGACAGGCAGCAAAGAGAGAAGTTGTTCAGGGATCACAGGAATATTCCAACCATATGAACATGCTCCCTATGGCATTTACTCCTGAGTACCTAAACCCACAAATGGGTGTGGATGGCAAGAGGGGAGGGGAGCTCTTGTGGGAAAGATGGAAGAGGAGCACTGGTGGAAAGGTACAACCAGATCTGTGAAAGATTTCCTATTCTTGGCACTATGAGGAGATTTTGTGTAGATACAAGTTTGCACATGCAGCAACCTATCAGTTTAAGCTGGGGTGTAGGAAAACCATCAAATTTCCACAGCCAGAGGCTGTGGAAGCCAAGGGAAGGGAAAGGGTCTCTCCTGGTGGACCAGAGACACAGTGTGAAGGGTAGGACCTCTTCATGGGTCAAAATTGGGTTTGATTGAAGGCAAGAGGTGAATCTTGAAGCTTTCTTAAACCAAGGGAGGATGACCTGAATCCCTCCAATCAGAGCAGTGGTGGGTGTTAGAAAAAGGCAAATCCCTCAAATGCTTTGCCCTTCACAAAAACAGCCTGAACCTTCAACATCAAAAGTTGAAGAGAAAGGCAAGATGATGAGAAAAATGGCAATGGTGTCCCTTGGTGCAGACCACAGTGGATCTTCCAAATGGGTGTGTACAGAAACAGGGCCCAACCCACCACAGCTGCTCAGCCAAGCTCCAGGCAAGGGTGGGAGCTGAGCACCAGGTGAATCCCTCTCTGTCCTGGCAGATAACACCTTCCCAAGACACCAGGAGCAGCAGAGGAGAGGGCACGAGCAGCCCTTGGCTGGCTCAAACCCTCGGTGGCGAGAACCCAGCAGAGCTGATGGCTCCGCTGCTGCTGCCAGCCCCGTGCCAGTGAGCCTGCCCGGCCTTGCAGCCCTTTATCATTTTAATTTAGCTCTGCAAACCCTGAGCCGTTAGGGCAGGATTCATGCCTCTGGTATTTGCTCTTGGCTCCGGCAGGAACACACTCTCCATGGCTGCTGGGTGCTGGGAGAGGCCCTGCACACCATGGCGTGGTGGTGCCGGCAGCTCGGCCAACACCGCGGTTCCTGATTCCTGTGGGGTTACTCAGAGAACATGGAGCAGGAGGAATGGGCTCCCTCAGGGAACAGATTTGGCTGCTCTGGGTGAAATCCAAGCAATGCTCACAGCAGGAACACACTCTCCATGGCTGCTGGGTGCTGGGAGAGACCCTGCACACCACGGCATTGGTGGTGCCGACAACTTGGCCAATGTCATGGTGCCTGATTCCTGTGGGGTTACTCAGCTGGCTGGAGAACATGAAGCAGGAGGAATGGTCTCCCTCAGGGCACGGATTTGGCTGCTCTGGGTGAAATCCAAGCAATGCTCACCCACATGCTGCTGAGGCTGGCATGATGGCCAAAGGAGGGGGTCCTGCAGCAAGGCAGGGACGTGGCTTCCTCTCCTCACTTGTGATTGCTGTCCTACCCCAAATGAGCTGGGCAAAACTTTGGTAGGTGGGCACAGCACCAAGTGAAGCTGTTGGATGTCCCCCTCCAAGACGAGCTGGGGGCTAAATGTGAGGCTGCTTTGGTCCATCCTGATGTGATGTTGTAGCACTTGCCATGGATTTTCCCAGCCAGCCCCATGGCCCCAGTGAGCCCCAGCCCGGCAGAGTGCCCAGGCCTGGCGTGCTGGGGCACCTTTCAGCCTCGTTCATGGTGGTTGTGCCTTCCCTCCCGTGCCAGCCCACGCTGCCCACGCTGTCTCAGTGCTTCCTGCAAGCCTTAACAATGGAGCCAAGCAGAGGCTGCCATCCCCTGGGAGCTCTGGAAAGCTCCATGGTATATCCCCAAGGTGGCTCAGAGGTACCCAAGGGCAGCCTTCCCAGTGGACATCTTGGCAGGCTGCAGCTCCAAACTGTCTGTCCTTCATCCCAGGATGACATGGAGCCAGCCCAGAGTGGTGATTTCAGCACTGCCCCTGGGTTGGCATGGGAAAGGAACCTGGGAGCCTGCTCTGTTTTACACCCTCCTGTAGCACCTCAGGAGCATATTTCTTGGCAAAGATGAAAGCATAAGGATTTTGCTTTGTTTCTGTTTTCAAAAGCAAAATATCTCAGTGAAAACATTTCAGATCTAATAGCTTGACTAAGCTTTGAATTCCTGTGGTCACAGAAAGTGATGTCTTATGAACATCCATAAAATCTTCAGGCATTAATCACAAGTGCAATTTTTCTCTTGCTCCTGCAGCAGCAGCAGGCAGTGTGCTGCAGGACCTGCTCCTGTAGGGAAGGGGAATGCACACTGCAGGTTGACCCTAGGGAAAACACACCAAACTCCCACCATCCTCAAGCATGACACAGTCTGGAGTAGCATTTTGACATGAAGTTAGTGGAGCTGCTCCAGACACTGTAGCTGAGACCACATTTTGGCTTAAAACTTTTCCAAACAGCCTCTGTAGCAACACCATGGTGTCCTTTGCCACTGGGAGAGGACCAGGCATGTGTGCCATCTTCCCTCTGGTGACACCTCCAGCCTCACAGCTAAGGGCGTCTTCAGCCTTGCAGGGTTTTCAAGACATTTTGGTAGATATTTTTACTACTCATGAAGGCTTCATATTGTACTTAAAGCAGTGATTTGGCTCTTAATTATTTTCTCTTCTAGGAAATTACTTCAATTTTTTTATTGTTGTTGTTTTTAAAGTTAAAATAGTTTATATTTCATTGTGTTTCCTCCCTACCTCAAAAGAAATGTCATTTATAGGACACCAATGGCTGCACCCAAAATTTAATTGCTTGTGGGAACTTGCCTGTCTATGAATGCATCAGCTGTTTTTATACCAGAATCAAAAATGTATTTAGAGAAAAAAAAAGATAAAAGAAAATGGAGTGTAATAAAAAGTATAGCTGAAGGGGTTTGAGAGGCATCTCCATATCAAGAAAAGTTACATCACCTGTGAAAACATCAGATATACTGTTCCAGCTCTGCAGTCATTATCCTTATTAGCAGCGTTGTTATTACCACTGGAACAAGAGTGAGCTCAGGGCCATGGAAACAGGAGGGCTCTGGGCCACATCCTGCACATCCTGCAGCACACGCCATGGGAGGCCTGACCCAGACATGCAACAGCAAAAAAAAAACAAAAAAACAAAAAAAACTTGTGCAGAAGAGATGAAGGAGAATTTTTGTAGCTGCATTTCTAGGAGAAGTGTTTTTTCTTGAGAAGGAGCATTTTAGAAATTCCTTTTATTGTTTCTCTCTCACTGCAAACACACAGGGGCAACTGACATAAGAAATTGGGCATGTTCCTAGAAAAGAGGGATTATTAATAAAGCTCTTGCCTAGACAGGAGCTGCCTGCAGCCCAGTGGAGATCTGCCTGCTAACCCATGTAAGAGGCACACACTGAGAGCTCCTTTACCTTCAGGCACCAGCAACCCTCAAAACCATCACACTGTCTTCCTGCCCTCCCAGGGATCATGAAAAACCTCAGTGCTTCATTCAGAGGAGCTGTTTTAGTCCCATGTGTGGCAGAGGAGAGAGGAGGACACCACCAGGAAGTTTTCTCACCCTAAGAGGATTATTGAGAGGAAGGGCCTGTGTCTTCTCACTGGCTTGTAGCTTCTCCTATCAATAACAAAGGCCTGTCTGAACCAACACACTCTTTAAATTGGGCTACTCCAGGCAGGTTGGCAGAATTAAATCTGGCCAAAGGTGGATATTTTGTAAACAAAATGCGTTAAATATAAAAAAAAAGCCAGCCCCCTTTCCTAGGAAGCCACCCACTTTTTGCATGCCAGATGCTCTGCTGCCTGGAAACTTTCCAGACAAAGTGCAAAAAAGTTTCTGGATGGGCTGCGAATTAATTCAGCAGCAGTTCATTTGTTTCCTTTAGCTGCATGTACCAATTGCAAATAAGCTTAACAGATGATATTTGCTACTTAGAATAGTTTATAAAACAGCACAGGAATTATTTATAGCTGGACTTCACTGCATACATTCAGTCTGAGGTTCAAGAAATCAAGCTCTCTAGCACCAGTTAAGCTCCCTCTTGTTAAAGTTTCATAAATTACCATCAATGGAGAACAGTGCGCAGACTTACACCATGCCAGCTGGAATCCTGGAAGACGGGTTTGCCACTTCATCAGCAAGAGGAATCACACCAGTTTTCACAAGGAAACAGGAGGAACTGATCTTCCTGCTGCTCTGCATGGGTTGGGTCCTCTGCTGATCCGTGCTACTGCAGCTCCATCAGCAGCACCACCACAACTTTTCCCCACCCAGGCATCCAGACTGCAAGAAATTAGAAGTGCATTGTATTTAAATGTCAGCATTTTGCAAATAAGTCCACAGAAAAAATCCTTGCATTTTTTACTGTGTGCTATGTCTCATTTTTAGATAATACCAACAGCTCATTTCAGGGCAATTAGGAAATAAATAGACATACATATGCATAAATGTATGTATGGATGTAGGGGCAATTTTATAACTAGCATGTTAACAGGATTGTCACAGGCCCAGACTGCACTAGTGGCTCCATCAACTCACCATCTGAAATATCTCTTTTCTAGATTAATCTCTTAAAGCTCATTTAACTCCCCACACTTCATGGTTTGGGATACTGTTGTATTGTTTCACTCCAACATATCAGCTGGTTACTTGTTTAGCTGGAAAAGTCCTTCTGCATATACAGTTACCTATTTTGCATTTCAAAATGAGATGGACCACTTATCTGTAAAACTGGTCTTGAGGTATACCTGCAGCACCATGAGAGATTTAAAAAGTCAGCCTTTCTTTAGCCTCACAAAGAGGATGGCTGATGCCTCCAGACCTGCTGAACAAACTCTGTGCTCTGCACCTCCTTGGAAAGAAAACAAAGCAGATGCCTGTGCTAGCAAGAGGGATTTTTTTCCAAGGGGTCCAGCAGCACTTGTGATCCTGTTGCCAATTAGCTCTGCTCCTGTGAGGAGAACTTGCAGAGGTCTGGAGACAATGCAGGTAAACCTGGTTTGCCTTTCTCCTCCAGCATGCCAGGAAAAGCTTTCAGATGACACAGAGGTGCCCACAAGGCCTTTGGATGACAGGCTGGAGATGGCTGCAGTCACTTCCAATGGCATCAGCATCATCCAGCAGGGAGCTCTGTGCTCAGAACAGTCAGTACAAGGCATCCAGTAAGTGCCAGGAAATGCCTGACATTTGGATAATTATGCGCTTATTGTTCACATGAACATCAAGTCCCAGGGAGCCTGGATACCCAGAAACAAGTCAGGCAGTGTGGGTGCCTGCAGACCAGCTTGTTGTCAGAGTCAAATACCACATAATTTGAACTGAGGCTGTCTTCAAATTGCATACAGAGCCATAGCTTCTCTTTTCCTTGAGTCCTCTCTAGATTTGAACCAGGTTGCATAATTGGAAGGATCAAGTGGGAGTTAAATCCATGGCTCTTGACTTCTTTCAAAGGCAAAATAGTGCTTACTGCCTTGCATTCCTTCAGGGAGCTCCTGTCCAACAGGAGAGATCTAATGACCTAATCCACGTGAAGCCCTGGAGATACTGTTTTTGCTTCAAAGGCTAAATGCAAATTTTGTTCTTGTACCTTGTGTGGTTGAAGGGCTTGGCGTGAGTACAGAGGTGGGAGGTGCAGAGGGCACTGCTGCCTGCCTGTCTGAGGGATCAGCAGCAAGTAACAGCAGCACCTAGCCACAAAAAGGCTGGAAGATAAAAGTCCTGCTAGTTGCTCTTCAGGTTTTCTTGTGATGATGCAGGGACTGCCTCCAACACTGCAGGTTCCTCAGTGTGCCCCAGAAGTGAGATCCCAACTGATTTTGAAAAAGCAATTTTTCCCCACCTCAATCTCAAAGACCTTCAACTCCTCCCAAGGCTTCTTCTCACACCCCAAACCCTCTTCCTCTCCCAGTATTTTGCCATACAACCATCACCTTCTTGGCTGTCACCCTCACTCCTGGAGAGCATGTGGGTGAGACTCAGAGCCCTGTCCAGCTGTGCTCCATGGCCATCCAGGCATGGGCCTCTAAGGTTGCACCACTGAACACTGGTGGGGAGGCATGAGACCAAAGAAATTGCTTAGGCTGCATTTTTCCATTTAAAATACCATCTCCTCCCTTCCCTCTTTCTGCCCAAGGCCACTGACCTCTAAGATTTGTCAAAATCTTGGTGTCTGAGCATCCAGTCTGCATCAGCTTCCCCTCCTCAAGGCTGTTTTGCCTTTTCTGCTTATCCACCTTTGTTGAAATGCAGACTTCTCCCATCCTGCTCATGAATAGTCTGAAGCCACTACAGCTCTTGCAGGCTGTAAATTTTGTCCCAGTTCACAATGTTCAACCCTGAAACAAGAATCAAATCAAATGAGGGCTGTGACCACATGTGGCATCAGCTGGTGATAAACAGAAGAGCATTTCTGAAAGAAACCCTGCTTGGTGGAAATTGGTGCTAACAGGTCCCCTTGAACAGCTTCCACTTGGTCAGAGCCTTCTGAAGGCTGGATGCTATTTCCAGACCAAGCCTGCACAACACCCAAATATTGCAGACTGTTGATGGCTTCAAAAAGGGGTTGAAAACATCATCAGCACAGCATAATTATTCACAAAACAGGCCAATTTCAATGCTCAGCACAATAGTTTTAAACAATAGTTGATGAAAATCAATTTCCAAGTCAGTTGAGAGGCTGATAACATCCCTGGTTGCACGGCTCATTCCCAAGTAATCATATTAGAGGCAGATGTCACACAAGAATGTGACTCCACTTACCATTAAGAGACACTGAGCTCCTTTGTCTTCTGAAGCAAGTTTCCATGGGATTATACTAGAATAATCCCATGGGTAGAATAATTTAAAATTGAAAAACAATAACAATCCTGAAATAATTTAATGGGCTATTCCTTTAATCTTCCTTCTATGGAAGAATCCAAACTAATCAGGGGTAAGGGGACACCTCTCCCCAGGGCTAAATGGCCATGAAATGCTCACTCACATCCAATTTCTGTGGGACCAGGCCATTTAGTGGTTGTCAGTATCTTTGCAAATCTCCCTCCTAGGTGAAATTGCACTCTGCTGTTCTGCCAAAAAGCAGTAGTTACTTTTGGTTTTCAGGGGGGCTTTCTTTTTCTAGATGAGAATATACAGATATTCTCATAACTTTAGAGAGGCTTTCAAAACCCAGGTGCAGAGGTTTGGCATCAGCAACCTCCCCAGAGCACTTTATAGCACATAAATCTTGCTCCCAGTTAATCAAACAGTGCTGGAGTGAGCCAAGGAACCATGAGAATGTAAAATGCTCTTCTCCTCCCTTCCTACTTATCAGAGATTTTTGCTGCTGCTTCTTCAGAGGCAGAGTGAGGAGTTTTATTGCTTTAAATGTGACTTTAGCACTGGTAAGGATGCTGCCTTGGTTGAACATGGTCATTTACTGTGCACAGGACTTTTCTGGGTTTGGGTTTTTTAACCCAAACCTGCCCTTGATGGCCCAGCTGCTCTCCTGCATTAACCCTTCTCTGGAACTGTTTTTTTCAGCCCTCATCTTTACTTTAACCCCAGTCTGGGTTCCCAGCAAGGCTGGAATTGTCGTGCAGTTGTGTTAGGAACAACCACACCATTTCTCCTAGCCAAAGAATTTGGCTGCTTTCCTACTGATCCTCTATGCTCGCTGGGCTGTGTGCTGCAGGACAGCTCAGGGTGCTTTGCCTTTTGTTGATGAAGAGTTTTGTGAGGGTGAGAGATGAGATAACTCCATGGATATCATAATTTTCCCACCAAAACTGGAGCAGGACCCCCTTTTTGCTCAAAGTTATCCCTGCAGACGCCAGACTTGTTTTCAAACAGGGATGCTCAGACTCAAGCTGAGCCAAATAGAGCCAGAGGAAAAGATTGCACCTCCAAACTGTCATGAAATCAGGATTAGCACATGAAGCAGGAGCTGTGTTTAAAGACTTGCTTAACCTCCTGCTTAACACAAGTCTTTGCTTTAATCTATAATGCCATCTAGTTTTGTTTTAATGAAGTTATGCAAAAAAGTTCTTCACTGAAAAGACCAACCCAGCATTTTCTTTCTTCCCTTCAAGTGGAGATGAAAAGCACTGCCTGCAGCCTGAAAGTTTGTTTCCTCAAGGAAACGGAAAGCAAAGAATTTACTTATATTAATGCTTTGTATCAAGTACTTTTGAATTTCAAGGGGTAAAAATCAGCCTTGACCTGGATGCTGAGTCCAGATTTTCATAATGTTTTTCCCACTCTGCTGGCGCCAAGGTCAGTGGGTTGCACTTCTGCTTCAGTCTGTTTTAATTCTGGTCTCTTAGCACTGACTTCTCTGTGCAAGACATGGAAGCCACACCCCAGTGTGTGCTACTCCCAGCCATTAACAATCCTGGGCTAAATAAACACACAAGGATCTTTCTGCATCTGGTTTTACTGGCAGGAGAAAGAGACATTATATGTCTCTGGAAATCTGATAAAACAATGACATATAAATTCTGGATTGCTAACATGGCCAGTTTAACTCCACTGGACAGAATTTGCTGCATGGCTTAAGGCTGAGAATAAAACCTCTCTCTTTTCCTAAGCACTGTAAACCAGAAAATACATTTAAATTAGCATTTGGCAATATCTACAACCTTCTAGCAGAAGATAATAGCCTCTCAAATTCAGTTTCTGCAGTCTGCCCCTCTACAGGGTAATGACTTGTCATTTGTTCTGTCTTATTTGTGGAGTATTGCACAAGCCTGTCTTTCTTCCATGAATATTTTAAAAAGCTGGATAGTTGCTTGGCAAAGGCCTGGGTTGGTGCCTGAGTATTGTGCAGTCTATACCACGCTCTGCCACAAGCTTCCTTGTGACCTTGATAAGTGCCTGTGCTTCTTCCATTTCTCAATTTCCCTTCACTGCAGTGTGCATTTTCCTCCTTCTGTACTTTGTAAATTCCTTAAACTGGTGAATATCTCTCTATATACTCATCTTCATACAGGGCTTACTTCAAGTGTAGATCAACTTTTCAGGTGCTAGAAGCACTGTGATTAAATGAAGAAAAAAATTCTGCTGTTGGTTTTGTTGCTGCAATACTTAAGATTATTTGTGCATGATATAAATATATGTCTGTTTGTTTAGCCCTTGTTTGCAAGAGCCATTTAATGAGGATCAGGTAAGGAGAAAATAGTCAATGCTATGAGCTGGTGAACATGGAGCAGGGATGGGCTTGAAGGATGAATTTACAGAAAAGTGACTGGCAGAGATGGGATCATGCAGTAAAACTTAAGGAAACACAGTCAGGAGAGCACTAACAACAGAGTAGATGGATATTTTGCCAAGTGTGGTGGAGGAAAATGGAAAAAGAGTGGATTGGGAGTGAAAACAGGGAGTTTAACTTTGGCCATTGTGATTCCTCATGAAGAAAAACATGAGCAACCAGGACATGAGAATTTCCCTCGGGCCGCAGGACATTCCTGGCCTGGAGAACCCAGAAGGATCTGGCTGCTTTTAACAGGGAAGCAGCGTCTGCATCTGTTTAAAATTTAGTCCCCATCTCTGACCTTTCTAAGAATTACAAGTGTGAGTCTCCTGGCAAGAAACTTCCCTCCCTGCTACCAAAACAGAGCCACCACCTTTCTCAGCAGACAGGGCAGTCTGGTGCAGCAGTGATGGGAAAGCCATTCCTGAAATCCTGCACTCAGCATGTTTAAAGAGGCTCCATCAAACAAAACCAGAAAGAAGAATCCTAAAAGGAGTGATATTTTTATTAAATGGCAAAATTTACATTATTAATGGTGGATCCATTCACAGTGCATGTATATGGGCTGCATTTAAGGAACATATTATCTGTACATTAAAAAGTCACTCAAAGTGTTATGGAAAAAGGGTATCTACAGATAACATTGACACAAGCAAAGCTGTGAGCACTTAAACCCTTATCTTTGCTTAAGTGTCCTCTTAGAAACACACATCTTCATATCCATCTTAATTTACAGAGCTCAGGTATGATTGAAATTTGCACCCCATTTGATTATTCCTTATGCTGAACTAGACCCTTTTCTGAGCTCCTTCCTTGGTTGAAGTAGACATTTCTGCCTGCCAAATGTAGACCCCTTCTGAAGAGATGCTGTGAGTGCTTTGGCCCATGTTTTACCATAGTTATGTAGTTTCTATGTTTTGCCTTGATGAAAGTGCAGGATTTGTCCTTTGGGGTCGATGCAGCATTTATGGTTTCCAAATGGGCCTTTGTAGTTAAATCCTAGAGAAGTAATTCACTGCAGAAGAATTGTATACAGTTAAGCTTTGTCTAGGAGGAAAATATGGTCTATATGTGTGCATAACAAGAATTTGAGGGCAAAATTCTTCTGTCTGAGCCACATAATGGAGTGAGAAGGAATTCTGGAGATGTACTGAGGCCAGCAGCTTGAGTGCAATTACCTGATACGGTCGCTTTGATGGTAAAGTTATCTTCAGATGTTCCAGTGGAATAGAAACATCCCAAATACTGTGCTTAATTTAATTTTCCACTAAAATATGCGTGTCCTTCAAAGATGCCTTCTTGTTGAAACAACTTAATTAGGAACCAATATTATGACAAGGTGTAATGTGGATTTTCTGTGTACTCTCTGGCTCAAAGGAGAGTTTTGCCAAGTTGGATCAGGCAAGGGGTGCAGCGTGTCCACAAGAGAAAGATGAAAATAGCTGCAGTGTTTGATTGCCATCCTGGAGTTTGGTGGGTTTGACACTTTACACCAGCAGCACTTGGGAATCAGAGAGGGTTCCTGGAGCTGAGTGTTAAGTACATGAACCTGAGCAGTGTAAATGTCACAGGAATAGGGATTGGTTTGGGAAGCAGTGTTTGTTGTTAATTGAGTCTCCAGGCTTTGTCTGACACGACGCAAGTCCACGTACCGGTGCACTCAGCACTATCTTTCCGCCCTCTCTCCTTCCCTTTTCTCCAGATAAGAGCATAACACTCGTTATTCTAAGGAAATGACAGCGATGTTAATCACCAATTCATCAGGATCTCTAACAAAGGCCCTGCTATTTTGAATATTCATATTGCAACGGCATTAGGAATGTCAGAACTGCCATTGTTCTGCAGACAATGACACATCCCTGCTCTTCCCACTCAGCATCACAGCAATGCGGCCCCGAGGAGCGCGAACCGCGCGATCCTTCTGCAGCGCTGCCCCTGCTCTCCAGAGGGGAGGCAGAGGCACAGAGACATGAAATGACTTGGCCAGATCACATGGGATCCCAAGGAGAGGCAGGAAAGGAACGCAGGTCTTCCTAATCCTGGCACAGGGAGGGAACTTTGTTTCTTATAAACAAAATAATTCACATACCTGACATGAAAGGATGTATCAAGGGTGATGAATGTATGCATGAGTACGTGTGCACGTAGGTAATACACATAAAACATTTGTGAGATGTACAATATTGGATGTGTAACTCATTCAGACTTGGCCAGAAAGAGCTATTGTAGTGCTGGCTGAACAAATTTATGCAAATCAGTCACTGATTAAACTCATAACCTTTGCAATATTCTTTAGGCAAATCAAATGCTTGTGGAACTTGGTCCTAGAGCCCCAACCTGGAAAATAGGTTACGATGGGAAAATGGGTCTTAACAGGAAGAAGCTGTATGAAGAGGGACCTATCTGTTGTCCATCTCCCTGCCACCACCCCAAGGTCATTCTTGGTTTAGACCATCAGGATTAGCCTTTCTTGCACAGCTGGTACTCACCTTGGGGAACTGTTGCTTTAGAAGGCTGTGGAGACAAGGAGTGCCAGCAGAGCCAGGGATTACACAAATTCATAAACAAAAGGTGCAAGTAGGGATGTGCCCTCTAATGTCACAAGTTGGAACATGGAAAATTCCAGTTAGATATAAGGCCAAAAAATTTTTTACCATGACAGTGGTCAAATATAGCACAAGTCACCCAGAGCGGCTGTGGGATTTCCCATCCTCAGAGCTGTTGAAGGCTGGACTGAACAAGTCCCTGAGCAATTTGATCTCAGTCCAACTCAAAGTTGGACTGAATTGTCCCAGAAGTGCCTCCCAGACTAAATTATTCCTTGGTTCTCTAAGCAAATTAGCAGATCTTCTTCTTTACTCCTCTATTTCTTCCCTCTCCTCCCCACTGTCTTGCTTTCACCCTAACACAGCTGGTATTGCAGAGGGATGGGTCTCCCCTCTTGCCCAGAAACCCTCAGGCTGTAGACTTTAAGGTTCCCATAATACTCCCAGGACTCAGGTCATTTAAGGCTAAATTTTTGCTCTTCTCTCTGGAGACCTTCCCATCCCAGCCCCTTGAAACAGAAATTGGTTTACTCAGGCAGCAGGTCCATGGTGGGAACCTCTGGAATTTAACCGGCCAGAGGAAGGTCTGGCCCAACCCTGCCACCAAATGGTGGTTTCCATGGGCATGGTACACCAACCTCCTAACATTCACCATGCTGCTGCATTTTACTTGGACCTCATTCCTACGCTGAAATTTTGTATGGGCATCAAGTAATCATTCACCCAAAAAAAACCAAAAATTCAAAATATTTTGGCCTAGCTGGCCAATGGCCTAACACTTTAAAAAGTGGGAATGTGCTCAGTTTAAGCTGGTTTTGGTCTCTGCACAGCAAATGCCTGGCTTAGCTGGCCTGTCAGTGCTCCCTTATGTGGAAATGAAGAGGCAATGACAGCATGAGATGCATTAACGGGAAAGAAGACACTGGATTTCAAGTGGCAGTACTAGAACTGGGAGGCTGTTTTAATGTTTTGTGCCTCTTCCTGCCCTGAAGTATTTCAAACACTCAGGTCTTGTTTGCTGAACACTCTGAACAATACACATGTAGTTACAGATTGATATCATAAATCACCTAAAGAACAAGACGGTCTTTCAGAACAGAAAGGACAATTTTGAGGAAGTTTATTTTTTAAATGGCAATATTTATCCTCTTAGTACTTTAGAAAGAAAAAAAGAGAGTCTCAGCTGTTGCGTCTGAAAACCACCTGGAAAATATTTTAAAAAGCCTGTATTCTGTCTTTGCTATTATATGTTTTTGTATATGTGTAAATGCACATGTATATGTATGCATGTATATATGTACATTAAAAAAATCAATCAAAATAAAAGTGGGTAGGACCAAACTTCACGAGCCAAGTGAAATCCAAAGCTCCAACTTTATTTTAGATAAATGCACATTTTTGAGCCAGTGTGGAGCTATGAAGCTAAACAGGAACAGGCAGGATAAGCAGTGATGGAAGCTGAGTTTCTCCTTCAGAGGCTGTACTGGAATGGCTGAGCTGGCAGAGACCCCAGATGTGGCTGTGCACACACTTAGGGCAGGATCTCTATCTGATACAGCTCTGCTGTGTCCCCTGGTAATGCAAGCTGGGTCAGCAACATCAGTCTTGGAAGGTCTTACTGAATGCTGATGGTCTGCCTCAGGAAGATTTCCAGAGTTTGTTCAGAGCAGTATTGAAAATCTGAAACTTCAAAACTGATGTAAGGGAAACCTTTGGGGAAAAGAACTCAAAGAAACATGAGGCTGTTTGATTTAAATTCAATCTTTTGATTGGATTAATTTTTATTTTTCGATGTTTCCATTTTTGCACTATATTTTCTACTTTCTTACATAACTTTCCCATGTTACAGTAGGATATAGAAATGAGAAGTTGTTCTATGGTGGAAATTGAAAAGTACTTTATTCTCAAAAGGTGGGATAGGATGTTTCAACAACTTTTCTATTTGATTTTACAAATTTTCCAGATTTTAATAGAAACAATTTGTCTTATTTCCATTTCTTTCCAATTGCCTAGCCCAATTTTAAAATATTAAATAATTAGAGAGCAAAATACATACCTGCTGGCCAGCAGCTCCCTGTAAACAAATCCTGCTTCTAAGTTAACTATAGTTTTTCTCTTGATCAGAGAGGGCAAATTCTTACTGTAGGGCACTGCCAATGGGTGCCACAGAGTCCTTAAAGCTTGAATTTGATAAATCATGATCAGATAACTTTTGAAAGACTTGCTTTAAATGAGCTAAAAATTATGAGGGCAGATTCAGGAACAGTGAAGTGAAATTGCATGCTCTGTGTAAATGATCAGATCTTTCTGGCCCTTTATCAGGCATTGATTTTCGTTCAGTTCTGAATTCAGTAAAAGGGGATGTGTGCAGTGATGTGCTGTTACCTGTTCCCTGTCTGACACGCAGCTCTGTTTCAGAGGCCTCCCTCACAGACTCAGCACTGCCCGCAAGCTCTGGTTTTCATTTACTCAGCTGTGTTACTTAGACACATTCTATGGATCAACTTAATTACCCAAGAATTGCAAGTGGGGCTACTAAACACAGCAAGGGTTCAGCAGCTGGAACTGGAGTGGCAGCTGGAATATGAACTTAAAGAGGTGTTGTGACAACTCACACTGTTCCCACAGGCAGCCCAGGGAAAGGTGATGTCCTCTCACTTCACACTGGCCTCTCTTTCTGTGCAAGTGACAAATTGGTGATGAACATTTGCTCTCTGCCGTGAAGGGAACAGAGGAAGTGATTATCATCACTGCTCCCTTCCAAATAATAATGAAAGCATCCTCTTCATTTTCACGGACTCTTCAGTATTTGATCACCTGCCCCTCTTGAGCAAAGTGTCCTCTTCCCAGACACATCACCTGATTTTCTAGACCTTCCAAAGGTTTGGCTTGGCTCTGGCTCTCCTGTGCACATGGACAAGTGTCTTCTGGGTACAAAGAGGTCCTGACTTATACTGTCTCTGAAAAGTTTTGTTGCAAAGCAGTTGCTCAGCAATGAATCAGAGACAGAGGAGAAATGTTGATGGTCAGTCTCACTCATACAGCACCGTGGATGGCCAAATTCAAACCAGGACAAAAACAAAACAAAACAAAACAAAAACAAACCCAAACAAAAAAAATTAATAAAGGCAGCTGTCTTTCCTAATAAATGAAATGAGAGAGAGAAGTCAGATGTCTCTCTCTGTCACATCCATCTTTACCTCTTCCAAGACATTGCTATAAGTCCCTGAAATCCTGAGCTTTTAAACTGGGTCCAGCTGTAGGTTAGCACACAAAAATATAAACGGTTTGGACAGGATTTCTGTGCTCATGTTTTGTAAGATGGTCAACGGCTGATCTGGGTGTTTTCCTCATCCCTTTCCATGCACTCCCTGCGATGGCTGCTCCCAGCAGGGTCACAGCTGCTAGGTGGGAGTGGAGTGCAGCTCCCTGCCCTCTCCCAAAGGCTTTGCTCTGCTCCTGGAGTGCTCTCCAGGCTTTCCAAGGAAAAAGGGGCTCCTATTGCAATCTGGGCATGGGGAAAAAATGAGAGGAGACAAAGAATACTGGGAAGAAATAGAAATGAGAAGAGTGAGTCACTGAGCAAACAGAGCAGTGCATCCAGCACTTGCATAGTTTCAATCCTGTGCCCAAAGAGCCTTGGCTATCCCAGACCTTGGCTCTGGTGAGGGTGGGGGAGAGAGGGAGGGGACAGAGGTAATAGTTTCTCAAGGACATAATGATCTTGAGCAATTTCTGTGCAGGTATAAACATGATTTCCTGCAGCACTGCTTGTCACAAATGTCTCCTCACTCAAACAGGACTGAATGCATTTGTTTGCAGTGTTTGACGCAAGGAAAACTTCTGACATATGTTTTATTTATGAGGTGTCCTAACGTAGTGATACTTTTTGTGTGCATGAGGTAGGCAGGGAATTGCCTCTCCCTGGCTCCTAATTTGAATGGCTGAGGATTGTGTTTGTAGAAATGTGTGGAGGGATGTCTTAAAAACTGTACAAACCCAGGCTGTGCAAGACGGTCAGTAAAAACAAAGTGTCTGCTACTGAGGATATTCACAGTCCCTACAGATTTCCCCAGACCTCATCTGCTTCTTAGGGATGCCTAAAAGACAGCAAAGGTGGTTCTGGAATCAGGAGGAGAGATTCCAAAATATCTCAGTACCTCTGAGCAGATGCTGTAGGAATTTGTGGCAGATGGAGAGACCAGGGGAAGGGGAAATGCCAATGACCTCCTAAACCAGGAGAGCACGAGGACAGGAACAGCAGCACAGACAGAACAATCCCTGTGCTCTCACTGGTGCTTGGGACAACAGAATGAGCCCACCAAAGAGAGGTCCTGGCAAGCTGACCCCCTCCAGACCAACAGCAGCCTCAACATTTTTCAGTGCTTAAACTTGCTTATCTGTTCCTTCTCTTTTCAGCTGGACATGGTGGACAACTGATGTGAGTGCAGGGGGTTGAGAGTTCACTCTGAAATGGAAGATGTGGAAGATAAATTCATCAAAACATGAGAAAGGGCCTACCAATTCAGCTATCCGACACATCTTGCTCTGAAACCTCATTCTTGGCTTTGACCTACTGGTTGTGGTGCTTGTAAAAAGATAAAAGTATGGCAGGTGCACATTTCTGGAATATTGCTTTCCTCTGGGATTATATGGCACTCCTGCTTCCCAGGCCCGGACTTGTACCCACACAGCCCTCCATAATTTATTGTGTTGTGATCTGGTGGCGACTTTGTGAAGACTTCTGGACTTTTCCAACCCTGCTCAGGGACTCCCAAGAACTGAGTGAGGAGAGGACTGATGGGGCAGAGGGAGCCCTTGGCAGAGGGGGATGGAGGATGGGACAGGGCAAAGATGCCCTTTCCAGAGGCTGAGGAGATGGTGGGTGCTTGGTTCAGGCAGATGGAACCAGCAGTAAAGTGGCAGAAAGAGATGAGGAGGCAAAGACAATCAGAGGGAGAGCCCTGGTGCAAGGCAGAAGCCAGAAGCCAGTGAGGCTGACACTCACCACAAGGCAAGAAAAACACAGAGTCTTGGTGAAGGCTCCAAGAAGCATGAAACTGGGCTTCATTGCCTGCTAGGTCAGGAAATAGTGGGAAACATGAGGAAGACATAAACCACCCAGACGGAGATTGGAGAGGAGCTGCTGGGATTGTTTGGGGTAGAGTGCAGGCAAGAACTGTAGACAGTGGCATAATCCTCCAACAAAATAATAATCCTCCTGCTTAAAAGTGAGTCATTTAAAGGCAGTTTGGGTGCATCTGCCCTGCAGTTACTTCTGTGAATGCAAGGAATTATTAGATTTGCTGGCATGGACTGTTCTGCACAGGGCAGGTTACTATAGCACTGTTTACTTTTATGGCAAACAAACTTTTCCAGTGCAAGTTACCTTGGGGACAAGCCTCCCCACTGAGCAATAGTGATATTACAGCTCAGCCCATGTTTGAGCCTTTCCTTAGTCTTTAATCCTGGGAGGATTTGATGGGAAAAGGTTTTAATAATCACTTTAGGAAAGAAAAATGCACCTATAGCTTCCTGCTGACTAAAGTGCTAGAGCTGGATGGGGTTTCTGTTCTTATTTGGGCAAACAGGTGGAATTTACCAAGAGTTTTGGCCCAGCTGAATGCAAACACATTCTGTGTATGGATGTGATATAGAAGACAACTATGGGAGGTTGAAGATGATGATGAAAAGGCCAAACAAGATTTTGAATTTTATTTGTTTCATTTGGAAACATGTTCTTTTCACTCCATTCTCAGACTCTTTTCACAGTCTCTCCTCCTAAGTTTTTCTTAAGGGCTTAGAAGAATTAAGCACTTTATTTGCAGAAGATCAAAGTGGTCCAAGTTAATTCTTCTTCCATCACATAAAAAAAAAAACAAAAAAGACACACACAAAAAAACCCTCCAAAACAACTATTAACAAGGAATATTCTATGTAATGTAAGTGGTGGAAATGAATTGTAGGCAGCCTAGAGCAGAGCCTTTGGGAAGTGCTGCATGGAGCTGGAAATGACCACGATCTTTAGGAAGAAGAAGCAAGATATGTGCATGCTACTACTGAGTCAGGGTGGGGAAAGAAGCATCTGAGCATCTGGTCCCTCCCTCCCTCACCCACAGGTCCATTGTGCTGCAACCTTTGTGTGTTTGAGTGCAAAATCCACCCTGAGTTGGCCTGGGGTATAAAGCACAAGGCACTGGCTGGTCTATATATACTTTCCTGCAGAAAACACCAAAGTCACTTCCCCTGCAGTGTTTCTTCACCAAATTAACACAAGCAATATCTGCAGTGACATGGTGAGGAGAAGTCTCTGGCTGCCACCACAGCTGAGTGTCAGCTCCCTAAAGGCAAGGGCTGATTGCATCTGCCTCCATGTTGCAGCCCTCCCTTTGCTCAGCAAGCACTGATCTCTCTTGCCCCTGAAATATCCCAGTCTCTGAGTCATCCTATCCACAGAATTCAGGGCAAAATTCAGCCTGTCATATCCTGCTTTTTACTTGAAGAAAACAATTAGAGACAGGTCTGCCAACACGGTCCTAACACATGGGAACTGCTGTGAGCCTCTAGCGGAATTTATGGGGATGTGGGTGAAGCCTGTCCAGGAATTCAGATGGTTTCTTTGCTCCACTTATCTGGATGTATCAAAGGGCAGAGAGATGCATTTGAATTTCCAGACAGGCTTCTTCCTTGTAACACATCTGCTGCTGGTAGTGGGTGTTTGCAAGGCCATTGCACTCAGCTCAGGGTGTGATGATCCCTCTGGACTTCAGCAGGATGCACTGCAGCTTGCTTTTGGCATCAAAGTAATATGCTTTGGCTTCCAAGTAACTTCTAACCGCTGACCTGAATTTATTTGGAAGATGCTCTTCTTTGCTTTGCAGTTTTTAGGTAGCTCAGTGACTGATACAAAATCCCCTTTCCCTAATTTTTTTCTAGGCTGGCACTAGTAGGAAGAGTGTGTCAGGTGATAGGAAAACAGTTCCATGCAAAATACTTCTCTCCCTGAATTCACGTGAAGATTTGGAGACATTTTAGCATCCAGGTACAAATGTGACATGATCCTGTTGGACACAGCTTCCTGCTGACTAAAGTGCTAGAGCTGGATGGGGTTGTTGACTTATTGTTGACTTTATTCCAGCCACAGGGACAAAAGACAAATTTACTTTCCATCAGTATCACAGTGTTCTGCAAATTCTATCATTAACACCCTATGTTATTCAAAAATTTCAAATGTCTCTTCTTTAGAATGAACCACACGAAAACGTGTTTTGGAGTGATTACCTAAAGGAATTCTCCTTTGACAGGCTGACTGCTGGTGTCACATGCAGAAAGCCCTAAGTAAGACTGGTTTACTGTGGCTTTGGTTGGGTTTCAGTTTTTTCCAAAGCCCAGCCTGTCTCCCTAGAGGGCCCACGAGCCACAGCTCAAATCTCTCTGAGTTGTGCAGCCTAGCCCGCGGCTCCAGTAGCTGCTCGGGGATTTTGCAGCTGTTCTCCAGCAGAGATGTGTAATAACTGTGCAGTAACACACACGTATTTTCTTTCATAGTGGATGTTAATTTATGAGCTTGCTTAGAGCTTTAACACTCAGCTGGTTTGCTCTGCACCTTTTTGTGTTATACATAGCATTTTGTGAACCAGGATAGCAACTGGATATGGGATTGCCTCAAATCCTCGGCAAGTTCTGCCACTCAGAAATTCCACCCTAAACCCAGTCAGGTCTTTTGTCACAGAGTATTATTAGTTCCCTCTAAAAGGCCCTGAGAGTCACAAAGTACTTTAGAAAAAAAATAAAACTACTCTCAAAAAGTGACGGGAGGCTTATATTTGGTGAGAAGGGGCAGACTGAGTACAGGACACCTTTTTCTGTGCTCTCATACTATACAACACATCTGCAGGTCTGAAAAGTCCTTCTCACATTTTATCTGGCACAGCATTACTCATATTAAGAAACCATTTATTTGCTGCAGGGTTGCGGTCACATCACATGGATAGCTGACAACTTCCCTGCAAGCTGCAGCCTTCTGAGAGGGACCATGAAAAACAGGCTTCATGCAACCAGTGCTCTGCAAAATGGTGCTTGGACATTCGCCCAGAGGGATGGCAGGAAGAACCAAGGTTTATGTGGTTCCTCCAGTAGAGCAAAAGGGGATTCCCATGCAGTAGGTGGGCAGCCCACTCACTGGGCTGTGGCATACAGGTAGCACCCAGTCCCTGCTTCTCTATGCTACCTACACATCCAAATCCATCTTCAACACTAATCCCTTTGCCTCTGAATTATTTCTGTATTTTCCAGTAAAAGAAGTCTTCAAGTAGTCCTAGGTGAAACAGATAACTAGGACTGAAAAAAATGTTCTACTTGGTCTGCTTTTTAAAAGATTTATTGGTTTCCTGAAACACACAGCGAACAAAAAAAGCCTCAAGTTTTTTCAAGCGTGGTTTAAGCATGTGCTTAACTTCCCCTGGTTTCTAAAGGTACTTTCTACAATACTTGGATGTAAACTCATGCCCAAGTGCTTCACTGAACAAACTCCCCCTGTTCTCTGAACACAGGGACAAAACCATGACAGCAGGGTATCAAACAGAAGGATGAGGGATCCCTTTCCTGGGCTTCAGCTAGGGCAGCCGTTGAGAGCTCCATTTCCAAACCCAGACAAATCTCCTGAAGTTGTTCTGACACGTATTGTTAGAGTAAATAAATAATCACATGGCACTTTATTCCACCACCAGAATTCTCCTAGCATGGGATACCAGTGGATCTGGATGAAGCCAATTCTAATTACAGATAAAAGGTTTGATGCATGAAAAGAAGCTGGTATTTACACCCAATTATCTGAGGGAGGAGAGATAGGGATGCACTTCCTTTTATCATTTTCATTAAATTTCTTTTGAAATTAAAGGCTCCTTGATTTTCTGAAGATGCAACAGTCTTTTCAACTCGCCGTCAGTGAGATACAGGTTGTTTTCCACGATGTGTTGTGCAAGTTCAGACAGTGGGATCTCTCCCTCCTCCCCTGACTCCAGTAGAGCATTGCATGATGCTTGCTCATCCAGTTGCTTCTTTAATGTCCCTTTGCTGAAGTTTAAACTCCTGGAGCTGCATTTCATGTATTTCAGGTCTGAGGCACCCTGTGTTTGTAAACAGCCTCTGCCTTCCCATCACCTGAAGAAAATCTCTTTGGGTGAAGGAAACCTCCAAGCTTTTGGGGCTTGTTAGGGAGGGACAACACCAGCACACTGAGTACTAACAGAGGACTGCTGTACCTACTGATGCCATTTTATCACAGAGAACTCTCAGAGGGAACAGAGAGAGGGAATGGGAAGCATCCAGGTGGATGTGTTATCCCAAAGAAAGCAGCTCTCAGGAATCGGGCAGAGCAGGGCTTGACAGCTCCACTGCTGCTTGGAGCCCACAAGACCTGGTCTTTGTGACTCCTCTCCTCCCTCCCTTCTGGGCACTCTGAGCCCAGCCTCTTTTCTTGGTCTTAGAATAGATCACTTGCTTCTCCTCTTCATTTCTCCATCTGCAAATTGGGGATGATGTGTGTAAAGCTCCCTGAAATCCTCTGCAGGGAGGTGTCACAGAGTGGAAAGTATTAGCTATCAGTATCCTTGTTAATATTCTGCTCAACTCGGAGTGAAGTCACATAATCCTGTGTTTGGGTCATCACTATTTGTTGCTATGGAAATGTGTGTTATCAGATACTGCAAATTCAGTGTCTGAGGACATCTGAGGAGGGGGAAAATCTTTTTTTTTTCTTTGAAGAAACACTTGTGTCAGTGGCAGGAGACTTTGTGAGGAAGAAGGGAATTTACCTATTTCTTTTGTTCCCCACAAATTTCTGAGACAACAGGAGCTCCCCACGCTCAGCTTGCGGAAGCTGGTGTCCCTTACCCGACGCACAATTCCAAAAGGACTGCACGTGCTGGCTGAATTTGGGAATGCATCTGGTAGGATCATTAACACCAGAGCAGAAGACAAATGCAAAGTATGTGCTTGGCCATATGGGTGAACGTGAGCTGCTTAAGACTGAGTGCCATAATAGAGATGGAAAGTCTTACGAGAGAAGATCAGTATCCCCCCACCTCTCTGGCAAGGGATTAAGGCAGTTGGTCTTGCAGGAGTATTCATAGAGGCTGAGGCCAAAGGGGACACTTGGGTCACCTAGGCCAGCCTCCTGAGTGCTGCAGGTCACGGTGTTTCTTCCAGTGAGCCCCAAGCTCAGCCCTGTAACTTTATGTTGAGGCTGCAGCAAAGCTTCCAGGCAGACCAAGGAGGCAGAAACCAGCAGCTCCCTGCCCAGTTTGTTCAGAGAATGAACACTCTCACTGGTAAGTGTGGGTGCAGATCAAGCCATGCCTGCTGCAATGGGGTCAAACACAGGAATTGGATGCACTGGACCAGTGCAGCTTCCTGATCCCAGCTGGTGGGGTTACATCACCCTGTGCCTCAGCCCCTCCTGGCTCCAAACCTCTGCAGGAACATGCCATTTCCCTGGAAATGTGCCTACTTACCAATTGTCCAGGGGTTACATCACCCTGTGCCTCAGCCCCTCCTGGCTCCAAACCTCTGCAGGAACATGCCATTTCCCTGAAAATGTGCCTACTTACCAATTGTCCACATTGTCTTCTTTGAGTGAAACCAAAGACGCTTTTTGGGCAACTTCCTGTTCATTTCTATGGTTGTCTATTTCACCTGTGCAAAATCTGACCATGTTTTTATATGCACAGCTGTCCAACACATGTATGTGCTCACTGTCCATCCTGTGCATTGAGTCTCTAGACATAAAAAGCCCTTTTAACATCACTTTCATTTCTAGACCTTTCTGTCAGGTTCCCTGAGCAAAGGCTGTTGTAAGAGAAAACAAGGTTCATATTTTGATTATGTATTTGAGGTATTTCATGGCCATCCTCTTACCTCATGCCTAAAGATGAAACACAAGCCCTGCCTTTGTTTCTCTTTGGGTCTCTGTACTGAGTGCATTCCTCATCCTTTACCACTTTTTCACTGGATTTTCCTCCCTGCCTCATAGAAAGCTGATTTCAGGTTGAAAGCAGGAAGAAGGGTGCCTAAGATCAAGCAGAGCAGGTTGACTTTTCATAATTAAGGTCTTCATTTTTAGCTATTCAAGCAGATTGCAAAAGCTCAGCGATACTTGGGGGGATACAGTCATGGGCAGGTTGCCTAAACATTATATATATATAGATATATATACTTAGCAGGTAAATACCTGCATCCAGCACTAACAGAAGGTTCTTGCAGTGAGAAATGTCTAACCTATGAAAAAAGTACATGTACTTTTAGTTATGCATGTATGTATATATGTGAGTGCATGCATGTATAAATATATACACACATAAATGTATACATATATGCCTATATAGTTGCTAATGTTTTTCTATGACAAATGTTTAATACATTTACACTAAATTTTCCATATTTAGTGGAAAGTTCTAGTGACAGTCTTACTAAAGAAAGAAATACATGTTGTAGGGTAATTGTATATTATGGTCTATAAATTCCCTGTCTGCTAAGAAAGATGATACAGCTTTTATTTTGTGCAAGTTTCAGATTTACAACTCTGACAGAAAAGATCAGGCTGGGAATCTGAACAGCAGCTTACTATTTCTGCATCTCTACTACCATGGTGATTTTTGCCATCAGAACTGAAACTACCAATTACAGGGCTGAATCATGAAACAAGACAGGATATACTTTGCTTTTCCATCCAAATCAGCTGAACCTGCAAAGCTCCTGGTGCTTGTAATTAACATTAACACACTCCAAGTCACATTTGAAAATCAAGAAGACATTCAGAACTGCCTAAGATGTTGCTCCTCAGAAGCAGAAATGGTGAACTTAGATTGTGTTTGCAGGAAGCCATTTTTAGACACTTTCCATTGCTATTAGAAATTACTTCAGTCCCTGTGACATGCTTACCTCCTTCCACAGGTTGACAGCATTCAGTGCAGATACTGCAGCCCAGGAAAAGTGCTGGTGGGGAAAACCAGAGCCTGTTTTCCCCTGTGTGATGGGAGAATGCAGGTACTCCATGTTTCCCAGCCTGGCAAGCTGTTCTTCACCAACCTCAGCTCTTCTCTTTGCTTAAGCACAGACCACAGTTCTGACCTTGCAGGATGGTTTAGCAAGAATTATACAGACTTAATTGTTAGGGCTGTTGCAGGTAAAAAACCCCAAATAGACCTGTAATAACACACAACAGAGTGCCATATAATTTTAGAAATATTTAATACATTCAAATTCTGTATGTGCTAGCCACAATACATGCCACTCCTCACTAAAACTCTACTTAACTGTAAAGAAGCTACAATTTTGTAGCTTTTCTTCATGCACCATCTTTAGTCAGGATTTGCAAACATGTCTGTATCATTCTTTTCCCCTCCAGGTCAACTTTTGATCATTTTGGCTGCTTGCAACAAACACTGGGCAGAAGGGGATGGACTCAGATATGCTGCGCTCCTATTATTGCTGTGAATTCTTGCCTCTGCTTTAAGGAGAGAGAAACCTCATTAGCTGGCAGGGAAGAGCAGCAAAAGGACCTCAACCACAGCCGGCACAAAGGGTGCCCACAGATGTTGTAATGCTCTGCCACAGCTGCATTTTATGTTTTATTGCACTCTGGAGTCTCCAGTCACAAGACAGGCAACCCCAGGCAGCTCAGCTCTCCCTCTTTGTTTGTTCTTGGAGTTAGTTGTTTTTAAGCCTCACTAGGTACACATCAGATGCCAACATGAGAAACTCAGCCCACAGCCCAGGAGTTACAAACCACATCAGCACGACCCACTTCTTTCACTCACATATCTCTTCTGAACCCCAGCCAGCCTGAGCCCAGTACAGCATTTCTGCACACCAGCCCTGGCACTGCTGGGTTGTGCCTTGAGCCATCTCCCAGCTGGATTTCTGCAAACCCTTTGATGGCAGAATAAACCAGGGGACTGCCATGCACTGGGGAGCACTGCTGGGTGCTGCCAGCTGCACTGCAGGCTGTTGCTAAATCCTGCACTGCCCTTGGGTAAGGAGTTTGCTCAATCTGTAGTCGATTAGGACACCTCCAGGGCACATTCAAAGGGATATAGGTGTTAGGACACAACAACACACACAGTTTTTAATCCTGGGCTGGGCTGGGCTGGGCAGGAAGCACTTAGAATCATAGGATTGTTAAGGTTGCAAAAGACCTTTAAGATGATCACTCAACACTGCCAAGTCCACCAGTAAAGCATGTCACTGAGTGCCACATCTACACATCTTTTAAATGCCTCCAGGGATGGTAACTCAGTCACTTCCCTGGACAGCCTCTTCCTGGGCCTGACCAACCTTTCAGTAAAGAAATTTTTCCTAACATCCAATCCATGCACAACTCAAGGCTGCTTCCTCTTGTCCATCATTTTTTCTCCTGGAGAAGAGGTGATTCCCACCTTGCTAAACCTCTTCTCAGGGAGTTGTAGGAGGGATAAGGTGCCCCCTGAGCCTCCTTTTCTCCAGGCCAAACACCTGCAGCTTCCACAGGTGCTCCTCATAGGCCTTGTCCTCCCCCAGCTGTGTCACCCTGCTCTGGACATGCATACTTGTATCTGGTTTAGCAGAACTGGCTGGTAAAACTCATCCCCAGAGAGCACCATTACCTGACTCCTTTATGGGGGCTCTCTTGTGGCTGTGACATAGCAAATCTCTTCTCCTGCCCCAGCCCCCTAGGAATTCTGCCCTGCACTGCCCCATGGCCAGTTGCCATTGCCCTTGGGGCTGTGTACACCGATATTTGCTGCTTGCCTTCTCCATGCAGTGGAAGAGATGCCTGCAGCACATGCTGGTGGTGTGCCTCATGGACTGCTGGGTGTTTCCAGCCTGCTCCTGACTGCATGACTTTGGTCTGCTCTCTGCTTGTGTACAGACACCTGGGGATTTTCCAGCATCCCATGTGCCCATTCCCTGTTTTTCTGTTCCTTTCCATCACATTTAAATGGTGTCAGGTAAAGCTTAAGGGTTTCAACCAAGGAAAACACAAATGATGGTTACATGGAGCCATGAGTCTACAAGGTAAGACTGATTGTGTATTGGCTACAGATACCTGAGGCCAAAGTTTTGGGCTTTGCTCATCTTGGGCTGCTCCAGGATGCATCTCATCTCACAAACAATTTCAGCAGCTCTGAATGATGGCTTTCGATCACTAGTGACATTTTCTGTATCTCCTAGTATGTTTGGGTTTCACCCTCCAGTTCCAGCCTCTATTTCCTGGACTATTTTCCACTTGGAAGCAATTCTCCACCTCACCCAGCTGTGTCTTCCTGCTCCTTCCAGCCCCTCTGTCCCGAAACCTCATCCCTTTCTCCCACATCTCACAAAGCTGTCTGCAAGGACAGGCTCCTTTCCCAGCCCTCTCCTCCACGTCCACATCAGCAGAGAATTTTCCAACCCTCTTCCTTCCGTGCTCTTTCCTCAGGCTGGACTCCCTTCTCCAGCTCCCCTGCTCTGCACAAACCCAGCACTCCCCGGTTTCCTCTGCGCGAGCGGCCGCGCGGCTTCCTCTGGCCACGGCTGTCCCAGACACTCTGGCTCCAGGCACACCCTTCCCATGCACAAAAACACCAACCAGGCTTTGCTTTCTCTTTCAGAAACGCAGCTCAGCTCAAGCAGCTGTGCCACTGAGGGAACCTGCAGTTCCAGTCACCCGCTGTGCCACCGCCAGCATGGACACCCCAATGGGCTCTGCCAGCCACCATGAGCCATCACTGCCAGGAATCTGCTCGTGTCCTTATCATCCCTGTGTCCTGTAGGGCCTCTCTGACACAGCATGATATTTTTGCAAACCAAATCTGATGTTTTGTTATGATACAGATGCCCTGTGGTTTGCAGAGGGCACCAAAATTTTAAATAAATAGGAAAGCACTGTGGTCGGGTGGGAGTTTGCACAAGAGACATGGAATTCTTCTGGAGTCACTGTCTGTGGGCAAGCTTGGCCCAAGGACCTGTAGGGAATGTGTTGGACAGACAGAGGCCCATCCGTCCTGGGGAGCCCTGCTCACTCAGCTGCCCCACAGATGCCATGACTCACCCACCATTCTACAGTCAGCTTGTGCAAGGAAAGGCAAATCCCTCCATGAGAGTGGATCCTGTTGGAGCTTGATTGGATACAGGCTGCTCCAATGTGGGAATCACCCCTCTGGGGGTGATGGGGACAGGGGGATCAGGGATGGGGACAGGACCTGGCTACCTCTGAGCCACCTTGACATGGCCAGTGTGGGGCTGCTGTTGCCAGTGAAGTCTGGACCCTTCCTGGCAGCCTGTGCCCAATCTGTGCCCAGGTGATTGCTGACAGTGGCACAGCCAAGCTCTCAGCACAGTTCTCTCCTGTGACACTGCTGGCTCCCAGGCAGATCTGTGTTTCTAGGTCTCGTGACCTCAGCAGGCTGGGAACAAGCTGCAACTTGGCAGAGACATCCAAAGAATATCCAGATGTCGCAGGAAGTTCTGTCAGGTTGGGTCAGCCTAGGACTAATTCAGGGCTGGCAGGGGCCATGCTGTTGCTGGCCTCCAGACTCCCAAAGAGAAAGTTACTTTTAATTTCCTGGTGGCTTGTGGCCACTAGAACCACCAGGACCTTCTGTTCCCAGCTGTTGGAGTCTGAATGTCATAGGCAGAGCCCACTTTTAATTTACTTAATTTTCTGCTGAGATTCAAACTAGAGAAGTTTTGTTGATTTCCTCCTTTCTAGGCAGTGGTTGTGTAACACTGCTGGCTTGAGAGAGCTGCTGTGTTCCAGTCCAAAGCAGCTGTGCTGCAGTGCTGGATTTTGGTGATCCACATTGCTCAGATGGAGTGTTTGTCATCTGTCTGGACACCCTTCAGTCTGGTGGGGGAACTCTATGATGATAATGAGTTAAATGCCTTGACCTCATTTGGAAATTTTACTGGGGAACATGTGCAGAGCTTGGTTGGCAAGGGGGAGGGATAGTCAGCCTGTTCTTTACATTTCTGTTCCCTTAAACTACATATGCTCTGGCACATGCTACCTGGGAAGCCTGGCATGGCTGCAAGCTCTCCATCTCAAACAAACCCTGGGCCTGCCCACAGGATGGAAAATTGCTTGGGGAAGAGGTGCCAGCAATGTCTAGAGATGCTTTCTGTGCAGGGATGTGACAAGAAATGTCTGGCTGTTTCACAGAGGGTGGAAGGTGGAGTGACAGGCAATCAGGAAAGCAATCTCACATCCCTTACCAGAGTGGCTTGTTCTGGGGCAGCGAGGGGATATGGAGACACCAGAGGGGGTAAAGGAGGACCAGCAAAGTCAGGCTGCAGATGGAAAATGAGCTTTGGGGGCCAGGATGCTCTTTGCTTATCAGACAGGAGGTTGAGAAGTGATTTAATCATGGTGGGTGGGTGATTCCACCTGGAAGAGAATTGAACAAGGGGAACTGGAGGCACTTTTGAGTCTTCTTACTGAGGGTGCAACATGAGCAAACAGCAGGAAGTCTGGCAAACCCAGTAAGGAGCCCACTGACACCTCACCTTCCCGCTTTGTTGTAACAAGGAAGGATATTTTTCTGCATGATGTGCTTTGATCCAGCTACTGGCACTTCTCTTCAGTGAAGTGAGTATGTGCAACAGGGCAAACCTGCATGGTGTGGGGAATACTCTGATCCAACTCCTGCTCTCCCTCTTCCTGGACATTATGGAGAGGAAGTCCAGCTGCAATTTCCTCAATGTGGTTATCACACACGTGGATGAGTCTTCAGAATATGGCAGCAATACATGCTCAGGGTCCTGCAGGAGTACATACATTTTAAGGGTATATTTTTTGCTCATTTACCACTTCCCTCTGAAGGTTCAGGATATTCCAGTTTCCAATATGGCAGTACAAAGTGACAGACTTTAATTTCAAAAGTTTTGAAAAATTTGAAAATTGAAGTGTTCCTGAAAACACATTTCTGCCTGTCTGATACCTGGCTGACTGGCCTTGCTGTCAGACCTCACACACTCTCAGAAGGTGCACACAGATTGGTTTCTCCAGAAGGAAACAGAAGGAAGTGTATGTCTGTCTGCAGAGGGTTGGATGATTCAGTGGGGACTTCCCAGCAGCAGCCAGTGAAAGGATGCTGGGCTCACTGGAAATGCCCAGGTGTCATTTCCCCTGGGCAGAGCATGAGTGTAGGCAGCTGAGCTAGCAGGCTGGACTCACCAAAGCACAATCACCAAGCTGTTCTTTCTTTTGGACTCAGTGAACAACCCAACAAAGCCAGACTTTGTGTGGAAGACAAGCAGGGGCCTTTGCCAGCACTGAATGCTGAAACAAAGGGAATGGAATGGAATGGAATGGAATGGAATGGAATGGAATGGAATGGAATGGAATGGAATAGAATAGAATAGAATAGAATAGAATAGAACTATTTCAGTTGGAATGGACCAATGATCATCCAATCCAAGTGCCTGACCACAACAGGGCTGATCAGAAGTTACAGTATGTTTTTAAGGGTATTGTCCAATGCTTCTTTAAACACGGACAGCCTGGGGACATCAGCCACCTCTCAAGGAATCCCAGTGTTTGACCACCCTCCTAGTAAAGAAATATTTTGTAATGTCAAGAGTGAAATTCTTCTGGAGCAGCTTTGAACCATTCCCAGGCACCCTCTCTCTGGATCGCAGGGAGAAGGGATCAGCACCTTCCTCTTCCTCAGGGAGCTGCAGAGAACAATGAGGTCACTCTTCAGCCTCCTATTGTCCAAACTGGACAAGCCCAAAATCCCCAGCTGTTCTTCACAGGACATTCTTTCCAGCCCTTTTACCAGCTTTGTTGCCCTCCTCTGGATGCAGTCAAGTACTTTAACAACATTCTTAAGTTTTGGGGCCCAGAACAGCACATGGTTCTCAAAGTGAGGCTGAATCAATGCTAAATACAGCAGGATAGTCCCCTGTGTTGATTAATGGATTGCTTGTTGGGGAGAGGCTGAGGTGCTGCCATTCCCTCCCTGTTCCAAGGTGAGGACATTAGAGAGGAGCATCATCTCTAAAAGATCAGGTGGGAATGTGTGTTTGTGTGCATCTGCGACAGCAAACACCCTTCTGACACTTTGTAACACCAAGAAAAGGCCACAGAAATGAGAAACACAAAAGAATTCATTGCCTGGGACTCCCAGCTTTACTGCCTCATAACCAATTTTCTTATAAGCTGTTTATAGTATTCAAATGGCATGCACAAGCCTTTGTGCTTCAAGTCTTTAAGAAACTACTTATGTTCATTTTACACATTGTCTGGGAACTATTAAAAGTTACTAATAAGGGTGTTAGCCACTATCATGCTGAAGTTTTAGTCACAAACACTGGCAAGTCCTGGCCGAAAAGGTCGTGGACTGTTCTTGAGCAATAAGTGGAAGCGCAACAAGAAAAGTGGTGCAACAGCTGTACATGGCAGTGTTTCCACATCCCCTTTTGACTCTAGACTCCAACTTGCTGAGGGTCAAAGTGAATGCTCCATTTGAGATTCAAAACTGTTTTTATCCTCAGAACAGAGAACAACAATCTTGATTTATTTTGCCTTCCTCGTGGGTAGTGAGTTGCAGGTTGCCTGATGGTGTCACGGAGGAACAACTCACCCAAACCCTTTTCTGCCACTGCTGAGGATCAGTCCATTCCATTCCCAGATTCTGACTGAGACATTACAGGCTTGAGAGGATCAAGATATTTGGTGTGACCAAGTCCCTGGCTGCCTGGAATCCCACGGTCTGTGACTGCCAAGCCAGGTAAGACAAACTAATGGCCCTTTCTGTTTTCCAGCTGCATCACATGTTGTGTTCATGTCGTTTTGGGGTTGGTGCTCTGTGGGGCCTGGAGCATGGTCACTTTTGGGGTGTGCGGAGGGGAAACCAGGGTGGGTCACTCAGAGGTGCCACAGACAGGGAGATGTCCCCTCCAGGGAGGCTGTAGGAAGGCTCACCTCAAGGGGAATGTGCTGGGTGCTGTAGAAGAAAATGCCCTGATATTCTTCCAGGAGGGTTCCCAAGAGCCTTAGGGCCCTCTGCTTTGAAATGCCACTTGAGATTTTTCCTGGGTAAGCAGGATGGGTTTTCAGAGCTGTTCTCAAACTGCTCAAGAGCTCATGTATGTGCAGAGCATACAATGGACTCTCTCCATGTGGAATTCCTACCAACACCTGTGATGCTTTTCAGGCATTTCCTTTTCCCAGGGCTGTCTCTCCTTCCTATCCCTCCCCTCCCATGCTGCACCCATGGGCCCATCCCCAGCTCCAAGTGAGCTGCTTTGGGAGGGGAAGCAGGATCCCTGGGGCAGTCCTGGATGTTGGGTAGCTCCCATCTCAGATGTAGTGTGACTGCTGATGTGCATCACTAACAGAGCACTGCTCACAAGGGAAACTTCTCACGTGTTCTTCTTGGCTCCTCTGTTCTCACTCACAGCAATTATGTGTCTGCTTTTTGGCCTTCATTTGTGCTAAGCTGTTGTGCCTCAAGTGAGTGCTTATTAGCACTTCCTTCTCTGAAAAGGAGTGACTGCAAAATAAGCCAAGGGTCATTTCCCTTCCCTTGAGACCAGGAGACATCCTGGCTTTTAAATCAGGCTCCATAAATTTTAAGCCTTAGCATCTCATGTGTTTTGCCTAGAGAGGGGTGGAGGTTCCCCTGGAGAGAGCAAGGAAAAGAAACTCCTTCTGATGTGACAGTACATTGCCTGAGCCAGTGCTTTTAAGGCGTCTGAGACAGCACAGACCAGGGAAAAAAGCAATCATTAATATACCAAGTGTGTGAAATGAATCAGAAGAAGTGGAAAAAGGAAGTGACCATTTTGTGTTTCTTGCATCATCTTTACTTGCATGTTATCCTGCAGGGTTGGGCATTTGCAGGTGGAGAATGCTAAATATCAACCAACAAAAAATGCTGCCAGTAAATAAAATGCTGCTGTTGAAAGTCAACACAAATAGACTGTGCTATGTGTGGTGAATATAAATTTTTAGACTGAAAGTACTCTTATAGATGCAGGTCAGAAAAAACAAGGATTCAGACTAATGTCAGAAGCTTGAAACCTGCAAGTCCATGAAAATCCCAAATTTCCCAGCACACAAACTTCCTTCTCAAAACTACCTATGGGTTTCTCTAATCCATGCTGATTCTTTCTGCAAGAGATTCCAGCAGGAATAGCTGTCAGAGAACAAGGTGGCCCCTAACAAATGATATCAGGGGTACATGTTAGTGGGGCAATGTGGCAGGGAGGTCCAGAACTGTGGTGGCTGGCTGGTTTCAGTGGTGAGGATGGTATCAGGACCCCAACATGTTCTGCTCCTCTGATGGAGTATCCCTCCAGTGCCTGTGTTTACATCCTGAGAGCAGAAACAAGGCCTGCACCAAGGGCTAGGCTTTTCTTTTCCCCAACGGTCCCTTGCCTTCATTGAGTTCTCTATTTTAATTTCTTCTCTACAGACACAGCAGTGATGTTGGAAGTTGCCATATTCATGAGGGCTCATGGCTTGAAGAGGTCAAACCTTCTAAACCCATGGGGTGCTTAGTGAGATTTTCTCCCAGTGCAGAGCTGCAGCCCAACCCCAATCCCTCAGAGGGGCTCATGGAAGCAGTTCATGGGTAGGAGACAAATGCATGCCCAGGGTTCTTTCACTCCATTCCAGGAGTGCAGACAGCCGCAGCAGGATGGTTCCATCCTCAGGTAGGGATTGGATCACCCACTCCCATCCACCAGTGGGTATGTGGGATGATGCTGGTGTAGGAGCCACACCCAAACACAAGCTGTGTGTGGCAACACAAGCCCCATTCCTGCCTGAAAACCCCAGCATTGCTCAGTATGGAACAATCTCTGCACAGAGGAAACCTGCTGTCATCTTCAGCAACAAGCAGGGCCATGGAAGAGCCACAGAGAGAGAGGGAGAAGGAAAGGATTCAGCAGAATATTGCTTCTTGATCCCTCTCCTGCAATTAAGGAAGGGTTGTGTTTTTCACTTTCACGTGCCTCAACTCCCACCAGCTGCATGCACCCACCCACAGCATGTGTGCTGTGTTTTTATTACAGCTGTAGCCTCAGGTAGCGTGGAATTGGGGCCAAGCATACATTAGTAAAATTAGAAGAAATATCATCTGACGGGTCTGGACGGTGCTGTGGGCAGAGCATATTTGGCAAGGCTGCTTCCTTCGCAATCCAGCCCGGAGACATTCCCTGATCCTATCTGAACAAGGACTGAATTTGCAAAACGAGTCCCAGCTTGTGTGCTGTGAGTCAGGGATGTCTTAAACACTGCCTCAGCATCCAACACCAACAAGCCCTTTTTATCTCGTTCATCCTGCTTAAATAACTGCAGCAAGGCCTCATGCTAACGCAACAGCCTGAGGGCCACAAGGCTGGGGTTTTTTCACACCCTCCAGCACTTGCCCCTTGTGAGTCTGGCCCGTTTTGACCCATTCTTGTCCTTTTCTCTGGTTCAGCTAACGGGACTCAGCTGCACTGCTCACAGACAGGTTTGAAACCTGCATCTGCTCCATGTGGCCACATTCATGTCCCTCACTGCTGAGCCATAAGGATTCACTTCAGTGGGTTTTTCTGTGCATCAGTCTTTAAAGGATGTGTGTGCTTAAAATCAAGTATACTTCCCAACTTCTTTCGAGTACCTTCCTGGTAAATAAAGCCTCCTTCATGACTCAAAGGATTTCATAAACTGTCTGCCAGGACAGGCCAGGACATGCAGGAATCTGTGGAAAACCCTGTGTTTACATCCTAAGATGATATACCTCCATTGTATCTGAGAAAACCTAATTAGAAATGTTGGATTTGGGAACCATTTGCTGGAAAATGGTGGTGAAAAACATCAGGTCAAAGGAAGACAGGACTTTACACTATTCCAGAAAATCCCACCTGGTACTGGTATCACAGTGGCTCAAACTGTCCTTGCCAAGTTTGTGAGAGACTGCAGATGTGAAGGCAGTATGGATTAATGACTGCAAAAGTTCATTCACCTTGTTACTAGAAGATGGAAAGAGAAAATATTATTTACCTATGAAGCAGAGGAATTTTGGACAGAAGTTTGTAGTGACAAAGAATAAAAGCATAGTTCTTCAAATGCAGAGCAATGGAGACAAAAGGCTGATTCAAAAGGATTACATGGGATGTGCCTGATGCCTTCATAGGCTTGATTTATCTTACTTCAAAAACAGGCACATCACAGGGAATAAATGAGTCCTGGGTGGTCATAAACACATTGCAGTACTTTGTGGAAGAGAGAGGGTCATACCCTCATGTACCAAGGATGTACCACCAAGATTTACCATTCTCTCATGCACCAAGAAAGACACATTCAAATCCAAATTGCTCAGAAGGGGTGAGGAGGATCAGATTGGAAAGAAAATAAAGGCAGCTTGAAATCGGCTTTTATATTAAATATATGTTGCTCTTCTTCCACAATACAGTGCAATGTCCCTTTTCTGACCTTCCTTTTGTTTTATAGTATCACCCATTGCTCTGTACATGTCAGTGCTGCCCACTATCAGCACCACACACACCAAAAAACACCATTCCCCTCTCATGGGTTTAGGATGATTTATTTCAGAGATATCATTCAGGGGCCTTCAATATATTGGCCTTAGAGCTATTTTTACTTGCAAGTGCTTGAGCCAGACCCAGATATTTCATTTGGGTTCAGGGTAAAACAGAGAACACATTAAAATAAGCAAGAGCTGGTGGTTTTGTTGTAAGTGTTAACAGAAGCCAGGGTGAGACGCAGAAGAGGAAGGGAAGGGGATTGCCAAAGATTTCCGTTGGATACTTACTCTCTCCAGGGCTTGTAAATCTGTTCTGTAACCCTCTTAATCCCTCCCCTGCAGGGGAGTATGGTATCACTGAAAACTTCATGATCTCCTGCAAACAAAGGTTTTAATGCCGCTTTTTGTTTATTGTCTCTGCAAAGAAAAAGGGGGTCATTTTTTTCTCTGTAGCCTGAAGGCTCAGGGAAGTTATTGAGTGTCCTATCCTGCTCTGCTTCCCATCCAGCACTTTGACAGGCATGGACTAGTCCATATCCAGGCAGCACCTCGCTGGATGTGCCAAAGGAATGGAGCACTGGGGTCCCTGTCATGAAAATCCTCCAAAGTCAGGGCGGAGGGAAGGCAACAACAACTGCCCTCACCTGATGCCTAAACACAAGGGAGGAGACTGTCCTCTTCCAGCCTCAGTGGATTGTACAGGGAATGATTCACACTCAAATCAAAACCATCCTGTGACCATGCCCTCGTCGTTGTGCTGCTTGAATTTTAGTTACCTTTTGAATTGAGTTTTAGTTACCTTTTACTCTATCTTCCAGCATGTGGGTAGACCCATCATTGTCTGTACCTATTTCAGGAACACTTTTTATTAGAGGTGGACATGTATAAACCTGTCATGTCTAATATGTCTATGTAGAAAGAGGAAAAAACCCTTTGTTTGTTTTTAGAAAAGGAAATCCTATAGAAGCCATTTAAAATGGAAAATATTCTGGGAAGAATATTGGATAATAGAAAGGAAAGTTTGGGGGAAAATGAAAAGAAGTCACATGCAAGTAAGAAGGGAAAATTCACAGTACAGCAAGATGGTGTTGATGGTAAAATGGGAGGAGATTTGAATGCAAGTGAACAGAGAATTTATCCTGTGACACCTACAGAGATTAGCAATGTGGCCAGGAAATAACATCATGAAAGTGGGATAATGTGGGCTACCATCACTCAGGGAAAGATATCTCCAAAGGACCCTCAGAAGCAGCTATGTTAAGGAAATCTGGGAAGTGACATAGGAGGAGAATCTATGTGTAACTTCTGGCAGCCAGCTGGCATTGTGAAATTCCCTGCCATCCTCAGTGGGCATCACCCTAATCTGCCTGTCTTAGATAGGGCTGGAAGGCTGCTGTTAATTCCTTGGAATCTCAGTGCCACTCACTGCAAAGTCAGAGGCCTCAAAGGAGAGTAGAGACATAATCAGATCTTTTGGAGTGGGTTTGATTCGTGAAGATGGGCTTAGATATTAGCTGGAAAAGAGATAAGAAAATAGCAGACTTGAGTCTACAAGTATCTGAAGGATGCAAGCAGGGTCACACAAATGCACTTGAAGAGAGAGAAAATAGGACATTATAGAAAGAAGGGAAAATTCCCTACCAGTATTGAGAAGACAAAACTAGGATATAGGGTCATAAAGAAAATTCTCTTGGATGCCTTTCTCTTTCAAATAGCAGGAAATGTCCTGTAGATGCAGTCTTGCTTGGATAGGATAAAAGCTAATAATCTCAGCTCAACCTTTTGAGACACAATGCTTCTTGATGAAAGGTTAATTTAAAAAGCAAGTGAATTTTTGCCATGGATACAGTGAGCTAAAAAAAGGTCACCTATTCTAGTTTTCTAAAATTCTTTTAAAAACATTGTGTGCAATGAGCAATCAAAGGAAAGCCAAGAAACTGAGAGCCAGGAGTTAGCAAAATCATTAAAGAAATAGCAAAGAAATATAAAGAGCACAATGCATTCAAATCGGCACAGAGGGCCAGATGGTACATACCCAAGGGTATTAAAGGAATTAGCTGAAAAACTCTTAGGCCCATTATCCATTATATTCAAGTGCTCCTGGAGAACTGAGGAAGCCCTGGTGACTGGCAGAGGGAAAACATCACGCTTCTCTTCCAAAAGGGGAATTACAGATCAATTAACTTGGCATCCTTTCCAGGTGAAACTTGGTCTCTAACAATCAGAAAGCACAATTAGCTGTTCTGCAGGAGGAACAAAGCAGAAATGTGTCACACACACACACAAAGGTCACGTTGAGAGGGGCAGTGGCATCCAAGTGATAGATTCTACACACAGATTATACTCACAGAGTTGGTGGGAGGAGGAAAACCACATGGAGTGGGAAGTGTTGGGTGGGGAGAGTGAAGGATAAGCAGCTGCTAATCCATCATGTGGGATGAGTTTACAGCCTAGTGGGACATGGTGGTGGGAGGAAGAAGGGATCTGGTCCCTTGAGTCACTCGGTAAATTTACCCTTAAGGGTTTCGCTGGCTGACAAGACAACTGGTTTTACAGAGAACTCTTCTGCAGAAAGGTTCTTGATTTCAATAAGTAATTTTACTGTTTCTTCAGACATAATATTCCTTTAGAACCTGATCCATCCCTAAAGGGTTCCACGCAGACACAGTTGACTTTAACAGTGGCTGGACCGGGCCCAAAGCATTACATGAAACATGTAGGGTGGATACAGAGAATAACAATGAAAGAGATTAAAATCAGCCCCTACAATAGAAAGTGGAGTATGCTTATAAATATTGCCATGCTGGGCTCCTCAGGGACTCCTGCTGAGTTGGACATTATATTCATCTGCAGTAGCGCTGAGGAAGGAGAAGAAAAATACATCAATCAAATTCAAAGATAACACTCAGCTGGAGTGTGAATTGCAAATTATTTATTAGAAGAACCATCCTAAAGGGATTTCAATAAATGAAAAGTGGGACATAGTGGGAATAGCAAGAAATTGAACAAATCTGAGTGCAGAAACATCCACAGGGTAACATTGCTCACTAAGGAGAGGTCAAAGCAGTAACCCCAGAGGCTGTGGAGAGGAGTAATCCAGAAGAGCTCCTTGGATGCTAATTTGATAGAAAGCTGATAATTCATTAAAAATACCCAGATCAATCCTCTTTTGAAGTGCTAATAGGAATACCACTAGGGGCAGGGCCTTCGGAAAAGAGTGCAGGCAAACAGGTAATGGTATAGATTAACTGGTATAGACGAGAGGGTGGAAGGAATGACCTATTTACTAGGAACATCAAAGGAAATAAACACATACATAGCCTGGAAAAAATAAACAAAGCAGGGTACAGTCAGATACAGAGACAAACCTTACCATGAAAGAATGCTGCTGGGTGGGAGACAGAACCAAGGCTCATCAGTAAGCAAGCGTTGGGGCTACACGCTTTCAGACTGGGAAGGGGATAATGACCTGATGAGTTTGATCTCCCGCAGGATTGGCTTGGAAATGTCTCCAGTGTAGTGAAAAATAGGGTTTAAAACCACCATACCGTCAGGTCTTGCGTTTGGCTCTCCACCTCCATGGAGTCACCATCTTGCTGCCTCTGGGATCACAGCGTGTTTGCAGTCACATTTTTGGCAATGTTCCTTGAGCCAACAGACATGGAAATGAAAGCAAAATCATCAGGGCTTGAAGACTGGGGGGGAAAGGGTAGTGAAAGGAATTTCTCTGCAGACAAGGTGGAAAATCCCAGTGGCACAAGGTTAAATACTCCAGATGTGTACAGACAGAGCCTGGCAAGGCAGACATCAGGCAGGCAAAGAAAAGGACATGAATTATCACATGGAGAAGCCCAGTCCCAGCACAAGCATTGCAGATCTCCTTTGCAGTGGTGCTTTTTGTTCCTTTTTATAGGTAACTAATTAATGTGGGCCAGAGGAGAGATTAATCTCACCTTCTTTTTGATATCCATGGGGTAGTATCATGATCTCCAGAGCAGGAGCTGTGAGAAAGGAATGCTACACTGCCATACCTCAAGTACCTAATCCTGTTAGCTCACAACCTCAACTAGAATTTTACCACAGACAGGAGATTAATGCTGCACTTGTCAATACCAAGCAATCTGGAAAATGTGAGAAGACTTAATGGGAATTTCACTGATTTCTTTACAAAACTGCTGGACCACTTGTTCCACCAATGCTCCCATTTCTCTGTGTTGTCTGCCCACTGATTTCCAGCCGAGATTCACAGTGCAAATTATGATCCAGAAACCTCAAACTGTGCATGGCCAACTAGCAAATTCTTTGTTTTCCTACATATCACCTCTAAACTCTTATTAACAGGGGGTTTTGGGGACCCCACATCAGGATGTGCCTGCAGCAGGCCCTCTGTTCTGGAATTTGCACCCAGCAGAGGCACTCCTGGTTCTTATCTGATCTGCACCACAGGTGGCAGCTCTTCCCCTCATGGCTCTGGCAGTGCTGCTCACAGGAATTCCTGGCAATTCTTCTCAGTGGAGAGGGTTTCACCACACTTCAGCGATGATGTGAAGCCCACCCACGTGTTTGGGAGGGTGACAGCACATTAGAACCACACAGCATCACTCGAGTGCCCGTGACAGCAACTGGAGCATCACCAAGGGAAGCTCTGCAGGAAGGGGATGAGAAACTCCCTCCCACCACTTGCCTGGTGTGGGTTGCTGCTTGGATACAGGTTGAGGCAGCCACTGAAGTCATGGCAGTCTGTGGGCTGCCAAGTTTCTAACTTGATGCTTTATGGGGCTCTGTCTATCAAAATATTTGGGATCTGCTCATCTGTGGTTACTGTGCCTGTTTCAGAAGAGTGTGTTGGCTGCACAGAAGCCACACTCAGGCACCATCTTGCTCAAATGCTGGCTGGATTACCTGCTTTTTGAGCCTCGTTGTCATGGAAAAGCCATACAAGTGCAACAAGCTGTTGAAAATAGATTTAAGGGGGTGTCCCAAGTCTCCAGAGCTCCTACTCTGACTGGGTATTGAAATGCTTTTCTACATATTGTTTCAGAGAACAATCACAATGGGAATATGCAGATATGTGAACAATTGTTTGATTTCAGACTTGTAATCAAGGACCCAAAGTTAATTTTAAAGGAAATTTAAATTTTCAAAGGAATTTTTTTCAAAGGAAATGTTTCATTGTCTAATCTTCAAATTGCACTCCATTCTGGTGTTACTAAATGAGAGGAAGGGCAGGCTCCTGGTTGAGATGATGGGACAATTAGTCCAGGGTAAGTTCCCAGTCCTAGCCCAGCTTTCCAGAACCCAAGTTACTCAATACTCCTATATATTACAGTTCACTATCAGGAGATAAAGATAATATTACTTTTCTCCGCACTTCATCTATTTAATCTTTTAAATAATGGGGAGAGACAGAGGGAAGATTTAATATAAAGATGCACAACCTCTTGCACAATGGAGTACCTCATCTTGATTAAGGACTTACACATTATTTATGTTTATATTAATTTCAGTTTTCTCAACATATTCTTTTATACAAAGGAAGACTACTACAGAAAACTGCAGTTCTGGAGCACAATTAACTAGATATTACCTGTATCTGTGTCTCTGGTTTAAAGAGCCATATTTATCTGTCTAGGTGTGGGCAATGTGCTAGAGGCTGAGTGGTTTAGTAAGCAACCAAGTCTTGTGACAGAGAATTTATTGTGGCTGAAAGGCTGAAGACTAACTCTTCATTTTCACATGACGGTTCCAAAACTAGCTATTATTCATCTACATCATGAAAGGCTAACACATATAATTAAAACTAAAACAGGTATTTTACCTGTTTTGGCACAGATTACCAATTATTTTAATTCATAAGTGTCACATATATTCTGTGCTGTGTAAGCAAGAGTAAAAGTGTAAGCTATACTGTTTCCAAATGTGATGAGTCAATGATAGACTATTTAAAGCTTCCTATTCAGGTGAGTGGTGATCCTCATGTCTCCTTTCAAATTTATGATCTTCCTTCCTGCCTTTAATTGTCCTAGGTTTCCTGAGGAAATCAAAGCATAATGGTACAAACCAGCCATTTTGTTGTACATAATGCATATGATTTGCCTTTAAACTTCACTGGGTTTTAGCCATTTTAGGCTAAAAATGCAGAATTTGTGTGCTGTGGGCCTGAGTCAGTGCTGTGGTGATGGTGAGCAGGTTCTGCTGCCTGGAGGATGCTCAGGGCCACATTCAGGCTGGAAGAAACCTCATACAATTTCAGGAGCTTAATCTATGTTCATCACCACAGTCATTGGAGAAACAACTCTGCAGAGCAATTCTTGACCTGCTCTTCTATGGTTGGTGTCAGGACCTGAAGAATCACCACAAGCCATTCCCACCAGGTCATACACAGATTTCATAGAGAATTAAAGCCTGAAGTCCTTGCTTAGGTAGCTACTGTGCCTTTCCATGCAGCCTTCAGCAGGGGCTGAGTTGCAGACATCTCTGAGGCCAATTCTCCATCCCCTCTTGCCAGCTAATAGGAGAGTTTAATATTTCAGTCTTAGTGGTTCTTATGCATGCCTGCATGGGTTTATTTGAATCAGTGTGTGGAAAGGGAGGTGTCAGTGCTTGCAAACCAGGAGTTCTTGGCAGTATTGATGCCACTTTTGATACATGTCCCTTGTTTGATACATGTCCCTTTCTGTTTCTGTTCTCAATTGTTTTAAGTGAGCTGACACAGAGCAGCCTGAAATCTCTGGGTTTCAGAGCAGGTCTGTGATGGGTTTAATGCATAGACCAAAATATATTGATAAAGTATGAGATCTTCAGCCAAGCTGAAAATTCACCCCAAACGCTGATCTACATTAACATCACTTCCATTGACAAAATACCCTTTAATATTGTGCCCCATCTGAATTTTTCATGGGAACTATTTAATTCTCCTTGGTAAACCCTGTAGAAATAACAGGCTTATGTTTTATGAAAACAATCAGTTGTACTTTTCATTTACAGATTACACCAATCTTTATAATAAAGCTTTCACCACTACATCTTCTTTAAAGGATTAAAAAGACATAAGGGAAACTGCATTGGAAATACTGATTTTTTTTTCTTTAGGTAGTCAAATGCTGAATCACTACAAAATTTGCTCTATGCTCTTCAACCTGCTGCCAAGGAGAGTGAGGGAGCAGGCTCCTTTCCCATGTTTGTCTGTGTCATCCTCTCATGGTGTCTGTTCTACCAACAGCACCATTTGTGTGTTTGAGCTTTGACAGGCTTGCAGGTGGAACTCCTGTGTAAAGCACAGGTGAGACAGATCCTGGCTCAGCAGAGCAGTCCAGGTTATACTGAATCCTCTCGAGGCTACTTTGCTGAATATAGATGTGATGAAAACATTCACTATTCACAGTGACCATTCCATTTGCCAAGCACAGCCTCTGTGCCCACTTAATATTGATTTCTCCACATTGGGTGGCCAAGTCTCTACTTTTTCATAGAATCATAGAACAGCCAGGATCAGAAGGGGCCTTAAAAGATCTCCTTTTGCCATGGGCAGGGACACCTTCCAGACCAGGTTGCTCAGAGCCCCATCCAGCATGGCCTTGAACATTCCCATGGATGGGGCAGCCACAGCTGCTCTGGGCAACCTATGCCAGGGCCTCAGCACCCTCACAGGGAAGAATTTCTTCCTAATACCTAATTTAAACCTATTCTCTTCCAGTTTGAGTCCATTCCCCCTTGTCATGTAACTACATGCCCTTGGAAATAGTCTCTCTCCAATGTATATATTTTGTACACATTCTTTACAATATTTTGTGCACAGTCCTTAGAAGATGTAGAATTTGAGTTGCAAAAGCAAGTCCTGCTTTTTGGGTCAGCACTTCTGTTAGTTCATTTAAAATTTGTTTTTCCTAAACCCACATGGGACAATGCCTCATTCACTTTCTACTCATTTACCCCATAAGACCATGAAAAATACTGTTAAGTAAGATGTGGAGCAATATTAATAAGATTTAAATTATAATTACTGCCCACAGGACATAGATACAAGTTAATACACCTCCTTCCACACTACTGTAGGACATATTCTGTTTTCAAAATATCCTAAATGAAGTCTCTTCCTAAAGCCTCTGCTGCTCCCATATGTTGCTTTTAAATATCAGATGAGTTTTCCAGTTGGTTTTAACATCTTATGCTGTGGCCAGCTGATGTAATTTGGCATAGATCCATTACACCATCAGAAATATGTCAGTCTATACCAGCTGAGATTACAGCACAGTTCTAATTTTAAATATACTTAACATCTTTTTCATGCTTTCTCAAACAATGCTAGTAAAACCTGTTTTATCTCAATTTCTGTCCTCAGTAAGTGTATGTGCAAAAGTTAACATTTTGGAAGGGATGAAAGAGAGCAGGACCTGTCCCCTGTCCCTGCTCAAACTTTAGGGCAAATACCCCTTATGAAGTCACGACAGGAGGGACTGAGTTTCCATGAGACCAGTGGGATAAAAGAACATAATTTACCATTTTAAGTGGTGTTGAAAACAAAGCTAAACTCAAAGCATTGAAGAAAATCTTCTTCCATGTTTCAACTCTGGAGCTGCTTAAATTATTCACTGTAAATATATGACCATACTGATTTATCACTTCTGCTGTTCTTTGTGATTTTGTTGACTGAGATGACCTCGATTTGCTGACTGCTCAAAGCACAGTTTTGCCTATTAAATAACATTCACATGCTCACCTTGGACTGCATAAAGCTCTTACAGACACGCTCACATAATTCTTCCCCTCGAAGTGCCAGTCTAGTCATACCAAAAAGAATCCACACGCATTGTTCTCAGGAGTCCGTGTAAAGCCCTGAAATGGCAAAGCTATGTCCTGGCCTGGAGGTGCCCCATGCTGGTGGTCCCTTGTGTGGTGTCATCTCCAGCTCCTCTCAGGAGCTGATGGTGCTGTGGGATCGAACTGTTAACTCCTGTGTTCTCCCCCATCCTGGGCTCATTTGCCCCTGGTGTCTCTGACATGGTACCATGAATGAAACCAAGCACCATGAGCAGGGCTCTCAGCAAGGACTGCAGGCTGGCCTAAGGAGGGGCTGGAATGAACCTTTCCCAAAGGTGTGTCAGCTCCAGGGGCAGCATTCCAGCACAGCAAAATCCATTTCCTGCTAAGCTCACCCCAGTGCAGTGTAAACCCACAGTGGGATATATCCTGACATTCTATCAAGCCTGGCACTGCAGAAATTTCCCATTTCTCTGAGGGGGTGAAGGTAAAGCATGGGTAAAGATGGGTGTTGTCAAAGTGGAAGGTGATTTCTTGACTAAATGTACCTTCTGGGAGTTCAGTCCTTGTGGGAAGAGTGGCATTTATGTTGACAGCAATTCTTACTCCCAGATGGTGTAATCCCTCAGGTATAGGTGTAGGTGGTGTAGACCCCTTCAGGTGTGCCCCAGAATGGGTTATCACAGCTGTGTCCTCCCAGGGTCAGTACTGGATCCTTTCCTGAGGGAGAAATGCCCCTTTTGGATGCTTTCAGAGTGCTTCAGGAAACTGTGTCTGCCACAGAAACCTCCTTGTGCACTCAGGCATCACACCAGCCTTTCCTGCTCCCTTCTTCCTTCTCTCATCTTATGAAGCACCTGACACTTTGGGGCTTTCTCTGACTTCAGAAGGGAAAATAAGGATTTTCCTTTTTTTAGAGCATTTTTTAAAATCAGAAACCTTTAAATGTTTGTCTCATTCCTCCTATGTCTAACAGCCTGTTTAGGAACATTTTTGAGCGTTAAGTGTGTGAGTGGTACTCTCAGGCACATGGTGTGATTCTTGGGGATGGTGCTGTGCAGGGCTAAGAGTTGGACTCAGTGATCCTTGTGAGTCCTTTCCAACTCAGCATATTCTGTGATTCTGTGATATCTGAAATCTGCTCCAGTGTGAGTGGGAAAGCAAGACGGATGCCATTTGGGAAATGAGGATTTCAACATGAGGACATTACTCTGCTACTTTTATACAGCAACAAAATAAAGCTTAAAGGTCTCTTCTGTGCATGCCATTTTCAGTATGTTGGGGAGAATATATTTGTACATATATAAAGCAAAGCTAGCTCTGAGAGGCTGCCAGCTTCCTCCAGATGATATAAAAACACCAGTACCTAGAAATAATAAGTTAAAAACCCAGAGCTGTGAGAAATAGTAAAATGCAGAGCAAAGACTAGAGTAGTAAAACTCTTCTCCAAAGCAGTTTGGAGATATCTATGTGCAAGGTCATGCTGCCTATAGCTGTCCTATTTAATGTCTGTCTTGTCAGAGATTACAACACAAAAAGCTTTTGGTAAGTTTTGGGCTGATGGTCATGTCCAAAGGGTGTTTAAAAATGCCCCTTCTGACCTGAAGAAAGCACTGCTTGCCAAGGGAAGTTAAATGTCAATGCAAACACAAATGTGAGTGGTAGCACTGGTATCCTTAAGCCTCACCAACAATAAAATTTCCAGCACTCTCTGCACAAAATGCACCTCTTTGAGGTCTGATTTGACTTCATGAGACATTTGAACTTTATCCTGTTGTAGTTTAAGACACTTTGGTTGTGTTGCAGCCCTTGGCAATGCTTGCAGTCTGCACCAGTTGGACACATCTCCCTGGCCATCAGTCTTCACAGTGTGTTGCACCCAGCAACTGGCAAATATTCAGTGGTTTTTCTGTTGCTTGTACTTCTCCTAATGGAACTCCTAAGTAACCTAATTGGCAATTCCCATTTTAATGAGCTCCTTATTATGGGGTTAATAACGTGCATTATTTTGTGTGGTTCTAGCCATTAGCAGCTCGATGTTAAATGGTTTTAATTTGTTTTGATGCGCATCTGTTGACTTAGAGTCTCAAAAAGTAAATAGTTCAATGCAGATCTGATCAGGAACGAATTTGGCATATGCCCCTGAGGTCCTAAATGCAGGCAGCAACCCTCCCACTGTCTGCCCTCTTTCAATTCTCCTCATTAAGATTTTCTCAAGACCCAGGAGGGTGCATTTTTTCACTATGATGCTCAACAAAGTTGTCCTGCCACGGCAGTAATTGGTGGCATGTTATCATAACCCAGCAGGTTGCTTTCAAAGCATCTCCCCAGGTGCTCAGCACAGGGAGTGAATTGGCACCAGCACCTTGGGGAAAAAAAAAGGAGAGAAATCTGAAAAGGGACCTGAATGGGTGGGGGAAGAGGAGAAGGAGGAGCAGTTCCCAGGGATTTCACACACAACTTCTGTTGCTATGGCAATTGCTCTGTCTGTCTGCACTTGCTCAGAGCAACAGCTTCATCCGGAGCCACAAAGTCAGGCAATTTCAGCAGGGCCCTTTTGGAGTGTGGGGAGCAAGTGTGGGGATGTTTAGTCCAAAAATAGGTGATGTGTGGTGGGGATGTGACAGAGAGAGAAGAAGAGTTTGCAAATATGCAATAGCCTGGTGCCTGCTCTCACCAGGGGGATGCCAGGGGCATGTTTGTGTACAGCACCCAGCACAGCCACCACCTGAGTTTCAGCTGGAGCTCCCAGGCACAGCCACAGCACCGATAAAGCAAAAAGGTTTGGGTCAGGGAAGTGAGAAGCCTCCAGCAGGTTGAGGAACTATGAAATGTGTCTCCTACCCAAGCATCTCTTTTACGTGCTCTGAAGACAAGTAGGATGGGGGAAAGTGTTAAATCACAGACATTGTCCTTGGTGAAACACTGTCTCACCCACAAATTGCTTCTAACACTAATAGCAACACGGCACAGACAAGAATCTGTGGGAAGAGTGACTCACTGGAAATGACATATTTATATAGCACCCCTCAGCATTGTATTGTGGCATCTCTGCTTTCATGGCATCCGGTCCTAGAGGTCCTGCTGCACTCTAGACCTTCAGGATGTCCTCAGTCTTCAAGCTCTGCTTAATCCTGGCCTTTCCAAATATAGTAGCTGGTCAAAGTGTTCCTTACAACAGAATCTCAGGTGGTTCACTTCCACTGACCTCCAAACAGATTTCAGCTGTGGTTTGTAATGCTACATGACCACAGAACGAGAGAGCTGCAGCATAAGTCTAACCTGCCTGCAAGTAATCTTGCTTCTGCAGAAGGTGTTTTCACCAGGGCAGAATGGAAAAAAGACTCCATACCTTCCCACACCCTTTTCACTGTGATTTCAGGAAACTGCTCCCTCGTGATAAAAAGTTCCTGCAATAATGCACCCTGAGGTGTTGGGTTTTAAGCTCTTCCAGAGAACAAGATGTGTCCTGCTTTGAGAAGTACTCACCAGGGTGCAGCTTGCCAAGTGCTGGGATTCAGACTCAGAGAATTGATTTTTTTTTTCTCCTCTAAATTGAGCTGGATCAAATCTTCATAAGAAAAGTGTATCTTGGCACAACATGGAGAGAAAACAGAAATAATGCCAGTTGTGTGTTAACTTTTCAACTGGCATTATTTTGTTGTTTAGAGCTGATATTGGAGGGATGTGATCTCTCTGGTGCCAGAGAGGTTAATGTAGCTGTCACTGAAATAATTTCAGTTAGGCAACACATATCTCAGTTTAAATCATGCTTCACATGTGGACTTGGAGTATTAAAAGCAGTTAGGATTTCAATCCACACTTCCTCTTTCAAGTCAAGGCTTCTTTCAGCTTCACCAAATACTTCTGAATGACTTTTTAAAGAAGCTGAACCGAGTGGATACAATTTCCAGCATGCAGAGCAGTACAAACTCCGCACCCTGATCCTCACGCCCCGTGAGTCTTGCTCTGAGCATGGCAGTGCCTGCATCCTTCCCTGAGCCCTCAGGGGCCCCAGAAATGGTCTGGAGGAGCATCTGCTATGTCTCCCTGCATCTTCCTGAAGTGTTTTCTGGCTTCATGTGCCCTGGAGCCTACTTTTGTCAGGGAAAAATGTGAGGTGCCCCTCCCATATCCCGGTTGCTGGTGAAGGCAGCACCATGAGGAAGGGAGCAAAACTCCTGACGAAAAGCCCTGCTCCAAATAAACAACAGGCAATGCCCCCATTTTGTCAGGCCACACAGCTTTCCTGGCTTCTGCCGGCTGGAGCCATCTGAATCTCCCACAATTTTCAGTAGCAGGATGGGTTTTTCACAGCTGTTGAAATATTCCACTTAAATACATGGACTCCTAACGGGGTTGCCTCTCCACTACAAAACTGAGAAGTAGTAGAGCCTATCTGAAGTCAACTGCCTGCAATCATGTTTCTCTTTGAGAAAAATCTCACTTTTTCCAGAGGGCTCCCCTAGCCTGGAAGCCTGGAGATAAGGAGGGGAAGATAAAGGCTGTGCTGCAGGGCTGTTTGCATTGGAAGAGACAATAAAGTTGATGATAGTATATGCTGAGTGTATGAGACTGAATGGATGGATGGAAAATTACTGAGATATTAAATGCTGCTTTATCTTGGGAACTGAAGTGAATGTGATTTCTAGCCCAGTGTGATGTGATACTGGCTGAGCTGCATCCTAAGATACACAGGAGAAGGCCTGGCCTCTCCTGCCTGCCAGCCCCTGCTCTTCTCAGGGTTCTTTTCCAAGAGCTTCATGGACAGAGGGTAGCCTGAGGACTGGCAAATCTACCAGGAACCACATGGCTGTCAGGAATCCTGTCCTACCTGTGCCACCCCTAGGAAAATCACACAGCCCTGTTCCTCACTTTCCTTTGATTTTTATCTGAGTCCTTTTGGAGTTCAGAGCCTTCATCTGCCTGTCAGTCACTCCATGTTAATTTATTTTTTTTCAGGGCTAACAGCACTTCCCTTCCCACAGCCATGTTGTGTAGATAAACAGGAGATGCCTGAGGGTGTCACTCCAAGCCTTTCTGGCAGAGTAAACTCAGGCCAGCACTGGGAGTTGGCCTCTGGGGCAGCAGAACCAGAGGCTGTACTGCTCTTAAAACAACAAATCCAAACCAACAAATGAGTGAGACACTTCCCTACCTTCTGAAGCCTTCCTAACCCTTTCCCAGTGCTCAGAGCTGCCAGAAAGAGTCTTCATGGAGCACTGAGCCAACTGAATGGAGGCACAGTGACACTTTCTGTCCTCCAGCCTGTGGGTAGCTGCTGTGTTGCACTAGAAACCTCCATGACAATAGGATGAATTCTTAAATGCAGGATCCACAAAAATGGAAGGCTGATGATATACCTGACCTGGAATTAGGGTGATAGCCTGCCTCTATCATTCTTTTGTATTTTTCCCTTCCTTCTCTTCTTTTCCTCCTCTATTTCAGTGAGGGGCTGAAGGGTAGGACAGGGACCAGGCTGCATGTGGGGAAGGGCACACAAAGCCCAAAGGATGCTCCTGGGTCCCTTCCAGGGACCTGAGTGCAGCCTGTGGGTCACCTGCACCCAAAGGCCAGGTGTGCTCCCCATCAGCCCCCATGCAGGACTCATGCACCCAAATCCAAAATGAAGGAATGGTCTGTGATGAGCTCAACAGCAACCTGCACCCTTCTTTCCAAAATTGCTGCAGAAACATGATGGCCACTGCAGGGTTTACAGCTTTGTTTGCTTTACATGTGGTGTTTCCAAAGGAAAGCCCTTGAAGTATTAGGAGAATGGGAAGGGTGGAAATAAATGTATGGGCTACATTCCTCTTAGACACAAAGTAACTGGAACCACCAGGAAATAACTTGACCCATTGCCTTCTAATCTGAATGAAACTTTTTTTTTTTCTTCTTTTTCCCAAAAAGGTACATCCTTTCTAGAGGTAGGTGCAGAATTTTTCAGATGTGAACTTCAGAGTTCTGGACAAACTCCCAGTTTACTCTCTGGAGTCTGAGAAAAGAGCCCCTGTTTCCAGGATGGACTGGAAAATGGAGACAGCTCAGCCTGTCCCAGCAGGAATGCTGATCCTCAGCAGGAATACTGATCCTCTCTGTGCTTTGCTCCATGGTGCAGAATCTTCTTGCCTGATATGCTGTTTCCTCACACACTTGGAATCTGCCTTCAAAAAGGACAAAAATTATGCAGATGTGCATTCCAGGCATCATTCCCACAAGAAAGGAGTGTGGCCAAATTAGTCTGGATTTACACCAGCAGTGTAGCTCAGCCCAGAGGAGAACTGAGCTCAGCAGCCATCCAGGAGCCCTGGAAGGGTCCTGGAGCCACCACGTGCCCACAGTGACCACTGCAGCAGCTGCTGCCTCAGTTTCCCTATTCCCAGGAGGTCTGGAAGGAGGCTTTAGCAGGGCTTGGTGAGACCTCAGTCCATGGGGAGGAGGTTACCCTGTATTTTCACATTTCACACAAAACTGAAAGGCTGGGAAAAGGTTCCAAAGCTTCAGTTAGCATCCAAGGAGCGGCACTTGTACTCCAAGATCTCACACTCCAGTTTCATGACCCACGTGAGAGTGTTTCTCATTACAGTCTGCCCTGCATATTGACCCTGCAAACTGGAGATTTTATATATATATATATATATATATATATATATATATACATGTGTGTGTCTGTGTGTATATATATATACATATACATCTTGCAGAGATTGCTGGGTCAGAGCCTTCCCTGGCATAAACACGTGCAGGTCCAATAGGGCCAGATGGTGTATGCAGAAAACAAGGCTCTGTGTGACTGTGGAAAAACTGAAAAACCTCATTGGGATGGAATTGTCTGTGACATTTTACTGCATGTCACATTGTTAGTGAAACTGAGCAAATAGCTCGCCCTAAATCATCCAGCCACATTACTGCTCAGAAAGCCAGCATGGCACTGATAAATATTCTTCTCCTGAGCCCCAAATGTGTGCCAAGACATGTTTACCATGCACGATTCCCCCTCCTGTCTCCCCAGTGCACCAGGGAAGGACTCCCTCCCTCCACAAGGCTGGAGAGGAGACAAGCTCTGCCTTGGACTCCCCCTCAGTCTGGGCATGGCCAAATTCCCAGGAGCAATGTCCAGCACTCAGAAATTAATTTCCCATGACTCACAATACAATCATTCCTGCTGCAATTCGTGGTATGACTCCCAGCATTGTGCTTCCAGGATTCACCACCTGAAATCTGAGGAGAACTGTGAGGGCTTGACTGGATGTGTGGATTGCAGGGCATCTCCCAGGGATCTCTTGTCTGCAGAGCAGAAAGCACCCACTTCTCAGCTAAAAATGTTCCAGCCCAGAAGGGTGGTGGATTTCCTGTTTGCAGAGACCCCAGATGTTTGCTTTAAAATTCACTCCAGCCCAAATGTTCAGGCTGGTGAACTTGTTCGCTGGACTGTTTCCAGAAAATGAATGCAAAAATGGGGCTGGGACAGGAGTGACAGGAGATGGTTTATTAGTTCACCCTGTGTGAGTCAAATGCACACAGACAGTGTCTGGGATTTGACCAGCCATGGTTGGAAAACTTGTAGGAATCAAGTAATGGAGATGGTAGAGGAAATCCTGTCATTCATTGTTTTAGTCTTACTGATGTCACTTTTATGTCCCTTTCATGCCTTGTCTCATCCAATGCTTCCAGGGAGAAAGTTGTGACTGACAGTTTTGGTCAGACAAGCAGACATGACGTGCAAGAGGTCAATTCATCCTCTGTTTGTCAGAGAGGAAGAGATTTATTTGCTGTAGGTACATCCGGCTCTGACTTCTTTGCGATGCTCTTTGTTTATGCAAGCCAGTCAGCCAGGGGCACAGAGGTCAAGATCTACATCCCAAGTAGGAAATCAGTGCTCAGAAATAGCAGCCCTGGGAGTTCATGAGATGAAGGTCCCTCCAGGCTCCCTTTCCAGTGTGCCCTGTGGAAGGAAAAACAAAAGCCCTGTCTTTCTGCAGGAGGGCGTAGAAATGTATTTCTACATTCATGGCTTTAAATTGCAAAGCCAAGCCATGGAAAAAATGAGATTTTTCTCAAAGAGAAACATGATTGCTGGCAGTTGACTTCAGATAGGCTCTACTACTTCTCACTTTTGTAGTGGAGAGGCAACCCCATTAGGAGTCCATGTATTTAAGTGGAATATTTCAACATATCAAAATGCACCAAAATTATTTCAGGGGAGATCTGCAGAGGAGGTGATTGAGAACTATTAGCCACCCACATTTTTCAAATGGAAATTCCAAGTACTTTAGAACATGCTGTGTTTTGATAAATTTTGCCATACCAACCCCTTTTGCAAAGACATTTGGGGACTGAGACAATGAATCCCTATTTGCTATTTAAACACGGAATAAAGGTCAGGTTTGTGCCCAAAAGAACACAGACTATTAATAAGCCTCATCAGGTGGCTTTCTTCCCTTGAGCTGCAGTTCTGTGGTAACCATCACAGGGTTTTATGAGCTGAATACTATCTCCACATGACATAAGCTCTCTCTTTCTTTACAAGTTACTTTTACTACTTGTTTGCAGCTGTGGCTTCTCTCTTGTTTTCTTAACCCATTGCTGTTAAAAATTGAAAGTGGTTCAAGTCTCAGGTGAAATAACTCCCTCCACTGCCCCTGTTAATGACAGACCTCTGGACTTGCCCTGCACTGTTCATGGAGCTGGTTGGTTTCCTTGTGCTGCCATCTACAGAGCAAGCAACAGGTAGTGCCTGGGGATTATTAACAGCCAGTTAATTGCAAATCCTCCTCTTTAAATCTTCATGATCAGTGCCTTCTCCAGCTCTGGTAAGGACTGGTGGCAACTGGAACTGCTGGTTTTCTCTTCCAAGACTGTCCTTGCAGTGATCACCACAGGACCATCTTATGGAGAGTCAAGTCTCCAACCCTCAGAGCAGAGACCAAGAGCCAGAACTCAGCTCCAAGAGTTTCTGGACCATCCAGCAAGTGATCTCTTCCTGCCCCATTATTACGTCGTGCTTTGATTCTTCATTCTTGTCTGCACAAGACTTCTGTCTCTCCTTCAAACATGTGAGCTCTGAAACACTCCTGTGGCATCAATCCCCGTCTGAGGATATTTTTCAGTGTGGTGCAAAGGAACTGGAGCCTCTGCCACTCAGCTGCTGCATGATCTTATTCACCTTGCTTCACCTTGGTGGCTCTGTGCACAGGATAGAGCTGTGACATCCTCCTGTAAACGAGAAAAATGTTCCCTGGGGTCATCCTAAGTTTTTTATTGATTTCAGACAGTTCAGGGCTGGGTGTCCTGACAGAGGTCAGTATTGTTTGTGCCAGGGCCCAAGTAGTGGACAAAAAACTCCTTGAGACAATGAGGCTGACACCATTTACTTCTGGTGGTTCAGACACTGCAAAAAGAGTCCTTTAACAAATCCTGATGATACTTAAACTGTGTCTGGAACCTCAAGGGGCAGGGTGGACCTTCTTTTTCCACAGAAGTGAAGAAAGTAGATGGGGAATGTACTGATTTATGATGTGGTAATAGCCTTACAAAATTTGATCCAGACTGAACACTCTGAAGGTCCTGTATGAAACCTTATTTCAGGTGACTCCCTTTGGCTTTCTGCATGCGGTGCATGAAGAAAAGTCTGGATGCAAAGTGTTGCAGAGCAAGGAGGTCTGTCCCTAGGATGGAGCTGGTGCCAGGTGTTCCCTTGCAGCAGTGAGAAGGAAGCACTCCCATGTGATGGCTTCTCCTCCTTGTTGTGTTTGCTCCCTGGGTGGCAGCAGGCAGGAAAGAGCCAGGCCTGGTGCAGGTTATGGGTGCAGTGTGCAGACCATCTCAGGACACACAGTGAGACATCTGCAGACACAGAAAACCCAGGCTCCTGGGAGGCTGCAGTAATCACAGCCCTTGCAGGAAACAATCATCCTTGGAAGTGTTAAAAAATATCTAGGTGTGGTGCTCAGAGACATGGTTTAGTGATGAGCTTGGCAGAGAGGGGTTAATGGTTGGACTCAATGTTCTCAGAAATCTTTTCCAACCTTAACCACTCTGTAATCCTATGAAATGATGGGGTTAACAAGTGTCAGCCCTTCCCGGGGTCTGCCTGGCTCTGGACAGCATCCAGGTACGGCAGAGGCAAGGCAAACATTGTGCTCCTACAGATTTCTCTGTGTCCCTCCGTGCTCTGTCCTGTGCAAGGCAGCAGGCACTCCCTGAGGAGCCAAGGAGGGCAGGGGGGAGCTGCGGCTCCGGAGCAGCTCTGGGAGCCCAGCCCAGCCTGGGGAACGCGCCGGCACACGCGGGGCAGCGCTGCCGGGCCAGCTGCGGCTCGGGGCTGCGGCCAGGCAGGCACAGCTCTCACCGGGCTCCTGGCTCAGCCCAGCTTGCCAAAGCAGGCAAAGATATAACCTGCAGCTCCAGAGCGTGTCGGTGCAGCTCTCGGGCCGCGTCCCGGCGAGGCAGGAGGGCACCAGGCAATAGCTCGCATACCTGCGCTGGATTGTGTAAAATGTGGCTCTGAGCACCCTCCCGCCGTGTTGCTGCTTGTGCTCGGCGTTTATTGCTCTCTGCCCCAGCGGTGTGTGTGCGCTGGTATGTTCAGGGTGGGGTTCATCACAGGTTTCCATGATTTATTTCTCTTCTCTTTGCTGGGGTTTCTGGAGCTTCTGGAGAGGTTTCTTTAGAGGGTTAGAGAGAATCATATTTTTGTGCCTCTGCCTATTTTCTGTGTTCTGTGTGTCTTTAGCTTCGGGATCACTCTGTAATCTTCCTTTCTTCCACAAGGAAGAAAACTGCAAATATGAAGGGTTTTTATGCAGCTGAGACACTGTCTGGGTGCTCAATAATAGATCAGAAACCACCCTTCAATAGGATAGAAACTGTTTTTATTACCAAAGACTGACATGCAGGACTCTGCATCAGCCTGCACCACTCAGGTATTGCTGAAAGCCTTACTTGCCCCATACAGAGAGGCTGCTGGCCCCTCCTGTGGAGCCCAAATCCATTGCAAAGGAGACCTTAATGAGCACCAACAGCCAGCCTGGTTCTTCACTCTCAGTTCCAGGGTGTTTGCTCCACCTACACGTCCCACACAGAGCCTCAATTCCCCCGTGCCACCTCCGAGGCAGTCACTGACTCACTGCAGGCACTCGCTGCTGCCCGTGGGTGCCTCGCAGGAGGCTGGATGTACAGGCAAGCCCTCCTCCTTCCCTGCAGAGGACTCCCAGCTTTATTTAAAAAGGCGTGATTGATGTTAATAGCACAAGCAGCTACCTGGAGGCTGCACAAACCTGTAGGAGAAGATGCCGAGGCGGAGGGAAGCCGTCTGCAGCGGGGCGAGCATCGCGTTGAGCTACTGCCCTCTGCTGCTGTGCGGCCCGGACAGGGAGGCGGCCGGAGGGATGCATCCATTTCCAGCAAAACTTCCCACTGCAGGCTCCCAGAGGCTGCAGAGCCAAAGCTGACTGAGCTTTCCATCCTGCCTTGCCTTAGGAGTGGGAAGCTTCTCTCCCAGGTTTTTATTCAGGATCAAAGCAAACAGATTTGTTCGGCTCGTCCTGAATGCTCGCTGTCAGCCTAGGCGGCCTAGGAGGAAGCAGCTGTCATTTACCGAGATAAAAGGTTCAATTTAATCACTAATTATCTCTTATCGTGTTCTGCTGGCCGGACACGAGCCAAAACGAACACAGGGCTGCCAGGAGGTGCTGCAATGGTGCCCGGGAGGAGGGAGCCTGTGGGCACAGAGTCCTCAGAGCTTCTTGTCATGGGCCCGGTGCCCCTGCAGGCCACACACCATCCCCATGGGTCATGGATTAATGAAACACCACTTTCTAAACAGATCTTTGGTCTGTTCTGCTGTTCCCTCCTCCCCAAAGGCCAGGAACAGGGAGGGGGAGTTGGCAGAGGTGACAGCAGGAGGAATGGAGTGCTCAGTGAGCCCCCAGCCTGCCACAGGAGCTCCTGCTGGGATGGCTCCAGGCCAAACCATGGAGCCATGCCCTGGGACACATACAGGGAACACACTGAGGACATAACAGCAGTGTTAAAAGCAAAAGTCTGTGAGGCACATGAAGCACAACCTGGCTCCTAATTTGGCTCCTGATGATGTCAGGATGTAGCAGTTGCTGGATCTGGATCTGGATGCAGGTTATCCCCAGTTCCAGCTGAGCTGTTGGCACACAAAAAGCAATGTCATGAAGTAGGTGGCAAATAGATGACACTTCCCTGGGGTCACAGCTTGTCCTGTTGCTGCCCATACCGAGAGGTGTGATGATACTTTATGCTCTTCCCTCCCTCCCTGAGTGAGTAAACAACATGAGAGCAGCTCAAGAAAATAAGAAGTTAGCAAAGTCTCTCCTATTGACCAATGTGTGATAAGAGAAATGGTCTCTGCTCTGCCCTGGGCTAAACCCCACATTCACCTCTGCAGATTTTAGATAAAGTTTATAATCCTAGGCTCAGCTTTTCTTCTCTTTCTTGAAAGAAATAAAGATTTTAAAAGCCATCTGGAAAAATGTCATCTTCTATGACAATAACTCATTGAAACAACAAATTGCTTTTGTGGAATAGAAGAGTTTAGTTGAAGGGGCCTACAGAGATCATCTAATCCAAATTCATGGAAGTTACTAAAATTAGACAAAAAAATATAATGGCTCTTTAGCAATAGTGGGTGAAATGTCTGTCACTTCATGTTGAGCAGAGTGTACAACTACAATCAGCACCCAAAACAAAGATCACAGACTATATCCCTGATGCTGCTGTTCTTTTCACTCCAGAAACATTATGCCCTAGATATACCATAATATTTTTTCAGCAAATTAGCAAAAAAAAAAGTCTGTTCTAGTTAGCATATGAAATGCATTCTGCACACTGCTACTGTCAAAATTGTAACTGCATAATGAAATATAATTTGGGATGTAAAAATGGCATTTTAATATGCTCTACTCAGGGAGCTGAATTTGATATGTCATGCTAGCTTACTGGTAATTTACATTTCCCATTGGGCAAACTAAGAGACAAGTAGTCATGCTTTCCAGAAAGGTGTCAAGTCATACTCTGTCAAAAATATGCTTTTCTAGGCCATACAGAAAAAAATGTTAAATTTTGCAATGCATGTCTTAATTCAGAGGAGATAACTGGAGTCACATGCTTTAGAACAAAATTACCATAGTCAGGTGACTGCTAGAGGAGGCAGTCACTGTCACACTAAACCAACAAAAAGGAGGAATGGCGTGCAAACCTTGCTCAGTGCCTCAGTTTGGGATCAGACTTGGCCAGGGGCTGGTGTTGGAGCAACAATTACTGGAGTTGTTAAGGATTCAAAGCCTTTGGAACTACCATTCTTAGTGGATAGCTTTAACCAGCCTTCCTTTTCAGCTAAAAGCTGGGGAAATGATTTTTCACATGTGTGACTTAAAACCAGAGTTTCTGTTGACTGTCACAGAGAGGAGCAGGCCAGTTACATCTGAGGAGCTGCCACAGTAGACAAAGACAGCTGAGTTTATGACAAAACACTTATTTCCATTAAATATAGCCTGGTTTCTGAGTCAGGACCCTACTGCTTTAGAAGAGAGATGCTGTGCACAGCAGCAGATGTGCAAAGGAGTCCATCCATAAGAACAGGTTGCAGGCACGGGGCTCTGTCCTTGAGTGGTAGAATCTCTTAAACTAGGGCTGTTTTGCACTCCAAAGTGCCCTTTCAGCTCCTGCAGTGCCCCCAAGCCATAGCTGAGCCTCCCTTCAGCTGCAAAACAGACACTCAGGAAGGTGAAGGTGAAGTCAGGACTTGTTCACCCCAGCAGCAAATGCTGCACCCTGGGCATGGGGAGCTGCCCCTCCCTGCCGTGACAGCCACCTTCACTGGTGGCATTTCCAACACCAAAATCCACTCTCTGCACTTCATCCTGATTGCTCCATGGCCAATTAGTGACCTTCCTAGCACGATGTCATGTCACTTTATTTGCACACTGCTCCAGACTCCAGAGCACTGGCTGGGCAGCCCTGCAATGCCAGATGCTGACCTGAATGAACCTTCATTATCTACTCCTGCAGTTTTTGAATACTTCACAGGGAATCCTCTGACCTCTCTCCTTGGACTTGGAGCCTCGACTGACAAGTAAACCCTCCACACCTCCAATTTTTTTGTTCTGCCTCATTTCTGTTTTATTTTTGGCACAGGATACAAAAAGCCTGGTCCCTTTTACAGATCTGTGTCAGGCCAAGCTCAACCTGAGGGTCCACATGGAAGCATTTCTCAGGCTCTGGGACCACCTTTCTGGGAGCCACAGAGGCAGAGAAGATTTCTGACAAGGGAAAGAAATTTTCAAATTCCACCACAACATCTCACCTGGGAAAAGGGAATCTCTGAATCACCACAGCTTCTGCCTTCCCTTTCTGCAATATCCCACCAAGAATGCTGGATCTCACTGCTTGCTCTGGGCTGGGTTGGAGCAGGGGATGGTGAAGGTGGTGAAGGTGTAGAAGGCACAAGTCCTGCAGTGATGGCTCCCACCTCCCACCAGTACAAAGCTCCTGGATAGCAAGTGAGGCTTCTCCATGGAGAGCCCAGTGTGACCCAGTATGGACAGCCAACCTGCCCCAGGAGGAGCCCACCTGGCCTCTGACTTATCCCAGCCACAAACAGACACTTCCAAAGGCTCAGGCAATAGCACACAACCCCCCTTTGGGAATAAAGGGGGCCCTCATTACCCTGATGGGTTTAGCATTGCACTTTGGCTGATGCACAAAAGCCTCACAGTGACACAAAGGTGCCAGTGTCACCCTAGCTGCAACTGAAACATTATATAAGGCTAGAGCAGGCAGAGGAGAGCATGGATCCCCTTGGAGGCTGGGACTGTCACAACAGGGCTCTGCCACTGCTGCAGCTTCACTTCAGCATCAGGAAGGATTTAGGATCACTTCTTTGGCCCAAGAGCCTCACAAGGTGGAGTGTCTGCTGCAGGGTGGCCCAAGGGTCTGGGGTGGTGACAGGCATGCGGAAATGGCACAAACTCATCAAACAGCAGCGGACATTAGACTCAGAACTGAGGCCAAAATGGAGAGGAGACTCTTGGAGCAGGTGACTCCTGGACACCTCTTTCTGTGCTGCTGTAGGGCACAGAGACTGGAACAGCCATCACCAGCTCCATCAGTATCTAGATTAGCTGGGATACCCTGGGCTACCATGTCCAGTAGAGCCCTTCCTTATCTTCCCTGCTCCCACTGGCTGTCCCTTTTCCAGTCTAATTTAACCGACCATTTGTTGAACTTCATGTTCTCCAGCTGGACCATAAACACTGTGTGTAGGTGCAGGAAACACAGAGGTGCAGTTCAAATTATGTTCTTTAATTCTGTTACAGAAAGGGACTTGGCTGGGCATCACCTGGGGCAAAATCATGCAGGTGAGGCTTTCTAATGATGCCTCAAGGAGTATAATTCCAGGGAAACTAACCCTGGCCCTGAGCTGTGGGAGAAGCAGAGAGACAGCTTGCATGCAGCCTGTGTTCCTCCTCCAGGTTCCCTGCGCTGCTCCTGTGCAGTTTTCCTGGATACCAGGTTGGAGCCAACACATCCTTGCTCAGTGGAAGAATTTCTTCTTGAGCTCCTGTCTGTGTCTGTTCTGCAGTTCCTGGGATCTGACAGCAAATTATGAAACAACTGCATATAAAACCTCTGGGAAGAGCAGAGGAAATGAATTGTCACCAAATATATGTGAGAAAAGGAAGTAATTTTTCTCAGAAAATGGGGTATGTTGTCCCTTTGCAAGCCCAACTGCACCTTTTCCAGTTAAGGCACTTTAATAGCAATGGGGAATTGTCCTATCCCATCTGCAGAGCAGCACTTTGGACTCCTCCTTTGTTAATGGAACTGAGATTTCCCAGCCCCCAGTGATGACTGGAGTATGTGGCCTGAGGAAAAATTCTTTATTCATGTGAAGACAGCCCATCAGGTTCATTAAACTGAAGATTACATTGGCTGATGACAGAAAGAAATTAAATAAGGTTTTGTCTCTTTACTTCCTTATTTTTAATTGAATAATAGACAATTAATTTGATTGAAGCTAGTCACGTTAAACAGTTTCCTGGATATCATATTGAGAAATGTCTCATCCTGCAGGTTGCCCTGTCACTTCTTTGGCAGGGATTTTGTGGCAGTAATTTTGAGATGCCCACTTAAGTGTTGCTCCAAGATTGGCATGCCTTTACTTTTCTTGAGGGAGTGGTGGAAAGTAGGATTATTATTTTTATTCCATATTTAAATCAGGCCTATGCATGGTGGAAAAGAAAGTTAGTGTGAAAATGGGACAGCTCTGAGTGGGAGGGAAGAGGGCACAAACCCCAGATGGAAAAGGTCCAGGCTGAACATTGGCTGGACAGACACCACTCGTGCCCTTGTTTGCCTGGGAAGTTTGCCTGGACACGTGAAAGGCTTCTGGGAGGAAAACAGGCTGAGTATTTTCCAGTCCACATCTGCAGAGCCCAGGGGGAGGGAAGATCCTCAGGGAAGGCTGCCTGAGGAGTTATGGACAGGCAAGCCACTTCCTGGCCTCAGTGCCCCTGCTGGTGCCCAGGCTGATCCAGCCTGGGGTGGGAATGCAACAGGAGCTCCTTGCAGCAGGAGCTGCCCCTCCACCAGCTCCCTCCTGGCCACAGAATGTGGAATACTGTTTTGCTCCGAGCACGCATAGTTTGTGTGGGTGTAGATTTACATTTCGTTAAGAAAAATGATATAAGGGGGCTGGTTTCAACTAGCCTGCAGTTTTATTATTTGCAAGGGCCCTTGCCTTCTTGTGATGCTTTACGTAACAGCCTTACACATCTGCAAAGTATGTCAAGCATTTCCACTGTTGGGAAAAAGAAAAAAGGGAACAATATTTCTGAAAGGTACTGGATCTCCTGGGAGGAATCAATGAGGAAATTTTAGCTCCCAGCAGGCAAGAAAACAGCAAGGACCATGGGCCAACTTTCCCTAGGTGTATGGGATAGTAAATCACATGCTCAAGAACACAGCTGATAACAGATTGGGTTCAGAAAAGAAAAAGCTAAATGAGATTGGCTGAGTGGGAATAAAGGCAGTAGGAAAGTGGGACGTGCATCCTGATCTCAGGGAGACACAATGGTGCAAGGAAGAACATGAAATTAAGAAATGGATAGAGCTCAGGGAGCAGGAGAGATCTGCCATGGGCAGTCTCTGAGTGGCTGCAGAGTTACAGAGAGCTGAGCTGAAGGCTGCATTTTTGTCTGACATCACTTAGAAGATGTGAACAAGCACACTCCTTTAATGCTTATCATTACCCTGTCTGATAGTGCAATGTATCTATATCTAAGACTGTGGGGAAAAAAAAATAAAAGCAAAAATATTATTAGTGCCTCCAAGAAGGAGTGGAATGAATGAAAAATGTCTGAAGCTGTTCAAGTGCAAAGTCTAGTGAGTCAGCCCATCCACTTTTCTTTGACTTCTGAGTCGAGGTAGACCCAAACCACAAAGAAAAGAGGAAACAAAGGTGGAGTAGACATCGAGAAAGATCTTTCTGAAACTTGGCATTAAAATGTAAGAGCTCCCAATCACTGCTCAGCCTACGCATTGTGAGGCAATTGGAGAGGACTGGAAAATCACTGCATGGTGTCCTGAGATGCAGGGGGTGTTTTTGCTTGTTTCTTTTCCCCAGGAGCTGCTTCAAGAGTTGTATGACTTCTGAGAAATTGCCACCAAGTTCCTCTTTCACTGCAGTCTCTCTTAAAACAGCTTGAAAATAACACAGGAAACGTGAATGTTCAGTTCAATTCTGTAGCTCTGCTTCTGCTTTGTATTCAGTTGTCCTCATCTGGAGGTATGGCACCAGTTCTTCCCCATCTTTTTAGTCAGAAATAAGTCAGGAATAGTTCAGGAATAGAAACTTTAAACTTTGGTAGACAGAGTTTCTGAGCTTCCATCTTTTGGACATAATCTCTCAGGTAGTTCCCATAATCAGGTACTTTGAATTTTCTCCTGTTTGATCCTCTCCTCTTCCCTCCTGAAACCTTTACCACTTAGCAGGAATATTTGCATTATCAATCTGTCTTTTTACTGACACGCATCTCCATTGCATCTGTTCCTTATCACTCCTCATTACTTACTCATATTTTTGTACTCTATAGGAGTCAGAGATCACTGCCACAAACATGCCCAGACACAGCCCATCATCTGAGGTCGTTATGATTGAAATGGTCAAGACAGATGGACACCTGGGGTGCAGAAGGACTGACCACTTTGCTTAGACCCCTCAATTCAACCACAGATCCCTCCTTGTCCCCAGCTGAGGTTTATCCTCAGTGTGACACAATCAATGTCTCTTGCTCCTGGCCAGGAGCTCTGTCAGGTTCTCCTGCATGGGAGCTCCATCCCAGAACGAGAGTGTTGGAACTTATTTACCTTTCAAAAATGATTTGCAGGGCACAGTTGTTACCGTTTGACCCCCGTGTCACACAGCCTTGCCCCATTGTGCACATATTCTATTCTTTTGCCAAGAAAATGGCAATTTTTCTTCAGTGAAGGGATAAAAGCAAAAATTTGCTCTCAGAGACAAAGGTGAACTTTTTTTGTCCTTTTTTTTCCCCTCTCCTTTTTGTAATGCTGGCACTGAGCCAATTCACTGTGTTTTACTTTCTTTCCTCTGGATGTGTGAATTTTTATATAATTTTTTTTTTTTTTGCACAGCTCCAGAGGAAAAGGATTTCTCAGCCTTAACATCCTGTCTGCTCCTGCATACTTTTGAATGTTCTTTATTAAAAGCCAGCTATTTATACGCAGGAACAAAGTACATTCCACTAACCCCTTGTGGCATAACTCCACATGCTGACTGCTAAGCCCTGGAAAGGTGTATTGAATGTATGACAGAGAGCTTTTTATAGGTATTGAATACCCTCTGTACATCAGCTCAGGAATACCCTTTCAAAATCCTCTGTGCTATCATGTCTTTGGAAATATGAAAGGCAGACCTTTCAACAACCTCATTCCCTCTGAGTCTAATCTTGATCGTGTTGAGAGGGATAGGTGCCAGATAACTGTATCTGTGGAAATGGAGATAAGAGGGCTGTGCATATCATAAGCAGCTGTACTGCTTGAATCGTGGCCTTGGACAGATGCACTGACAATAACAGGACAGCACTAATAGGTGAGTGGTTCATTTACCTGCCTGGTATCTTTCAAAGACATCAAATTGTGCTTCATTACTGGAAAATTCCTCAGGACATAAAATGAGTCAAGAACAAGTGTGTTATCTCAAAATCACCCCTCTGACAATGCAGCACAGTGGGCATCTCACAAGAGGAGGTTAACCTAAGTGATGCCTCTGTGCAGCTCACAAAAGGGACTGGGGCTGAAAACAAGATGTCAAAGCAACCTTTCAGCTAAGAATAGAAGGATCCTTCAGAGAGAATTTGGGTGTTTTGGGTCTGTCTACTGCTGGAATGCCTTTAAGACAAAAGGTTGGTGCCCAAAGTGCAATTCAACATTTTTGCTTTGATTGTCACCTTTTTTTATATTCCCATCAAAGGATACATGATGCCCCCTCCAGTTCACAGCTGGTACATTGGTTTCAAAACCCTCTGAACTGCACTTTTAATCTTGCTGGAAGCTTCTTCCACCTGCCTGCCCCAAAAGTGGTTTACTGTATGCACAGCTGTGACTGCAGTTCCATCTGGCATTCACCCACCTGAGTGTTTTCTCTGAGACTTCAGGGGAAAAAAGCTGCCTACACAATTGTGTCTTCACAGAGCATCGAGGCCCTGATCTCCAGGAGGGGATTCTGGTGAGACCACATCATGATTTGGTCATGAGGAACAGAGCAGGCACAGCAATGCCATTTGAAGTCCCAGGCAAGGACAGAGGCTGTGATGCCATCCCACCTCGTTTGTAGAGACTCTGACCAATGCATTTTCCAGGTTTTGTAGTTCCTCCTCATATTGTGCTGGCACAGACTGATTCAGAAAGCCCTGGCAAAAGAGAGCAGGAAAAGTAGCCCTTCTTAACCCAGTTTACTTGACAGTTTCCATAACAACTTGACACAGCTATTTATAACACAGGGGAATATCATTTGCCTCTCATCATTTTTAGAACCTTTGTTGCCATATCAACCTCAGCACCACGTAGCAGAGCACAGCCCCATTCAATTCTCTCATTCGCTCAGGAAGAAACTTTCAATGAATTGAGATTCACTTGGTCTCAGAAAGACCCTTGAGAGGCCTACATGCCATTTAAAGCATTATTCAAGCCCTAATTTAAATGAAATTTTTCCTGTGTGACCTATCTGCACCAGGTGGGTGGGACCAGCTGCAGTGGCAAGCAACGATGGGGACAGGGTGCAGAAGCAAACCAGCATCTCTATTGTCTGGGGAAGCAAAACATGGGAAGGATATGGCAGCTTTTTACTCTCTGTGTGATAGGTGAGGGAGGAAAATTTGATTTTGAAATGTCAGCGTTTCAAAGGCTTAGCATTCCCCATTTTTGGGAGGGAGATTTGGTGTCCAGGAGTTCCAGCACAGAGCAAGGTCAGGATGCAGTTAAAATCAAGACAGGCAGAAAAGTGGCAGAAGTCAAGAGCCAGGGGAGACACCGTGCTCCCAGAGGAGGAGAGGAACATTCCTTGTGTGGTCTCAGATGCTTCTCAGTCCTGGATTCATTCCTCACAATGCCAAACACCAGAAAGCAACCTTGAAGGGGACAGACAACCCCAAAGCATAACTGAGGTGGGGATTGGGTGTCTCCCACTGCCTCTCTTTGGAGGATGCAGTGGTGCTCAGGCACTCAGGCAAGTCCTTACAGCCAAGTGAAATGAAGCTGGGCCTCAGTTTCAGTCCAAGGCTGTTTTCCTGGTTCCTGCCAGCAGGTCCAGTTCATCACTTGCACAACCACAGTCAGTCTGGGGAAATTCAGCTTTGGCATCCCATGACATCAAATCTGCCCTTCCAGAATAGAATTAATTTTAAAATACTCATGCAATGTGCAATCAGGAGTATCTGTAATCCACCTGACACCTTGGGCTGACTGTGCAGCACTCAAACAGCCCTTTGGCTGCCCTGCTTTGTGTCACCCACACTTCCCCCTCCTGCTGTGAGCTGGCAGGTCTGCTGCCCATGCCCTGACGCCTCACTGTCTCAGCCTGCTGTGTTTGCCACTCTCCCAAGATGCTTCCCTTTAAAATAGGTGTCCCCCATCTCCCCTCCTTCTGAGATCTGAGGGTGTCTATGTATTCCCTGGAATAAGCATTCATTTGGCAGAGCCAATTTCATACAAATAAGGCAACCACTTGAGGCAGTTCCAGTGACTTGGCCTGCCTTCCACCAGCAGAAATACACACAACAGCATTTTTGAAAAGCAGCGTGGGTTCCTGGTTTGCATTAGTCATATTGTTCTGTCTTGTTTTAATCACCTCAGTATTTCTAGAGGGTCTCCAGCCAGGTTGAAAAGCATATTAGCAGCTCCAGCACAGCTGGATTTAGCTGCCTGTGTCAGCAGAAGAGAACCTCAGCCTCAGGGATGTGTTTTGTCATGTAGCAGTGCTGAACACAGACTCTCCAGCTTTATTAATAGCAGCCCTATTATTTAACATGATGCTCCACCAGCCCCTTGGACTGGGGACAATAGGAAATGGCACTTACATGTTTAAATCTGTAGCATGCTGGACTGTTTGAATGTGTGTGATTCATTGTCAGACACTGCTATGTCAGGCACTGCAGGCAAAATAAAACAGACTGGGTATGCATCATCTATATGTGTTCTACACCTAAGCTCTTTGAAATGCATCCTGCCCAGCCTCTGCTTGCAGAAGCCATAAATGAGCTCCCTAAATGTATCTTTTAAAGCATTCTTGGGAAGTCCCAGCCTGGTGCTTTTAACCATAACCCCAGAGGCTGTGAGGAGCTCTCTCCTGGCATGCCTGTGGGCACTTGGAGATTGTCTGGTTGGCTACTGGAAGGAAACAGCTTTGTGTGTGTACTGAAAGAGGTAATTTGATTCCTAAACCCAGCAGTTATCATCCACATTTTGTCAAAATGGAAAATTTTGGAGTTTTGGGATGGATTGTGGGTTTTTTTTCCATACTGACAAGTGTTAGTTTAGCCCTGAGAAACCTGGGAAGCCCTGAAAGTTTGAAACTTGCACTGCTCACATTCTTCCAGCATCTGTCTTGGCTGATTGGTATTCCTGGATTTCATTTTTCTCCCCTCCTCTAACACCTGCTCAATTTATAGTAGAATTTATGGTATCTAAAGCCACTGAATTCAGGGGATAATTCCATTTGAAAAGCTGTACCCTGGATGTGTGTTAGCATTGAAATTGTCATTCTGAAAGCTGTGACATTTGCTGAAAACTTGTGGCTCACCCTACAAATAGACCTATGTAAGACTTTTCTAACTTGGTATGTTTTATCCAGACTGTATCTCCAGTCCTGGAACAGAAAAGGTCCTAAGAAACATGTGTGCAGTTATTCCTTTAGCATCCTCAGCCCAAACACACGTGCCTTTCTTGAAGAAAACCTGTCCTGGGAGGAGACTGAGGCAGAGGCAAATTACTCTGCTACTGACATCACTTTGCAAGATGGAAACTCTCTGATCCAGATCAGGATTTCTTCAAAACTGAACAAAGCCTGCAAAAGAGAAGTGGTAAAACCTTTAAAAGTGTTCCCTGGTAATTCCCAGCCCAGCCACATGCTCCATCTCTATTTCTGTTCACATAGTGTCTTGTTCTCCGCTGCTTGCTTTCAGTGTGAAATTAGACCTTACACACTGTACCTCTTTTTGTGCTTGTCTGCAGAAAATTATTCTCAATTTGCATTCATACATCAGTGACAATCACCATTTTGAAGAGAAGTACATTTGTCTGAAAGCTGTGGCAAAATCACAGCTTTTCCCTCAGCCCTACATGGCACACAGGCTTCTGCTCAGAGCACTCACACAGACACCATTTAATCCAGTTTTTCCTTTCCCACCCTGGCCTTCCTGGCCCTGCTGGGAGCTAAAAGCCATCCAAGAGAGCCTTTTCTTTGGGCAGCCCTGTAGCCCCTGTGTCACCTCAACATGGGATGTGCCCTCCCTGCTGTGATGTGCCATCCTGTAGGACCTTCAGAGACCCCAAGCCCTCTCCACCTGTTGCTGACCAAAAATCCTGTCCATAAACCTCCCAGATCTTGTGGTAATTTCCTCACTGACCACCTGGGCCTTTTGGTGCCTGCCCTGCTGCTGCACATCACACCCAGCCCAGCAAGGCACCATCTCTCAGCCAAAGCTGCACAGCTTCCACCTGCCAAACTTTGCCCTTGTTGTGTCAGCTGGACTCTGTATCTTTGGCTTTTCTACACCTAAAAAAAAGAAAATACGCCAAATGCCAGGGCCTGGTACACTTTAACATGCTCCATCCCATTTATTTTACAGCACTTTAATGCCTCTCTCAGTTGTCTTGCTAGAGAGACTTCAGGCAGAGTGGAGCCGTGTTCCTTAGCAACTCACAGTACACATGACAAAATTAACCCAAACACTTTTGTTTATTAACTCTTAATAAAGAGCAAACAAAACAGCAACCTGAGAGTTTCACAACAAGAATGTTTTCCATTTTGGGTGCTTTACTAAGATTACAGACGACAATGTTATCTTGGGTGTTCTGTGGATTTTTTTAGCCCTTTTGTGAAGACCTATTTGAAGCACAAAAGTCATCCCCTCCCTCCCCAATGCTGGGTGTTTCTATAATGGAAACACTCCATGTAATAATAGAAAAATTAAAAGACTACTGGAGCTAATAAGCTCTAGCTGATGCCTGCTTGGCACTGCACAATCCAAGTTTGGAGGATGAAGATGTGAATGTTATCCCCAGACACTGGATAAATTGCAGGGGAAGGGTTTTCAGTCTGCTGGGATTTACTCCAGGCTCTTCAGAAAATGTGACCTTATGTTACTCTGCCCTTGTACCCCAACCCTTGAAATACAGTCCTGCTTCAGAGACATTTTATGAGAATAAATGAATTAACACATGTAAAGCAGCACAGGCTTAATTTGAAGAGATATTTAAGCAGCTAACAAAATATTTCAGCAGCAATTGGGGGTCTGCAGATCTGGTGTTCAGGTGCTTTGGAGCCAAACCTGCTCCTAAGGATTGAGGAAATCACCTGTGGAATATGTTGGTTTATGCCCATCATAAAAAGTGACTAGATGTATTCTTTTTATGGTTTCTGTTATGGGGAGTTTAAAAACAAATTTAAAAAATTAATCAAGTAAAACTTGCCAGGCTTTACCAAAGGATGAAAGTCCCTTGCTTCTCTCAGGAGATTTGGATGAAAGGCTACTGCCAAGAATTCAGGCCTAGGAGAAACTTCTACGAGATTATTTCCAGATATGAAGCCCTTTTCCTGCTGTGCTGCTGAGCCCGCCCTGTCCAACACTTCATGGCAAGTGCTGATAATGAAAGTGCTGAGGCTCCCTCCCAAGAACTGACCACACCAGCTGAGCCAGGCAGCCCTTTCCGGCTTTTATGGAGAAGAATGAGCGACTTGGGCACTCTTGTGAGAAACTACTGGGACACCAGCAACAGCATCTACAGGTCCTTGTGGAAGCAGAATGCAGATTCTTATCACCCTCCATTTATGTAGCAAGTAGTGACAAATGAATTCCTTGGAAACTTACTGCTGGTAATCCCAGAGCAGGGAGCGCAGGGTGGTCAGAGGCACGTACTCCAAAGGGTAGCTCTTCCTGAGGAGAGATGGAGGGAGGGGAGAGAGGGAGAGGGGCTGGAAGCAGGGGATGAGGGAGAAGGCCCATTTCTCCTCTCAGCTCTTCAGCTGTCTCTTCAGGGGGTTTCTGCCCAGATGCAAGTGAGGAGGTTGCTGAAGGATATGCCAATATACCCTCACTTGATGCAATGTGGTGTATAAACAAACAGGCTCAGAGAGCCTGACAAGGTTGTTTATCTTATCTTATCCAGGCCATCCTCTGTCCTACCCAGGATTTTTTTTCCTTTTTGTACGTTTTCAAGTATGCTAAACCTCAGTGGACGCAAGCATTTCCCTTAGGAAGTCTTTCACAAGTGCCTTGCTTTCCCTGCCAGGAGGTTTTGCACAGACAGCAGTGACAGCCCCATGGCTGGGTGTCCTCAGTGGAAAAAGAAGAGGGGTGGGTTCAACTACACAGTTGGACAGTTTAGATTCCTGCTAGAACTGATCTGCAGCCTTGCTCACCTCCTCACCCAACATTTCCATTAACATCTTCCAAGGCCCCCTGAGCAAAAAGTATTTCCTCTTTCATCAGCACTCAGTGCAAAGTGAGAACAACCACTCTGGGAAGGCACAGAGACAGAAATTCAGGCTATTCCTGCAGACTGAGTAAAAGCCTCATCCCTCTCCTTAGTGCTGCTCAGGTTTGTTGGCTGCACATCCACAGACTCTTCACACTCTGCCCAGCCCTTTCTCAGCACCTCCTTATAAACTTATTACTAGTAGCTACCTACTAGTAGAACCTTCATGGTACATCCTGGAGTGTACCATGAAAATTTGTCCTATCCAGCTGCATGGAATAGGCAAGGACCTCAATGTTTTCCCCTGGAATTTGCCATCTTTGATCCACTGTGGCCTTGGCACAATCCTGCTGTGATTTTTCCTCCATGGAAAGCCAGGCCAGCTTTGCTCCTACATCTAGGTAAGAACACATCCCTCCTTCCCTTGTCTTCTCTCTGAGCTCCACATCCCTTGAGGCTCTTGACATTTGAAGGAAGACATCTCTGGGGCACATTAGGCTCAGCTTTGCTGCCTGTCAGTAAAAAAACTTCGCAAACTGAACCTGAAAATCAAAACTGAGGAAATTTTCAGCTTTTTCTCTCCAGGACTGGCATGTCTATGTTGGCACAACACAGCTCTGGCCACAGCTGACAGCTGCATGCTGACCTAGCACATCTACAACTGCAGCATCAAAAGCTTGACGCTTTGGCTCTTTTCTGAGGACAGAAAGAAATAATGACCACCTCTCCCTGACACAGGCTGGGCTGCAGCTTTCTGACCTCAGCTGGATGCTCAAGCCAACTGGCAGCTGCTTGGTGTTGAGTGTTGATGGTCTATGACATAGCAGGAGAACCAAACTCTGCAGCTTATGAACCAAACTTGGTGTTGATTTTCAACCTCTCCTGGCCTCCACAACATGAAATGAGACCATTTAGATGTGGAGCCATCCATCCATCCATCCATCCATCCATCCATCCATCCATCCATCCATCCATCCATCCATCCATCCTCAGAACCTCAGCCCTGAGCGCTGCTCCTGCTGGTGCCTGTGTGCACAGGCTCTGAAAGGAGAGAGCTGAGAGGGTCATTTGTAAGCAGTTCAGTGTGTTTCCTTGCTCAGCCCCCTCACCATCACCAGCAGAGGAGGAGCAAAAAATCCAGCCGCTGTTCTGTCCCCAAATCAGCATTTGAGAAGAGGAAAGGAGAGATTTCTTTGAAGCATTGCTGAAGAAAAGGACAGGATAACCTGGGGAAAGAAAGGGGCTTCTCCCAGAATCAAAAACACCTTACCAACATCCACTCATCAAGTTTGGTTTTTTTCTTTTTATTTTAAAAATTTTCCCCTTTTTTTTCTGTGCACTTTCTCCAAGAGGAAAGCTGGAAGCTGACACTGCCTCAACCCAATTTAAACTGTTTTTTCTCCACAGCTTCCTCAGCCCCACCCATCTGACTCTGTGTCTTGCAGCAAGAAGACTTGGATACACATGAAGGCAGATTTGAACTATTGCCTTTGATAGTTGCAGGGTCTGCTTGTGCCAACTAAGCTTAATACAAAGGTTCCTAATAAAAATTTGTGTCTTCCAGGTCCCTCCTGGCACAGAGAGCAGCTACAGATGTCCCTCCTGGCCCAGCTCAGAGGGACATTTGCAAGTTTGGTTCACACTCTCCTGCCAAACCCCTCTCTTGTAGAGTTTGAGGAATGCTGGGATGTTCAGCCCCAAGCATATTTATGGGTAGATGATTCTCCTCCACCTTTTTACCTTTTTCCTTTCTTTGTCCGGGGGCCCTGGTCAGCTCTCTGGCTCAGCACCATCAGACACGTGTCAGGAGGGGAAATGAATCATTTGCAGTGGGAGATCTGGATTGCAGGATTCTTATCTTGAAAAAGAAACAGGCATATCTCCAGGAGCCTGGTGGAGGGAAAAAATCTTGGCCAACTCAAGTACTTCCAGACAAGATTTCTTTGGGGCCAGGAGCAAGACTAGTTTCCTACTCACCATTATCTTTCTCGCCAAAAAAAAAAAAAAAAAAAATTAAAAATTAATTTTAAAATTAACCTGTATACCAAATTTAAAAAGTAACCTGTATACAAACCTTTTCAACTGTATAACAGGCACACTGGGAATAGGGAGATGAGACAATCCCTGCAATACCAGTAGCTTCAGGCAGGATATCCTCTGCGCTGTGAACTTGAGGCATCTTTCAGGTTCCCAAAAGCTGGCAGGCTGCAGACATTGTATCAAATTGGATTAAATGGGTAAGGATTCCTGATCTGAATGTCATTGTGGCTGCTGTGTACAAGCAAACACGATGTAGACAGTGCTCTAAAAACCCAACAGGTCCTCTGAGAACTTAGAGCTTCTCAAGGCAAAATTAATTAAGAAGTAATGAACTCAGCTTTTGATACCACAGTGAAAGTGTTGCTGCAGGCACAAACACTAAGAAAAGGGTGCTTTTGACTGATTTTTAATTAGAATTTAATAGTGCCCTGAAGTTACATCTCTCATTAAAAAAAAAAAGCTTACCTAGTTCTATGTGATGATGAACAATTCAAATTAGATTTTAACATATGCAAATAACTGGTCTGAAAGATCTGCATGGGAGTCATAAAGATAGTACAGGTTAAATCCTCGACCCTTTGCAGTAGATTTTTCTTGAACTGATCCATCATCCAGTTTGTTTGCAATTAAACATTGGAATTAATGGAGTTTAAAGGAAGTACTGAAAAGCCATGTGAAATGCAGACTTCAGCTAAGGTAAATTAGCACAGCCCATTGATTTTAACCACATTAACTATCTCACTGGAGTGTGCAGATCTTAACTATATGCAATATTTCCAAGTCATGGCCAGTCCCAAGTCCCCACTCAGACTGAATGGCCTCTCACTCTCCAAGATGTCCCACTAAATATTGCTCAGCACATCCAAGCCTGAGGGAATCTGCCCACAAAGTCACCCAGATGGCCCAAAAAAAGTCAAGCTGCAAAACAGAGTGTGTCAGTGTAACTCCATGGGCTCCTGGGGTGGCTTGGCCAAGGTTTGTACCCCTGAGACATTTGCAGGTATGCTGCTGCTGCTGATAGCATCAACAAACCCATCTGAGCCAGAGCCCACAGGGCATGGCCCGAGATGAGTTACTGTGAGAGGAGGCCAACAAAATACTTTCATTCATCCTGAGCAAACAGCTCCTTTCACTGCTCTGCATGCAGGAGAACATCTGTATCATGGCAATCTAACTTGCTCTGCTGTCTGGAATGCTGCACTCCTCTCAATAAATGCCCCCCCTGCCCCAGGATGAACAATGCCACGCAATACTAAGCAGGAAAATTAAATAATAAATGTGATTGCCCTCAAACGCAGGGATTGCCATTCAGCTGCTTTCCAAATGCATCTGAAACTCATTCAGAGCCAAAACACAGCTGTTTCGATGGTTAAAAGCAAAGGCAAAACTCCATCCTCATCTTGCAGCATCTGGTTATGACGGAGCTTTTTAGAAGGCAGTGGAGCTGTCAGGACACACAAAATCTCACCTTCTGCCCAGGGCAAGGGGCATTTGGGTACCTGACCTAAGTTCCACGGTTGTTTCTCTCCACTCAGCATACCTGAGGCTCCCTGTCCCGGATCAGAAGTGACCTGAATCACTTAGAGATGCTCTGCAGCCACACTGGCTGCCTGCAGTGCCAGCTGCAGGCTGGGTACAGCCCACAAGCTCTGGTCATGCTCAGGTGTCTTGTCTGTACATTTCTCTAATCTTTAGGATTCCATTAAGCACAGGGGGAGCAATCAAAAGTGGTGCTTGTTGTGGTTTGGGGTTTTTTCCTTGCTTCTCTTTAATTACACAAGAATTTAAAGGTAGCATAGAAAGGCCATGCCAAGAAACTGCATCTATCAGCAGTTCCACATTGGTTAAGCACTGATTCTGCAGCTACTGAAGAGCAAGTTTGCACCTTCTCTTTGGTGGGACCATGGTCCATCAGGGAAGTTTCTGTTTACACATGGAGGAAACATCCTGTTGCAATCCTGTCTTTAGGACACAGCACAGGGACAGGTGTTGATGTAGCTTAAATGTCTAGGCTGTAATCTCTTCATGTGACCCCTGGCAGGTTGCATTCCCAAAGACAGAGGCTATCCAGGGATGAGGGAATGGGGAGGATGAGAGTTTCAGGTCATGGGAAGGTAATCCATGGGCAGATAATCCAGGCAGCACTGGGCAGGAAGCTGAAGTTTGCTCTGTTTGAGGCGATGCTGTGCATTTGGTTTGTTTGAAGCAGTGGTGTGCCAGGGGATCATGCTTCACCTGGTTGTGTGCTAAATGGAGCCCTTCCCCACTTCCAATCCTGTTATATCAGTACCCATCCCCATCTGTGGTGAAATACTTTTCAAATACTACAATATACTACAAATACTTTTCTAGAGACAGCTTTGCTTTTACACCCCTGGGACTTTTCGACTCTTCATTCAGGTTTCATGCTGAAATAGAGGCACTGATTTTCATTCAAATAAACTGTCATCTCAGTGCTTAAAGAGACCCAGACCAGTCCCAAACTTTGGTTGGCTGTTTCTTTTAATCTTCAGGATCCCAGATCACTCCTCTGACCATTCTCCTAGAAGTCCTTGGCTGTTTTGTCCCTTATTCACAGAGAGTTGGAAGACATCCACTTTAATACCAACATCATCCAGTGCAACTGTTCATGCCAGCCTCACAAACCCTGCTATTTACCAAGGAAACACAGGGCATCCCAGCAAAAAGCACTGACAGCAGCAGCATCTCATCTGGGTAGCTGAGCTGTCAAGGTGAATCCTTTGGGAACAGAGGAGGACACGGGTATAAATCTGACCTTGGGATGCTTTTGGGTGCCAAGAACAGTTGGGAAAGCTCATGGGTAAATCAGTCTCTTTTGGTGTTCACTGCAGCCTCTCATCACTGGTTTATAATTTCTGCTTAGCTCAGACAAGGAAGAATGTATGGGGGCTTGAGAGGCAGATGATGATAAGAGCTCCTCGGTGTTTTCTCTCTGTCACCCCCAGCTCGGTGTTTGGAGAGTGCCTGAAGTGGGTGTTGTTTCAAAGGGGCAAAGCAGCTCCTCAAGCAGTTTTATGGCTTTGTAATTTATTTACCAAGGCAAGCTCAGGTCAGTCACACTATCTATTTCTTTTTTAATGAGGTGCTGTTTATTTTTCACTCTCATGTTCTGGATGGATTGAGACACAAGGAGGTCAAACAACTTCTCCACAAAGTCTCCAGGGCTTCCAAAGCAAAATCATTCCTCCTTTTAATGTGTTAAGCACGGAGTTTGACTTGAAATCAGGGGAATTGCAAACATGTTTAAAGGTGCTTAAAAACCTTCCTAACAAGGAGCCTACATGGGAGCCTTGGTTTTCTGTGTACTACTGAGCTTTAACACCTGCGCAGCTCCACTCATTTCAGCCGAGTGTCACGGCCAGCTGAGATGATGTAAGGATATCCTTTGGGGAAGATCTGCAAAGAAACACTTTTCATTAGCTCCACTACTGATCTGGATAAGTTCAGATACTCCTGCAGTATTCCAAGTCTGAAATAGAAGCTTCTAAACTTAGCCTGGAGTTTTCTTCTTCAGACCTGGGCACTTGCCTTTCTGTCCAAATATACCAAATGGAAAATACTTTCTTTCCACACCTTGCCCCCTCTTTAAAATTGTTGCAACAGACTGAGGAATTAAGAGAACCTTTGCTGGAGGCTTATTTCAAGAAGAAACACTTTTTCCTTCCCCCTTTCTTTTTGCAAAATGAGCAAACCCAATCTGAGACTAAAATAAAATCACCTCCAATGGTCTTGCACAGCCACGTCATTAAAGAAAAGTTCCAGGTGAAAAAAAACAGAGACTGGCGTCACTTAGAGTGGCAAACCACAGAACCAGAGTTAGGTCTGTGCTGTGGTGATGCTTGTGGGCCTCAGACATGCACAATGTTCAGTTCAAACCTGCAGAGTCTGTGCTCACCCCTGAGCACATCACACGGATGTTGGAATTCTGATGGCTGAAAGCTTGGAGCTTTCTGAATTTAAGGGTGCCAGCCCTCAAGTAAACGCCTTGTTTGACCTGAGACCTTGGAAAAGGCTTCAAAATTTGAGTGATGGCACAGAAACAGTTTGTGTGTAGTTTGGATAGTATTGTGTGATCTCCAGGGTGAAAAAACTTCGATTTAGGGTTTTAGTATTTGGTTATATATGTGAGCCAAGATGGAGAATTTGGGGTGTGGATTAGATGTCTTTTTGCACTTTCTTCTTCTTTCTTCTTCATGGATCAGGGTGATTTTCTCTCATTGGATAAAAAATGTCCACGTTGCAGGTTTAGGTGATCATAATTAGGTTAGAAACATAAATAATATAGATGTCAACTGTTTATTGGATAATTGGGATTTAAATAGCCTTGAACAGACACCATTTTAGGTCACTTACTCAACTTGTTAGAGAGAGCTCACATCTCGTGAGTTTGTAATAGATAAGGATAATAAACTTCAGAGTGAGACTTCAAAAACGTGAGTTTTATTCACCCTGACCTTGGAGCAAGAAAGAGCCTGAAATTCCAACACACAGCCACCCCAGGGATCTCCAAGTTCAGATTTGGCTGTGCAGCCCTCTGCCACAAGTAAAACAAAAATAAGGGGCTGAAGTTTGTAGGAAATGAGCTAACTGGGAAAGGCACAGGAATAAACCATGGAGAACATCAGTGAGGTGACCAGGTGTTTTATCCACTTGGGTTCACTGTGTATCTTGGGGAAGTATCAATAAAGATTTACCCTGTGGGTTTGCTCTTCCACCAGAACTGCCTTCAGCTGAGACTGGAGACACAGGGCAGGATGGACATTTCTGATCCCGCTCATCCTTCAGGCTTCATGTGAGGTAGCTCAGGCCCTCCCCACAGAGACATCTCAGCTCTTACCCAGTAGTTAAGAGGCTTGAAGACTTTGCCCTTGGTTTTCTTTCTCCTGTTTCATGGAAATGCCCAAATGAGCAGGCCCTGGGTGGTCCTGGGAAGGGGGATCTCAGCCTCTCCTGGTGGAGCTGGTCCAGCTTGTGCTGCTGGTTAGCTGTTCACTGGAGCAGGAACCTGTAACTTCACTTTCCCACATTACACATACGAGTGTCCTGACCATGGGGAAGGAGAGTCCATCTTCCACTTCTCTCAGGTCCAGTGAATCTTTAATTATTTATGTCACATGGAGACTTTGAGACCAGACCCCAGAGGATCTAACAGTTGGATGCTCACAGCAGGTTTTCAGGACATGGGAGGCTCCACATGGGAAATAGAAGTTCAGTCTGGGTTTCCAGCAGCCTGAGAGAGGGCTTAGACCAGTGCCATCTGTTTCCAGTGAACAGCACTGGTGTGCTGAGAAAGCTTATGGGATATAGCCACTCACAGAGCTTCTTGCACCCTGTAAATTTAGAGGATGAACTCTTGGTCAAATCAGGAGGATGGACTTCCCGTTTGTTTCCGTGGGCTGGGAAGTCATCAAGCAGGATTTAGGCATGATCATTTCAGCCAAGCCAAGGTTTAGACAGGTTTGCATTTATCAGTGTGTCAGGAATGCAAACAGTCCAGCTAGGTGGGGCAGACACCCCATTTTAGACAATTAGACACCTACCTACCTTTCTGGAGTTAATCTGCAATAACTCCACCACATAAAGATGCAGAAATGCTATTAAAGTGATTAGGAATGGATAGTTAAAACAGAGAGGAGGGAAAGATATAAAGGCACATACAATGCAGTGTTCCTCAGGATAGCCTATTCTTGGGTTGTATATCACAGGGAGAGGTTTTATTAAAGCTCATTCAATTTTAAAGCCTTAATGGCACCTCCTGTGCTGGGGGTTTGGTACACGAAGGAGAGCTTGGGAAGATGTTAATGCAGCAGGACAGGAGGCAGTGCCCGTGGCTGGGAGATGAGCTCCGGGCTGCCGAGCATCCGCGGGATTAGCGTGACATCGTCTGGCCAGAGCCGGTACCTCCGGCAGCATCCCGGGCTGGCACAGCCCCATCGGGGAGCAGGGAATTGCGAGGGGAATTGACTGTTCCGGGTGCCTTGCAGGGAATTGCGGGGTGAACTGACTGCTCCCGGTGCCTTGCAGGGAATTGAGGGGTGAATTCACTGCTCCTGGTTCCTTGCAGGGAATTGAGGGGTGAATTCACTGCTCCTGGTTCCTTGCAGGGAATTGAGGGGTGAATTCACTGCTCCTGGTGCCTTGCAGGGAATTGAGAGGTGAATTCACTGCTCCTGGTTCCTTGCAGGGAATTGAGGGGTGCCTTGCAAGGAATTGCAGGGTGAATTCACTGCTCCTGGTGCCTTGCAGGGAATTGAGGGGTGAATTCACTGCTCCTGGTGCCTTGCAGGGAATTGGGAGGTGAATTGACTGTTCCGGGTGCCTTGCAGGGAATTGCAGGGTGAATTCACTGCTCCTGGTGCCTTGCAGGGAATTGAGGGGTGAATTCACTGCTCCTGGTTCCTTGCAGGGAATTGAGGGGTGCCTTGCAGGGAATTGAGGGGTGAATTCACTGCTCCTGGTGCCTTGCAGGAGAGCCTGGGAATGTGACAGTCAGGAGCAGCCAATAAAGCCACACAGTGCAGCAAAGTCAGTGCAACCAAGCTGTAAGCAACTCAAAAATTCAGATTCTCACTTTGTACTAATTGCTTCTGCTGTGGCTAAACCTGCCTGCTGGGTCTACTGTTCCATTTCTTTTCTCTTATTTTCCCCACGCCTGGCTCTTTTTAAACTTCAACGTTTTAGCAACCAGCTGACACATTTTCTGTTTCCACTTCTTTTCTACCTCCAGGCACACTTTGCAGACCAGGTGACACACAGCCTTGAGGCTGCAGCAATCATGGCCAGGAGCAGGAGTCACTGCCAGCAGGCCAATAAAGGTACTCTGGGGTAGATGTTCTGTGCCTGACTTGAATCTTTGCATTTGGAAGCCAATAATCCATTTGTAAGGTTTTTTTAAATTATCATTTTTGCTTTTTATATTTTTAGGGTCACCAGGGCTGAAATTTTCAAAATTAATGGTGTTGCTCATCTGAAACTTGGACTCCTTGGATGTCAAAGGCCTTAATGCACTTGGGCTCCTCTTCTCTGAGCCACACACACAGAGCTGTAATCTGAAACTGTGTATGCCTGTATCCAGGTCAGGGAGACAGCACTGGAGTTCATTTGCCTGACTCACTAACTTCCTTGCCAAGAGAGCATGAAATTTTCATGACACTGCAAAGTAGCTGATCCACAGTCTCTTAAATGTTGCTGCTCCAGAGATTTTATATCCAGGGAGCACCCTGAATAATTGATCTGCTTTTGGGATGCAGGATTATTTATTTATTTATTTATGGTAGTGGCGGTGTTAGTGATATATTAGGAAAAATATATTCAATGAGTTGGGGAAAACAAAGTCTCTTTAAAATTTTGGGTGGGATGAGATCATGTACCAGCTCTAAAAATCTAGGACAAAGCACAGGAAGGTAATGCCTGGTTGTGATTTTAAGCCCATCTCTGGGCCAAGGGAATAGTCTCCATCCTTGGAAATTGAATCCTCACCAGTCCACATTTTTAATATGACAGGTGTCAATCACTCAAATGAAGCTGCTGCTCCACAAGGATGCTCTGTCCAAAAGCTTTGAAATGACAGCTGAAAGTGACCTCTTAGAATCATTGACAGCTTTGGAGGCTTTGGGGTATTCTTTTAAATTTGTGGCCTTAATGTTTTTTTCCTTGAAATCACTAATGAAAGGTGAATGGTGCAGGCAGTGAATCTGAGTGTTATCCACCCTTTTCAAAGCACCTGGGGAGAACAACAAAGGCCTCAAAGTCTAAATGCTGGCACTGCTCTTCCCCACATTTTTCTCATTGTTGGCTCAAGCCACAGCCCCAGAGGCACATGAACCCTTTCTCTGTGTCCCACTTTTGCAGCCTGAAGCTCACAGGGGCCTCCCTGACTCTGCTGACTGTACCCACACTCCCAGACCTTCTTCTGGCCAAGATGGAACATTTCCCAAGAGCAAGGTCATCCAGGCAGGCACAGCCAAGGGGAGCTGTGGTGTGAGGAGGGGATCAAGGGGACAGATTGATGGCTCAGGAGTGCCCATTCCAAGCTGGATGGGGCTTTCAGCAAGCTGCTGTAAGGGAAAGTGTCCCTGCCCATGGCAAGGGGTTAAAACAAGATCATCTTTAAGGTCTTCTCCAACCCAAACCATTCCGTGATTCTGTGCCTGGAAGATGGCATCCATTCTGCAGGAGCAGTATTTGTAGAGTTGGCCTGGGCCAGTCCTGAATTCCTATGGTTTGAGAGGTTCAGACAAAACATCACCAATCAGTCAGAGGCTTGGAAGCCACGTTACAAGCTGAGTCTTGCTTTCACACTCAGTGGGGCCCAGACTGGGCTGGTTTATTATTCAAACACACTACATCTTAGTCATGTTATTTTTTCAGCATGGAAACAACTACATTCCATCTACCAGCAGAAAGGTTGGATGTGCAGCCTGAACAGCCAAGGCATGTCTGAATTTGCCTCTTTTAAACTCCTTGATAACTTTCCCTATCCTTGAGTAGCTTGAATAGTTTTACAATGAGTGACTCAAGAAAAAACAAGAAGCTATCCCTGACTGCACAAGCTGTGAAGGGTTCTCTTTGGATTAACACATTGTTATGGCTTTTCTGTGCCATCTCTGAGTCCTCTGCATAAAAGTGTGAGAGATCCCTTCAGAAATGCAGGGACAAGAGGATCTCAGCACGGGCAACAAGCAAATACCCTCAAAGGTATTTATGGAGGCAGCCAGGCTGACACAACACAGGGAAAATCTAAATGAGCACCAGCTTAGTGCTCATATACCAAGAGTGCATGGGCTCCTCACCACCACTGAGGGGTCTCTGTAATAAGTAGCCAAGGAAAAAATTAAAAACAGCTTGATGGCAGCAGCAGGTCACTCTGGTGAGCTGCTCCTGGCACAGGGTGAGGTTTCCTCCCCCGTGGCTTCCTGGGCAGAGCTGGGCTTCTCCATCTGTGGGAATCTTTTGGACACGTGGAAACAAATACATGTCCATGAGGAGAGAAGAGCTGTGATTGTCCATGAGCAGTAAAGAAGCAGAGTAGCAAAGCACTGAAGAGGTAAAGTAAAATTAAAGTTTTTACTTTTAAGTATTAGAAGTTCTCTTTCCTACCAAAAAGCAGGGCTGCACTCACACTGTACATTCTCATGCAGCTTTTCAGACCTGGAGTTGTGACCCTGGCAAGGTGGCAGGGTGTGACAGGCTGGCTGTAGGCATTAGGATCCAACCATCCAGGAGGTCCTGAATGAGGACACACAAGCTGAAAGACAGACAGACAGACAGACAGAAAACCCAGTTCCCGTCTGACATTTGCTTTCCCAGTGACCACTCCATTTCCCACACAGAGAGGAGCTAGAAAATTTCTTCTGCAGTTTTGATGCTGAAAAGAAACCACCCACAAAGCAGTTCTGATGCATGCAGAGAGAGCTCTCAGCAGGGCCTTGGGAAATTCTCTGAGTCATTGGGAAGACACCGTGGGGCCACCAGTCACAGGATGGAGGGGAACCCCACAAAACTCCAGGCCACCACTAGATGTTCTCCTAACTCCCTCCTCGGGGAAGCTCCTAGGTTCATTTCCTCAAAGCCCTGGAGTAGCTCTCCCATCCCTTTCCCCATTTGGGGAAGGTGTGCTCAGCTCTCTTGTAGTCACATCTCATTTCCAAAAACTGGTGGCTTCATGCTTCACCTCCCAGGACAACTGATAATGCCTGTCCACCTGCCCAGTATCTATTTCCAAGCTCCTCTTTACCATTTTCATCTCTGAGGAGAAGCTAACAAATCCAGTGGTGACTGCATTCAGATCCTCCCTGGTGAACCTTCAGCCCAATCTGCTCCAGGAGCTGGGCTTGGTGTCTGCCCCTCACATCAGCTCTGCAGGCCTTGCCAGTGAAGGTGCCATCACCATGTGCCAGTCCCTCCTCTGGCAGACTGATCCCAATTTCCCATCACAGTAACCACTTTACTGAGAAGGGCATTTTCATCTGCACTGCTGTTCTGACCTCTCTGTAACTGTGAGCTCTTGCATGACCCTTGCATGTTCTTGCAAGAAGAGCAGCTCAAAGCCTGTTCTTCCTACACAAACCTTTCTTTTAGACCCATTGCCATTCCTGTTAATGCCTTCTTTCACTTTCATGACAAACTCACTCTCTTTTTCTTCTCCTGTCTCCTTAGCTTCTCCTTGCAGTCAGATTCAATAGCTCCTACCTTTGCCTATAGCATCACCATTCTGGGACTTTTCTCATCTTGCCCACACTAATACATCCTGCCACACCTCCTTCACCATTCCCACCTTCAGCAGCTCAAAATTCTTCTCCCCCATCTTCCCATCCCAAATGCCATGGCTGTAGAAACCCCCTTTACCTCCCTACATCTGCCCACTCTTCTTGCCTTTTTTGTGCTGTAATACCTACAGGTTTTGTCCTGACTTTCTAGACATGGCACAACGATGACTCTTCTCCATTTTTACATTTCTTACTGCTCTCTCTGACCCTCTCCACACCTCCTAATGCAGCATCCATGGGGTCTGGTCTCTCTCTGCCTCAGCAGCCCCATGCCTGAACACAGAAGATGCTTTCACCTGGCTCAAGATTTCCATTATGTTCCCCCAGCCCATTCCAGGCTCTGCAGTCAGAAGCAAGGACATCTCCACCTGGGTGGGTCCTGAGTGGATTTGGCTGCCCTGCAATGGGGTGGGAGCTGGGAGACAGGAGCTGGGATGTCCAGGTGCTGCTGGACACTGCCCTGCCATGTTCTGCAGCAGCTCCACACTCTCTGGCCCAGGGTGGTGCTCACTTTCCCCCATACACATTCACTGTTATTGTCTTTTACTCTCCTCATTTCCTCCTTCTGGAAAGACATTCCCACCACTACAGCTTGTTTCACAATCACTTTCCCTCAACCCAGATACTACAGATGATGTTTCATTTTTCATTGCTGTAACAACAATGTGACTCAGGAGCAGTTTCAATTGTCAGTATTCACGTGTATCAACGGATCAGCAAAATCGTTCTTGAAACATTCTAAAACTGAAGATTTTTCTCATGAGCATTCAGGTCTTTCTTGTTTTCATCCTTCTAGAGTTGACACAAAATAATAGCCTGAACACACACAAAAAAGAAGATTTTGACTCAATTTTGGTGTACCAAAGCATAGCAGGACTACTTGTGAATAAACTGTGAATGGCCAGCACAACGGGTATGAGGCAAACAGGTTTGGTTTTGCTTGTCTCCTGTCTTTGAGGAAGAGTGGTAACATCAGAAACAAGAAAAAAAAATACTGTCACATGTGGGTTGCCCACATTTTCAGAGGGAGCCATAGAGGGCTGGTTAGAGCAGCAACAATAAATAAACACTACCAAGAAAGTGCGTGTCATGCAACTCCACACACAGACAGCAGCTTTCTGACTGAATGATGAAAGCACTGAATGACAAAAAAAGAGAACTTGTGGTTGATTATATAGGTGCTAGAAGGGCCAGTAAGAAATGAGAGGAACAGAAAGTCACTTGTGATGGAATTTGATGCAGCTGATGTCACGGAAGCCTGGTGAGATGACTGCTCTAATACTGAAATAAAACTGTTGATTAGAAAGGGCAGACTGGGGGTGGTTCTGTTCAGCACCACTGTGGACTTGTGAGCTGCTGGGTCAGATTGACAAGATGCTCAGCAGAACAGGGAGAGGATCTGAAGAACAATCTGGTGCAGACCACCAGACAAAGTCACTGAGTCATAAAGCACCATGATTGTTCTTTAAACCCATTATTCATTTAACCCTCATCCAATTTGTGGAGAGAAGAGTTCTGAATGCACAGAGAGCTTCACGTGGGAGACACATGCTAGAGATGCAAGTAGCCAATAGAAAAACAGCATTTGGGTGGTGCAGGTGAATTCTCTAACCCAAGAGGGTCACACCCATGGTGAGAGTGTTCATTGCAACATAACGTGGTGAACCAAATTCTGGGTGGAAAGTTTGTTGACCTCTGAATGCCAGGCACCATTGTGACCTGATTGTGACCTGATTATTTACCTGCCCTAAACACTCAGCTTTAAAAAGGTGCATTCTGTAGCTCAAAGGAAAATTACTATCCAGGTTCATTGCTAGACAAAATGTGGGTAGAAGAACCCAGATGAAAGTTCAGGCCTTTGATGAAGGGTTTATCAGATGGTCAAAAAGTCGGGATTTCCAAGTCAAGAGTGCAAACAGATCACACTAAAAATCTCATCCTGGTTCAGCAGCAAAGAGAAGGAATCAATGTGAAACTGAAAAGCAGTCACAGCTGTGAAAGGGGGAAACAGCTGCCAGTTAACATAAAATAGAAGTAACTAAGTGAGAGAAATTTGTAAGTAAAATTAGAAGTGTTCTGCACCTCAAAATAGAGCAAAGAAAGTCTTTTTTCTTCTACTAAGAACAAGAGGAGCTTAAAAATAGTGCAGGAATATCACTAGAGAGGGGTAGTAAAATGAATGGTAATGTAAAAAATAAAAGTACTAAACAGATATTTGTCTGTATTCAGAAAGAAGTGGGACCATGTAGATGTATACACGGGGTTGTTGAGGGACATTTTTGCTCAGTTACATCAAGAGTCTCATAAGCACGATCTATTAGGGAAAAAATATTTTATATAAGCCCCATGGCTAATTAGCATTCCCAAACGAGATGACATGATCTCTCTCCCACTTCCATTTGAAGAAGTGCTCATAGTGTATCAATACTCCAAATGGGTAAAGAGGATGAATGGAGTAAGTACAATCAAACAAAAATTAATAGGAAATGGTAATTGGCATCTTTCAAAGAACAAGAATTACTTGCCAAACTGAGTTACAGTTTTGATGAGTTTGGCCCAGACATGACAGATTCAGGGTTTTCCAAGGCTGTACCAGGGAACAATGTTGTGTCCTGTAAAACACTAAAAGTTATCTGATAATTGATGTGAGAGCTGGAGAAGTGAGAGATTGCAAATACTAATGAATGGTCACAGCACAGGGTCCCAGCACAGCACTATGAGAAAAGGGAATAAAGGAGGCATGAGTATACCCTGTTAGTGTAGGCAGGGATGTAGGGACATTATTTCCACGCTCATGCATAGCAGTAGAAAGATCACTGCTGAAACAGTCCCTGATGTGCAGACCCATGGAGTGAGGGAGCAGCTCTGGGGAGGGGACACTGGGAGCTGCCCCTCACTGCTTTTCCCCAGGAGCTGCTTTGAGCCACCACTGGAGCCTGGATTTTGAAGCAGGCAAACCTTTGGTTGCCCAGAAAAGCCACCCTTGCTGCCTTCTGTTGTCTGCACACTTTCCACGTGTGCAGTTTTCAAAGGACTCTAAAAAGAGGAAACCATGAACTACCTGCAATAGTAATTTGCAAAGACCAGAGCAAACACCACCCTGTGTGAGGTTCAGGACTCACTCTGCTCTTTGGTCTTTTATTTGCTTTATCCATCACATTAAATCTCTTCTCAGTCTACTGTGACTGCGTGTAGGCTAAGTGCACAAATATTTCCACAATACACCACTTGCACCTCGAGTTCCTAACTATCACCACAGGCTCCTAACTGTGCCAGCATAGTTGAGCATGACCTTTGGCAGGGTGCATGGGCAGCAGGCATGTTTCAGACCCAGCTGTCAGGGCTGGTTTTCCATTTGATCCATTACAGTTGTCGGTTAAAAGATAAAAATAAACTCAGCACCAGAGACTGGGACTTCCTTCTGAGAGCTGAGTTCCCCAGCAACATTCAGCTCCCCACTGCTTCCCTTCTGAAACATTGATGTATTTTCCACATACCTGGCCTGCTTTCAGTGGGAGAGGTACAGCCCTCACCCTCTTCCAGCCTCCTCTCTTCATCATGCCCTTTCTCCAGAGCAACCCAGATCCTGTAGGAACCCACAGGAACCTGACATTGGCTGGGGAGCCATGGAATCATAGATCTGTATTTATCCAGCTGTTTGCTGCACATTTTGTCCAGTAGGATCCTGTGAGAGACAGTGTCAGAAGCTTTAATGGAATCCAAAATGATTACATCAACTGGCTTCCCTTGATCAAGGATTATTATTATGACTGGCTACCTTGTCATAAAAAGAAATTAAATTTGTCAAGCAGGACTTTCCTTCATGAACCTGTGTTGGCTGTGACTGGTGTCTGCCTTGTCTTCCAAGTGTTTTTTAATAACTCACAGATTAGTCTCCATAATCTTACCAGGCACTGAAGTGAGATTGCTGAGGTGCTTTACTGCTCAGCACTGCCTCGTATGAAAATTCATCTGTAGGTATCTCAGGACCACACAAAACAAAATGTGTGATTGTTAAAGAGGAAGCAGACTGTGGTTTAAATGTGGTCTAGAAAAGGGGGGTTCATGGTAAGTGTCTGCTAAGAATGGCTTCTGGGAGGAATGGCTGCCTTTTTTTTGCACCTTGAATTGACACAGAAGAAAACACCAGGAACTGAAGACTGCTTTGCTTTAGGTGGGAAGGCTGAAATAGGTGTGCTCTTTATGTATTAAGCAGGTGTATTCCCTTCATATCAGCAACACAGTGTTGTTTGCTGGGTCCAGACTGGAAGAAAGGAGAGATTTCACCAGTGCTCTTTGATAACTGGGACAAAACACCAAACACATCAGGGGGCTGGTGGGGTCTGCATCCTTTGCATCTCCAGAGCCAGGCTGCCCATCTCTGCAGGAGATGCTTTAACCCAGCAGGACCTCTGCAGACTCAGCAGTGACAGAGATGTCTGCAGAGATGTCCCAGTGCCAGACCTGGCCCACTGCTGCACACACAGAAATCCAGGGGAGCTTTGGTGAGAGGGGGATTGTTTGGGCTGGTTTTTCTTTTGAACCCTATAATAACAGTGCTCAAGTCTGGCTGTGCACACTCTTTAAAGAGCTGGGATTCCCCCTTCTGATAGCAGCTACACAGCAGCCACTCTTTTCTTTAATCTCCACCAAACTATTATTTCAACATACCACCCACACAGCCAGATGAAAAAGCACTGGTGAAAGGGTGGTGCTGTTTTGTTCTTTCCTTCTCAGAAAAAAAACCAAGGCTTAGAAGAAAAGCTCAGGTCTGTCTCTCTATGTGCTAACTCCTCCTTTCCGTCTGGAATTTCCCATCAGTTGTACCATAAACAAACTCCCTTCAAATATGCTAAAATAAAGTGAACTGAAATTTCAGTAGCAGACATAGAATTAGGGACTGCTTGTAATCTGGTGGTTACCAAAGAAAGATCAAGAGCTGATAGAATCTGATTTTTCATGTTAGACTGTTTAAATTTCTTATTCAATAAATTAATAATTCACTTAATAAATTAGGTTACATTTGAATACAGCTTTTCATTTGATTTTGTGATTGAGCTTGATAAGGTTTTTAACTAAAAGAGGTTGCTCCTTCATTCCCAAATAATGGATAATACTTTGAAGAGCAAATACCAGCATGTTATTGCCATTTTTCAAAAGGATTTAGACATCATAACAGATTATTTCTTGTTTTGTTGTCCTATCACTGATGTTTCTACTAAGACTCCCTCTAGCATGAGACAGAAGACGGTGCCCTAACAGAAATGTCATTGCTAGGAGAAAGGGCACAAATCTTAGATTACCATGATAAGCTCATAATTTTTTTTACAACAAACCACTATAAGGGAACCATAGAACTGTAGCAAAGAACACCAGAAGATGTCTTTTTATAAACAGTACAGCAGCTTTCATTACTCCTCCTGCTTTTCTTGCTTTGGATTGCTAAGAAGCTTTTTAGGGAAAGAGGCCTGGTATCCACTGGGTCCATTTTACTAATAATTTTTTAAAGTAAAAATTCAAGGCAAAAAGATTAGCTGACATATCCCTGGCTGTCATTCCACCAGCCAGCAGACAGAAGCAGGAAGGATTAAGAGACCTGCTAAAAAGGACTTTGGGGTGCAGAAAGCCAACCATGTCCTCAGCAGCAGGTCAAGGTAGGGGGTTCTGTCCCACTGCTGGACATCTGGGTGTCCCAACACCAGAGGGATGTGGATCTCTTTGAGCAGGCCCAGAGGAGGCCATGAAGATGCTCAGGGTGCTGGAGCATCTCTGCTGTGAAGATGGACTGGAGAAAGTCGTAGATGTTTGGCCTGGAGTAAAGAAGGTTCCAGGGAGACCTTGCAGTGCCTGAAGGGGCTACAAGAGAGCTGGAGAGAGACTTTTTACAAGGAGCAACAGGACAAGGGATAATGGATTCAAACTGTCAGAGGGCAGGTTTAGGTGCTGAGAAGAAATTCTTCCCTGTGAGGGTGCTGAGGCCCTGGCACAGGGTGCCCAGAGCAGCTGTGGCTGCCGCATCCCTGGGAGTGTTCAAGGCCAGGCTGGTTTGGGGCTTGGACCTGTTTTCCTGGTCTTTAAAGAAGTCCTGAGCAAAGGCACTGCCTGGCTGTGCAATGTCAGGTTTCTCCAGCCCACCCCAAACCAGGTGCAGGATAGCAGTGGCTGTTCCTGCAGCTACCTGCAGACATTCACATCCATCTCTCTGCTGCAGACATGAGTTTGTTTATCATTGCCCAGAGCCCCCTTGATGTTGTATCTCAAACATCCTGAAACCAAGCAAAGACACTGCATTCTTTCTGCACCATCTTCTTTCTTCTTCTGTCCTCAAAGCCCTCCTGTTCCTGAAAGTGCCAGGATGTCACCCAAGCTGATCAGGCACCTCAGACAGAAAAACATTTCCTGGACACTTGTGTTTCTTGGAAATGGGAGACAGTTTTTATGGGTGTGTTTGCATTTTTGTGGTTTTCAGTGCATGGTGGTATAACAAGACACCCTTTATTTTCACCCATGTATTTGCTGTGTGTCTTCCATAAGCTGCAGCTCCAAGATGATTCCTGCCAGTGATCCTCTTTGCCTGGGACCTGAGCAGGGATCTCAGACACTTCCATTCAGCCAGGTCAGTGGGAGCACTGGCATTTGGGTCTGGAAAATTCTAGGATATCCATGTCTCATTATATATAGATATCTATAATTGGTTGGTTTATTGTTGTTGTTTTTTAAATTTGTGATAATAACTGTGTCTCTCACAGTATCTTTTTGCCACTTCATCTCAAAATATCTGCGGAGGAAGTCTTTAAAAGAATGCACAGATGTCCTCTAAACAGAGAAAGCTAAAACTCAGACAGAGATGAGATTAATGAAAAGAGACCACAAGATGAGTCCAGAACTGAGCTGTATCTGTTTTCTTCCCATTATTTGACAGCACACGCTACCAAAGCTGACAGAGAATTATAAAATATTTGCATTTCTTAAAATGTTGAAACCTGCAGGTTTGGTTGAGCAGAGGTTTCATGCAAAAACATCCCACATCTGGGTAGCCTGGAGTGCACAGACAGCTGTGGTGTCAAGGTCCACCTGCTTCCACTCTGCAAAGTCACTCCAGAAAAGCTGCAACAGAAATCACTCTCACACACCACAGACAGACAGACAAACAGACAGACAGACAGACAGACAAGACTTCCCATCCCCAGTGTAAGGTGTTAAAATGTGCCTGTGCCACCCCCAGCACCAGGTGAAGCTTCACCATCTCTCCTTTCCACGAGGAATTTTATTTACAAAATAATTGAAGCTGCTAGTGTCAGGAGAAAATATGATGGAAGGGATGATTTTGAATGTCAGAGAATCTTTCCCATTTAAATGGTTGCTTCACAAATGAATCTTCAGAAAAGTACATTTCCAGCACCAAGGAGGGCATGGAAATTGTGCTTGGAAAATGAGGCTGTAAATTCATTGTTTAAGTGAAACCAAACTGCTGAACACAGAACAAAATCCCAGGTGTCTATAGGAAGACCAATTTATAGCAAGATATATTTATATTGAAAAAATGTGCCAGAGCTCAAAAGTCAGTGTTTCCAAGGGTGATTTCCAGTAGATTTTTCTGTTGTCTGTTCTGTTATTATGATGGAGTAAGAGGATCTGAAAAATTGGTGGGAAAGGAGGGGGAAAAGCTTGGATTTTCTTTCTCCTCAGGGTGTATGCATACATAAAAATCTCAAGAAAGACCATACTTCCTTTTTCAGACTGTATCAGGGAATTTATCTGAGAAAAAGTGAAGCAAGTATCTCCAAATATATGCCCCACTAAATCTTTCACTTTAGTTGGAGGCTTAATATCATACCGACATCAGGGAATTTCCTTTCTTCAAAAAATTAAGTTGCTTATAACAATACATTTTTTGAACTCTTCACTGAAGGCACTCAAAAATGTGTAATTGTGGAACTTAGGGACATGGTTTGGTGGCAAAGTTGGCAGTGCTGGTTTAACAGTTGGACTGGATGATCTTAGAGGTCTTTTCCAACCTAACTGATTCTATTCTATGATTCCAGCAGAGTCTTTCACACCCACCAGCACCTCCCAAGACTCAGAGGAGATGCCTCAAAAAAGACATCAGAGGGAACCATCCAACTGCAGGAGATGGCTCCAGGGCCTGGCCGCTGCAGAGTGGAATCATCACCCAGCTCACCACCCACATATGAGCCTCAGTTTCCCCACTGGAGGTCAGTGACACAAAGGAAGTGACCAAATTAAGAAACAAATAATTGTAAAGTAGAGCCTGCCTGTCACAGTCATATTTTCTGAAAAAGCCCTTCACCCAGGATTTTCTCCTGGGAAGTTGAGAAGCCTCAGAGAAAAAGGAAAACAAATTCTTATCTCATTTGCTTCTCCTGTGTTGTGCTCACATGTGGAATGTGTTTGGAGATTGTTTATCCAACTGGAGATTGTTTCATTGGTTTCATGTGAATTGTTTTGACTTATTGGCCAACCAGGGTCAGGCTGTGTCGAGACTCTGGGAGGAGTCACAAGTTTTCTTTAGTATCTTTTTAGCCTTCTGGATACTTATCCTTTCTGTATTCTTTAGTATAGCTGAGTTTAGTATTCTTTAATATAATATAGTGTTATAAAACAATAAATTAGCCTTCTAGAACATGGAGTCAGATTCATCATTCCTTCCTGCCAGGGGGCACCCTGTAAATACAATACCACAATACCTGCCCAGGTCTGTGAGCTTCCCCACTGAGGTGCAGTCAGGTGGATCACAAAAAGTCTGGCAAAGGCTCACACAAATCACTTGTGCACAGGGTTCTGCAGACAGACCTGCTGCTGGCAGGAGTGTGCACCCCACTGCTGGCTGAGGCTAAGGGAGGGTTCACCCCAAAGGAAGTCACTGAGACCTTTGAAGTCTTCTTTTCTTGAGAAAATCTGAGCAACAGAGCACAGGGCTCACAACTCTACCCTCTGTGACTCCTCCATTGCACAGCAGAAGTTCAGATCAGTGGCTCAGGAACTGATAAGGTCTGGTTTGCTCAGGGTGATTCCAGCTGTACACAGCAGTCAATTCAGAGTGCAGAAGGACCCCAAGATGATGTAAGTTGCCCATTTTTATAAAGACAGACATCCTTTTGAACCAAAGGGCTCACAATCCTGAGTGTCCATGTGTGACTGCAGGTTTCCACAACACACCATGCTCAGGAGAAAACCCAGTACATCAAGTCCTGTTCCCAATTAAACCTGCCAGCCCTTTTTGTTGTCCTCTTGGCTTTTTCCTCCCCCTCCTCCTCTGTTCCATTTCCTTTTCCTGCGTGCTTACATGGCAGCCCCTGAACATGTAAATCAGTAAATCAAACCATTTACAGAGCATTATTTCTATGTTATCTCTGTTCTGCAAAACATTTCCTGCTTTCCTGTCTGCAGCTTTTCTCTGAGGTGGCCCTCAGTGCTGAGCCCCTGCACAGACGTGGGGTCACCCACAGGCACCTGCCAACCCTGTGACATCCTGCAGGGTACCAGCTTCCTACAGCCACCCACCTGTGGGGCTTTGGTGCAGCTCTGCAGGGTGGACAGCTGGGATCTCTGCCTTGGAGAGCTGGCAGCAAGGGTCCCTGACCACAGCAGGAGGAGCTGATGCAATGCAAACACCAAATCCCTTTGAATCCCTGCTGCATCAGCCAGTCCAGCCTGGCTGCACAGCAAACTGCTGCACTAAATAGTTTATTTAGTTGTTGTTTTGCACTGAGTAGTCTTTATATTGCACTGAATAGTTTATGTTATATCATCTGGTTTGTTATTCCCCTCTCCTATCACAGGAGCCTTCTTACAGAGCCTAAGGCGAGAACAATGGTCAAAAATTTTTAGATTTATGGCAGAGTGTTTGAGTGAGATTTGGTTTATCTGAACTCCAGGTTTGTCCAAGGCACTGCTGTGTATGTCAACTCCTTGTCCTTCAGCCACTCCGCTCCCTCGGGATTTGGAATGGGAGGATGAATTTTATGACTTTGTTTCCATGGTTGACACAGTTTTTGTATTAACTCAAGATTTAATATCCAAAAATATAAGAGCCCTGCAGTAGCACAGAGCTCGGGGTAGCCATGTTAGCCTTTTGCACAAGATGCAAAACCAGCTTGAACTCTTCTCTGATCTGTGAGAGTTAAACCAATTTCAGGTTTTGGCCCAGCACTGCCACTGCTTTGAGTTTGTAAAAAAAATTCTAATTGGGTATTCTCTGAACCGCACTCTTTTCCTCCCCATGTGCTAACAACTGTAACCTTTCTACCCCTGTGGGGGTGTTAGGGTTTCTCAGTATAAGAGAAGAATTTCTCAGTATAAGAAGGAAAACCAGACAAATCTGGGGTCACAGGGCTGCACGTGCAGCGTGAGCAGCAGAGCCGAGCCCGGCATGGCAGGTAGTGATGGGTGCCTGCTAACTCATCATGTTTTCAGTTTCCTTTTATTCTGACAGCTGGAGCTGAACAAAAGGACAAAGTGGATGGGCTGGGATGCTTGGGAGCACACATGTCCAGAGACTGAATTCAAAGTTTGGAGCCAAATTCCCTGAGCTGCAGCAGCACACTCGTGTGCCAGCTTCAGCCACACCACTGACAGCAGAGTGACCCAAAAAAGCTGTCAGATATAGCCCCACCTCATCCCAAGGACTCCAAGGTACAGACTGGCACCTCTCCACTCTTACTATCAGAGGATAAAGCTGTTGTTATCCCAGACAAGTCTCTCAGAAGCTCTGTGTGACAACCAGCTGTGCTCTGCCAGCAAGATCCTGATAGGGACCATATCAATCCCAGCATGTGACAGGGTAGGACTGTCAAACACAGGTAGAGCTTTTCAGAGTGAGAGACCTTTCCTTGATGAGGGCATGATCAGTCACATTCAACTTAGTGGAGGCACACAGTACATCACTACACCGGTGAAAAAGGAGAACTGCCAAATTTCTACACACCACTCACAAAACCAAGCAAACTTGAAGCAGGAGGGCTTTCCAACACAGATATGAAATGCAAGGATTTATGCAGATTGACTAAGCAGCAAAAATCTGACTGTGTCATCCCACCCATCACATGCAGGAAAGCCACTGAACCAAAAATCTTAGCAACTGACAGCCCCATGTTTTTCATTTCCAGCAGCAGGACTTGTGTGCATTCCCTGCAGACTGCATGCTATGGATTGGGTGTGCATGGTCAGACAGAAATCCTTAATATGCTCTGTGCTGGCTCAGCTCAGCGGTTTTGCCACTCAGCTGGCCTGGCTGCCAGGGGGGTACGTGCCTGCACCTCGTGTGTAAGAGAAATACTCTGCAGGTACGAAATGACTGTGAGGAAGTGGAGCTTCAGTTTCAGCAGAGTGTAACACATCCTGTGGTTGATCCTGATATAGACTGATATGGAAAAAAAGCACCATGGCCAGCTTTTGTCTCTGTGCCAAACCAACAGCATCACAGTCACTCTCACAGATAGCCCAGGCTGCTGAGATTCTATGCCAGGCACAGCTGTGGATCACACCAGTGCAGGGGCACTCATACAGTGCTTTGGCCACAACAGAGCAGAATTCAGTGCTCAGTGCTTCTTAGCCCTTGGACACTGCTGTCCTAGAGATTCTTGGGCACTTCCCTGCCTTGCTCATGATTAACAAAGTCCTTTTTGCCATCCTGTATATGCTGCACTCCCCAGACAGGTTGCAGCTCTGTTCCCCTTCAGTGCACTGCCTGGTAACAGGCAAAGAGACACATATTTGGCTGTTTCGTAAGACCTGTACTTCAAGATACTGTTTTCATTTCCTCACTTCCCATGCTGTAAATTTAAAGCCATATTCTCTCATTTTCCAAAAGAAAAAAAAAAAAAAAACATTGGTTACCTGCACAAAAGATGCACAACTGTACAAAATTGTCTTCCTGGGTAATCTTTTGCAATATATGACACAACCCTGTATTCAGTTGCAGGTGGAGAAAGGAGAGGCAGATGATCTGATATTTCCTCCATTTATAGGTTCTAGTTGGTCACAACCAGGGGAAGATGACATTAACATAGAGCATTTTCATATGCCGTGGAACAGAGACAGGAAGATTCAAGGGCACAGAGATGTCTCATCTTTCATTTCCCTACAGAGGATCATGCAATTTTCAAAGTTTCATCATTAAATCCACTTGGAAAATGCAAATATGTCTCTGACTATCCTAAACCCAACATCATGGAGAAAACAATCAGGCAGGTATTTGACCCCACAGCTGATTGCAGCCAAATGGGAACCGTGAGCTGGTACATGACAAATACCACAGAAGAGCCCCTGGTCTCTGTGAGAACTCCTGTTCTTCAGGTCTCAGAGCACTCTGCTCTTTTCTATCCCACATGTCTGAATGAAAGACAGGCACAGAGACAAATCAGCTGTAGTCATCTCAGAAACATTATTCCTTCATTGTGTTTTCCTATGGGTTTGATTTCTACACAGAGAAGGAAAAACATGAAATCACACATTTGAGGCAGTGCACAGATAGGTTCCAGCAGTATGTCCAGTCAAGCTGAGCTGGTACAGACAGAAATTTCACCTCTTCTCCTCCACAGACGGAAACCAGCTTCAGCCTCTTTTTTCCCCAATTCCTTCTGGTTCCTGAGAATAAACTGCTCTTTACAGAAAGACCCATCTCCTGAAGCCTCCTCCAGAACAGAACCAAAGTAACCTTTTTACACCAGAATGAAAGTACATACCAAGCATTTCTTTAATTTTCAGAATAAATGTTTCACTTTCAATACAGATACCAAAAGTAAATTCAGTTTTCTGCTTACCTTGGGTTGCCATCCTACAGTTCCTTCCTGTCCTCCTTAGCCCTCAGCAGTCTGCAAGCACTGACAGACCCTTGTGGGGTCCTGTGAGCACCTCACTGAAAGTGGAACTGGTAGGAGATGATGGAGAAGTTGCCTGTAGGTCATAACTAACTTTGACTGAGTGACACACAGCATCTGCAAAACCACAGGCAACAGGTCTCACATACTGGCACTGTAATATTGGGGTCTTCTTCCTCCCTCACATAAAGCCTGAACTAGGGCACTTGGTAAAAATCATATGGTCCTTCTAATCAATGCTCTTTGCTATTAAGGAACTCCTGCAACTCAATTCTACTTCTAGAAGGTGTTTAAACCACCATCAAATCTCCTTTAGCATTCTCAGCCTTTTCTATCCCAGCTGGCACCAGAATAGGCTTTCCCTCCTATCACCACACCATTTATTGGGCTCTAACACTGTTTCCCATTTTTCAATACCCAGCCAATTCACACATATTCAGGTGAGTTCATTCCCAGAGTGCGAATTTCCTCCACTGTAGGAATCAGCACCTCCCACAGGTGCTCTGCCCCAAGGAGCCAAGGGCTTGGGGCAGTTCATCAGTCCCTTGTCTCTCTGGGGCATGTTTGCAGTGAGTTAGGTGTACATCCAGAACAGGAGCCCAAACAAGAGCCTGGCAGTCACCAAAGCAACCTCCCACTTGCTGTACAACCTCCCAACCTCCCATGCTTGTACAATTCTGTACAAATGACAGAATTTGACAGCAAACAATTTTTAAGGCTGCTTCTCCTCCTAGGTGCTCTGCCGGCACTGGGCAGCCTCTGCTTTCTGTGCACACCCAGCTAGAAGTGACACGCTTTTGGGGACTCTGATGAAGTTGTGCCCACAGAAGCTCTCTTAGCTCACAGCACTCAGGATTGCACGTGGTATCGTCAGCTACTTCCTCCAGCTCAGAGCAGCCTCTGAGCACGGCACGAGCTGGAGCACTCCATCGTCTCCTCTGTGAAAACCAGGGCAAAAAAGGGGAAAAAAAAGGTAAGTGTTCCATCTCTGAGTCAAGGCATTACTTCTATTTGGCAGGGTTTCCCTTTGTTCTCTTCTGGTCACTGTTTCTCCGTGTCGCGTGTCTGTGCTCAAGAAATGCAGATTGTGTTGATGCCTCACCACAGTCTGAGTCTCCTTGTGACTGATGTAGTGCCTGGGTTTGTAATAATTAATTGCAGTTGATGCAGCCCCTCCTACCTGTCTTCCTTATAAATTCCCTTTCCTACAAAAAACATATTTATCTTAAAAATGAACTTCAGTTCCAGTCAGGGATAGATGATTACTAGAATTGAAGGATTTTGGCAGAATAGAGGTTGCTGTGAGGTGAGCTTTAGCTATTGCTGCAGTGCATGAGCCATGAATGCAGAATTATAATAGAAATATGAATGCTGGGTTTCTTTTCAGAAGAATTCACATCCAGCCTTTCCTCTCATCCTTACTCTGCTGGAAAACCAAGGTAGGCATTTAAATGTCAAGTTTACCTTGATGGTTACCTGCTGGTCTATAAAGACTAATTGGATACACTACATTCCTTCTTTTTCTCCAACTTTTATTCCCACAGCACTGCAGATATCTGGCACTCAGGGATGTGGAGGCTAACTGGAGTTTAAATTAACTTTTTTTTTGTCAAATATTTTCAGAGTTGACTACTTTTCCAAAGACCAAAGAGCATCTGGGTTTATTTTAAACCTGTCTTTCTCATAATCCCATTTAGATCTGTTGCTGCCTCTAAACCAGCAGCTCTTTAACTTCCAACAACTTCGTTGTGGGAAAGAGGGGTGTAGGGGAGAAACAAAAAAAAACCCAAAAGAAAGTAAAAAAAAAAACAAAACTCCCCTCCCCACCAAAGAAAAACTCAACAAAACCAAAACAAAACCAAAAAACCCACTTATTGTGCTCATTAGCACACAATGGGCAAGACTGATTTTCTTCTGAGAAGTTTTTCAAAGTTCTCTACACAGGACACTATATTTAGAGAAATTTAAAGAAATTTAATTTGAATTGGGCACCCCCTCTGCACAGAGTTCTGCCTGAAAGTGCAGATGGCTCTTTCAGGTTCAGCGTTTCCCAGTCCTCTTGGGAGACACTGATCCTACAGCCTCACCATGATCATACAAATAATTTTGCTGTCAAGTGTCAGGATGCTTTGGGAAATGTCTCCTTACTGGGATTTTTACATTAACGTCTTCCAGGATATACCCAAAGTGTGCCAACAAACAAAAGTGCTCATTGTGGTAGGTGTATAAAGATCCAGAAGAGATCAGAGATGACGACTCAGACAAAATACCACAGATTGGCAGAAGTGAGTGTGCCCACAGAGATGTCAGAGGTGTGTGTACATGCAAAGAGGAACCTTTGAGCCTTTATTTTGGTATCACTAAATCTTAAGAGGAAAGCCCTGCTGTTGGTATGGTAAGGTAGCTACAGGAGGTGACCTCGATGTCAAAAAGCAAAATGGAAGTTCTCCAATTAGCTGAGAGCAAATCAGAGGGCAAAAAGGAACAAAGAAATTGTGTTTCACGGTAAATGGAGAAGGAGGAAATATTTGTGTCTAAGTTCAGAGCACTGTTACAAATACTATTTGTAGGCACTGTTAAAAATAGGATTGTTTCAAGTAAAAAAAGGCACCATGGTTTTTGCAAGGCTTTACAAACCCTACTTGCTCAGAGACATCCACTTTAGACAAAAGTAAAACAATTTTAAGATGAAACGACCTAAACTGGTCAGTACCACTCATTATGTCAGTGAGCCCAGGTTTAACAGATCATTAAATTATTTTGAGCAACTCTCCGCTCTGTTTTTCCCCAGCACCATCTTTAGTACTGATGATGCCACCACAGCAGCTTCCATAGAGACCCACGAGGGCAGGGCCAAGATTCCCATCAGGGACAGACAATCTACTGCCACAAGGTCAAAGCCCAACACTATCTTCAGATTTTCCCACTCCTGGAAAAAGAAGCCATCCTATCTGTGCTCACTCTTTGCAGCACAGTTAAGCCATGCTCTGACTGGGGGATTTAACAGGGATGAAAGAGACAAATGCATTTTGGGGATGCAGAAAGAGCCTGTGATCCCTGTGACTGTAATGATTGCAGTGAAGGTGGCAGTGAAGGAAAGAGGGGACACTTGTGGATTTGGGAGTTTGATCAGATGTGTTTGGTTATGAATATGTTCAGTTGCTGAACATATTCTGATCCCAGAGATGATTTTGAGTCACAGTAGGTTGGGGTGGATATGGCTCTGGACTGGGCCTTTCTATGGCTCTTAGTGTGTTTCTCACTGCAGGTGCCAGAGGTTTAGCAGGAGTCTCCTGTTTGAAGGCCTGGAAGCCAAGAATAAGGAGGATGATATCAGCAGTTCTGGGGAAATCCTAAAATCTAAAGGATAACAAAGCACCTCTTTTTAAGGGGTACACTGGTGGGTTTGGACAGAGGTCTTGGTGCTTCTTTGCTCAGCTGCTTGAAGTCAAATTTTCCTTAAACCTGGCAATAAAACACATTCATCTCTGACAGTGTGTCAGCACAGCCAGACCTCCTCACCTTGTTAAAACATCCTGTTCCCTGATATCCCAGCCTGTTCTCCAACATCCCAGCCTGTTCTTTTAGTAATCCAGAGCAGTATCCATCCACTTCTATACCCTTAGTGCCAAATCTGCTGGAACTTGGCTGTGCTTCAGCATCCTTGAGCACCCTGATGCAGGAGACAGGAATGGGAATCACCACTCTCATCCTCTTCTTCTAAAACTTCTTAGCTCCAGCACAAGCCAGTAGGAAAGTTTGGTCAGCTGGGCTTCCAAATTGGCCACTTAACTAACAGAAGCTATATACAACTAGCCCCTAATGACAAGGTCACCAATTAAGCTGCAGTAGCTTTAGGGAGACATTGAGTGCTTGGTGGTTTCAGGTGTGGTGAGGTGTGAAGCAGAGCTGCTCTCAGTTGCTCACTTTCACTGCTGCTGCTCCAACACCTACACTTACCTCAGCCTTTTGACTTGACAGGCTTTACACTTTAGCCCCAAATTTATGACAGCCTTTCTGGGCTTCCTGTTTCTTCTCCTGGCCATGGAGCCATCCCTCTGGCTCTGGGATCTTTTCCACACAAGTTGGTGGGTACCAGAGAGTAAATCTGCCCTGCAATAGCTGCACTCTGAGATGCTCTCAGGGAGGACTGAGAAACTTTTGATAGGTCTGAAATCACAAAATCCTGACTCATAGTCTTTGAATCAGGAAACCAAAGTCCCCTGGTACAGGTGGATTTTGGGGTCCATTTCTCACCTGTGAACTTCCTCTACCTACAATGTTTAAGCAGTTTTATCTGCTTTTATGTACGTTGAATAACGTGGTCTTAAACCCAGTACAAGGATCTTTTGTCAACATTTCTCCCTCACCCACCAGACATTCTTCTCTCCTGTGCAGTACTCCTCCAGGTACCATGGCACTAGGACACCCAGATTAAGGAAGGATCACTTTTTAAAACTGGGCCTCATAATTCAAACCTGAATTATGACAGTTCCTCTTAGTAATACCACAGCTGCTCATTTGAGCAAATTAGCACATTTAGTACTATTGTGGGATTTCTACATTGTGGAAAGGGGGAAGTGGATGTATGGATTTATGTGATAAAAATCTACAGTCATTGAGAGTTCACAGCTATGAACAGTGTTATCTTGAGGTAAATCAAGTATCTTTTCCTCCTCAGGAAAGACTGCTGAGCTCCTCCCCTCCTGAAAGGCAATTGATTAATAACTTCTCTCTTCTACCATGCACCTTCTTTATTTTTATATTTATTATCAACTTCATATTAATATCTTTGTAATATGATGCAATATAACTGCATTACATCTCATATCTGCAACACAGAATTAAATATAAAGGCTGTGTAGCTAATCCCAGGGTATTGCTGCTTTCAGCTACAAATGCCAAAACTTGTTTTAACCAGCACTAGGCAAGAGAGGGATCATCTGCTCCACCAGTGGAAGAAAGATATTTTAGGATAGAATTGTGCTCAGGCTGGATTGCCAGGATAGCCTTAAAAGGCTTTTTTTTTCCTAAACAGAATTTTGAAACTATATTGTGCCAAGATTATATATTCATATATTATGTTCAAATTTGAAACCAAGTTGCTTGAAAATGGGTTTATGTTCAAATTTCAAACTATTCCGTTTCAAATCTCACTGTGTTGTGTGTGTCAGTAAAAATGATTGGTCTGATGGGTAACCAAGTGCAGCCATGGCTGTTTCTCCTTTTTATGGTGAGATTTGCTTACAGGAGTGACTTCATTTGCTAATTTGTTTAAATTAATAATGGAAAAAAAAATAAAGCAGTTCACTGACTTGCTGGGCATATGGGCCATGATCTGTTTCCATTCAAAGACACCATAAACATTTTTCCTTCCTTCAAGAACAGCAGAGCAAATATCACAGCAATTTCTTAGTTTCAAGTTAAGGGACACAAAAGTTTATCAGTTGATAATTTTCAGGCAATTATTGTAAGTTCTGCATGAGGAGAAGCCCAGGTTCAGACGTTGGAGGAGTGACACTGCTGGTGACAAGCACTGTAGGCGGCAGAAATGTGACATCTGGGAACTGATGTGTTTCAATATAGATCTGAGTGTCCAACTGACGTCCTGCTGGCACCCTCGTGTCAAACCCTTCCAGCACCACATTCTACCCAGGAAAGCACACAAAATCCCTCAGGAGAAACTCAGGTCCTCTTTCACTGAAGGCTGATTTATGGTTTGAGACACTCAGGTTGTTTTCCTCTACAGATATTGGGGACAGGAAGGAAAGTGTGAAGGGAAAGTTTGTTTTCATTTTAACCATCACAGAGGTGATGGTTGTTTCACGTTGTTCCTAATGTCCTCATAAACTCCTCAAAACTTTTGGCTCTAACAATAATGCCTGGAAGAGATGGATGATCAGAAAAATATTAGAAAATAAAATATACATTAATTAATGTGCTTTGCTCATGTAATTTTTCTCATGTTATGGATTTTACTGTGTCCTTTTTTTTTCTCCTGTTCCTGTGTCTCTCAGATGACTTACTCCAAAGACTTCCAACCAGTCTCTGTCCTATACTGTGCTTTTTTTTGACTTATCCCTCTCTGCCTTGTAACCATAACTGTAATTTTCTTTTTTTACTTTTTCTAATAGTGACTATTCTTATCACTCCAACTTCTCTTTTGGAAACTTAAACAGTTTCACATGAGTAGTTCATACACAAACAACAAAAAAAAGAAAGTAAAGCCTTTTGCTTTCCCACTTGTTTTCATTTCCCTTTTTTTTTTTTTCACTTCAGTGTTACTGAAAAGACTTTTCTTGAGAAAAGATTAATGCAACTGGCCCAAATGAGCAGCAGGAGCCACTGCATTTTAGGAGTACGAAATGCAATTATCTAGTCGTCTAACAGCATGGAGACAACATAAGAATATTAGAAATGTAAGAGTGTAAATACAGAGCAGGCACGCAGCAAATCTTAGCAGATTACCCCATCTCCCAGTGATTTTTGCTCAGGTGCTTCGTGATCTCTCTGTTCTGGAAGGTGAGATGTTTCACACATCTTGAAGGTGAGAAAGGTGCGCGTGATAACTGCGGTATGTCTCGTGCAGTGATGCTCTCAGAGCAAGAAGCCTCAAAGTGCTGATAAAAATACACTGAGCTGCTGATGCAACACACATCATCTGTAACACCTATGATTGGTGAGACCTACCAGATCAGGACAGGCCATAAAAGGTGAAAACAGCTACTGTGGAGAAGCTTGCTCAACTGAAGGATTCAGGGCAGCAAAGATAACTCACTGGAACAGTTTGTGTCTCACAAATGCTTTCTTAGGTATTGCTCATCCGTGTCATCATCACTACATTTTACCCTTTATAAATGCTTGAAAATTGCCAGGTGTGATAAATCTTTTGAGTTCTGGTGTTCAAACCAAGGCTGATCATCACAAATATTAATAGAAAATGGTGTCTAGTTTTTTTCACTGGTGTACTTATTACTGGTTTTCATTTGAATTAATATTTGAGATGCAGGTTAGCCTCGACATCCCGGAGGAAAAACTGGGAATCATCTGGGCTGAGCCAAGCATCAAACTATTAAACTCTAAAGGTCTGAGAAGACAGGAATATGCTTTCAATTGAAGAGGGCTGTAGAGGCACAAAGAAGTCGACTTTACTCACAGGGTGGACAATTGTGGTGTTACTTCCTTCCCCTTAAGGGTGTGTCAAAACAAGAGAAAACATCACCAGGAGAAATGTCATAAATTGTCTGCTGAGTGCTGCTTTGTGGAGAAACCTCTCTGCAGGCCTGGAGAACTGAGCGGAGAGAGTGAAGCTCTGAACTGGGGGTGGATGCAGTGGCCACTGGAAGAAGACTCTTCCCTGGACAGGGCTGAGAGCCTGGAGAGGTGAGGAGTGGAACAAATGGCCTCCTCTCCTCCTTCCTTATATTGGGCTCTGAGTTAGAGCACTCCTCCTCCACAGCTCCAAAGCTGACAGGCCAAAGCTACAGGACAGTCCTTCAGCACCTGATTTTCTTTTGAAGGCTAGGTCCATGCCCATGGCTGCACTTTGTCAGCTGAGGCGTCGTGCTTGGCGCTGACAGCCATTTACATGTGAAGGTCTCTTCAGCTCAGCCCCAGCCCTGTGGCTTAGTCCATATGCCAAACACCAAGGAAAAATGCCTGCTCCAGGCAGGTAGCTTAGAAAGTCACAGGCATCTCCTTCCTGAGGCTCCCTCAAGGGTGCTGAGCATGGGAAGGAGACTTGGAGCAAAAGTGGGAGGGGAGGAGGCAAGACAAACAAGCATTGGGAGCCATGTGTCCACAGAACTCTTCCACTGTTTGCTGCCTTGCACCACCACTGACTGCTCTGGGGGAAGCCTTACAGAAATGAGAATATTCAGACAAGCACAGGATGAGGAGAAGTGTGTAAAACCAGGAGGAGGGAAGGAGAGAGCACCCTCAACCACTCCTGAAGGTGTTTTTTTGAGGTGTGTGGGGTAGACAAGCTGATGAGTAACTGAGGTGGTGTGTGACTTGCGCCATGTCCCCGCCCTGGATGTCACCATCTGCCTGACTGTGAGCTGTATTCACCTGTTGTGCTTTACCATAGAAAGGGAGGTCTCCAAGGCCCTCTGTGGTGTGCAGGTGTACAACAGCTCTGTGGTGTGCAGTGTACAGCAGCTCTGTGGTGTTCAGTGTACAGCAGCTCTGAGGTGTGCAGTGTACAACAGCTCTGTGGTATGCAGTGTACAACAGCTCTGTGGTGTTTAGTGTACAGCAGCTCTGAGGTGTTCAGTGTACAGCAGCTCTGTGGTGTGCACGTGTACAGCAGTTCTGAGGTGTGCAGTGTACAGCAGCTCTGTGGTGTGCAGTGTACAGCAGCTCTGAGGTGTGCAGTGTACAGCAGCTCTGTGGTGTGCACGTGTACAGCAGCTCTGAGGTGTGCAGTGTACAGCAGCTCTGTGGTGTGCAGTGTACAGCAGCTCTGAGGTGTGCAGCCTACAACAGCTCTGAGGTGTGCAGTGTACAGCAGCTCTGTGGTATGCAGTGTACAGCAGCTCTGAGGTGTTCAGTGTACAGCAGCTCTGAGGTGTTCAGTGTACAGCAGCTCTGTGGTGTGCACGTGTACAGCAGCTCTGTGGTGTGCAGTGTACAGCAGCTCTGAGGTGTGCAGTGTACAGCAGCTCTGTGGTGTTCAGTGTACAGCAGCTGTGTGGTGTGCACGTGTACAGCAGCTCTGTGGTGTGCAGTGTACAGCAGCTCTGAGGTGTGCAGTGTACAGCAGCTCTGAGGTGTGCAGCCTACAACAGCTCTGAGGTGTGCAGTGTACAGCAGCTCTGTGGTGTGCAGTGTACAGCAGCTCTGAGGTGTGCAGTGTACAGCAGCTCTGTGGTGTGCAGTGTACAGCAGCTGTGTGGTGTGCAGTGTACAGCAGCTCTGTGGTGTGCAGTGTACAGCAGCTCTGAGGTGTGCAGTGTACAGCAGCTCTGTGGTGTGCAGTGTACAGCAGCTCTCACACCACCAAGCATGTTTTGAATCAAGGACAAGCTCTGTATGTCAGTTCACAGACGAGGCTTGGGCAGAGAACCCTGCTGACCCTGAAATCAAGCACCTTTTTTATCCCCTCTACACCACAGATTGGTAGGTGGCCCAGAAGAGATCCCTCCTCCTCCACCAAAGGTGGCAGATGCTTAGAGGCAGCAAAAATGCATCACAACCAGCCCTCCCTTATTGCATCCACCGTGCTCATAAGTTAACACCAGCTCAAGTACCCTCTGTGTTAAGAACCTTTTTGCAATAGCCAGCCTAAACCCCCCTGACACCACTTCAGGCTATTCCCTCAGGTCCTGTCACTGCTCTGAGTACTGTGCCATCTTCTTCACACAACAGTGAAGATTCTTTTCTCCCGTCATTCTGAAGACGGGACAATACTGAACCCAGCTTTTTCTTCAAATATGTCTAAGCTGGTCCACAACTTCATCTGCCTTATTTCTGTAGGCTGATCCCCATGTGAGATTTTGGGTGCAGGTGACACTTGGCATGAGGAATGATAGCAGTTTTAGCATTTACAGCATGATTTTAGAATGGGAACTGACAAAAAGGAGATGGTTGATTTTATGTCCAGGGACAAAACTTCAGATCCCCCTTGAGAGAGCTTCCACATAGCCACCAGAATCCAGTACAACTCTCAGAGGTGGAGGGATGTTGTGACCCTCTCTTTCTCAGTTCATGTCTGAGGAGGAACCTTTCAAACATCCTCCATTCCACTTGCTCCACAAACACGTCAAGTTGGCACCTATGGGACCATAACCTTTACTGACATATTTTTAAGTGATGCAATGCTAACTTTCCACCTTGTCTTCTGATTCTTAGGAAATATCAGCTGGAGAAAGAATAATGGAACACTGTCTAAATGAAAATTGTAACTCCACTTGCCCAGAAATTCCTTATCAAGAGAGTCAGACACTTCTGGTTGCTGTTTACAGCATTGTTTTTGCAATAGGCCTTCCAGCAAATTGCATAACTTCTCTGCTGGCATTTGTACAAATCAAAAGGAATATAGTAGTTGCCATCTACATTTTCAGTTTATCATTGTGTGACCTGATGTATTTATGTACCTTGCCTGTCTGGATTATCTATGTGCAAAATGGGCACAAGTGGACCATGGGTGACACTGCTTGCAGCATAACAGGATTCATCTTTTTCTGCAGTATCTACATCAGCATTCTGCTTTTGTGTTGCATCTCTGTGGATCGTTACATGGCACTGGTGCATTCTCTGGAATCAAGGGGAAGAAGACAACAGAAAAATGCCATCATAATAGTTGGTTTTCTCTTTACTGTGGTTGCAGGAATCCACATGCCAGTATTTTTTATGGAAAATGGGCAAAACTGTACAGAGGTGAAAACCTGCTTTGAGACAGTGCCCCTTAACTTATTATTGGCTTATTTCAGCTGTGCTAGATTCCTGTTTGGATTTTTCATACCCCTCCTGATCCTGATTTTTACAAACTGCAAAATTTTCAGAGCTACAAAAAGAAGCAGCAGCTTGACTTGTCGTGAGAAAGCCAAAGTGAAGAATGTTGCTATTGCCATTATTACTATTTTCGTGATCTGCTTTGCTCCATATCATCTGGTTCTCATAGTAAGAGCCATATACTTTATGCTTCATCAGGACTGCCCATGTCCATTTGAAAATAAGATATATTCAACTTTTACAGTGTTTCTGTGTTTAGCCACTGCAAACAGCATTGCTGATCCAATCATCTATGTTCTGGTCAGTGAAAACGTCAGAAAAGACTGCTATAGGAGCCTGAGAAGATTGAGATGGAACTTACCCAAGCCAAATTCATCCACCGATCACAATACTGACAACATAAAGTTGGAAACGCTAAAAGAATCAGAGGAAGAGGGCCAAAGAAAATAAAACTCAAAGAAATAACAGATTCATCTGACATTCAGAAGGCCTGCACCAGTGGCAGAGACCAGGAAAGTGGCAGCTAGCTGGTAGCTGCTGGAACAAATAAGAAGTTCCCAATGCCAGCTGCAGGACACAAGTTTTTACATGCTGACATCATCTTGCACATCCTGCATGGGCCATTAACTCCTTGAGGACACTATGGGAGCAATAATTCACATTTCACATAATTCACATCTCCTACAATAAACTTTGCCCACCAGTATCACTGATGAAAATACTGCTTTGCTAAGGATATGTGAAATAAATGAAGTAATTTACTTGGACTAAAATTGGGATCTTAAAAGTTTTGGGGTTTTTTTTGGACTGACTCTCATATGAAATAAAACCATTTTTATCTTCTGAGCAAAATTTTTTAAAAGCATTGCAGAGAAGAACAATATACTACTCTTAATGTTGCAATTTTTGCTCCTTGAGGAGGTACATGTTCCAGTTCTCATACATGCACTCTGCTGTTACCGTTTGTGGTTAACCAGTGGAAAATATTAAAAATGAGTGAACATTTTCCTCGTACTCTAGCATGTGATTTCAGGTACATCACACATTCCAGGAGAATTAGATGGCAAAAAAAAAATGCCTGATAACACAGACCAACAGTACTGCTGCTGCATTAGTCAAGATTCTGCACTGCCCTGAAATTCCTAAAATGTACAGTTCTAATGCTTGATAGCTTACAATTAGCAAATTTTTCTTGTTTTGCAGTCAGACCAAGAATGCACTGAAATATACAGAAAATGTATACATTTCCAAGCGGAGTAGGGGACTGCTTTTATGCCATCCCCAAATGTTTGCTGAACTCGTGTTTCATTTCTGACTAAGCTAACCCTTCCCTTTTGTTATTGATCCCACTTTTACTGTGCAGGAGTGTGCAGGAGCTATGGGTAGGCTCACAGATGGTGTGGAAGGTTGGCAGTCTGGAGAGCACAGTCCTTCCTCCCCACAGCTGGAACTCCCTCAGACATGCTGGGGCAAATTCCACTGTTGCTGCTGTCACTTCTATTATGAGTAACTTGTTGATGGTAGTACCTTGTGCCTTCTAGCAACTATTTAAAAAGTAAAAATGATACAAATCTGGCAATGTTTATCTAAACAACTTCTTCATATTTTTATGTGATTCAACAGACAGATCATGAACCATTTTGAGTACGAGTTTTAGAGGTTTCATAGCATCATTCCATTTAATCTGTGGTGTTGTATTTCCGTGACATGTTGAAATTGTTATTCACATTGACATTTCTGCATTGAATTAATATTAACCAGCCTTAATACAAATGCAATACTTTTTATCTTAAAACTGCCATAGATATCTTTCTATGTTATATTTTTATATATTCTTACACTTTTGTAAATAACCTTTATGCCAGAATTATATATCCTCAATTTACTATATTTATTATCTATTTCATTTTTTTAATTATTGAATGACTCCTCTGGTACTTATATGTGAAATGGCTTTGTCCTCAAAAGTAGTCCACATAATACTAAATTGGAGATTGTTTCTTGGAAGAACATGACATTCCGTTGAGGTGCTAATTAAAAAATTCTGGATTTCTATTTTTTTATGCATCTCAGAGATCAAATTCTCTAAGGTATCATGGAGAGAGCTGCAAGGTGCTGAGTATCTGTAACTTTCAGTTGCTGAAGAATTCTGCAGCAGCAGCAGAACATGGCTGCTGACAGCCCCTGCCAGACAGAGCACTGGTGACTCATCTCTGAAGATGTACATGCAAACCACCTGACCTCAGGATTTTCATAGTCTGAAATCAAACCTTAATGAAAAGCAGCAGTGAGTTTAGAAGAAACCAGAAGTACAGGCTTCTGAACTCATTGACATGGATGTAAGTTAGCTATTGACCTCGATGAATTTAAATATCTCTGATGATTTTCCTCTGATAAGGAGTGAGTGTTGAGGGAGGGGATTGTCCTGCCCTGCGCTGAGCTGCTGTGGCCTCACCTCAAGTCCTGCGTGCAGTTTTAGGAGCCACCATATAAAGATGACATTAAACTGTGGCTCTCCTGCAGTCACAGTGTTGGAATGCTGGCTAGCAAAGCTCCCTGAGTGACCAGAGGGGCACACAGGACAGGCTGCCCCTGAGCTTCCACCGAGGTCTTCCAGGTGGCAGTGGGTGCAGCACTGTGGGTGACACTGCAGCACGACACCACCAGGAACCCAAGGGAAAGAACCAAAGGAGAGGACACTCGTGTGCAGTCCAATGGAGCTTATTCAAAGATGGGTCAGGGAGGAGTGACAAGGGAACAGTGATCGGCTAGGGTTTTTAAAGGAGGCTACTTTAGGGAGTGGGAACACCACATAACTAATGGGAGAACACTCAGAGAGGAGCATGGGATCTAACAAGACCAATGGGGTTAACACAGGGGAGGGAGAAGCCTCTAAAACAAATCAACGGTTGGAACCAGGGCATCGAACATTCAGGAACAAAAGGGATGGATCTAGGTTGATGGACAAGGGAAGGGGACAGCACAGCTTGGACAGACAGGTCTATACCAGGGAAGGAAGGAAGGGAAGAGCAGGGAAACAGGCAGGGTGAGTGGCGGCTAAGAGCGGGAAAACTTAGGAGTAAACAACTTGGGAGAAACCATTGTGAGGGGATAAAACAGGGGTACAGGGATCAAAACATTTTGTTTAATTAACATTGAACTACTAACTGTTGCAATTGAAACAACTGTAGACCTCATAAAACACGCTGCCACATCACGCTATTAGAGAACAACCAAAGGAGGGCCATGAGTATGGTCAAAACTCTGGAGGGGAGGATATGAGGAGTGTCTGAAGTCACTTGGTCTGTTCAGCCTGGAGTCTGAGGGGAGACCTCGTCATGGTAGGAATCAAGGGAGCGGGCACTGGTGTCTTCTCTCTGGTGACAGGGACAGGACCCGAGGGATGTCCTGAAGCTGAGGCAGAGGGGACTTAGGTCAGATGTTAGAAAAAGGTTCTTCACCCAGAGGGTGACTGAGCACTGGAACAAGCATCCCAGGGAAATGGTCACAACACCAACCCTGAGAGAGTACAAGAAGCATTTGGACAATGCTCTCAGGTGCCCTGCACAGAGTCAGGAGTTGGGACTTGAGGATCCTTGTAGATCTCTTCCAACACAGGATATTCTACAATTCTGTGAACCAACATTAGAACCCAGTGGCACAGATGCAGGGGCCAGGGATTATAAAGGTCTGATGCAACAGCTGCAGTTCTGCTGCCTTAATGAAGGTGCATGCTGTTCTAAATTACTATGTCATTCTGCATCTTCTCTTCATGAAAATCCTTGGAGTTTCTTTGTTCAGCCACACTCTGAAACAAAAGCTTTAGAAGTGACAGACTTGTGCAGCCTGATCTAATTTAAAAGTTTACCTAGATAATCTCCAGAGATGCTTTCCAAACTAAAATATTCTGTGATAGATTACTGAAGGGATCAGGGGCCTGGTACCAAGCAACATATCCACATGGGAAAACTGCATATGCTGACTTCTTGGGATAAACAGAAAAGCAGCCTTATGGCTGAGTGAGGGCACCAAGAAACATTCCATCTTGTTAAAATATCCCACCAGATAAAGTGACTGTTTCTTGTCTGGTAATTCAAGTACACTGTTATAAATGACCAAATCGTGAGCCAAACTTATAAGAAAATTTAGCAAAGATTTATTAATTTGTCTGCGAGACTGAAGTTCGGTCGTCAAAACCACCACAGAGTCATGTCGAGCCCGGGATCGGCGCTGGGTGAACACACGGATCTGACCTCCCAAATGTCAGAGTCTCCCCAGTTCACGAATGCTGCCTCGCAGCAAGTTTTTATACACTTTATTCCGCCCGAGGCAGAGATGACCAAATGTTCTTTGTGTCTCTTCACACGCATCGCCATGGCTTTACATGTGCAGAGCTGGGCAAAGGTTCAGTGCAGGTGTCCCCATGTTGTCAGTCGATTCTGGGGAAGCCATGTATTCACATGTATCAGGGTGGTTATCTTGGAAGATGTAATCAGCAAGGCGATAATCACTCTTAGGTGGGCCCGGGCGACCCAACCCGACCCAGGGAAGCCAGCGATTATCGACCTGGAAACTTCTATTCTTACGTTAAACCCCCGATGTTTATCTTAACGTGCTGGGAACTCGATGTATATGAATAAGACACTGCTCCCGGCCAGGATGGTCAAAAGACATAGTTTGGATTTTACAATATCTTATACATTAATAGCATGAATTATCTCTACTATATACTACACACACAATCTATTTTTTGTCAGACAGTATGTGACTGTGCCACTCAGGCAAAGGAAAGGTCTCAGCAGTGGCACAAGTGTGAGATACACAGCAAAGGGCACTCTTCTGTTCAGAGCAGACCTGAGGGGTGCATTGATTGTGTGGGTCTTCCCACCCTTTCCTCCTGCAGAGGCACCACCAGTGAGCCCACAGGGGCTGCTTCATGCTGTGAAGAAAGGTTCACCTCCTGCATCAGATCTGATGTTCTCAACACAGCCATCTGGATCTGTACCCATATGGATCTGGCTCCCAACCTCCCCAACTCAGTCCAAGCTATGAGTTAGAGAGAATACAAAACAAATACTCCCAGTTTGGTCTTTAGATGGCCAGGTCTCCACACATAAGGCGCAGAGCAGGTAAACTGCTCACTGCTGTAAGGGGGTGGGATTAGAAAATTTCACTCTTTTATACTCAGCATTTACTCAGGTATAACTTCAATCATTTGACTAAAAGACTAAAAGGGCTACTGTATAAATAAAACATTATTTTATTTTTACATGTGTCTCAGACACTTATAATGTACCTGGGAGATAAGCTCATTGCTGATTATTTTAAGTATGACTATAAAACATGAAGTGAATAATTTCTGGCTATGAACTAGAGCTGGCCAGACTAGTTTTTGCAGACAATATATGTGATTTGTTTGCTTATTCATCAATTTTAAGTTATATCTGAAGACTGCATTTTGTAAAAATAAATGTTTAGGGTAAGTCACTTATAAAACTCTATTCCTGACTAAGAAATGCTTTCATGTTCTGTATTAAATTTTGCCACAAGAGGATTGCTACAATTTTGCTACAAAGCTGGCAAAACCCCACAGGCATGAACTCAGACTCTCCGCGTGTGACAAAGTTTCTTGTGCTGTTGGTCACCTTGTGACTGTACATGTACAGACATTAGGTTGTACTCATGTACAACCTAATGTCACATTTCTGCTGGGTGGTGAGTTATGAAATCTAACTCAGAACAAGACTTTCAGAAACACCCACAACTTAACAGCTTTTCTGAGTGAAGATATTGTCATTCTACAGCTCACACTGTGGGACTGGTCTTCTAGGAAACTTCCTCTGTACAGTGAAATTATGCCAAAGTTCCCTGACAGTTTGGAATGCCCACATTCTTTTCAAACCAGCACAAACTAACAGTAGCAAATAAGAGTGGGGAGACTGCATCAAAGAGATGCAATAATTCTTTTACCTCTCTGGCATGCAGGGAAGCATACAGGTGCCAGCATCCCCAGAGCTGGAACACCCAGCATGTGTTCTGCAGCCGGGTCTAGAGGATGTGACACCAGTTCTCACCAGTTCTCCATCTCTTCGGTGCCTGCTGGAAGTGGGTGGTTTGCACGGCATTGCTCTCACTCCTTCCCTGCAAAATGAACCTCTGCACAGGAGAGGGCGCTTCTGCTTGCAACAGGGATGCAGCACGGCCTCAGAGTGACAAGAATGTGAAGCACAAAAAGAGAAATATTATCCCAAACTGGACTCATACTAATACCCTGGTAACAGCTGTCAGTAGCTGCCATCGTGAGCTGTTGGTAAGAAAGAATAGGGATCTGAACTCATTATGTCTAAACTGTAATTCACATCACTGAGAACTTCTAGGTCTTTACACTCTATCCTGTAAGAAAGGCTCAGAGGTGATGAAGCAAAAACCAGCCTTTCAGACAGAAAGTCTGCTGAGGACATATGATAAGATGTGGTAAAAATTTTACAAAGCATCACATGAATATTGTCTGCAAGAGCAACCTCTCACTGCACCATGAAATGATCCATCCTGTTTGGTAGTCTCTGTCAGTGACTGGGCCTGTGCATTTCAGCCCATGATCACAGAGCATCCCTCTATATTCAAAGGTCTGTCTTGAAATATTTTCTTGAGGGCAATGAAGAATCAAAAAGAAGACAGATACTGTGGGAAGAGGGTGCTGTATGATATACAAAGTCCTTAAAAACCTTGTAAACCTTAAGTCACAGCTGTTCTGAACAAATATGCAAATATCCATGTTCAGAAAGCTACTTAGAAATGCAGCAGCCTGTATCACAGTTCCCCATCTGTAAAATGTGAAATTTTTTCCCTTGAGCATTGTCTGGCTCCTTGGTTTAAAACACAAGCCCTTGCAGGAGATACTAGAAAGTGGGAGCAGGTGTGTCTATGCATATTCAGAGCTTACTGCAATGGAGCGGAGAACAGTGTGGAGGCAGATAGGAGGTATTAAAACACAAATTCTAATTAGTCAGCACTTTCAGGGTCAGATTCAAAGTACTTTATTTGCTTCTATTTATGCTGAGGCATCAGAAGAAAATATACACAGGCTATCATTTTAATTTTGTGTCTCCTTCTGGTCACATGGGCATTAGACCCTTGGGGATTTTGCTGGGATTTTTCTCACTGTGATATTCTGGTGTTTGGAGGTGTCTTGTTGTTTTCAAAAGATAAGAGTGATACTGATCTGCAGAGCTGATTTCCAGACTGGAAACACTCAGTGCCAAGCACTCACCAGGCTCATGCTACCTGTCAAGGTACAGGACTGAAGACACCAGCAGCACTATTGCAGTGCTGTACACAGGAGGCCCCCAGCAATAATCTCTAAAATCCCTGGTTCTTGAAGATCTGTCCATGTGGACTCTGCCTCTCAAGCTCTCCCCTTCCTGACACTACTTTCATGAGTTTGGAAGCACTTCCTTAGCACCAGTTTTCTGGGATGAAGTCTCTGACAGTGTGAGTCTGACACGCTTGAGACAACAGAACTATTACTTATCAATTTGATTAACTGGGGGCAGGGGTTGCCTTTCTTAAATAAGTCAAGAAAATGAGGCTCACACTACCCACTACAGTTAGTTTTCATTCTTGTATTTTTGACATTTATAGGTGATGAGGCAATGTGTTTGATACACAGGAAATTTGATAAGGTATAAAAAATCCTGTAATTTTCTGTTTAGCTGCATGTATGGTTTCTAACTGTCTCTAATTCTTTTGTTCAAATCCTCCCTAAAACAAGGCTCTCGGTGGAATGGTGCATCACTGCATCACTGGCAGGTACAGCTGTATCCCAAAGGGGACAAATGCACAAGTTTCACACTAAACTCAGGACTGGATGGAATGGTATGGAAAAGGGAAGGAAAAAAGTACATTAAACAGCAAGGGAACTCAAGGAAAATCTTACTGTCTTGACTTGGGGGAATGGCCCACCAGCAAAAGTTAGGAGATTCTAGATCAAGAACAAATCTGAAGTTTCAGCAGAAACAAAAAGAGGACAAATGATGGTTTTCCTCTGTACACAGTGGCGTGAAGCAGATACAGGCAGACTGAAAAGTCAGAAAAATTTGATGGGAAACTAAAGGTCAGTGGGTGACTTCAGTGTACACAAAATCAGAATTCAGAGGTGTGTGTGATTTTATGACTCAGCATGGGGCTTTCCCTAGAGAGGCTGAGTGGACACTTCTTGATTTCTTAAAGGATGAGTCATTGCCTTTTCTGACCAGAAATATTCCCCTCTCAGGAGACTGGGGAAGCTGGAAATTATGCTAAATGTTTCTCTTCAGTTTCAGATACTAGAAAAAGTTCTTAGTCAAATTCAGAAAAATAACACTGTAGAAGAAATCAGAAACCCCAGAAAGTAATTTTTTTTCTTTCTTTTTTTATCCCTGGAGATACTAAAAGCCATTCCAAATAAATCAATGTGAAATTAAACCAAAGCCATGAAAATAACCATCATCCTCCTCCCTTAAGGCTGCAGAAAATTGAATGTGAATCTGAACTTTTTTTGCTGGACCATAGTTTCAGATCATGACTTCAACCTCTCAGAATTTGGATAATTTGGGGAGTTTTTAATTTAGAAATGTAGCTTGGACATAATCTTCCATTATGTAGGGCAATATTAATGTATAACTCTGACTTGTCCATCCTTCAGTACCATATCTAGTTGATTAGCATGAAGAAAAGTTTTTATGAAAGCAACATGTCATTGAAATATTCAGTATATCAGTAAACTCTGAATTGTGACTACTGCCTCTATTGTGAACCACGTAGAATTTTCATCTCAGAAATAACACTGAGAGGTTAATTCACCCTTTTCGATACTTCCAGCTTTTGTTTAGGATCAATTTCTTTGTGTTTTCCAGTGCAGTTCACGCTCTGACCGCTGTAAAGTCAGAGTATAATGTTTTTCCACTAGTTCAATGTAGTCACAAGAGGGCACTAGACTCTACCCTATTTCTCCGGCTGAGCGTGATGGACTTCACAGTGAAAGAAAAAAACATTAGTACCCCTTATATCGCTAAAGTTCACATCCTGTAAACATAATCTGTAAGAGGTTGTGCTGCTCCTAGGTAGAACAGTCTGTACACAGGAGTGTGCCTGTGTGCTTATCCTCACCATACCAACAGCTGTTGAGCCACACACAAGATCAGGCTATAATATTTATCCAAATATGGCAGAAACACACAACCTTTTACAAAGGATGGCTACAAACAAGCTGAGAAACAAGAAGAAAACAAAACAAAACCAAAACAAAAAAATCAGAGAAATCACAGGGAGAAAGAGACAATTCCCTTGTATTAAAACTAAAAAATGGAGGATGATGGAACTTGCCAGGATGTGTCCATGATTCCCTGGACAGGATGTAAGTGGCAGGAGGCAGGCAGACCATCTAAGGCATGCAGCTGAGCCCCATGCAGTATCTAAACACCCAGCAAATTCTAAACAACTCTTTGATGAGCCCCACTTTGCCTCTCTGCCTCAGCAAACCTCTCTCCACATCATCCTGCACCACTGCTCACAGCACCTCCTGCAACTTTATCCCAAGTCTGTTGGCATTTGGTGCTACTTGTAAGTAACACCAATTAAAGATTTATTATTCCATTAATATGAGAAATGTTGAAATGATTGCTGGGGAACCACTGGCTACTGGCAGACCACCAGGAGACAGGAGTTAACATTCCTTTACTGCTACAAAAGTCAAGGCTGTCATTCCCATCGAGGTGCAGGACCAGAGCAGGGAACAAGACCAGCTCCCAGCCTGTTATCTCTGTTCATAGTCATGCTTCTAATCAGGTTAACCCTTTAAACACAATGCACACATGTGGTAGCAATCATTCTCTTAGGGAAAAAAAAAAGCACGTTTTCAATATGCCTTTTCATGCCTTACTTTACCTACTTCTTATCCTCACTTTTTGATGCTCTTATTAAATTGTAATTGTTTTGTTCCTACTATAATTTATATTTTTACAGACCATGGAATTCTGCTAAGCCACCAGCAAATCAACATCAGCAATAATTTGTAGCTACAGTACACTTTCCTTTTAACTTATTGATTCATCAGACTCTCAAATAAAATTTGGAAACAATCCAAACACTCCAATAAGCCATCACAGCTGCTTTCTACTCTTCAAGGCTCATAGAGGGTCATTTTAATTTGCAGATAAAGCATTTATTTCTATAACCAGCATATTTCTCTTACTGATGCCTCATTTTATTCTCCTTGTTGTTTATGATGGGTCTAAAGAAAATAGCATTTCTGGTTTGGAAAATGTAAAACAACTGTCAACAGCTTGTTACTGTTACAGTAACAAGCTTGTTGTACAGTTGTACAGCTTGTTACAGAATTATTATTGCATATGAAACTCAGTGTTCTTATTTTTCTACTTTTCTCCCATAGATTTCATGGTCCAAATGCTTACCAACTTTAAGGTAAAGTAAGCATAAAAATAAATAACTACACCACATATTCCTAAAAGTTTTTGTTAGTTTTAACTGTGCTTTTGAATTATAACTCTCCAGTCTGCCATGACTGCAGAAATTAGTTACCCACTGATATTGTAATTTTCAAGGACACGGCTTGTAGGAACAGCATGGTGCCTCCTGAAAGGCTGGTTTCAGGAGCAAAACACTGTCATATCAAAAGATGCAGAACAGAAAAGGTGCAAGCTCAAATCTGGACTAAAAGATTTGAAAGCCACACTCTAATGTATGTTCAAAAATATACGAAAAAAGGAATTATTCATTAACTTCTTCAGCCTGCAACCACTGCAGGCTATTTTGTTCTTACAGTATCTGCTGTTTCAAAGGAAGATAGAGCTGATGGGGGAGAAAAGATCTTCACATGACCAGCACAAACACATTCATCAGAAACAGACTAGCTCCTGAGATGAAAATACTGTTCTTAGCTGACTGAAAAGAAAGGAATACCTTGTGTACTGACAGGCTGCACATGGTTTTTCAGCCTGTGGGTGCCATTTAATAGTAGATGCTTAGTTGCTATAGCAACTGTCATAGCCTATGGTATTTATGCTTAGATACAGCACACATATTTTAAGCAGCACCAGATAACATGGCACTCAAGTATCCAAAATGTACATTTAAAAAATCCCTATTAAGAAGTATGTGTGTTCTTTTAGTTATGAAAATTCCTTTCTAAGGCAGCACTTTCTCAACAACAAAACAATCTTGTACCTCACAAACGTAAACCTGAACTATCACAATTAGCTACCTTAAAATAAAACCCCAAACGACATTTAGGACTTTAAAATCCATCTTTGCTGACTGCTGGTGCAACATTTGGAGACTTTTGCTGTTTGGTCCAGTGCATGGTGCTTTGTCCCTAGAGGTTCCTATTGTCATTAACTTGGAACCATCTGGGCTTTGTTCCTCCCTGCCAATGTCCACTACAATACACTTTTCACCTGCCATGGAGAACACATTCTCTGAATTGGCTGGCAACTGTAGATCCTGCTGAAAACACTGATTTTTACTTTGATTTTGTCACATCATCCTGGCTGAAGAGATTAAACAAATACTGTAATGAGGGCACTCTCTTTCAGTGCCTTTCCACTGTAAGAGGAAACTCATAGTCACTGACTTCACCAGCGAAGGCCTGTGAGGGGTCTTTAACTCAAACCAAACCATTTTATCCAAGCAGGCTAAGAGAGTGAGTGGACCACTGCAAGCCTAACTGCTTCCCTGTGTCCTGTCTTCACTCTATTTCCTGCAATCAAAACATACAAATACTTCTTAGCAATTTGTTATTGGTTCCATAAAGCTGCTAGCTGGCTTGGGTAAAAACAGCAGGGCTGCTTTTAGCTCACAGAGTATCTTCGTCTGTACAAGTTCTTACAAAGAACTCATTTATTGGCTCATGTCACTGCTAATCCCCATGGCCTCCTTGCAGATAGATCACATACAGCCATAAAACCCAAGGCCTGAGGCTGGTGGCCTGAGGCAGACAGATTTGTGCCTAGGAACAGAATGCTTTGCCATTATTGTGCTGACAGCCACACATGCCCCTCCCATCACCTGCCTACTACCACTGCTCAGTTTTTTAAGCCCCAGCTGAGCCAATAGTGCCATATTCAGACATGTATTAGCTGCTGCATGGATTAGCTGGAGTGATGAGTGCTCTGACTGTGCTATTTGCATTTTGTAAGCCACTAACATTTGATGCCAGCACCATTATCATCCAACATCAAGCTACAGTTAGCCCACAAATGTTCACTCGATTGTTACAAACCTTTTTGTTTGTTTTACAGGCTCCAGTTGCCCACTGCTCTTTGTTTAATTCTTCCTACAGGTAGGAGTAACAGCCAGGCCCAGAGCAGTGGAGGAGAAGCCTACCCTCACAGAAGGCTGAGAAGTTCCAGCCACCTTTGGTGATCCATGCATTAACACCCTGCAACGACCCAAAAACACTTTCTCTCACATTCAGTGCACTGTGACTGCAGACTGAATGCAGTGAAGTTGGATCCTGTACCTGGCTTATGGGGCCCAGCTGAGCTGCTACTACAGGCTTGTTTCTTGAGGAGCAGCCACATTTAATTACTCCTTAGCTCTTTTTCCATCTGCCTCTGGATTTTTTAGGGGAGCTCTGCTGCAGGAATGTGCTTGTCTGCAGAAGCACTCAGGACTGATTCATAATGCTGCCTATCTCAGAAGTAATCAGAATTTGCCAGGTTGGGCTTAAAGGAAACTATGTGTGCTTAGGAATGGGCCTCCTGCCCTACTCTAGAGCAAAATTAAAAAGACAAACATATCTTAAATGCTTTAATCAAACAGTAATTATGAGAGAAACAATACAGACTCAGAACAAGTCCACGTTGTCTTTAGCAGGCAGAGGCAAGCAAGCTCTGTCCCTGCTCTGAACCAGTGGGATCACAGCCAAAAAACTCTTCCAAAGCACAGGCAGTTGTGCTGGTAATGCACAGAGCTTGAGCTAACACACCTTGTCTCTCAAAGAGTCGCCAGCCAGAGCAGAGCACTGCACTGGCGACAGCTCACAGCTTCCAGTTCAGGGCTGAGTCATGTCTGGTTTTGTTGGGTTTGGGGTTTTTTTGTCTTTTAAAAGGGTGGTGTCAGCCGTGCTCCTGGACACTGCGTTTCTGTTAATTTCTGCGGTTTTATAAACATTATCCAGCTCTAAACAGCCTTCCCGTCACAGCCAATGTGTGAAAGACTGGCCAGCTCAGCAGGGGCCTGAGCAGCTTTGAGAAAGGAGCAGCAAACCTCACAAGGCATCAAGCACAGCCCAGCACAGGCTTGCTCCAGACGGGAAGGAAGGGGGCTGGGCGGGAGGGAGGGAGCAGTGGCTGCTTTCCAACGCCCGTGGCACGCAGGTCACACCAGCCGGTACCAGCCGCGGCCAGAGGGAGAGGCAGGCAGGGCTCCCGGCCTGCGGGCGGGCTGCGGGATGGGGAGAGCCGGAGCTGGCTGCGGGTGCGGGATGGGGAGAGCCGGGGCTGGCTGCGGGATGGGGAGAGCCGGAGCTGGCTGCGGGTGCGGGATGGGGAGAGCCGGAGCTGGCTGCGGGTGCGGGATGGGGAGAGCCGGGGCTGGCTGTGGCTCAGCTCCCGCACCGCGGAAGCTCCGCTCGGGGAGGCGGCGCGGCACGGCACAGCTGGAGACACGCAGCTCTCAGGCAGGGATTGAAGCCAAGCCCGTCCTTCCGCCGAGCACGAGGCATCCGCTGCCCGGCCAAGGGAAGGCAGCTCAAGGCAGCAGCTCAAGGCAGCAGCTCCGCTCGGGCCTGCTCTCCTGCTCTGAGGCTGGGGCTGCAGCTCAAATCGCTGCCTCCATGTGCTGAGGATGGATCTACACACCTCCGGCCTGGAAAGATCGAGGCCATACCTGCTCCTGTTACACCAGCCCTGCTGCCTCCTGTTTCAAACAAAGAGATCATCCCATTCATATTTTATACAGGCTGCCAGTGCTTTTAAATCCCTTCAGAACTTCCACTCACTTTGGAGATCTTGCTGCATGTCAGTGGTGACTCGGCTTCCCAGGAGAGACCTGCTGAGCTGGTTTGCACCATTGTCCCTGTCACCCATGTTATTCACTCCCTCAGCAGGCAGGCTGCTCTGCAGTGTCTTGCTAGGTGCAATGCCTTCCAGTTGTCTAGAAGCTTTGGGTATATGCTCTTGTAAGAAAGGTATTTGTAAAGAATTCTTGAAACCTGATAGAAAGTTCACACAATCTTATACATTTGTAAACACTTAGATAAGGTGTGTTGATTTAGGAAGGCTATGGAATAGAGATTATATTGTTGAGAGATTGAACTACAAACAAGTTTCAACAAGTTTTAAAATATGGTCTCGTAAAAAGACTAGATATTTTAAGGAATTAGAGCTGTGCAAGATGTATTGTAGGAGGACTATGTGGGGAAAAAATATAAGTGATTGGTGTTAGAAGTAATAGTAGCTCTCCTGATGTTAGCAATATTAACACACAAACACCAGAGGTTTATGTCCAAAAAGGAGACAGAGGAGTCCTTTCTGGCTTTATTCAAATAAAGCGAGAGGCCATGGGGCATTCCCCTGGGATCTCTCAAATTTTTGGAGGACACAGTGTCATTTTTAACCTAATTTCCCGGCCACATTTCCCTTCTCTCTTTCCCATTGGCTGAGGTACTTGAGAGGTACAGACTCCCCGATATGCCTGACACTGAAGATTTCCCAAAGATTTCCCTTTAATGTAAAACCTTCCCTTTTAATTTTTAATTATTACAAAATTTAGGGTTTTTTCTTCCCCATTGTTTCTTTCATCTCTCAATGTCTAATTTCATTTATCAGCAAACCTAAAGTTTATTTGTAAAAGCAAATATCTTTTTCCATTCATCAATCAGTAGAATCCTTCCCATTGTTTCTTTTATTTTCCAGAGCTAGTTTTTATGTACCAGCATACCCACAGCTTGTTTGTAAAGACAAATCTGCTATTCCTCTCACTGACAATCCTGGCCAGTGATTCCCTCACTTTTTCCCTTTTCTTTGTATGCAGTTACTTTCTTCATTTCAGGTAGTTTTGCAGACATCTCTTTCCAGCTCTCTAGTAAATACTTCAGGCTGCATTGTTTTGCAAAGATCTGTCCAGATTCTTCCATTTTGACTTTTGAAGTTTTGTTTCTCACATATGTGAGATGTGAGAGTTGCTTTCTGCTGATAATAATCAAATGAGGAGACATGACTAGTTTCTCAGATTTTTAACGAAGACGGAGAATCTTTCACAATTTTTCTTTCACTGGTTTAGTCAGAAATAGATTATGTAGTTCTTAAGCCATAAGACATCCTCCAGTTTCACTGGAGAGGTTATTGAGGGGAAAAAAAAAAAACATAAAAATGTTGTGTAGCTACACAGAAAAAAAAAAAAAAGAAAAAAGCATCAGGAGAGGGGACTTAAGTACCTTACTCTACATAGATGATGCTATCACTAGAAAGAGCAATGCAAATGAACTCTCCAAGCTGTGCTCCTTCAGGGAACAGCCCCCACACTGCCTCCAAAGGGGCCTCCACGGAGGCTCCAAGGTTCATGCAGGATTTGTTGTGGGAATACCTATTTGAATTCCTGCTGAGCAGGGGCTGCCGGGGGCCGCGGGAGGAGGGTCGGGCCCTGCTGCCGCCAGCTGTGGGAGGCGGTGCCCTGCGGGAGCAGCCGAGGCGCAGGGCCTGGATCTGTCTGCTCCAGGAGTGTGATGGCTCCCGGAGTGACTAAGGCATCGTCGTGACAAACCAGGCACTGCTTTGGGAAAGACTGTGCCCAGAGGGAATGTACTTCTTCCAGATATTTGTCACACTGACCGTCTTTTGTTTCACAAGCAGTTTAGAGATTACCAGGATTACATTTTGGCTGACTGCATGTTGGGGATTACAATGTTAGAAATTAATTGTCTAGGGTTAAGTTTAATTGTAACTTGCTTTCAGTTTAGCATGAGTGGGTCCTGCTCAAAACTTGTGTCAAGGAACTTTAAGTGAACTTTGTCAGCAAGCAGAGCTAAGCAGGGGAGTAAACAGAGAAAGACTGGGTATCTTCAGATAAGAGCTGAGATCCTGAAGGGCCCCAGGATGGGAGATAAGAACAATTATGGCTTGCCCACATGGACATGGAGAAAGAATTCCATGAGGTGTTAGAAGACTCCAGACCATAAACCACCATTGGGCACAGGAAGATCAGGTGCACAGACTGTGGGGATATAAAGGCCCAGGAATTTCTTGGTTTAGGATTCTTCTCCAGAGGCACCACCTCAAGCTGAAAGAAACCAATTCTGGCTCAGAACCCAGGGTCAAAACTCTTCCTTAACATTGCAAAACTTTGGAGGTGATGCAGTTCACAGCTGAGCACCTGGACAGTGTCTTTGCACCTGTGGACAGCAGGAGACCTGGCATGCAGATGTGTTTTAGGTTCTTGCTGGGGTGGCTGGTGTGGAGTACTCAATTCTGAAAGCAGAAACTCCTTGAAGCTTAATGGACACCAGATACCAGCGTGGGAGCTGTGGGTTGTATACAATGACTCAGGAGAGTTTTACCAAACAGCACAAGCTGTAGAGCACATCAGGCTCTTCCACCAGTGCATGTGGAGGACTGGGACAGGGAGGAGGAGGAGGGTAACCTGGATTACTTTGTGATGTGTTGAGCCTTGACTGAGGCTTTACTCTGACATCGGAGAACATGGTGTGATTCTGGGCTTGTAGCTGATTGTGGTAAAGATCTAGAAATACAGTTTCACCATAATCCACTGACAGCTGGAAATGCCTGTTATGAAGGAGACACAGTCATCATCTGTCCTGGTCACTGAGTTCTAGAGGGCCTGTTCTGCAGTGCTGATTCAGTTGAACTCAAAGGCTGTGCCTTTTATGTTGACAAAAGAAAGGAGACATCTTTCTTGACTGTACAGAATCCAGTAAAAGGACCTCCAGTTTGAAGTGAGTGTCACATGAAGTTGTGAAGGGGATTTTAAATGTCCGTCATGGGAAAACCACCCTGGAGAACTGTGTGTTAGAGTGTGAAACCAGAGGCGTAACAGTGTGGACATCAGCCAAGCTATTAATGAAAAACTCAGATCTGTGTGATTCCAAGGGTGCTGGTATGGAAATACATCCAGGTAGTGCATGCACTCTGTTGAGCAATGCTGCAAGAAGGGAATACTTATAGACAACTTCTTAGATGAGTATTATGACATTTTCCAAGGTAACCATGGTCAACAATGTGATCCACAATAATAAAGGATATAGCGTGTTCCTGGTCAGATCAGTGATGGTCTCTGACGTTAAGGGTGTTTCAAGTAGCAGAACAAAAGGGAACACAGCCCACCCACTCGGTGGGATGGCCAACCTGTGTAGAGGCTTCAGGCATGAACAACTACCTGAATGCACAGGAGAGAGCTGACATTTCTGAGCAAACTAAAAGCAACTACGAAATTGCAAATTAACTTGGGGCTACTTCTACAAAGGAGAGCCAGAAGAAGTGAAAAGAGATGACTGAGTCTTCTTCCAAAAAGCAGACCTTGTTGTGCTATGGAAATATTATTTCCTCCTGCTTTACTGTATGACACTCCAGCTCTTGCTGTTTCCCAGCCTTTCCTACAGAACCTCAGCCGCAGTCCTCCAGCTCCGGCTGCCTGTCCCACCCTGTCTCCAGCTCCTTCCCCTCCCCGTCCCGCCGCGCCCGGGGGCGGGAGGCAGCAGCTGCCGCCTGTGCGGCGCTCGGCAGCCCGGGCCAGCCGCCCCTCCTTCCCCCGGGCTGCTCCGGAGCAGCCGGCACGTAGCGGCTCGGCCGGGAGAGCGACCGAGAGACGCTGCGGCGGCCTAAGTGCTTGCAGATGTGCAGCTGCATCGGGCCGGGGTCACGGCGGCCAGCAGGGTTTAGGGAGGGGGTTTCGCTCAGCAGGGCGGCGGCAGCTTTAGGACAAAATTAGTTAGGTTGGAAAAGACTTCTGAGATCGAGCCCTGTCAAACAGGACCTTGTCAACTAGACCACGGCACTAAGTGCCACGTCCAGTCTTCCTTCAGCACCTCCGGGGATAGTGACTCCACCACCTCCCTGGGCAGCCCATTGCAGTGCCTAATCACCTTTTCTGTGTGGAAATTCTTCCTAATGTGCAGCCTAAACTCCCTACAGCTCAGCTTAAGGCCATGTTCTCGCTTGCGCTGTCACTCGTTCCCTGGGAGCAGAGCCCAAAGCCCAGCTGGCTGCGCCCTCCTGTCAGAAAATTGTAGAGTGGTAAAGTCCCCCCTGAGCCTCATCTTCTCCAGGCTAAACACCCATAAGCTGCCTTAGCTGTTTCTCATAAAACTTGTGCTCCAGACCCTTCACCAGCTCTGGTCTCTTCTTTGACACGCCAGCCACCGTAATAGGCTTCCCGAACTGAGGGGCCCAGAACTGGGCACAGCGATCCAGGTGTGCTCAGCACAGGGGGACGATCCCTGGTCCTGCTGGCCACACGATTCCTGACAGAGGCCAGAATGCCCCCGGCCTTCTCGCCCACCTGGGCACTCCCTGCTGACTCGTGCTCAGACGGCCGCTCCCTGCGGGCTGTGAGGCATCACCCCCGCCCCCAGCACGCGGTTTCCTGGCTCTGGCTGCGAGACCCGGGGCTGGCGGCCGGGCCCGAACAGGAAATGCCACAGGCCTTGCTAATGGAGTGCTGAGGCCTCCTGTCACCCCGCGGGGCGCAGCTCCGGGTCTCTCCGGCCCTTAGGGAAGTGGCGCCTGACGGCGGGGAGAGCCTGGACCGGGGCGGCCAACGCTCGCTCTCCCCTCCTCCGCCAGGGCTCCCCGCGGGCTGCAGCACGGCCAGGTCTGAACCTGTTCCCGCCGGAGCCCGTGGCCGGGAGCCCAGACACACCGCGGGGCCTTGGCTGCGATTTGAAATCGGGGCGGCCCCGCCTCGCCCCCGCCCCCGCCTCCCTCAGCCTCTCACGGCCGAGGGGCAGGGCCCGGCTGCCATGGCAACCCCACAGCCTTCGAGGGCGGAGCCCGAGGGTGGGACAGGCGGGCGCTGTAGCCAATCGCAGCGGCGAGTGGCGCCTGCAGCGCCGGGCGACAGCCAATAGCAGCCGCTGTCGCTCCCTGGTGGGCGCGGTCTCCGGGGAAGGCCCGCCCCCGGCGGACGCGGGTCCCTTTGTGGGGTTTGACAATAAGATGGCGGGCGGGGGGAGGCGGGGCCGGTTGGCCCCGCCCGTCCCTCGGGCGCGGAGCGGACGGTGAGGCGGGAGCCGAGCCGGAGATCCTGTGCGGGCGTGCGCCGGCGACAGCAGTGACAAGGCGGTGAGTACGATGGGCTGGGTCGGGCTGGGCTGGGTCGGATCCGCGGGAAGCCGGTGCCGGCGGAACCCGGAGAACGGACGGGATCGATTCAAAATGGCGGCGAGAGCGCGGGGGATGAGTAACCGCCGGGAGCGCTGAGGGGGCCGGGGCGGCGGGACAGGGGGCCCGTTCCGCACTTCTCCTCCGCTCGGTCCCTCCCGCAGCCGCGCTCCCTCAGCGTCCGCGCCTCTCCCGGGCGCTCCGCTGCCCTCCCACTGCCGGGGAGCTCCCCCTCGCTCCCCGCCCCGGTCCCGCCTCTCCCCCCGGCTCTGCGGGCTCCCCCTGCCCAGCGCTCCCGGCCCCCACCTGCGTGTCCCGGAGCTCCTGCCCCATCTGCTCAGCCTGCCCTTCCTTCCCCGGGTGCTGGGACCCCTTCTCAAATCTCTCGAGTGCCGAAGAGGTGCCTGCCAGCCCCCTACGCCCCGGGGGTGGGCAGACCCCAGTGCTTCACAGGGGCCTTTGTTCCAGTGTGAATAGCGATGCTTCTGGCCTTACCATCTCTCTGCTGTGGCTGCATCCCACCTTACACCTCGACACCACCACATGGGCACACGTGCATGGCTAAAAAGGAGGAGTAGCTCTCTTTCCGTCTTTTTCTCCACTGTTACACGGAGCTTTGGTTCCTTCCCACGGTTCTTAGAAAAGCCAGTGTTGGAGTAGAGAGGATTAGAGTGGTAGAGGGGAGATCCGGCCCTTTCTTGCTTTCCCGTGCTAACCCTCATCACTGTACTTAGGGCTGTACAAAAAGCAGCACCGTGCTTCACTGAACCTCCAGCACTGGCCTGGGTACGTCTTGTCTGCTTTCTCCTAAAGATAAGCACTGCTGAAATTCCCTATCTTCTCTGTAAGCCCAGTTAGTGGGAAGCAGCTTTTTCCCTTAAGTACTTAACTATCTCTTTGGCAGCATATCACTATGAGTCCAAATTGAGTGTGAACCTGGAATGTCTTAAGTTGATGCTCTAATAAGAATTGGATCAAATTTCAAGCACCTTTTTTGTAAAGCAGACTGGGAATTTGTTGATCCTAAAAGCAAAACTTGTAATGAATTACATAATGCCGTGCTATTATTTATTAAAAAAAGCAAAACAACAAAACCCACAAAACTCCTTTTCCCTGAGTGCAGTGTGCTGCAGTTAGCTGCTGTCTCCTTGACAACATTTTTTTTTGCATAGCTGTTTCAAACAGCAATTTAGTTGAATACACAAAGTTGGGGCTCATGACACTGAGGTAGCAGAGGAAGAAAGGAGATGATGTAGCTCATCCAGATTCTGCCTCTTGGATGGAGAAAGGTGCTGCTTGAAATTACCAGGGGGTTTTGAACACCTTGACTCTGAAGCACCAAAAAAGGTTTTGCACAATGGCCAATGCTTTATACTAACAGAGGTCCACGTGGTTTGGTTATTGACCTAGGGAAGAACCTGGAATCACATGCAGCAGGTTTTGCACATTATTATATTGCATGAGAAAACTTTCCCTCTCTAGTATGTAAATAGATAATAGATTACAGACTGGCCTGGTCTGCCAGCATCCCCTGTCATTTAGGCTGTGGATGTGATAATGGCTCTTTCACCAACAGCAACGGTCCCCTCCTGCATTGTCCAATATCTTGGGAGGCAAACAGCCACAGCCTCTCCCTCTAAAATTGTCAGATGTACCAAATATCAATTTGTTTTTCTCATGACTGCACAATCTTTACCTGTGGTTCTTGGCAGGGGGGTGGGGGGATGTTTGGTGTTGGATGTTTGCTTATGCCTTTGTCACCTACCCTCCAATAAAGTAGAAATTTTGGGATTCAAATACTTACCAGACACAGGCTCTCAGAGAGATCACTTTTCATTTATAGAATGTGTTCAAAGTGTACCTGGGGAGCAAAAACTTCTGAACTTTTACAGTGTCATAAAGTGTTTGCCAGAAATAAGAGATAGTTTATTGACTTGATCGGGTGTCTGACTGAAGTTGTAGTTCAGATGCCTTGAAATGCTTTAGCTGCTGTGAGCTCAGTCCATTAAAAAGAGACTATGAGTTGTTTGAAATACAGTTTCCATGACATAACATCATTTAGTTTGGATATCTGGGATCAAGTCAAAAGCTTTTGGCTTGAGAATGTTAAAGGTGTTTTGTTTTTCCCATTGTAGTATTTTAACGAGTATGCAGCTTCTTGAGGAAAGACGTGTTTTCTGCTGTCCCACCCCCTAGTCCTTTGCCATCCACCTTCTTCCCCCTCCATTTGAGAGCAAGCAATCTTGAAAAATTGTTTGTCACTACACAAAACAGAAAATAAGAACAGATGTCCATGTGCATCCTCTTAATTTGTTTCTTTTCCAGGTATGCATTTCAGTTGCAGACACAGAACTGTCTTGTACTGCACAGACATGTCTAGAAAAGTATCTGAATTGTTTCCATAGTTTATTATAAAAGTTTTTATAGCCTGTTGGAACAGCATTCTTTTTCATTTCAGTAGTTCAGGGAATTGTTGCATGTGATGGGAATTTGTATTTGAGATATCAAATCTTATTATGATTTAAATGGGTTTTAAAAACTCAGCCTTTATTGTTAAAGCAGTTTAATTACTGTCATTACTTTCATTATTGTCATCTTGCTAAGTAAATCTTAGTCATAAAGTTTCTGTGCAGGTATAGGAAAATTCTCTCATGTTTTGCTGTGTTGGAGTTTTGTGTTAGTGCCATCTCATTTTCTCTAGATGCTACAGAGATACACATGAGTTTGTACAACAAAGGTGAAAATTCTAGTTTTGTAATAAAAGTAAGGAAGACTTGCTTTCATTACCTTTTGTTTGTGTACACTTTAATGAACTTTAATGTTTATATGAAAATTTTTGTTTGCTCTTTAAGTGGCAGAGCTGTAGCCATAAGGCAAATGCTGGTCCAAAGTTCAGGGCAGTAGCCTAAGACCTGGAATTAAACTGGCATTTTCCTCCTGCTGCAGATTCTGGGGGTATTGTTGGCCAAATCACATTTGTGCCCTAATTGTGCATTGGGTTTAATGGTACTATTCATGTTTGTGGGAATGATGCTCACATCCTACAGGACAGAGATACTGAAGGAAAACTGCCTTGTCCTGCCTGACATCCTGCTTGCTTCCCTGTGCTTGGCAGGTGGTGCTGTCACTTGTACTGCATGGACTCTTGCTCAGTAGCATGGGAGAAGAGGAAGGACTGCATCAAACACCATTCCTGGTACGTCACTTTTTGCTTCTTAAATGAAACCCTGACCTGGTGCTCTGTGCAAGAACAGGATGGCAAAAAAATGGCTTTATGATGTAAGATACTAATTGAAAGTAAGTGTTAGAAAAAAATCACTGAATGCTGTGAAAGGTTTATCTTTAAGAATAGATAAATGTTTTTCCTCTGCTTCTAGGTGCCCAAGTGTGTGTGATGTATTCTTTTTTATTCTTATTTTCAAGTTTTCTCCTGTGCTCTGTTCTCTTGGTGTGCCTTAGAAATACCAAATTATAGATATATGAAAACCAGGTTAACATTCAATTGAAGTTTTAATTACTCTGCACAAGAATGTAAGCTGAAATAAAAGAAGCTTCAAACTCTGCACAGTGTTTAATGTTTGATGATGTAATCATACATGATTTGTAAACAGTCCCAAAAGATGTTTCTAGAGGTTGTTTCACATGGGGCAGGAAGGGTATGTTCAGAAATTACTGTACATAGAAGTGTTGGAAAAATTAAATAGGATATCCTCTGATAGGAAGTTTGCAGGAATGTCTGAAAATCTGGAAAAGGAACTATAGAGCAACAATATCAAGTATTTAAAAGGAGTAATGGAAATATGTTGGGTTTCAGGATAAAATTTCAGAAGCAACATCCAAAGTATTTAATACATATCTAATCCATGGATAGCTTTTAAGAAGTTATGAAAAATGACTGCAAGACCAGGTTTATTCTATATTGTAGTCTCTGCACGTTATGATTTCTAAAGAGTTTTGTACCTTCAGTGGAAAGAAATCTTTTAAGAGCTGGCAAAATCCCAATGAAGGTTATTTCATGGATATATACAGCAGTGTTACAAGTGTTGTACAGAGTCAGACCAAGTGTTTATCTGGCTACTGTGCTATCCCCAGGTTTTCACAGTAGATAAGCAAGTAATGTATTTTGAAAGGAACAGTGTTGTTGCCCTTTGGTGGATTTTTAGTGTCTCTGAAAAAGCTGTGAGAGAATTCCTTGAAAATACGTGGAATGTACCGTAGCAACCAGAAAAGCAAGGCAGGGTTTAGGGCTTACCAAAGAAAATTGGAGGTTATATAGAAAGACACTGCAATAGTATTTCGGTTTGATCAGCTTTTAGTTGAAAACCTGTTTTGTTTGGATCACTGCCTTGGAAAAAAGCCCCCAAACAGTGGGCAAACAGGAATTCTAAGGACAGAAGACTTTAAAGGAAAACAAGGAAGATGCTTACATGTAAAGATCAGGTATCACCTTTCATTTGCAGCCCAATTTTTATAAGACTTACAGAAGTGATATATACTGCATTAAAAAAAATACTTTGTATTCCAAGAGACCACCTGCAATATTTGCATGGGGCACTGTTGTCAAAATTAGTGCAGTTCAGAAGAGCTGAGACTGATACTTGAGAGCTACCCCTTGTGTAATTCAGCAAGTGAATTTAGCTGTGAATACTGAAAAGCCTGCATGCACCCTGTGTATTTTTAATTTTTAGCTGGTGTACCCAAGCTATGAATACAGGAATTTTCCTGTCTTACAGTCAATGGGAAAGGAGTACAGATGCCCATACAGAGGATGACTGGGACTGTCCTTACTGGACTTGCCCAGTTCTTATTGGAATTACTCAGTTCACTTACTCACCTAAGGAAGGGAACCAGAAGGACTGCCTTGGGCACCTCTGCTGAATGTCTCAAGTTACATGGAACAAATCTAGATATTGCTGTCTTTGTAGCCAAATAAGCTAATCTTTTCACATGTGCTGCCCATGGGGTTTTTTTCATGTTACTCTATTAGGCATATTAATGTTCTGGAGGGATCAAATCTTTTAAAGATGATGTGCCAGGTTGTATTTTTATTTCCAAAATCAGAGGTTAAGCATGCCAGTAGAAACTACTGGCAGAGAGGAATGAGGAGAAACTGCCTCTGTAGTAGAGTAGGGGAAATGCAGCAGGTGAGATGTTTGCTTCTGTGCGAGGCAGCAGCTCCTGGCTCCTGGCTGGCATCAAGTGTGGAGCTCAATGGGAGCTTTCTCCAGTGCCATGCCTGGTGGGAGCCAGGAGCTGGGAGCCCCTGCTCTCTGTGATGCCTTGTGGGAGCTCAGAGCCCCTGCCCTCTGTGATGCCTTGTGGGAGCTCAGAGCCCCTGCTCTCTGTGATGCCTTGTGGGAGCTCAGAGCCCCTGCCCTCTCTGATGCCTTGTGGGAGCTCAGAGCCCCTGCCCTCTCCGATGCCTTGTGGACCTGCTCACCCCTGGTTCCCAAATGTCGCCTTTGGGACCTGGTCCACACGTTCCTGACCCCTGTTGTACCACACTGGCCATTCTAGAACATGGTATGACAATTCTGATGTTTCTTTTTAATAAAAGATTAAAGTTCGCTATTCTCTTTTTTAGTACCATTTTTTTCCTCCTCCCTCTTGAACTGTTTATATTGTACATGATTTTTTTTTTTTTATTTGTTTGGGTTTTATAACAGGACACAATGTTTGTGCGAGGATTAAAGAGAAAATGTTTTGATGGTGAAGAAGATATTGAAGGCACTCTGGCTGGTATTAAGGCTATTCCTTCCTACAATCTGCAGCGGCAGTCACTCCTAGACATGTCCTTGGTTAAACTGCAGCTGTGTCACATGCTGGTGGAACCCAACCTCTGTCGTTCGGTGCTCATTGCCAACACGGTACGGCAGATCCAGGAGGAGATGACCCAAGATGGGACTTGGCAGATGATAAATACCCAGAGCACAGGGCAGGCATCCCTGGATCGTCTCGTTTCCACAGATATCCTCTGTCGTTCATCTAGGGATCACCAAGCTGAGGGAAAGCATGGGCCAGCCTATGGTACCTTCAATAAAGACTTTGAGAGTGACCAGGCACAAGATAATTCAGAAACTATGTCAACAGCTTCTGCAGTGCAAACACCAAGAAACCTGCAGAGCAACGTGTGGGAAATGGAGAGTCCACAAGAAAATAAAGGAAACTTTCAAAAATCTTTAGATCAAATATTTGAGACACTGGAGAATAAAAGTCCTAATACTGTTGAAGATCTGTTTTCAGAAGTTGACAATTCTTATTATGATCTTGATACTATGTTAACTGGCATGATGAGCAACACAAAAATGGGACACTGTGATAGTCTTGAAACATTTCCTTCTCCAACAAATACAGCTTCTAACTCTAATTGTAAATCTGATCTTAATGACCTTGATCATATTGTGGAAATCCTTGTTGAATCCTGAACCTTCTTGTGTGGAGGTAAAGATCTGTTAATGGGAAGAAAAGACTGGAGAGAGCAATTTCCACAGTTGGTTCTATCAAATCTGCACGAGTATTTTACAAATATCTATATATTATATAGATACATATATTAAGAAGCACTTCATATTGCAAAATAGTGTTAACTCTTAAAGTTAACCTGCAACTTGTAGTGTAATAATCTGATTTATTGTCCACTGAACTGTAAGTACGTACGGTAAAAGTTTCTATGTTGGGGGTCAAAGGCTCTTGAAATTGGGTTCCTTTTACCAATCTGTTTTAGCCTTTGATGGAGGATATCCTCAGGGAGAGGGATTCTCTTATCCTCTTACACTTCTCCCATAAAAATGGTAATAAACAGAAGAGAGAAGAAGTTGGATAACTGGTTTCCTGTTCCCTCCAGTTTCCACTTTGTTACATGACAAAACTCCTACCACACCTGCTGCTTCTGTTTTGTGTCCCTCCATGGCTCTTAAAGAGCAATATGCAATAGTTCTTGTTATCCTTGCTAGCTTCTTCTGGGTTTTGCTACAATTTTTACTTCAAAAATAGTTTTAAAGTGTTTATTGGTGTTTAGATTTTTCCAGGTATTTTCCTAAAATATATTTTTTACTACAGATGTTATGTCAGCTGCTAACTTAGTAACTTTTGATCATATCTGCAGTTGATGTATTTTTTGCAAGATTTTCAAAAAGGGATGTTTTTTTACCATGAGCTACCCGATGTAGTTCAGAAAAGTGTATGTAAATGTAAATATGCAATTTTATACTTTGCATTAAAATGTAAGAGCTGTTTTCATGATTCTGTTTTATAGAGTAGTACTTTACTAAATTGAGAATTGTACATCTATGCTTTTCATACTCCACATATTTGAGTATCATTATAGGAAGATCTTTGATCTAGCTAGACACAATTACATTTAATTCATTTCAGACCATACTTTTTTGTTAACTACAAACCTAAATGATGCAGGTTTTTATTTATGTGTATTTATATGTAAATGTCATCAAGTGAATTGTTTATCATTGAAGTCTACCATCAAATATTTGTTTATATGGGATAACTATCTTGCACTAATTACTACAAAAAGTGTTATTAGCGGCCTTTTAATCTCACTGGTTGGTATGTCATGATGTCTTGTCATAATTAATATGCTCCACTCTTACCAAGGGTTTCTTCTTGGCTTTTTTAATAACAAAAAATGTAATACAACATGGGATGGTGGTCTTTTCTTCCAGCACATTTGGTTTAGAGTGTATCTAACTAATCTTGTTCCTAGGAGACTTTTTTTTGGGGGAAAGGGATAATTTGAGTATAGCCTGTGATTTCATTATAAAATAACAAATGTTTCCCATCAGAAGCTGCTACTGGGGAAAAGCCCCAAGCTAGCAGGGTGTAGGGAAGGGGGGAAATAGGGATTGGTTTGTAGAATATGTGGGCCATGGCTGTGCCAGGGGAACACATCTGTCAGTAACAAGTTGTTTTCTGTAGATGTGAGCCAAGGCAGTTGCTGAAGAAGAAAAGAGAACCTTGCTGTGTGTGACAGGCTCTGCCTTGCCATGAGTGACCTCACCTACAATGCAGATTCTCAAACCTGACAGGGGATTGGAGGTGCCAAAGGGGTGTTAGAACATCTGGGTATCACTTCAAGAATAAAGAGACCACTGAGCTTACCTGCTGTTGAATCACCTGCTTTGAGGAAAGATATCATTTAGCTAAATTTTGCAAACTTAACAGTTGAATGTGTATTGGCTCCATCTTCTGAAACTATGCACTTTGTGTGAGTCTTCAGTGAACTAGAAGATGTTTCCTTGTATTAAATTTGGCATAACTTGTAATTGCTGTAGTTAAACTTTGATTCATAACTTCATGTTAAAGGAAGAAATAACATATAGGCACTTGCACATTCAGTCTGCAGGACACAGCTGGACCACAGAGAAGCCCATGCCTTAACTGAGAGATCACTTATAGCTATTGCAGCAATAAATGCTGATTCAGGAGGATCCAAATATAGATAAAAACTGTCATATCTCACAGTGAAATAAAGTTGGCTTATGTGGCAGTGTTTGTTGTAGTATCAGAAATTCTGTCAGAAATTATAAATCTGCAGGTAATTTTTCTTGATGTTTTCCTGTGGGTGAACCACAGAACTGGAGAGCAAATGCCTTATGTAAAACAGAGAACCAGTTTCAGTTTTATAAAAGGAACATCAGCATTGATTGGAATAACTAAATATCTTCTGTTCCTCTGGGAAACTTCTCCAAAACTGCTCTGAACTGTGTTGAAAACCCACAAGTTTGAGCAACTGTGTGTGTTCCCCTCTGCCCCCATACCCTCCATTTTCATTAAATGTGCAATTTCATGTTAAGATATTTTAAAAATGCTCTTCCCCACCTCCTTAGTGTGCATCAGTCTACACGTTACAGACAGGAATCAGAATAACTTGTTCATAACTGTTAAACTGTGTATGTCAAGTGCACATGTGTGTATTTATAACTCTATACTTCATCTAGCTGGGTGCATTCCTTTACTGGGGAAGCTGTGCCTACTTAAAACAATTTCTAGAGTCCACTTGGCTTAACAGGAAAGCTGGTAGGTAAGCAGGCATTTGTGGAGTTAAGCATTTATACAGAAATGTATATCCTGTTTTATTACATTCTTAAAACTTAGGTCAAATCTTATGTCAAATCAGGCTCTTACAAGCCTGATACCTTGGCTCAGCTGGTATAAGAATTGGTATTGCTGAAACTTGCACAGTCACTGTGCAGAACTGGGTGTCTACAACTGGTCTGACTTTGCAGAGACCAGTCTGTAAAATCAGCTTGTCTCCCTATTGCTTTAATAATGTGTCTCACTCTAATTCAACTTCTCCTGGTTAAAAAAAAAAAAAAAAGAATAGGAAAAAGAATAGAAAAAAGAAGCTTTGTTTTTTTAACTGCTATTCTCATTTCTTTAGTGAGCTGTTACAACAAATGGTGAGAGATGATATTTGCTGCTGGGGATTTTCTTAATTTCTACATGTAAATGGGAAATTTAAAGGACATAGCTTCTGTAATTAGGAAAGGCTTTTGACAGATTTTGCTGCCACTCCCAGCAGCCTTTTTTCTCTCGTGCTCCTAGGGAAGAGTTGTGGAGCTTGCACAGCATCAGTGCCGTGTCAGACAGGGCCGTTGGTGTGCTGATGGCACTGGGCTGTGGAGCTGCAGCACAGCAAGCACGGTCAGGCACACAGCTCATCCCCAATCTGCTTCCTTTGCAGGTAGCACTGAGTATCTGTGCCCTTCTTCTGTGCCTGGGGTTTTATTTCTCATTTTCCCTTGCCAGAAAATCAGAGATCAGGCACAAGAAGTGCAAGGATCCAGGCTGCTGTAACAATGGCTTGTCTGCTTATTGCTTCTCTGTTCCTGTGGTGTTTTTTAGTTTCTTTTAACCCCCTCTCTCTGTGCAGCTCTGGAAGTTTGCCTAGCAAAAAACATCACCTGTCTCTACAACCAGAGCTGTATTTGCCTAAAGAACAAATTTGGTCAGTGAAGAGAGAATCAGTGTTTGAATTAAAAAAGCACCTTTCCTGAGCAGACTGCCTTGGAGGCACAGCAGTGAAGGGTTTCAGCCTGGAGCAGGTGAGGGATTCACACAGAGCTGAGCCTTCAGACTCACCAGGAATTACCTGTTCTCAAAGCTGTCCTTAGACTTTTTTGAAGTCTTGGGTATGTCTGGGCTACTTTAGTAAGCATTTTAAAAGGCATTATTGTAAATTGACTGAGAGTATAGTTTAATATTGTAATTATCAGACCATTATGGATTTTTTTGTGTCTCAGAATATTGATTTGTGTGACTGCTTTACAGTCTTGCAGCTTATTCCATATTCCCTTATAGGTAAATGAACTGTCAAAAGCTAGAATGAAAAAAACCCAAGACATTTGCTTTCTGACATCCATGATAAGAGAAATAAAAATGCTTTCAAAAATTACTTTTGTTCAAAGTGAAAATATGCTTGTGTTTCAAGCCTGGGATGTAGTCCCATATGCAAAAAAAACCCCATGACTGATAATGACAAATTTTGTTTGCTCATCAGTTCTTAAATGAGTGTTATTTCACACTCTGACTAAAACTAAGAGTACAAAGCCACCAAGTTTCAAAGAAATGAAATAAACATCTTGGGAACATGCACATTTTTGTCAATCTGGCTTATTAAATACAAGGTTTTGCAAGGATTGTCTGAACTTCTTTTGGTGTCTCTTGCAAAGTTGATAGTTAAGATAAGTTTTCCTAATTTTTTCCCAGGGAATTTTCATGGAGGGGTGAAATCCTATCGAATAATTTGTCAGGAAAGAGACTCAATTTAGATGTTTGTAAAAAATTTTTTGTTTTGAAAAAAAACTAGTGAAAAATTCAAAAATTTCATTACTTGACATGATTTTCTTAAGTTTGTATGGCAGTTCTTAAAAAAACCAATAATCATTCATTTGCTTAGCCAACATTCCCCCAAAAGGAGTGGTTTATGACCTGAAGAATTATTGTGGTAAATGTCCATGCATGACAAACCTGTCAACAGGAAAACCTAATGCCAGCAGCTGCTTTGCATTGCTAGGGAAACATTTGAGTAATTTCAACTGGCATCTTTTTAGGGAAGAGTAATTGAAGGTACAGGTGATTACATGACTGCTTGCAAAACCAGAATTAAACAGAAATTGTGTCCCCATGTGTGCTGTGTTTGGAAGTCCCCATGGAGCTCCCCATGGAGTGGGAAGTGCAAGGATGTACTGCAATAGTAAAATGCTGCAGCAAAGGAAACAGTTTATACTATTTTTCATGTTCCGTTCACAGACAAGATTTGGAGAGGAAATCAAGAAAAAGTAACTTCAGCCTGGAGTTGTGCAAGCTGACAAAACAGGACTTCCAAAGGGAAGAGTGGGTATGTTGATAAAAAACTCTAAACTCAAAAGAGTTTAACATGTAAAAGAAAAAAACCCCAGTGCTTGTAACAAATTCACTTTTTTATGTTTGAAATCATTACTGAGAAAAAGGCTAGACATGAAAAGGACTGGGTGTTTGGATTATTTTGTGTCCAGTGAACTGACTGAAGTATAAGACAAAATTGTTGAATGGTTAATTATTTAAATTGAAGCTTGGTACCATCATTTGCTTTTTTGCCTCTGCTTTGTTTGAAGGGTATAGGGGGAAAGTGCTTTTTCTTGTAAATTGTGATTCTTTTGACAAAAGAGAACAATGGCTAATTTCCTATTTGAGAAATATTCAGTAAGGTGTTGTTAGGTTTTGTAATAACCATCTTGTGCCATGGCCTTTCTAATAAACTTGAGTAGGTGTAGGAATAGTTTGCTCACAGAGGCTTTACACCAAGAAGAGGTGGTAAAACTAACCAGGGTTTGGTGCAGTGTGCTCTGCCTTTCTCATTTCCCTATGGAAGGGTGGCATAACAGGATCATTCTGCCCTTCAGCTTTTGAACAGCTCATTCATTTCAATCAAATTCATCAGATCTCACAGCCACTACATTTTTAGAATGTTTACAAGTGTGGAGATACCAGAAGAAAACAGCATTCTGTACTGATAACCATTAATCCAGATAAGGGAGAGATAAGTTTCCAGGCATGAGACCAGCTTCAATTAGAGCTCATACCTTAGACACAGAGTAATTAATCACAAGCATAAATCTATAGGAAAGCAGATTTCATTTGTTCTTGTGTTCCTGGACTGTGTTTTGGAATAGATGCTGAGTGTGAAGGTAAGAAGAAGTAGCAAACCCCCAGCATTCCTTTCAGATGAGTTATATGGAGATCTTCATTGGTTTGGGGGTTGTGTTTTTCCCTGGTTTATGTGAAATTTGCTGCAAAAGCAAATATGCTGCTCGTGAGAATGGCATCCTGGCCTGCTGCAGTGAATATAGTCATACTGAAAGGCCGTGTTTAAAGCTTTAAAAAGTCATATACAATCCTTGGTTTGCCTCAAGGTTAGTTCAATTCAAAATGGGAGAGCATTAGACTCCTAGAACATGACCTCATTTGAGAATATAAAGACCTTTTAAAGGAAGATTTTTGTCAAGAAAGACCTTTTATGTGAGCTCAGCCCTCTGAATTTTTAGTGTGAGACAAGCATGGCTCCTCTAGCACAGGAGACATTAAATATTGCCAAGCTGAACGAGGTTCCAGTTCTTTTATGTGAATCCCACTGTTTACACAAGCAAAAAGTGACCAAACCCTGTGCAAATTATCACCATATTTTGTGTCACTTATATTAACTTCTTCAGGTGTTAAGCCATGAATCCAAAGTTCTGATGCATGCATTGAAACAACTCCAGGTTCTTTTTTTCTGTAGCTCTTGTTAGATCATGCTTGAAACAACTGACCTTTCTAGAAACTCCCACTGTAGAAGGCACATTCAGCCTTTTCTATTGCACAGAACAAAAACTGCTTACAGAACAGCTGACCACCTCAGGTTAGTCACTTAAGCAAGAGTGAGGAGAACAGGGAGACCAGTGTTGGTGCTCTCTGGAAGGTCTGCTGGACTGGAGGAGAATGGCTGTACCAGAGGCTCAAGCACTGAGCTGGAGAGGGAGAATTGTCCAGGACTGTCCTGGTGCTGCAGGGATGCCCAGAGGTCACAGACTTTTGGCCATAGGGATCAAGTCTACAAAACCTAATCTTGGCTCAAGCTCTGGGGACGCTTTGGTGGTACTGCCATACCATACCATACTACCATACTTACCATAGTTAAACTATCCCTTTGTATTCTGTATTAGACATAATGATTCCAGATCCATCCTTTCTGCACCAGCTCCCTTTGTAGGCCTGTCCTGTGTCTATTCCTTGGAGATAATCCCCAGCAGATGGCAGGGGTCTGTCCTGGTGCCACACGCCTGGCTGTCCCTGGTTGACTTCAGCAGACAGAAGAATCCTGAACATCTCAGAGTTACTCCTCCACTTAAGCCACAGTGTGTGGTGGAAGGAAGGGATCTGGGGAAGTGTTTGGTCCAGTCCTCCCCCTCAGAGCTGACACTGGTCCTGCACTTACCCTTGGTGCAGCAGATGGACCATGGGGGTCGGGGTGTCACCCCCAGCTCTGGCAGCGCGTCAGAAAGGATTCATTAGTGCTCCTCATGGCAGCACTCGCTCCCCTTCTGTGCTGTGACCCCCAGCAGCGAGGTCAGAGCACAGCTGTGCCTGGGGAACTGGGGACACCATGCTGCAGGAGAGAGGTGGCCTGGAGAGGCAATGTCCCTGTCCTCAGCAAGGGACACCTCACCCGTGGGGGCCACCTTGGCTTTCTGTCTCTCTGCCCTTCACCCCCATAGCACACTCCTACCCCGAGTGCCCATCAGGAGACACAAGGGTTAAAATCTGTTGGACTTGAGGGTTTAAAAGAAAAAAATCTCATTTACTGAATAATCACAAAAAGCAGCTGATCTTTCCTGGAAGTTGTAATGTATCTCCACCAGAAAACTGCAAATGTTTCTGTAGTATTTATGAGACCGACATGGAAGCTTGTGTGCGAGCTTGCTCTGTGCTCGCTGTCCATGTAGGAACCCGTCTGTGCAAATGTCCTTGAGTTTTGTTTGGTTTTAATGTCCTAGAGATTGGCTCTTCCAGAGATGGGTTTAGATCAAGCAGCTTTATGGGATGCATCCGGTAACCAACTCATGGCAGGGCTCGACAAAGGACCAAAATCGATCTTTACAAATACTTTAGTGTCAGATTTTGAAATCTGGTTCGTACAAACGCTCGTGCCAATGTAACTTGATTACGCAAATGCCCGTGAAAAGCAAATATGAGGTTTGAGCACGGCTAAAACCACCTCCTCTTTGAAGGGAAAAAAAAATCAAGTGAATATTCATGGGCGAATTGTGCAATGTTTGACGTAGCTGTAGGGCTGGTCGGAGACGTGTGCGCCTGGTTTCCCAACAGGCCTGGCACCGGGGCGTTGTAGGAACGCCACTCTGTAGAGGCCCTGGGCGTGCCTTTCACTGAAATTCGGTAGTTTTGGTCAGAGACGCACTGCGAGTTTATACAAAAAAAAAAGGGGGGGAGGAGCGGGGGTGGTTGTGGGCTTGGGCGCAGGCTGGCCGGTGGCTCTGAGGTGGTTTCACGGCGGCAGCAGCGGACGGAGCAGCGCGGTGCAGAACGGAGCCGAGCCCGGCGCGGCCGCTCCGCCATCCCCGGCAGCGCGGGCGGGGCCGCCCCCGGAGCGCCGCGCCGGGAACGCGGGACTCGGCGGCGCCCGCGCCCCCATTGGCCGAGCCCGCCGGGACGCCCCGCCCCCCTGGCTCTCCCGGCTCTCTCATTGGGCGCCGCCGCGGGACCAGCCGTAGCCCCGCCCTCCCGGCTGGCAGGCCAGTCAGAAAATGGTTGCCGGGCAGGTTGAAAGGGCCGCCGGCCAATGGGAGGGCGGGCAGCTGGCGCGCGCGGCGCACGCAGCGCCCCCCCGCGGGAGCCGCGGGCGGAGGGAAGGGCGGAGCGGAGGCTGCCGGGGCCCGGCGGGGGTGGCGCTGCCTCCGCCTCCTCCCGGCCCGAGTCCCAGCCCCGCCGAAGGGAGGGAGCGCGGCCGGCCGCGAACGAACGGGGCTTCCTCCGCTCCCAGGTGGGGCGCCGGGCGGGAGGCGGCGGGAGGGCGCGGGGCTGGCAGCCGCGGGCAGGGGGAGGGCGGCGGCGGTCGCGGGGTGACGGTGGGGCACGGCGGGAGGCCGAGGCGGGGGCGGCGAGAGCCCCGACGGGGCGGGGGGGCCCTGCCGGTGAGGGGCGGAGGGGCTGCCGGCGGTGCGGTGGGAGAGGAGGGGACAGCGGGGACAGGTGGAGCGCACGGCGGGCCCCGGGGCGGTGCGGTGCGGGGCGGACAGACGGCGGCCCCGGGGAGCCGGGCTGGGCGCGGGGGCAGAGCGGCGCCGGGCGCGGGTGCGGCAGCCCCGGGGAGCCGGGCTGGGCGCGGGGGGAGCGGCCGGAGCGCGGGCGGCGGTGGAAGTTGTTCGCGCAGTTATAATTAGCCCGGCCGGGGTCCGAGCGAGCCGGGCGGAGGGAGGAAGGGGGAGGAGTGTAACTTTTCGCAGCTCGGGAAGCCCAAGGTTGTCTCTGGTTACCGCTGCCCACGGCCGCGGCGGGGGCGGGACGGCCGCAGGAAGCACCGACGCTCCTTCCACAAAGGCCAAATGGTGGCAGGAGCCGCGGGAGGGCGGCAGGAAAGGGCTCCCCCTGAATCCCGGCCGCTCCATCCTGGCTCTGCTGATCGCTGCCGCTCGGTACTTGCGACCCATGGATAAGCTGCATTTTTAATAGCAGGTTTTGCTGGGTTTAATAAACGTGTGTTAGTCTGGGCTACGAGCAGGTGGATGGGACTGGAGGAGCGTAAGATTGGTCGCTGTGCATATTGCCGATTGAGCTCGCGAATAGGTGCAGTTAATAATTTCTGCCCTAGTTAGGCCTGGAATTTTTCGAACTGTGTTGGAATGCTCGTTTCTAAAAGCATAGGTGGGAGCCTTATGCGGTAGTTTTCCACTTTATTTTTGATGTGGCTAAAATTCCACAGTTCGGGCAGTTAACTGCAATGTGGGAAATTCCATTAACATTTAAATGATGCTGTAATTTCAAAATTCTAAAGTGACCCCTAAACACGTACTAGGAAGGGAAGACAGAAAGTAATCCACTAGAGATATAATTCATAGTGATTTGCAGCTACTGTGTCTTCTATAGTTGTTTTTTTTTCCTGACAGATTGTAAAAATTACACCTAATAACCTTACATTTTGTACTTCTTCCTGACGCTTAACACAGTGTGCCCAGAAATCATACAGGGCAAAAGTCAAAGCCTCCACAGTTACTTCTGCAGGAATCCTTTGAAGTATCTAATAAAGAAATTAAAATTGAAAACTTCTTGACTTCATCTCCTTCTAGCAAAATATTGGACTTCTAAACCACAAGTAACAGTACTGTATTTTTTATCCAGTGCTTCTAATTCTGTTGGGTTCGGGGTTTTTTACCTAAAGTGCTGAAATCTAAAACTTTTCAAGATTTTATCTTGCTTAGCGTTGTGAAGTTGTTTTAGCATTAAAGAATCCTAAAACTCTAAAACATGTGTTTTTATATTTAGTGTATAGAAAATGCAGTGACTGCACACATCTCCCTGTGACCTAACAAGTACACTTAAATGAACCTCAGTAGTGACCACCTGAAGTGCTGCTGTTTCAGAGCAAATAGGTTATGAATCTTCATTTATCTCTTTTTTGGGGTTTTTTTATTTTCTAATTATTTACAGATAGCGTGGATATCATTATACTGGGAAAGAAGTCAGCTTCGAGGAGGAGGGAGATGTTAATGTGTTTGTTGCTGTGGGTTAGGTTTGGTTTGCTGAGGTCACGGGCGTTTTACTGCTGTTTTACTGCATTTTTACAGTTCCGAGGTTCTGTAAGCGGAGGAGCCCTTTGCTAGCATCAGGCTATGAGTTGCTATGTAAGATGAACTGTAGGCGTTTACTTGCCCGTCTGTCTGAATGTAAGATTGCCTTTCACTATGTATTATTTTAAGATTTGTGCAATAATGTGTGAACTCTGGGTTTTTGCTCACCACGGGCTGTGTTGTGCAGCCGGTGCTGATCCTTGCTCCTGCGGTGCATTTGTGATTTGTGCTTTGCCGTAGCTGGGTCAGGTGTCTGTGTGTGTGATGTGCACAAACCGGCACGTCACATCCACTGCTGCCTGCGGGCTCTGCGCCCCTGCAAGGCCTTCCATCCTTGGAATTTGGAACTGTTTGGTGCTCCAGGTGGAGGGGAGACCTCAAGAGCATGGATCGTGCCATTCCCTCCACACTTCCCAGCCTAGCCCGTAGTTTACTGTCACTTCAGCCTGCTCACGTTTCCCAGTTATGCCTTGAGCTAATCCATGATTTAGTCCATGTGGTCTCTTGCCATACTGCAGATGTTGCTATATCAGGGGTTTGGTGGAACTGCTGCCACATTGAACATTAGACACAATCACAGGACACCTTGTCAACTGCCTTCTCATACTGGTTTTATGTATGCTGAAGAAGAGGAAAGCTGGAGAATTAAATAAAAATCTAACTGCTTTTGCAGCCTGTAAGTGTTAGGGGATAATTGTGAAATGTAGTTCTTCACAATGCATGGTATTCTCTCTCCTGATTATGTAATTTTGGAGATGACTGCAATTGTAAATTAGTGTTCAATAACCTGAGGAAGTAGCAGTGCAAGTCCTTATCCTAAAGCCTAATGCTCAGAGGATCAGCATTCTGCAATACTCATTTACAAAATATAATTTCCACATTTTATGTGTTCACAGGTAAAACTGTTAGGTCCTCTTATTTCAGTGTATTTGTGAATTTTAGGGGGTTTAACCCACATTGATCTGCTTCAATAGAATTTACCACAAATAATTTTAAAATTTGTATTGAATTGTGTACTTAATGCTTCTGGTTAAAAAAATAAAAACCACCACATAGTAATTAAATACTCTGATTTTGTTTTGTTTTTCCTCTTAAGTTGCCTCATCCTACCTCGGTGGATGGCTTGGCCTCTGGGATAGTCCAAGACTCTTGGATGACCACGCTTTATGCAAAATCCAGAATCTTCCTGCCTGGACTCCTCTCTGTTTTCTAAGGGTAACTACTTTGTATGTTTTTATGAAATTGTATCTTATGTGCATAGGACATGTTCTGATAATGGGCTGCAGATGTTATATGTGGATTAGAATGGTAAACTGAAATATGTCTTTTAAAAATGAGATATATAATATAAACTGAGGTAAAAACTTTGGTTTGAGTATTCTGAATTTCCTTGATAAGGAGGGAATTATTACAGTTCAATAAAACATTGCTTTAAGATCACATTCTTATTGGAAATTACTTAACTAAGATGTCACTCTTATGGTAAGATCCACTCTTCAGCTGCTAAAATTGAGTGTTGCAGTTCTGTCTTTTGAGAAGGATACTGAAGTAAAGTTGTGTACTACAAGAGAAAATTCAATGATTTCTGATATGGTTATTGAAAGAATAAATGCACAGTCTTCTATCAGGAAAAGAGCTTTTTTTCTTGTTTGTTTTCACTGTTAGGTCCAGTTTTTTCTGTTAAAAGTATGGGCATGCCAATTTTTAACATTTAATAAGCTGTAACTTCCTTTATTAGCAGATCTTTTAGATCACTGTAGCCCTAAAAGGTGTGTCAGTGTTATGTAGGGGAATGCATCTCGTATCTATGTTGGAAGCAAATGTGGGATTGAGAACTGTTAGTTGACTAGAACAAGCTGTGAAGAGGTCTGGCATTGCATTTACAGCTGTAATGATCTTTTGTTTCTCCAGTGAAATGCTTTGGTGGAACCATGGTGGTTTGGTTCTTGTTGTTTCCTTTATGAGTCTTAGGTTCTCATTTAATTATAGTTTAGTTTTACTATGGGTGTTTCTAGGTTTAGTAACTCTTGATTATGTATTAGCTTTTGCCAACTACTATTGATTCTTAGTTTAAATTATTCCAGGCCCTTCTTCCACTAAAAAAAAATGAATCCACCCAAAATGCCTTGCTAAACACACTCCCATTGAAAATACACACATGAGATTTATTAATAAATGTAGAACAAGATACACAAGTGGCAGGCAAGAGTGATAGTGGCTTAGTTTGGGGTTTTTTATGGGTGGAAGTTTCTCTCTACTGAGCACTGGAACCCACTTGTTGTAGCTGTGGAAGGTACAGATCCTAACAGAGTTCCTTTTTCGGAGGGAAATGCCATGCTCTGAAACTCAGCTGCCACAGTTTGTAAAGCAAAGCTCTTATCAGTGCTTTGTGAAATGAAATGGGAGTAAGGAACTTAGAAAGATGTCCTTAAGTGCAGGAATTTTCCAGATCTCAGTAGACATAACATAAACAGGTTGTTGTGGGGGGTTTCAGACTGACTTCTAAATCAAAGTAAAACTTCTTTCCAAGTGCTTCCTAAACATCATTTCAGCTCCTAAAATATTTGTGTATGACACAGGTTTATTTTCCACTTCCACACATAGTCAATGACAGTGGGAAAATTATTAATTCCAGAATAATTCTGTACTAAACTCAGTCTCCCTCTCATTCCTTTCCTGTACCTAATGAATGCTATTCAGCCTAGTGTTACTTTCAAAATATGGGGAAATCCTTAGGTGTGGGGTTTTTTCTGTTTTGTTTGCAGAGTTGTTGTGTGTGTGTTTGTTTTGGGTTTGTTTGTTGTTTTTGCTGGGGTTTCTTGAGTCTGAACAGTAGCATATCTTAGTCCTGTGTTCCAGTTCTTTGTACCAGACTGTGGGTGTGTTGTAGGTCAGGATTTGTTGACCAAAAAGTTGACATGAAGTCTTCTTTCTTTGAGCAGCCATTTTCTGGTGATTTCTGACTGCTGTGGAGAAGCTGTTGCATAGGAGTTTAGGTATGGGAGTGAGCTGGTAGGACTGCACTCCTCCCTGTGTGCACACTTTTAGTCACTTGTGCCTTCTCCAGCAGTTACTCATCTTGGATAAACTGGGGCAGGGCTGAGGGGGGTGGGGAGGCAATGGACTTGAACACACTTCTGTATCTTTGGAAGCATCTTCAGGTCTAAACTTTTTCCATTTGGTGTTTCCTAAGGCATTTAGTCCTTCCCTCATTGCTCAGGGTAGCAGGCAAGATGTAGTGTGGGGATCTCCAGCTCAGAGATGTTCTGTGTGCTCTGACAGCTTACACTGTTATGTAAGGCATGTCCAAGTGATCAGCACTAAGCCTGGATGGGAGGAAGGGATTTGTGCTGTGTCTGTTAACTGCACCTTCAGCCTTTCCATTTCCTTGTGCACTTTCTACTACGTGAAATACCAACAGCCAGTCCAGCGCTTAATTAAATCTGCTTGTGAAGTTGTGTTGCCTAAAAATGTGTGTCAGGTAGGGGAAGGATTATCATTAAAAATGGTGTACAGCATACATCAAATAATTCTGGGGAACAGCTGTAGCTGTTGGGGTGTTTGTCTTCCTTTGCCCTTCTGCAGATGGATGTGTGCTTGTGAGATGTGTCCATGGAAAGAGGGGAAAGCAGAGCACCAGGTTATCAGCCAGCCTTGGCCAGTCCCTAACACAAATCTACAGCCCAGAGAGTCTGTCTGTCTTTACCCTTACATGGTTTCTATAGTTACAAGACAGAGGAGACTTTGAAAGGGAATTGCCCAAATTACAATAGCAAGGAGTCTCTTAATTTTGATTCTAATACCTAAGTTACGTTACTGCAAACTGGACAGGCAGCTTTCACTCATGAGGTGCTTACACACCTGCAAAGCTGGTAGTTTTGTCCTGTAAGAAAAAGTAGTATTTCAAAATTTGAGGCAATCTTGTTCTGAAAAATACAGCAGTGTGGCTGTAGAGAAAGGATCAAGCAAGTTTGAATTTAGTAATACTCTAAAAAGAAAAGCTATAAGGTACCACTGTGAATTCAGTTATCTTTACCTGGATCGTAAATGCCAGGTACAAGGCCAGATACTTTATTGATGATCTTGCTATTTAAACATATTTAGTGGTAGATAAATAACTGTTGTGTAGTTTAATACAGTGCATGAGAAGTTTGTGTTCAGACAATACTAACCGTGGCAATTCTGTTTCATACACTCATTTTTAAGCTCTTCCCTACTAAAAATTAAAGCTCTGTGAGGTCCTAAGTTCTAAACATTGTTTAACTTTTTAGTTCTCCCTCATATTCCAAAAAAGTTTTTAAGTAGTAGTTTGCCCAGCTATAAGTAATTGAGGGTTTTCACATGTTGCTTTATTCCTTGAGAGTGTTCCCAGCTGTACTTGAGCCATGTGTCAGTGGCAGCTGCACTGTCAGGCCGTGTGACAGATGGAGCTGAAATGGTGGCACGGGCCCTGCATTGTCCACAACACGTTGCAATGTGAATTTTTCTTGGTAGCCTGGAATGTTTCTTCTGAGTAGCTGCGCCCTGACCAGGCCTGTTTGTTTGGTATTGTGTGGATTTGCCAACCAGGGACGTGATTCCTCCCTCCCAAGTTTTTTCAAACCCTGGTATGGTGTAGGATTACAGTGCTTGGGTGCTTCTTCCCATCTTAGCAGGGAGGAGTTGCAGTGAAATGTCCTCCATGGAGGACTGGAAGGAACTGGGGAACATGCTGAATTTCTAGATTCCATTGTAGTTCAGTGATGTGAATAGAGAGTTTGGTGCTCCCAAATACTGAGTTCACTTTGCTTCCTTTTCTCCCTGTCTGAAAAATTATTTTCATTAAAAAATTCTGCCATAAACGGGCTGTGGCTCAGTTTGCATTGCTATAATGGGAGAGGATGAGAAGATGCCAGGAAAAAAGTTGAGATGTGTTGCTCCTTATTGTTTCTGTGTTTTTCATGACAAAAGATTTTAAAATAGATCATCTGAAGAGAAAAAAAATGTTGTGGAACTTTTTCAAGTTCAAGAAGAGGGTGACTTAGAGTTTGCTGCTTTTATAATTGAACAGCTATGTGAGGACCTTACATTTGAAGTTGGCATAAACTTTTCATTTTTATTTCGTTTATTTACTTACAAATCACAGAGTTATCAGATTGGCACATCCCAAAATCCTGTTAGTTGACCCAGTTTTGTGTGATGTGAGTAGGTTCCTGGAATTAGGCTGGAGTGAGGAGAGTGCAGTTTTTGGAGACTGCTCTAGTGTGCCCAGATTGTGCTGCTCTGAGCTGACACTGCTCCTCTCTGAGCAGCAACTGGGGATTTATGTGTGCACGGCTGCTTGTTTGCCTCACCACCAAAAACTGAAGTGGGATAAGCATTGCATAATTAAATAATGCCATCAGCATCTTCTGCTGCAAAGTAATGCTGTGAAAGAGAGCATCTGACTCTGAATTTTGGGTTCGGGATGAGGTGTCAATGGCAGTGCTACAGCAGAACAAGGTACTTAAAAATACACAAGTGTGTTAAGGATCTGATCCCATCAGAAATTCTTGTGTTAGAAAGTAAAGCAAAAGGCCTGATAAAATGTAGATTAGCTGCTAACAAAGGGGCTTTGTGTCTTTTGTAGGTCAGCAGCTGAGTGTGTTTGACAAGAACTGAAATTTAATGTCTCCTGTAGCAACCATGACACCAGTCATTTTAAAATCCACTGTACCAATGGTACTCTGGTTTTTATTAGCCTTTTACAAATTTTTGTGTAACCTCTGAAGTCGTCTTGCTCCTGGAGGGGAGAGTAGAGGATCCTTCATGTTAGGAAATAAATCAATGTTAGACAGAATTTCTAAAATGTAAGGTAGTATTATGTTTGTTTATTTTAAAAACACATCTTGGGAGTGGGAAGTATGTTAAGTAGAAACATTTTGAAGTTGGAGCAAATAGTGTTTCTTGCACTTCATTTTCATAGTCAAGTGCTGTCATGCTCAAGCATTGTTTCATGTTTGTAAAATGCTCTGGGACAAATTTTATGAAGGAAATTTGAGGAATAAAAAGGGGGTGTCTGCCTATACGAGCATGAAGTATTTAGTCTAACAAGACTACTGTTTGAATTGAGAAGTAAAACATGTCATATTAAGTTGTTTCTGTGAAATTATACATCCTTGCATGTCATAGTCTGCTTGCTTACAGAATTTAAATACTAGCAAATTTTTGAGATGTTAGGAATTAACATCATTTTTATAATTCAAAGAGATAAGAATAGTATGTCCTGTGTGTCTAACAAAGTATAAATGTGTATTTTAAAAATATATTAAGAGCAGTAAATTATCAAAACCAAGCATTCTGAATGTGTGATATGTCAGAATTGCTGTTTCCTGTGTGGTCATATCTTCATTCCCTTATGGGTGTAAATTTTGGTCTGTTTAATTAATTGAGAGGAAAAGAAACAAACCCCACTAGTGTGCAGTGTATGGGAATGATGGTGCTTAGTGAATGAAGAGCTGTTTTGTTGCATAACTTTTGTTCTTACAGTGATGCTGTGAGGTAATGCTTGAGGTAGTACACAACATTTAAATGCTACTTGAATGGAGAGTTCTCAATTTTATTGTGAGTTTATGATTTGCATAAATTGTTTCCACTACGACAGTCGGTATATTTATCTGTAGTCTACTTGTACCACATAAATGTGATTTTCCATAGATTGTGTCAAAAATTAGCAGTTACTGACAGCGTTGTCAGTAGTTTGAGGATCCTTCAGACACACACATTGCCTCCCCAGAATGCTTTTATATTTTCTGCCTGGACTTTGTACCCATATTTGTTCTGATTTTGTTGTAATGGAGTGCTCGGTACTGGCTGGGTCTGTTTGCTCTTAATGGGCTGCTGGAGTGGGAGAGGGATACATGATCGGTGTGGGATGATGACCCAGCTGAGCAGGTACACCACTTCCAGACACCTTCTGGTTTTTAAAGAGATTCAGCTCCTGCTCTGGCACTTCAGCAGAAAACTTCAGAGAAAAACAGAGTTCCAAAGTTAAAAAGTTGCAGAAGTGGTAGGATTACAAGTAATTAAAAGTTTGTTGCTGTTTCAAGAGTGAAGATAGACCAGGCTGCTCCCTGCTAAGTAAAAATGCAGTCCTAGGACAAATTGAATTTTGTCCAGACATGTCCTTAAAAGAGCAGAAAGTGTTTACTATTGAGAAGTGTGACACCTAAAGTCCTGCAGCAGCTGTTTTCTCTCATGGGTCTTGCTGAGGAGGATGCACTGCTTGCTTGCTCTGTTTCTCCAGAGGAGCAGAGTTCTCCAAAGCCTTGTCTGGGCAGATGGGCATAGCCATGGAGCCCTGCAGATCTGGAGAAACCCTGAAAGTAAAAGAGGCTTTCTTCTGCTGCCTTCTCCTTGTGCCCAAAAGTCCAGCAAGAGGCGAGCAGCTGGCAGCTGCAGCCATCAGCTGAGCTGTGCTGGCAGCACCCAGTGCTCACATGAAAAGGAAGTTGGGAGGCCCTCAGCAGCATGCAGGGTCTGGATCACTGTGCATGAAGGATCTGCCACCGGTGTCTAATTCATGATTGCTTAATTTTTTTAATAGTTTGGGAACAAGGTGTCTGTATTCATGGACACTTTAGGATGTGTGTAACTAAGATTTTACCAGTGTTTTCTGTGCAGAGTACACTCCTTTTCTGTGTTTATATGAGTGATTGCATAGGGCTTGTTGTCCCTAATAAAACTCTTTAGACTTGGGATGGTAATTGCAAAGTACCCAAGCAGGTATTTGGATTTTAGATCTGTGTGTACGGGTTTTTTTACCACATTGTTCTAGACCTACTGTATTTCAGGGCAAGAGCACACAAAGCAGAATGAAAGCAACTAAATTCTATTTTTTTCCCTTCCCAAATGCTATTTGATAGAACATCCTGCCTGATGTTCTTAGTGTGAAGTCAGTGGCAGGTTGTGAACCCATTGTGTATCTGTGAGCTCAGTGGCCCAGCCAGATTTCCTCCCACATTTAACCAAACTACCAAGATGTGGAATGGATATAAGGATCCCATGGGAGGCCCTGATGTTGGTCTTGCTGTAAAACAATTGTGGGTCACCAAATGAAAAAAGGGAAGAATCAGCCCTACATAAAACTCTATATATGTTCTATGTATTTTCTCAGAGATGTTAGAGCAAGACATTAGAATGGCTTAATGAGATCAAAATGGGTGTTGAAAACTAGCTTGAAATCTTACCTGCTGTACCCAGGAATGAATGTTAAAATGGAAATGATTAAATATTCTGTCATTTGATCCTTAATACAAGCATCTATTTTATTTCGTGTGGATAGTCAGATATACTTAGAAGTATATAGCTTTATAAAAAAAGAGTTAGTATATTTCTTCCATGTTTTCTGTTTAGGAAAAAAGTTGCCATGAAACAATATAGCTGGAAAGTGCCTCTTTTCAGTGGAAGTACTATTACCTCTTGATGTTCTGTGACATCAAAAGTCTCAGCTAACCAGTACATTGTACACTAGAGGGTTTTCAGAATTGTCTGTTGGGCCTGCCCAAGGTTAACTCAGGATTTTTGTCTTGCAGGTTCATGTTGGGGAGAGGCCTAAAGCGCAAGCTGAGTGACTATGAGGAGAGCATGGCTGGTCTCTCGAGTGCCTTTGACTCCAGCCGAGGTCTGTCCTACCCCCTCAAGAGGCAGCTGGTGCTCAACATGTGCCTCACCAAGCTGCAGACGTACAAAATGCTGGTGGAGCCCAACCTGCACCGCTCCGTGCTCATCGCCAACACCGTGCGCCAGATCCAGGAGGAGATGAGGCAGGAGAGCAGCCAGCAGCCAGTGAGCATCTGCCCTGGCATTGCTCCTGCTGCTCACAGCTACCCAGGGATGGAGGCCCCTGGCATCTCCCTGCAGCTGCCCGCAGGTGTTGGTCAGCAGGAGTCCCACTGCTGTGAGCTGCGCTCCGTGGAGGACCCCATCGAGAGCAGCCTGCTGATCGTGTCAGATGATGACATGTCATCTGCTATTTCATCTATTCTGAAGGATTTAGACTTTGTGGAAGATATCAGCCCACCTACCTGTCTGGTTCCTACTGGAGATGACCAGCCAAAGTTTCCAGAAAATACTGGTCTGAAACTAGAAGATGACAGGCAGGATTTGAAGGGAGCTGAATGTGTGTTTGGTTCCTTTGAGATTTCAAATTCAACCAGTTACTTGAAGGATTTGGCAATAGATGACATATTTGAAGATATTGACACTTCAATGTATGATTCAGACTTTTGTTGCCCTCCCCTGATGCCGCCCAGATCACCATCTCTTGCTACAGAAGAACCATTGAAAACCTTCCCATCTTGTAATTCTTCTTCAGCAAACAACATTCAGATATGCAGAACAGATCTGAGTGAGTTGGACCACATCATGGAAATTCTCGTTGGATCCTGATACTTGTTTTACCCAAAGATACTTTTAGACTGCCACTTGCATTTGGTTTCAGGATAAAAGCCACTGGAATAGTTGTAAAGAATTCTTTTAAAAGCAAACTAAATAATAATTTGTCCATAGTAGAATTTTCTAAATAATTCCAAAACTCACAAACCAAAAAAGTGGCAGATTTTAAAAAAGAAAAAATTATTTATCAGAACTGTGCAATCATCATTTTCCTTCCAGGGTGTATGTGGAACAATGGGCACATACCCTCATCACCCCTCATGCCTCTTTCAATAAACTTTTTTATGTGCAATTTTTAATTTGACAGAAGAATTTACATGCAAAGCAAATTTCATATGAGGTGATCTTTTACAAAGCCTCCACTTTATTTTTAATATCAGAGTCTATGCCAAGCTGGCATCTGTCAAGTTGCAGAGTTAGATTGTGTGGATTGCAGACACGTTCTTAGAGATGGGTATATTTTAAAAATGAGACACGCTTTGCTTTCTTTTGGTCAGAAAAGCAGATCAAGACACTTACCAACAAAGTCTCTTGCATTTTCTAAAGCATTCAGAACTATTTATTTTTGTAAATTTTATAGTCTTTCTACATTTTACTACGTTATTTCATCATAGTTCAAATATAATGGACTTCTAGTTGGATGTGTTTAGCACTACCTCTGAGCTGAAATGCTTTAACTCTTTCCAGTGCTTCATCTGAGACTGCAAATCTTTTTGTTTCTGTTTCTTTCTGGGGGAAAGTACTTCTAACTCATTAAGTTGATCCTTTGACAGTGACCTAGCTGATTTGTGAAATCAAGGGTATTCAATGTTTAAAAGCTTTTAAGTATTTACAAATTAATTTATATGTAGATTGTGCAATTTAACATTTTTCTGTCAGTATTATGTGCTTAGATTTTGAATAATCTTGGCGTTCTTTAAATTAAAATTTACTATGTACAGGTAGCTTTTTATTCTCTTTTGGAAAACACTGTCCTTCAACCCTGCTTTCACTACAGATTTTAAGATGATTTTTTTATGTGCAATATTATTTAAAGAGATACACATTTTTATATACCTGGCATTGGTGGGAAGAAACGCTTCAAACTTACAACCTCTAGCACCTTTGGAGGATACTCACTCAGCCAACATTTCTGCATCCTTTGAGAAGCCAAGCTGAGAGCACTGAGAACACATCACCCTGTGCTGGGACAGCCCTGGGGACCCCCCCACTGCTGGGGGCTCTGGGCTTTATCTGGTTTTCCATCAGGCAGGTTGGGTTCTGTGTTTCAGCCTGAACCGAGGGCTAGATCGATCCCTGTTATCGTCTTCTGAGTTTCACACTTGCACATTGCTTTTTGGGTTGGATTTTGTTTTTATTTTTTCCTTCTTTTTTTTTAATTATAAAACTTTTACTTTGTTCTTGAAAGCTGCGGCACCTATCTTGGAAACTTGCAGTTGTAAAACCTTTGCTACGGTTTGTTGTATTTTTTGGGGTTTTGTTGTTCTGCTGAGACTTTTTATGAGCGGAGTGTCGGCAGAGGGAAAAAATGTTGCCTGTGTGTTGCATCTCACCGAAGTTGAAATCCTGGCCCTGTTGAAGGGGCCAGGGTGTCACCTGGTATTTCTAGTCTTAACTGATGCTGTGGCACACCTGCCTTGTGCAGAGATCTCCATTTTTTACTGTGACTCTCTTGGTTAACAGTTAGCTGCCGACAGAATTTGGTATCCCAGGCCAATGGAGAACCATTTCAGGTCACATCCTCGCAGCCATCTGGGTTGTTCAGCAACTGAAGGGTATAAATGTATTTATATGCATATATTGTATTGATTCTAATATAAAACTTCTGATCTAAAGCATTTTGAATTGCTGGATAAAGGGATTTGTTTGAAGAGTGTATAACTAGTTCTTGAAGAAGTACAGCTTCAGAATGTACACAGATTGTGCATTGTGTATAGACTACTCTGGCTTTTCCTCAGCCTCTACTTTTGTATTAAAAATATGACTGAATAAATCCTTGAAATATTAAGGGCCTTCTGCACTGTGATGAAACAGAGATGCGGTTAAAAATGTCTTTAAATTCAGTGATGAGGGATAAAATAAAAAGACTGCATCTAATCTCTTTTTGCATTTGAAAATATGGAATGTTACTATGCAGTAAAGATATTTTGGTATGAAAATTGTATCATATAGCAAATAGTGAACGCTTAATAAATCCACTTACCTTGCAGTCTCTACAGAAACAGAAGACAACTTGCTTTTCAACATTTATGTACTAAAGTTTTTTGTATACTGCAGCAAAAGATTTAATTGTTGGTAGATCTTTTATCAACAATTCAAAATGCAATTTTGTACAAGTCCTGGCTACAGAGCTCTGTTTCTAATTGGTTGCTTGTGTCACAGTGCCAAGACCATGAGCTGGTGTGTAATGCAGTTCGGTTATGTTTGGAATTATGTGCAAAGGGAAGTTTAATTTTTAAATATGCACAAATTAATTTTAAAATCCTTCCATGTAAAATGAAGTTAGAGGCTAGTTGTGGTGGACCTATTTATTGTATGTTTGGAAATAAAAGCCACAGTTTTGCATTTAAACCAGTTATATTTTGGAGCCTTTGGTATGTGACTGTTTTAAAAACAAAGCATAAAAAAAAAATCTATGGCACCCTGCCACCTTTTCTTTGGTCTTTCACTCACAAAGACATAGCATTTTCCCAAGGCATTTGAATCTTTTTTTCCTTCTCCACTTGCCTCCTCTCCCCCATCCTGTGTCCCTAGAAATAATAAACACCTTACAGACCTGTACAGAAATAATTACCAATCCCAGGCCCCATAACAGGGTTCCACATGAGGTTTCCACGTACCCTGAAGGATGTATTCCTTTAGGGAAGCACCACAGCTTGAGCTGGGCACCTCCAAAGAGGGACTGTGAACACTGAAATTCCTGGGCAGTTATGCCTGTAACAATAATAATTCAGATTATTAATAAGGTCTGGGGGTCTTCATGGTGTTTGCTCCATTGCTCAGTGGTCATGGCCTTACGCAGCATCTCATCCTCCCAGTTTGGAATTTGGAATCTTCTAATAATGTTACACTCATTGACCACAATCCATAGGTTTTCTCTACTTCAGCTATTGATTCCTAAGCTGCAGCTTTGCTTGGCTCTTGGGTTTTCACTGAAAAGCACTACACCCTCACAAAGGGGTTTGTAACCAAAGCAGGGATGGCCCACAGGGCCTTTTCCAGCTGGTGGGGCAGGGGCATTCCTGTTGGGAAGAGGTGACACAGGATTTTGGCACTGAGCTGTCCTCTGGGCTCTGTCTCCAGTGCCCTGTGAGGGTCCCCAGACCCTGCAGCTCTTGTGTCCCTTCAGGGGCTGCTGTGCCTCAGAGCAAGTGTCACATACAAGTGTCCTTGACACACATAGTGGTGGCTCTTCAGGCTGGACCAAAGCCCTGCCTCTCTGGGATGGTGAAAGGCTGCTTGTAAAATCAAACCAGCAGCTTCAGGTTTAGAGTTTTCCCTCTAAAAAACTCCTCCTCTATCCTCTTCCTATTTTGGACCTCTAAGATCCTGACCCTTCTGCAATGAACTTTTAAGGTTTGAATTGAGGCACCATCACCACTTCCCCTCATTTTTAAGTGTTTAAATAGAGATGAACCTCTTAAGGTTCATCTTGACATCAAGCTCCTCCATTTTAAGGGGAAACATGTTTATAACATATAGATGTAGGCATAACTTTCACTGATGAGACTGCCTGTGGTGGTTTGACCAGGAAGGAGTGGGAATTCTGGGATGCTGTGGTCAAACATGACACTGCCCTGGGTGCTGCTTACAGAATTCCCCTTCCCCTTGCCATGGAGCTGCTGCCCACAGTGTGCAGAGCCCGGGTGTAGAAGGAGCTGCTCGCAAATCCAGTGCTGTGCCCACCAGTGCCATCAGCTCCTGGAGTGACTCATTGCTGAGGAAGCTGCTGTGGATGCTGCAGCACAGAGCTCAGCCTGTGCCTGTGGCAGCAGAAAACGCTGCCTTTCAAGGGTGTGCTGCAGTTCAGTGCTTTAAGGAAATATTTTTGGAGCTTTCAGTGGTGTAGGCTTTCATACATTGATTTTAGCCACGCTGAAAGGTCTGAACTTATGGCATTCAGAGCAGCCTCAAAGAGCTGCTGGGCAGGGCTGGGTGCTGCCCAGGTGCTCTGTCCAGCTCTGTGATCTGTCTGCTAGAAGGGACACTTTAAAAAACTAATTTTCCAGCACAATCAACAACAAAATACACAAAATTAAATAGCTTACCCATTAGTTCTGGGAGGAAGATGAGTTATAAATTAGCAGCAAAACTAATTTTGAGCTGTTTAAAGTCAGTGTTAGAAGTGAGGCATTAAGCCCTGAAGTGTGTCTGTAGGAAAAGTAGAAGTTTGGGGAAGCTGGAGGATTTTTGGCATTTCAGGATTTGCCCAGCATTCACAGGCATCTCGCCTTGAGTGAAAAAAGCAAAATATGTTGCAACTTCATTCCATACATTTTTCCCTCATCAGGGCCTGCTTATCCCACCCAGCAGAGCTCTAAGCCAGGCTGGCTGTGCTCTGGCATCCAAGCTGTGCTGTGGGAGGCAGTTTAGGAGCTTCTCAGACATATTTCAATAGAAGGAGCAAAAACTTTTTCTCTCTTGAATCTTCCAGAGGGGATCTGGAAAGTTAAACTTGGATCCACAGGGAACTTTGGGAGTTCACTTAATTTGCAGGTAGCCCAGTTTTGGCCAAATTCCTTTTGCAGTGTTAACTGGAGTAGGATACTCCAGGAAGTCCCATTTTTTAAACTATTAAAGCTGATCTTCATTATTCAAAAATACCAGAGTGCTTTTATATCCTGAAATGACCTTGCATTTTGAAAAAAAATCTTTAAAAATTTTTTTTTTAATTTGTTTTTCACTCCATCTTCTGCATATGCAACTTATAGTATGGTTAGAAATCATTCTGGAGTCTGACTGTCCCCCCTCTTTTTCTTGACTCTTTTAAAAAATAGTATATTAATTAAATTCCACATTTTATAATGTGCATTGAGAAATTTTCAGTCTTTGAACTACGGTGAAGTTGGTTTGAGAGGGTTTTGTCTGAAGAATGTTTACAGCATTCCTTCCACAAAGGAATTTGTAATTTCAGTAATTACACTGCTGATTGGAACTTTGTAAAACTGTTCTGTGGGTATATTTTCCCTCTAATCCCAGCTGAAGAAAGAGGCATTCCTGTCCAAAACTCCTCTCATTATCCCCTTTTAAAAATCCTTAGCAAATGTCAGGAGCCTGCAGTGTTTGCTTTCCACAAACACAGAGTACAGTGACACGTTCAGTTCATCAGAACTCGGGATGTCACAGCTGAGAGCTCAGAACTCAGGTTAGAAATGGTGAAATTTGGAGCTTTAAATGTGCTGAGGTACAAAGTGATATTAACTCTGCGTGCCACTTCCAGAGCACAGACACTGGGTGCCCCTGGTGTCCCCTTTGGGGACACAGTGTTTGCTAACACTTTGGGGACACAGCGAGTGCTGGCACTCTGGGGACATGGTGTGTGCTGGGACCTTTGAGGACACAGCCTGAGCTGGCACTTTGGGGACACTGTGTGTGCTGGTATTTAGGGGACATGGTGTGTTCTGGCGCTTTGGAGACATAGCCTGTGCTGGCACTCTGGGGACAGCCTGTGCTGGCATCTTTGGGAACATGGAGTGTGCTGGCACTCTGGGGACATGGTGTGTGCTGGCACTTTGGAGACATGGTGTGTGCTGGGACCTTTGAGGACATGAAGTGTGCTGGCACTTTGAGGACACAGCCTGAGCTGGCACTCTGGGGACACTGTGTGTGCTGGCCTGTGGGGACACAGGCAGTGCTGTCCCTTTGGTGACACAGGCAGTGCTGGCACTCTGGGGACACAGGCAGTGCTGTCCCTTTGGTGACACAGGCAGTGCTGGCACTCTGGGGACACAGCCTGTGCTGACACTTTGGTGACACAGGCAGTGCTGGCACCTTTGTGGACACAGTGTATGCTGTCCCTTTGGTGACACAGGCAGTGCTGCCCTTGGTGACACAGGCAGTGCTGGCACCCGGGCAGGCTGCCAGGCCAGCGGCAGGGACAGCAGCAGGGCCAGCAGCAGTGACAGCAGTGACAGCAGCAGGGACAGCAGCAGGGACAGCAGAGGAATAGCAGCAGGGACAGCAGCAGGGACAGCAGGGACAGCAGGGACAGAAGCAGGGACAGCAGGAAGTGACTCAGGGTGTGAGCGGTCGCTGCTGGCGCTGAACGCGTCAGAGGCGCTTCCGGCACCCCTCGTTTCCCCGAGAGCCACGGGAGGCAGCGCTGTGTTTGTACCGTGAAATGTGCCTGAAAGTCTTGGCTACCCTTTGGTTTGTGTCCCTGATCTTTTGTCACTTGAGACAGTCCGGTTTTGTCTTTGTGGGTACCCCAAATGTGCCAGTCGTGTTCAGATTCCCACAGGGGCTGGAGGGCTGCCAGAACTGCCCAAACTTAAAGCTGAATTGAATTACTTTGCCATTTAAATTTTGCCAGTCTTTTCCCCTGGAATGGTGAATTTGTTATTCCAGACTGGAAATGGGAGTTACAAGGTCCCTCAGTGGTCTAATGCAGCCAGTGCTGACAGGTAGGGAGGGCTCAGGTGGCCCAAAGCACCTGCCCAAAAGGAAAAGACCTGGAAGGTGGAGCCCAGCACCTTTGGAACCCCTGTAGTTCACTTCCCTGCTGAATCACAAGGGCTGAACCCTTTTTTTTTCCCATTCTGCACTTTGGACAGGGCTGTAAAATCTGCTAATATGAGGGGAAGATATTCATCCTTCCCCCAGAGTAGCAGTGCCCAACAGTTTTCCATCCATTCATCCAGTGTTCACAAAAGCAAAGGCAGAGTTGGAAGCCCAGAGGAAAAGAGGGCTCTGATGCATCAGTGAATGTTATACACACTACAAGTTGCCCCCTAAAGCCCCTCTGCAGGCCTCTGCTTGTCTGAAGGCATAAAAATGGGATTTTAATCTTATAATTGATTTTAATAATGTTTATTACTAACCTCAACTATTCATTCACCATTTACTGGCAATTTAACATTTTGTGAGTTTATGACTGCTAATTAAACCTATTTAATACATGTTTATGAGCTCTGAAAGAATATAAGGGAAACTGAAAATTAATTCAAATCTAGGGTTAACTGAAAAAGTTAATCCTGTTCTGGTATCCAGATGGAGTTTGGCATTGCAGGACTCCCTCCAGGGCCAGGGGAGCTGCAGAGCCACTTTAAAGAGCATTTTTCCGAATGCCCTGTTCCATCTACTGAGTAAGCAGGACAGAGTTCATGCCATGCTAATAGCACTGAGGTATCATCAGCATTACTGAAGTTATTACAGCAACTATGAAGTCACTGCTGAATAGTTTACTAGATTAAGGGTTGAAGTGTGCCAGTGCTTTATAGTATTCTTAATTCTAAGAACTGAATATGCACATCATTAAATAATTAACTGACTTAGTTTTGGAACACCCAAAACACCCTGTTTTCAACACATAAAATATCAGCTGCTGTGCTTAGCATCTCTTTAAAACAAAAAGCCATATAAAATTTCCATATTCAGAATGGCCAGAGCAGCAAATAGATCAGTAACTTGTGTACAAGTTACTGCCAATGAATAAATAAAGCTGTTGCAGTTGGCAGGGAACCAGCAGGGATTCTCCTGAGTGACAGTGAATTGCATCCCCTGCGGCACCAGGCATGCAGGAAGATGGGCAACACTTGACAGTTTCCATAAAATCTTAAAAGGGCAGGAATTTACACCATTATTCACATCCTGAACTGCACCACTGCTGAGCTTTCACAAGCAGGGTGTGCATGGTGTAAGTGTGGCTGGATGAATCCATGCCCTGTGACATCAAAAACTTCAAAAGGTGATTTATTTCAGCCAGAAATCCATCCCAGAATGAAGCACTTTGCTGCCTCTACCCCTATCACCACAGCAGGCTTCATTAGACAGAAATTAAAACACTTTTATTCCAAACCCCACTGAAAGTCCCCAAATGAAGAAAGGCTCTTCTCGTTACACCCAACAGTGGCAAAGCCACAGGTCTCAGCTGATCCACACTGGAGCAATATGAGGAGAGATGAGGGCAAGGCACATTACAACACACCTGAGACTTGGGAAAGAAGGTTTTTGATTGAAGATTTAGGCCTGGAAGGTCAGTAGTTCAGGAGAGTCCACCAGAGTTATCTCCAACCCTGGCTGCAGCTGCAGCATTTACTGTAAGAGACACGACTCTGCAGCAAAACGTAGCAGGGCAAAATTACAAAATTTGACTTCTCAACTAAACAGGAGAAATATCTTCTAATAACGTGGCCTCATGTCCCTCAAATACAGCAATATGTCACTTTGCTAAAGAATGTCTGTAGTCTATAGTACCAAGTCAGTAACAAAATGAAGGTAAACTGCATTCAGTTCAAAAAAAAAAAAAAAGAGAAAAAAATGTATTTAGTTCAACAAACACCACTACTGAAAAATTTCATTTTTAGGTTGTGTGTAGAAAAAATCTGCTTTTTCCTTGGGATTGTTATATACTGTGTGTTTTCATTTGATGACGTGGTCTTCAAAAAGAGGTTACAGGTGAAAAGGTGACCATGTCTGGAGTCTGGTGACACAGAAAGCTGAGTGAAAAAGAAAAACTTAGTTAATTTTTTCCATCCTATAGGAGATTAATGACTTTGCATATGCTAACCTAATTTTTATAAATTTTCATTAAAATAATATTTTAAAATTTTATTTTAAACTTTTTAGAGGGAAAAAAAGGACATAAATATGAAGATAAATGGAAAACATTCCATTGTAAGATTTGATTTACTTTAAATTAGAAATAGCAACTTATGTTTCTTAATGATTTTCTCTTTGAGACACCAAGCTGCAGGGTTTGTTCTTTCCCATTCAAAGCTGTCCCAGGAAAATATTTTACTTTAACTTTGTACCTCAGTTCTTTTTTCTTTTCTTCCTTCTTTGTCTACCTCAAACCTCTTCTCCTTTGTCTAAACAGTGTTCCTGTGTTTTACACATTTCCAATGTGATTTGGCACTGTGATCCCTCCCTCATGTACTCACTGAAGAAAGCAGAACTGAATTATGAAGGAATGAGCTGTTCAGTCCTTTTAAGTTTTACTTCTGAATTCTGCAGTCTATCATCTCCTATGTACAAGGTTCCCAGACCAGACACCCTCACTGTCCAAGGCAGTAAATAGAATAAAACAGAGCAATGAAAAGTTTGTTTCAAACTGTCTCCACAACAGCTGCTCAGTTTTATTCTGCACTGAGGAAGGGACCTTGGGTTGAGTATATTCCTCCAAAATACCTTGGAGGAATGAATAAATAAATAAATAAATAAATAAACAAACAAACAAAAAAAGAGTGAGGTGACTGAATGTTTTACAGTAATGGAGAATGACGCAATTTTCCTTCCAGCTTGCTTTGCTACAACAAGAAACAAACAAGTGCCAAGGTATCTTTTCTGAAAAAGTCAGAGAGGTTTCAAAGACCAAAATCCAACTCCACATCCAAAAGTTTTACCAGCACCAAGCCATTCCATGAGAACCTGTGGTGGAACAGCAGGGAGGAGCATGCTGAACACACTCTGTGGTTCTCCGGAGTTCTCACTCCCAGAGCAATCCTTACCTTGGTCTGGATCAATGCTTTGCAGTCATTAACACTGAATCCATCAAACCTAAAGTCCTCATTATCTTTGACATTTGATTCTTCAAAAATGTCAGCCTGGTTCTCTGAAACAACCTAAAAAACCATAATTTACATTTTATTTACTAATTTATTTATGCATTTCTCTCTGATTTCAATGCATACAACCTAAAGAGAAGTTTCCCTCAAATAACAACCACTAGATTTGACTTTCTGAAGCTGCATTTTATCATGTTTCCCTTTGCATTTAAACAATTTTATGCCAGTTCTACAAATGATGCCTTATGTTTTAGCTTTTTATTTTTCAGATTCTGTACTGCATTAGTGCATAACTCTGAACTCTGTATAGAATGCTAGCTAGCTTTCTTCACATTTTAGTCAGACTAAACAATCCTTTTAGGCCTGAGAAACAAGGTCATCAACACAGCCTCAGGCCCAAAAAGTATAAACAAAATTAAAGCGGGGAGAGAAACAAACTGAGGGAATGCGACTTCATTACCTGAAGCCAAAACTGGAAAATTAACCTCTGATATGCAAGCAGACCAAACTTATATCCATCTGAGAAAACTGGCGACTGCTGTCCATCTTGGGCACAGCCTCTGCAAGGCTTTGCACTGCCCAAGGAGTTTCCTTTGAAAGCATTTCAATAAATACCAACTTTAACTCTGTTTAGCCTCTGTTCCAGGTAGCCCCTCAAGGCATCACCTACACACATGAATCTGTGACTTCAATTAGTAAAAAAGCCATTCCCAATTAATATTAGCCTTAATTAGCACCAAAGCATTGCTGAAAAATGCCTCTTAATCAGTATTGTTAAAAGCAATACAATTTTCCAGAAACAGATAAGAATTAATGATGCAAGTTTAAGCTACATGAAGAAAGGAACAGAATGGGAGTTTAGCTATGTTAGAGAAATGTCTCCAATTTTCTCCCTGTTAAATTACAATTCTACAAAGTGACTTTTTAAAAAGCAAAATAGGTTTCCACCTTCAGCACCATCCTTCTGTTTGTATATAACTTGCATGAAAAGTCAAATACTCCCCTAAAATCATTACCTTGCCAACTCCATGCTTCAGCATTCAAATAATCAATTGAAATAGTTACTTCTGAAAATTACATGTGCCTAATGAATCCCAGCTAAATAACTGAATTCCAAACCATCCCTGACACCTGTACCTTCTCAAAACAAGAGATTGTTAAACAGAGACATTTCTATTTGAGATCTTTTAACACTGCTGGTTTGGTTTCAATCCAATTTGTAACACACTCTCCCTCAAGCCTCACAAAACCAGAGGAACAATGTGAGGAAAGGGGAAGCTGAACACACTTTCAGTTTCTTCACAGTAAAATCATCCAGCAATTACTGTAAGAGCCTCTCTGATTCAGATCTGATTTTCACTTAACAGAAAGTGAATACAGATATTAGAGGCTGACAGTTTCCACTCACTCTGTGCAAAAAACGTAAACAATCCTACTGCCCACACACCAGGGAGCTGATTCTCCATTTCTACCACCTGAAAGCTGCTTCTCCATCTCTACCAAAGCTAATAACAGGGAACTGTGCTGGGCAGACTTCACTGTAAAGACAATTAAAGTGTGATCCTGCACACTTTCATAGTTACTTACACATGAAGGTGAGAAAACACTAAGCTACTGTCTTAAAAAGCTCCCTGATAAAAGAAAACAACCTTGTGACTCTCCCAGATCTAGTCCCTCCTGCATCTGCATGTCCTGCTCACAGAGGATCAGATTCCCAGCCCAGTGTTTATGCTGGCAGAATGGAAAACCATTGTTCAGTTACCTTTTGATTTGCATCTACTCCAAGAACGCTCAGGAGGTTTTCTTGGCAATGAGATTTACTCCAGGGATGTCTTGAGCTGGGGGCATTATCAAAGTCCCTCAGTGCTCTCCATAAATTTCCAGAATCCATGCTAGGAAACAAAACACACTTTGAGGTTTCCAGTGAACATATGCAACAGTTATTTTCACTACACACAGCTGTATACTAACCTTCATCTGACAAGAAACTTGTGTTAAAACTCCTTTACACTTGTCCAAGCTGCCAGCCCAGGGCACTAATGAGCTGGCATGACAATTAGTGGGAGCAGTAAGTCAGCAGAAGTGTTTGTTTGTGCTCCTCAGATAAGAGGGGCAGGAGAAGCACATCCCAGAGACTGCCACATGCCAAGGGCTCCCAGTGTTCAGCTGTTTCTGTGAAATGTGGGCAGAGTTCAGCCCTGCCAGCTCTGCACTTTGCCTTCTCTGTCTCTCAAGGCTTTCTCCATCCCACAGGTCACACTTCACCTGTCCCACAAAACAAGGCAAAGGCACTCACTGCTGAAACAGAGAGGAGGGAGCTCACCTGGCGTGGTTCTTTGCATTCTTACACTGCATTCATCACATATAAAAATTCAGCTGGGCTTTACTTAGTTTGCAGTTGTCATTGGACTTAGTTACTCATCACAGTAGATTAGGAAATTTTTGTTTTTACCTGTTTTTACCTAATAGTGCAGTCCCCTTTACAATTATGTTTCTCCACAAGTTTGATGCTGATTAAAATATAACACATATGCAGGGAACTTGGCTGAAAGAGTCCCCACATTAAAAGTTTTACCTATGTTTCTTCTGAGTCTTAGGACATTTCTCAAGTAGGGGCTGACACTCCTTTCTAGACACAAACCCTCCAAGTTATGAAAAAGTAACTGCAATGCTGTTCAGTAGCTACAGTACTGCTCTGAAGCTGCTGATCCTTAAAAAACATGGAACAGAGCTAGAAGTGTTCCAGCTGTTGCTGGAGAAAGCTTAGCTAATGATACTAATTGCTATTAACATAGCCCAGGAAAAAGCCAGATGCACCACAGATTCTGAAGCACATCTGGTTAAACATGAGAAGGAGTTACCAACTGGGAAAACTGAGAGGGGAGGAAAAGAAAAAAGCAAGTTGTTAGTGGAAGCAGCAGCCTCCAGTGATGAAGAAATAAGTGGGATGTGCTGTAAAGAAAGGACAAGCAAACAGGAAGAACAGGCTGCCTGTTGGGTTCTGGCATTCCAGAGGCTTAGTCATAAGGAGGCACACCAACAGCAGGAAAAACCCTAAGCAGGAATTTGTAATTTTGATATATTCCCTTCATTGTTTTCCAATGGCTAAGACACCATCCACTTCCTTTAACAATGTGCTACAAAACTGGTGAGATCTACACACTGAGAAGCACAGTACTAAAAAGATTTTTAAGTGCACCACTGATTTCTAAATTATGAAACATTGTAATTGATGAGGAGCTTTTCCTTTCCTTTTCATTTTTTTTAACTGTTAATATAAACTCATTACCAGAGTTGATTATTCAAAAGTTCAGGAATCCAAACATCTTCATTACTTGCATCAAGAACTTGCTCTAAGCTTCTTATGCACTCTCTGGACTGTGGCACAAAGACTTCTGGAAAGCCCAACTTGAAGATCTCCTCATAGCTGTGGTCTTCCTAGAAAAAAAAGAGATTTTTATTACATACATCATACAAGCCATCCCTATAGTTCATGAAGGACCTAGTCCAAAGACTACAATAATTCTAGAGATTGTCTTCTTGGTTTTAGAATTACTATTACTATTTATTACTATTACTATTACTATTACTATTACTATTACTATTACTATTACTATTACTATTACTAGTAGAGGGACTGAGCTCATATTTCAGTGTTTTGAGTATTTTGAGTACTTAGAATTAGAGGAAGCAAGAGTCCCAGAGTTTCTGATGATCCTTACTCTTTAACTTCCCAGCTTCTTGGTCACAGACTTGCATATTTAACACTTGGGACTCCTCCTTCTGCTCAGCTAATTCAGTCCAGGTCAAATCTGATGTATCAATTCAACAGCTTCTTTTGCCAACTCAGTATTCAAACACCCCTAATTCAAATGTAACACACCTGCCAAATGCTACAGCTACCAATAAATACTTGCACTGTGCAAGTCTGCAAAAAAGCTGGGGTGAGGATGTTTCTATATCCTTGATTGCACCAAACTTTTTCCAGCCTATGTTAAAAATCAGAGCCAGATTTAAGCCCTTGTTCCTCCTCAAGCAGTGATGAGCAGGTTTGGAGGAATGGCCACAGAACAGGAGGGATACGGACAGGCTGAGTGGAAATAAGCACTAGTAAGTGGGGTTATCTGACAACCAAGAAATACATATACAAGGGAGAACATGCATAATTTACATCCTATCCTAGGGGCATGCCATCTGCTTTGGAAGCTGTATCCTTTTATTCCTTCAAGGAAGGAATTACTGCAGTTTTCCAAATAGAAGCAAATTAATTGACTTCACCACCCTGCCCAGGGACTGCAATGCAGGAGCAGCAACACTGTGTGAAAACTCAAGAATGGAACCAGTCAGTTTGGGGTTTTTGCCCAGCAATCAACAATTTAGTCTGAAAACCCTAAGCATGGATACTCTATATTTTTGTAGTGTCATTTAATTGTAATTTGAACAGCTGAAATATTTCCACAGTGTCATTACACTGAACTCAGACAGGTGGGGTGAATACTGACAGAGTATGGGTTTAATCTAAGGATAAATGGGCAAAATCAACAGAGCTGGTAGAGCTTCTGCACCTCTGACCATGCTTCAAGGAACAGAATCTGTGCCCCACGCTGCTCCCTCCTAAGTAAGGCCTTGCTAAAATCCTTCCTGATGATTCACTGCTGGGACATTCAGAGACTCCTGGGTAAATTCCTCTGAATCTTGCCCAAAGTGTCACAATGCTTTCAATCAATTTGTAAATTATTTACAAACAAGGATACAACATGGAGGATCCTGATGGATGCCCAAGAAGCAGAGCTCTGTGAAGTTACACTTGCTAAAGCATACATGGTCAAGGAAAAAAACCAAACAACTTCCAGGTAGGTGCCAAAAGTGAAGTGGGATGGGAGTCAGGGAAAAGCCAGGCAGCTGCTCTTGGCTTTGGGATGGGGGGAGTTACAGCCCCAGGGAGGCACTGAGGGCAGCACAGCTCTGCCTCAATTGCAGCAGCTCCCTGGAGCCCTGGTGCTGCCCCAACACACATACAAGTCACTGACTTATAGTTTAGCCAAGACAGATCAAGAGATTTTTTTATTACCTTTACTACTGTCTATTTCAGTGAGTGTTTCAGAAACAAAGTTTGGGTATATTTCCATTTATCTTGAGGCTTTGTACTAATCATAAAAAATCAATGTACAAAGTTCACATCAGTACTTTCTGAACAAATCCTCTATATCCTATTATATCATAATACCCCATAGCTTAAACACATGTACCAGTCCCTCTCTCAAAGGCCAGTGCTTAAAGACCACATGAAAAATCCGGGAAGTGTTCAATCCTGTAGGCAGAATACCCAGCTACTGCAAGGAAATTAATTATTGTTTCCATCTTAAAGCACATGATTCTGATCCCAACTGACATAATTTAATTAACTGAAGCAACTGAGGTAGCTGGACAATTTCTCTGCATGTGCAGTTACCCTGTACAGAGAAGACAGACACAGACCTGGAGGTGTGGGAAGCAGAAACACAAACATTTCTGGTTTTTGGCTTACACGTACCTCACTGAGAGAGCCCGAAGCCTCCTGCTTGCCATGGTACAGAGATGGCTCTGCACACGCGTGGGCAGCAGAAATGGAAATGCTGCAGCCACCACTGCTCAGCCCCACATCAGCTCCACGAGTTACTGCTGAACTCACCAAAACTTCGAGGTTATCATTGAATCTCTCTGATTTGTCTAAGGGCTCCGTGAAGCTTTCAAAATCACCCCAGGAACCGCTGGGTTCTGAGGGACTAAAGCTGCTCTCAGAAAACTCCTCACAACTTCTCCCTTCGCTGTTCGCTGCAGGGAGGCTTTGCTGCGTTGCTTCAAAATTAACAATTTCTTCATTGCTTGTCCTTTCATTCCAGTGACAGCCATTTCCACGGAAAGACACTCCACCTGCCCCAGCTGCCAGGTCTTTTGGAGGCTCACAGTGTGGTATGTCTGCGTTACCAAGACTTTCTACCGCCGACAAGTTCTGCATCTTTGTCCAAGAGAAGAAAAATAATTTGTTGAAATCTGTACTGCAAAAAGGTTACTGAAGTTCAGTTGCATCAGAAATATGAGTGTTTCCAAAACAAAATCAAATTCTTCATTTCACTCCAAAGAATAACAGCACTGCTGAAAGAAAACAGGATGTCCTTCAGTTTCTCCTCCAGCACTCGGCATGTGCAGTTATTCAGCCTCACTTTCTGTGCAGAGTATTAAGCCTGCAAAGAAAGGATTATAAATAAATACCTCTGTGATAAGGCCTGTGTAGGAATAAAGATAGCTGATAAGGCAGGAGAAAGAATGCCTGCGTTAAAATAAACACATTCCAGCATTATCCACTGAAAATTGCTGTAGGCAAAATTATTTAAAATTTACACAGAACTATCTACCCGGACCACAAGAAAGCCATTAAATTAGTGAACAATACCCAGCAAATACATAACAGAAGTCGCTGGATTATTAACTCAGAACTGACTGAGCACACTGGAGACAAACTCAAATAACTACAGTCAGCATCCAACACTTTAAAAATATTTTCTGTGACTACTTCATCCACCTCGTGTAAACTCAAATAATGCAAAGTCAAATAATGCAAACTCAAATAATGCTATTTCTGCCGGCATGGGCTGCCCCATCCCAACAACTAGAATCCTGTAAAAATACAGTATTTCCAGCTATGTAGGTAACTGAGGCAGATCTAATAAATTCAGTTAGGCATCTGTAAACCATACAGACCGTGCTGCATTGGCCGTGTTAGATTAACCCCATCTCCTCAAGTATTTTCCCGAGCTGGTTTGGGGGGCAGGTTAAAAAGCACTCACTAAACGCTCCTCTCCCGACCTGCCGCAGTGTTTAACAGATCCGAATGTGGGCTTGTCCCCGGGTTTCCTTCGGAGGCGGGCCGGGCACGGAGCAGGGGTGCGGCCGGTCCCCGGCCTGCCCCAGGGACACGCTGGAGTCCGGGAGCGACAGGGCAGGGGATGCGCGTCCGGAGCCGCGGGCGCTGCCCCGGGGAGGCGCTCCCACGGTGCCCCCGGTGCGGGCAGGGAGATGGCACCGGTGCGGGCAGGGAGATGGCACCGGTGCGGGCAGGGAGATGGCACCAGTACGGACAGGGAGATGGCACCAGTACGGACAGGGAGATGGCACCGGTTCAAGCAGGGAGATGGCACCGGTACGGACAGGGAGATGGCACCGGTGCAAGCAGGGAGGTGTCACCGGTGCGGGTACGGAGATGTCACCTGTGCAAGCAGGGAGATGTCACCAGCGAGGGCACGGACCAGCCTCTCCCCGAGCAGCCTCTCCACAGCCGCCCGCAGGTTGCCAGGGGCGGGCCGAGGTGTGCGGGGCGGGCCGGGGCGGGCGGCGGGGCCGGCACCGCCCGGGGACAGCCGAGCCCTCCCTCGGTCCCTCCCTGCCCGTGGAGGAGGCTCAGCGCATTCTCAGCTCCCGCTGTCTGTCTGTCTGTCTGTCTGTCTGCCCGCCCTCGCTCCGCTCCCACCGGCGCCTCTCCGCGCTCGTCCCGGGCCTCGCTCGCATCCGCATCCCCCGGGTTACGGCCGCCCTGCCCATGCGGGAGAGCCTGGGGTTCAAACTGGGATGTGAAAAAGTATTTGCTCTTATTTCATTCCCCCAGCTTCTTGCTGCGGCTTGGCAGCCTAAGGAAGCACCGTTTAAATGTAGTCGTTCCTGTATGCCTTTCATTTGAGACTAGCTAAAATTCCCACATAGCTGGAAAGTTCCAGATTTTTTAAAAGTGACAATCAGACAATTAAAACTCAGGATTAAACAGTAGGAACAGACCAACAACAACCCTCTTCCTCTCTTGTTTTGCCCCCCAGGTATTTGGGTCTCTGCTGAGGCTGAGGCCTGATCCCTTCCCAACAGGTAAAGCCAGAAGCTGAGGGTGCAGTGCTGCACACAGGTTATCCTATGGCTTGGGTGACCATCCCATCCCATCCCATCCCATCCCATCCCATCCCATCCCATCCCATCCCATCCCATCCCAAGCTGGCTGGCTGCTCCCAGGCCTGGGGCTCAGAGGGAATGACACTGAGAAAACTCCTCAGCTCCCTGTCCTCAGGCTGGGTTAAACATCTGGGCAGTCCCAAGGAGCAGGGGACAGTTGTAAAAGCAAGGAAAGAGGTTTTCTGGAGCAAGGCCCAAACTAAAAAGCTTTTTCATACATATGTTTTCCAGCCCAGACACAGACACATGCACTCCTCCCACGCATCTGACTCTCATTCCAGCATTCTGGTGCTTTATCCGAGGGCAAGAGGCTGCATTTGGGAGCCATGCCCAGACGCAGAGCCAAAGAAACTTTATTGGCAACTGTCTGAAAGGGTTTTTTTAATGTGTTTTTTTTCTGCTCCGGAGCGTTTCCTGCCCTCCCGCGGCAGCTCAGGATGTCGGACCGGCCCGGCGGGGCTGACTCAGCCCGAGCGCCGACACCGGCCGGGGCCGCGGGCACCCAGGGCTCTCCCTGCTGTGTTCCAGGGAAATCAACATTTTCTTGCAGGGACTGAGATTGTTTTGCTCGGCTTTAGGCTTTCACCTCTGTCTTCTTGAAGGAAAGGCCACCAAGAGGCGGCACACAGGCTGAGGTGATGCTCTCCTCCACCGTGCTCAGCACCCGGGGGTGTGCTCACCTGTCCTGTGTCACCTGTCCCATGGGGCTCCATCTCCCCTGTCCCTCTCACCTGTCCTGTGTCACCTGTCCCATCTCACCTGAACCATATCACCTGTCCCTCTCACCTGTCCTGTGTCACCTGTCCGATGGAGCTCCCTCTCACCTGTCCCATCTCACCTTTCCCATCTCACTCCATGTCACCTGTCCCATCTCACCTGTCCCATCTCACTCCATGTCACCTGTCCCATCTCACCTGTTCCATCTCACCTGTTCCATCTCACCTGTCCCATCTCACTCCATCTCACCTGTTCCATCTCACCTGTCTCACCTTTGCAAGGATCTTCAGGTGCTGATCGGCACCAACCCCCTGTGGGCTGCATGGGTTCTGCAAACCCTGCAGGTTCAAGGTGTGTCTGCAGCACAGCAAGGAGCTGTGGCAGAGCTGGGCATTTTCAGAAGCTGCCACAGGCCTCTGACACCAGAATGTGGGAAAAGAAGGAAACCCCAGCTCCTTCTTGCCAGGGGAACATCAGGAACTCTGAAGAGCTGGCCAGGCAACGCTGCTGTTTGCTCTCCCCAGCACAGCTCACAGCCCACCTGGGAAAACCCAGTTGCCAGCCCTGGGTCCCTGCAGGGAGCAATTGGCTGCAGCATCTGCTGGGTGTAGCCATGCTGCCTCCTGCTCCCAGGCAAATGCTGCTGAAAACGCACACAGACACCAGAAAAACCTGCACTGGTGGGGTTTGGCAAGGTTTTCACTTCCAAAGGGGTCGGTGTGAAGTACAGATGTCCTGCAAAGGGGATCTCACCTGCCCTGGTCTGAGTTCAGCCTCTGGGCTCAGCTGAGTGTGTGACAGCTGCTGCTGGATCACCAGCTCCTGTTTAAATGACATGAGTTAAGTTACAAGCATCACCAATCTTGGATTAAGAATTTTCCCCTCTGAAGTACAGTGGGATAAAATTCCTGTTATCTGTTTGGGGGAAATAAAGAATTTTACAGTTTTGTCAGACCAGGCTTGTGCATAATTACTGTATTAAATCAATATTTTCTTTTTGAACTATCACCATGGGGGTTTGTTTTATTCTTTTTGGTTATTTTTATTTTTAGTAACTCAGTCCTTATTTAAAAGGTAAAGAGATCAAAAGCTTCAGACATGGACTATAAGCTTATATTCAGACACACAGGTATGCATCTACCAGAGCAGAATATCATTACTCAAAAATTCACCGATGCAAACAACTGAATTGACTGAACACTGGTCTTTAACTATTATTACTGCTCCTCTCATCATTCCTACTGGAAAATCATTAGAGTTTAGTACACATACTCTAGAATTACTATATTTTTCTTTTTATCCTTTAGAAAATTATCAATTTGCAGTGAAAAAACTCAACATAATAACTGAAAAGTGTTTACTTTCAGGTCAAATCAGCACCATGCTGCTGTATTACAATTTTGTGTTTGCTTATGAAAGACCTGGTCCTGGATTACTGAATTGTGTGGTTCCCTTGTAAATGACCAGGATTGGTTTTTTATGGATTGCTTTTGCCTTTATTCATTTTTTCTTTTGGAAAAAAATACAAGCAAGAGATACCTTTGTATGCAGAATTTTCAGATTTGTTTGGGTTTACTTAATTGAAGTTTTAAACAACATTAACTTGCTAATTAAAGGAATGAATTTTTTAAAATTTGTATTAAATACTTGGATGTCTTTTCTTGTAAAAATTAATACATTTAGCTGAACTGACATAAAATGTCACTTAGAAAATAGAAGCAAACGTTTTGAGAAGGAAATAAATAATTTTGAATGACTCAGAATGGCATTTCAATAAATGAGCTGCCTTTTCAGTTAGTGATTGGGGTTTTTTTCATCCTGAGTACCCAGAATTTAGAATGTAGGGCGTCACCAATTTTTCAGAATAATACAGAATGCTCAGCTTGTTGAAAATCCATTGCAGAGGTCAGGTCTGAACACTGATCTAATTGAGTATCTGTGGCTTACATTTGAAGATGGGCTTGGTTTTTCCACTGCAGTCCCTCCTGGAGGCACAGAGGGTTTGCCATACCTTCTCCCCTCTTTGCTTTGCTGCTGGTATGGATGGAAAGGTTGGTAAATCCATCCTCTTCTTCCTGATTCACACCTGAGAAGAGCAGATCTTCGGGGCAAACCCTTCCCCTCCCCAGTGCAGGGTTGGGATTCCCGTTTTGCCTGTGGAATATTGCCCCGTGTGCCATCCCAGTGTGGTGGGAGCCTCTGGGAGGATGGAGCCACCTGCAGCTCTCAGCAGTGCCTGGGCTGAGAGACGAACCAGGATTTTTCCAACAGCAGATGGCAGCTCTCCCTTGTCTCTCTCTCGTGCACACAGCACATCTGTCAGTGCTCCTGAGCAGGGGAAGGAATCAATCCCCTCTACACCCCACTCTGTAAAGGCATTGGAGCACCTGCTTTGTGTGCTGACCACACACGATCCATCCCACAGGAGCCCTTCACTGGTGGGCTGTCAGTGCAGAAGAGATAAAGTGACATCCAGTGTGGAAGGTGCACTTTACATCCTTCTCTTCTTATCTCAGGTGTGAAAGACACAGGAGCTGTAGTCCACCTCTGAAAAAGCAAGATGTGCAAGAGGCATCAGTGCTCTGTGTTCAGTGGCTGCCTTTCTGTGGGTGCTTGCCCACCACTGTGGCTCCAAAGCAAAGCTCACACTTGCTTTGACAGTTACCCTGGTTCTCAGAGTGATTTTGGGGAGCACAAACTGGAGAAAGGCAGTGAAACCCTGTTCCACTCTGGCACTTGATGGAAACATCATCTGCCAAATCCAGTGGGCAGCACCACTTCAGGATCTTCCAGCAATTCACACAGCACATGTGCTGAAAGAAGACTCTCAAACCAGTCTTGTGGGACTCTCAGAGCCCTCACAAGATCCTAAAGTGGGTTTTGTGCCTATATGAAAAAGGCCAAGTGCCACAGGCACCTTCCTGTTGACCAGCATTTGCCTGCCTTCCACTCTGCCACCAGTGTCACTTTATCGTCCAGTGACACTGCTGATTTGAAATCCTTTCCTCTCTTCAGCTGCTTTCCCTTGTTGTCAGTCCCACTTGTTGAACCCCTCAATTATTTTATCAGATCTTTTTATTTACTATCTATTTGCCAACTGTTCCCTCTTCTGCCTTCAGCCTCCTGCAAACCCAGAGAGCTGAGGCTTGGGCCCCTGATGGAAGTGCTGGTGCTTTTTATCCAGTGAGCAGGACAGGAGAGGGACAAAGCTTTCCTGGGTAGCAGGACAATGTGCTGGTAGAAGCAGGAGATTGCTGATGTTGTGGCTGTATGAGAGCACTGGCCAGCAGCAGATTTCAGAGAATAAAGGTGATCCTCTTGAAGTTCCATTACACTGCACTGAGGGCACAGCAGACACTCAGCTGCTATGAGAGCACAGAACAGCTCACACAGACTCTGTCAGCCTGCTGGGGGACCTGGGGAAGTGACAGTGCTTTGATGTGGCTCCAGGGTGATATTCCTGGATGCCACAGAAGATTCCTTCAAGGCCACACTGAAATCTCCAGCTCCTGCTTCTCTTAATGCTGTGTTCCTTTCCTACTTCAATTTCTCTTGCTTTGAGTGTAGTCAAAGCATGTGTTCTCCTGTGGTACCTGCTCCTGTGGTTCCTTTTCTGGACACAGGAAATTGGGCCCTACACTCCCTGAACCTGCTACCTAAGCCACATCTTCAAGAAGGGGGTTGTTTAGATGTAAGAGAGTGCGGTGTGGTACCACACTTGGATTGTATTCAATGCCTCACACCCACCTACCTATACCTGCTCCTCTATTAGAATTTCCCGCTAAGCTGCTCTTCTGTGCTGCTTTTTCTGCTGATCTTTCAAAATCACCACATTTATAGATGAAGTCTCTGCTGCCCACGGAGGTTTTTCAGGTACACAGACATTAATTCACTGGGAGCATGCTTGGCAATTTCTGCCAGTCCCCTGCATGCCCTGTAAGCCGAGCCGTGATCGCTGCGGTCTGCAGCTCGCTAATCCTCTGTTTTAATGCCTGATTAGGTCCCAAATCCATCATTGTTAGAGAGATGTGGGTGTGGGGAGGGCAGGAGGATTTCATCCTCTCAGCTGAGAGTTAAGCTGCTGGAGGCTCACCCGCCTGGTGCTGTACCAGTGTATTAATTAGCTTGCCTGGAAATTTCGTTGGTGCTGCTCAGGGAGGTTGTGGGAAGGTCACACAATCCATTAGAAGTGCTGTGCTTCAACCTGAAGTCATTACATTTGACACTCAGCAAATCTCTAGGAAAATAAAGAATCAAATAAAGCATTAGCATAAAAAAATATTTTAAAAACTCAAGTCCCCACTTGAAGCAGCACGTGAAAGAACTCAAAATCCTGATAATTAGCATCTTTGTAGCTCCTTAATTACAAGGATCTTGCTTCTTCATTCTGCAAGTGAGCTCTGAAGGGGCTGTAAGCTTGGTGCACTAGTGGCCATCACGGCATTTTGCATGGGGGAAACATGACCACTCTGCCTTGCATGGGGAAAACACCATTAAAGATGGTTTAAGTTATCTTCCCCTAAAAGAAGACACAAAGTCCCTGATGGATGTCTCCATGTCCCAAACCCTGTGAAATTAAATTGTCAGTAAAGGTGTCATTTTATTGCTTAATATGTAGCACTGCAGTATGAATGAAAAATACATGCCATCCTCCCATGCTGAGAGGACTGGCCAATACTCCAGAGGGCTGTGCAGCCCTCCAGAAAGACCCCAACAGGTTGGAGAGATGGGCAGAGAAGAAATTCAACAAATGCCAATTTACTATTTTATGATACTATAATATATTAAATAATACTAAACTAACTTTACTGGAGAATACAGAAAGGATACTTACAGAATGCTAAAAAGATTAAAATGAAAACTTGTGACTCTTTCCAGAGCCCTGACACAGCTTGGCCCTGATTGGCCATTGAGTCAAAACAATTCACAGAAACCCAATGAAACAACCACCTGGTGGTAAACAATCTCCAAACACATTCCACATGTGAGCACAACACAGGAGAAGCAAATGACATAAGAATTTGTTTTCCTTTTTCTCTGATGTTTCTCAGCTTGCCAGGAGAAAATCCTGGGCAAAGGGATTTTTTCAGAAAATATGATGTGACACTATGGATCAAGAGGCAATGCGCACAACTGATGCATGGGAAATTCCACCCAAACATGAGGAAAAACTTCTTTACTGTGCAGTGACCATGCACTAGAACAGATGCCCAGAGAAGGTGGGGAGTCTCTCTCAATGGAGATATTCAAGCACCATGTGGATGCAATCCTGGGCCATGTGCTCTGGGATGGTCTTGCCTGAGCAGGGAGGACCAAAATACCCAATCTTACCTGTGATTCTGCAATCCTTGCAAGAAAAAACCCTGTGGAATTAAATAGCAAAAAGACAGAATTTGTTTGAATTTTGCATATGTGTGTAAGACGGTCACCTGCCTTTCCTCCCAGAGAGTGCCACCTTTCCAGTAAAGCAGTATGGCTGCAGTACAGACAGCAGGCAAGGGCTTAGCTGTCACATAAAACAGGTGACAATTTCTGAATCTGAAGTAAACTGCCTCCTGTACTCCCAAATCCCTGCTCTACCTGCTAATGCCCCTGGGAGGTGGGAATGTGCAATCTCAAACAGAGCTGGGAGAGCTGGGATGCGTGTCCCAGGGCTGGGACAGGTGACAGATGGCAGCTGGTGAAGCTGCAGTAAGTCCATCACGTTGGAATGCAGGTGACCCAAAGCAGCCAGGCAGGCTGCCACAGAACCATAAAATCATAAAACATCCTGAAATGAAAGGGAACCACAATAATCATCGAGTCCAGCTCCTGTCTTGGGCACAGGACAACCCCAGGAATGAAATCCTGCGTGCCTGGGAATGCTGGAAGGGTCTGTGGGAACAAATCCTTCTCTCCCACCTTTGCTACAAACATCTTTCATGTTACCTTGTCTATCCCTTCCCTTCACAGCTGTGGTACACAGTGTGTACCACACCACAATAATTTTAGAGCTGTGCCTGCATCATATGGACTGCATTAAAAACTTACTCAAGCCCTTCCTTGAGCTGTGTTTCCAGATGCTCTTTGCAGCATGCAGTTCCTAAGCAGTCAGCCTTTAGCCTTCTTTTGTCTGTATTGCACGTGGTAAAATGAAATACAACCAACTGGATCACAAGGTAGCAGAGAAAACTGTTTAAAACTGTTTAGAACTGATTAAAGCTCCGAGGCTGGAGCTGACAGCCAGGAGCTGGCTGGGGAAAGGCGGCTGCTCCCAGCTCGTGTGGGTAACACCACAAATGCAGGGCTGGACAATTCACAGCAAAATCAAAGCAGGGCAGAGGAGGGAGCACAGCCAGTCCCTCCTGCGCTGAGGAGCTATCACAGCTCCAGCTGGAAGAGGGCAGCACGTGTTTTATTTAATGTTTTGTATTACTCCATGCTGAGGCCACATTTCTGAGAGCAAAACAAATGAGCAGCAAAAGCAGGGAACCTCTGCTGCAGCACCTGTGCCAGGCCTGGAAATTCAAAGTTTGGGTCTAGATCCAAACTCTCCCCAGGTGCCTACGGACCTGCATTTTAAGATTTAGATTTTGTTCATTTCTATTTATGCTAAAAAAAAACCACCAAAGAGAAAAGGCTTAGCATGCATCTATTAGCAGCTGGCCTCAGCTTTTTATGCTATTGTAAATGAGGTCAGCAGGGCTCTGCAGAATATTATCATAAGGTTGCAATTAGCAATGAGACTTATGCCACACACATTTTACATTAAAGGAAGCAGTTGCAGTAAAAGGCTGTTCAATTCAGACATCAAAGCACACGGTTCATGTCAATTAATAATACAGCAAAATATAAACTTGAGATGCACAGACTCACCAATAGTTCATTTTTTAAAAGAAACAGCATTTGTTGAGAAGTTCAATCACACTTTATATTAATTTTCCATTTTTGAATATTGTATAAAAGTGCATACATTTATTATTAGCTTGAGTACAGATATGATTTACAAGGGTATGAATGTGTCAGGGAAAATCAGAAGTTATACATGTGTAAGAACATGTCAAGAAAAGGCATTTTGTTAAATAAAATGCTTTTTCAAAGTAAATCTAGTAAACCATTAAATTTTATGAAATACTTAACCATAAACTAGCCTGTCAGTCTATTCACCAGTTGCTCTTTTCCTACAACCCATTTAGATGTGCTGTTTGGGAGTGGAACCTTGCAGAATAAGGTGCCTAGAACACTTCAGATTTTTGAGTTTATTGCTAACACATGGATGCTGTTCTCCCTACAGTCAGTGAGATCAGTTCACTAGCTATGACTGGAAAAAATATTGGGTCCTCTCTTTTGAAATAATGTCACCAACACTTCCATATTTAAATAAATTTATATGGAAGAGATGGCTGGCAAAAACATTGAGAATACAGGGAAGAGTTAGCTGAATATATTGTGGTAAGGTTAGTATTTTAGATCTTTGCCTTGTTTAATTTTTAATGTATTCATTTTGCATTTCTATACAGCATCTTTCAACACTGGAAGAACTGGGCTAAATTTAGTTCCAGTTAATGGGAGCTCCTTACTGAGCAAGTGAGGGTTGTGAATTCATTTGACAAGATCTGCATGAAGGGCTGTGGCAGCACAAAGCAACTTCCAGAGAGCCCCAAGGAGAGGCTTGGAAGTCAGAGACATTAGATGAGAAATGCAAGCAGTCTGGATCAGGGGGCTGCAAGGGCCTTTCCCAGCCACAGCCAGCTCCAGGCTGCTGTTTTCCAGGCTGGAGCCTCGTGGAGGACAGCAGTGCAATTTTCCTCAGCCCCCAGTTGGGACTGATGGTGGATTTTGTGTGTGTGTGTGTTACAGCATCCTGTTTTCCACACTACCCCTGTGGGATGAATTGTGGCAAGAAAATCTCATTGCAGGACTGCTGGAATTGGACGTGCTATGGGAAGAGAAAAGCAGCAAAGAGGAGCCTGTAACATAGGAAAAAGCATCCCAGGTGGTTCCACAGACTGAAAACAATCCTCAGACACGATTCTGTGAGGGAAATTTTGGCACTGCAAGGGAAATGCCAGTGGTGCAAGGGAAATCCCAGCTTAACCATGGAGCTCTGGTGGTGGGAGCGCTTGGACCCTCTTGTCCTCTGAGCCACACACCAAAATCTGCTGCTCTTAGGTGACAAGCATCCAAAGAGCTGGATCCAGCAGCCATCCCTCCATCCCTCTATCCTGCTGATACCCTGAACAAGGCTTGGTCACTGCTGGGCACACTGGTTGGCTCAGCTGGAGCCTGTGTATCTGTTTTGCCCTCTATACTGGGGATTTTGCTAACCCATGAGCTGCAGTTCTGCAGAGGGTCTGTGCTCCATCTGCTCAGCAGCAGCATGTGGCTGCTGGTGGATCACCCCTGGTGCAGACTGTGTGATCTGCTGCCCAGGTGTCACCCAGCTCTGCACAGGGACAGAGCCCAGCCTTGCCCTGTGTCCCTCAGTGTCAGTCCACCCTGAGGATGGGCTGCAAGAGGCTCTTTCCCTTCTCACTCGCTGCCATGAGGGTTATAACACACACACAAAATGATGATTACCCATCACGTGTCCCTCTTCTCAAAATTAACTGTCCATGAGATGGATGTACAGCCATGAGATGCTTTGCACCTCACCCCTCAGACAGCCACGCCAGCAGCCTGACATTAGGAGTACTCTGTATAGCCCACTTGTCTCTTTCCTGGTTTTGCTGTTTTTTTTACCCTGTTCTTTTACTACATCTCAAAAAAATCTGCAGAGTCTTAGCTAATTTGGCTTCATTTACTGCAAGGATTTCGACATTCAGTAAACCAGACCAAAGTACTGATTTAAATGTCTGGTGTATAACGTGGATAGTCTTGAATCAATTACAACCAGCAGAAATTATGTGTGTACAAAAGTGAAGCCTAGTTCTAGCACTAAACCCCCTTCTATCTCTATGTTTTTCCCAGGAACTTTCCAGGAAGTTTCCAGTTTCCAGGAAGAAACTTTGTCAACAAGGCAACAAGACATAGAATCCATCATTTTACACTCTGCTTTCTAGAACCATAAAATCATACAATAACCACAGAAGCTCCTGACACTATAAAAAACAAGGCTCAGCAAGAGCCTTGAGAATACTGTATCTGTTCTGTGGCTACAGAGCTCTTCCTTGTGTGTTTCAGTAAAACTCTTCCTTTATTTGCTCAGATTTTCTACCAGCATAATCACAAGTTTGGAATAGCTAAATCAGGAAAAAGATTTGCAAAGTCCATCCTAAAATATTCTTCCTTTCTCTTAGGCAGCAATTTTCTCTAATACAACATATGAAATAATTGCATTATATGATAAATTCACATCAAACATTAGTTATTCCAATTGATCCAACAGTTTTCCCCAATTAATCTTTCTGTGATATAAAAATTAATTAAGTAATTTTATAGATTTGTGAGGTGGGCTTCTGAATTAATTAATTAATTCAGGTTTTTATATTTCTGAGGTGGATTTATAGTGCTAAAGAGTAGGGGTGTGTGTGTGTCAGTTTAAATAATCAGACTAAATTATTCACAGTGTATATATAAAGTTGCAAAATATTAATCTTAATGAAAACACCTTAGAGGAACATTTAATGATTATTTTCCTTTTATTTGAGTGGTTTTGAAAGGCATTTTTCATGGGTACAGGGTGTCAAGTAAGAAATATTATGGTGTTTTGCCTTTGGGAGGGACTGTGCTCTTATCTTCCAGCTTTGAGAGGCCTGGGGTGAAATGTCCAAGCTGTTCTGGCTGTCACAGCCACAGAATTCCACTCTGAGTGTGCAAAGATTCCCTCTGAGCTGTTCCTCCCATTAGAAGTTCTCTTCAAATAACAGAAACAGCTTGAGGAACCCTCCAGCTGCAGGGCCATGCAGTGCTGCCTTGGACAAGCTGCAGAAGAGGACAGGAGCAGAGGAGGAAGGAAATCCAGCTGATGTGCTTGGACTGGGGAAATTCCAAATCCCGCGTCCCGAATTCCGCGGATTTGCTTTAATCGGTCCCGAGCTCTGCTCAGCTGAGCTGTCCTAAATCCTGGTGTAAGCAACGTGTTTGGTAAGGCTGAGGCAAGAAAGGCTTGTTTGCCTGGGCTCTTTCCACAGGCAAGGGAGAAAGGAAAAGGCTTTTCCAGGAGGACAGCTGGGGCTGGGGATGCACTGAATCGATCTCAGGAACAGATGCTGAAAGAGCAATGTCCCTTCCTCCGCTCTGTCTGCTCCCTCCAGCTTGCTCTCACACTCACCAGGCTCTCCCACCAGCCAGATCAGCTTTCTAACACTGAAGAACGAGATTCCCTGTTTTTCTGCTGGGTTTGCTGCCAGGCTGTGGCTGAGCTGGCCATGGGGACCTGACCTCCTCTCTCAGGGTGATGAGCAGAGCTTTAAGTCACTGAGCATCCTCATAGAACTCTGACTTACAGGGTATCACCATAATTCTGCATTACATGTATGTACCTCTATCCATCAATATCTTTATTCACCATAATTTTGCATTACATGTATGTACCTCCAGCTATCAATATCTTTATATATTTATCAATGTAAATATGTACATGTTGAAATTCTAACCATAAAGACACCCCTCCCTATATTTGCCTGAGAAGGGGTTATGTAAATGCATAAAAAACTACATTGAGGAGCAGTTTGTTTAAAAAGTGTTGCTATGGTTGCAGTGGCTTTTGTGTACAGTTATTTAAAATATGGGCTTGTGCAGGACAAAGTGACAGGCAGATTTGTATTTTTGGGTGGTCAGATTGCCACAGGCTCAGCTCTGCTTGCTGGCTATAACCAGGGGCAGCATTGCTCTGATGTCCTGGGTGAGCAAGGCTGGAGCTCAGCACTCAGCTCTCTTCAGGCAGCTGTGACTCAAACAACTGCTCTGGAGCTGTTTGTTTGCTTGAGAAAGGAGGTGGATGTGTGTCACTTCCTTGCCTGGACACGCGAACATCATTTTCCTTTCTCTTTTTTTTTTTCTCTGTTTTGTTTTGGGTTTTTTGTGGTTTGTTTTTTTTTTTGTTTTTTTTTTTTTTTTTTTAATGAGACAGCAAATCACTTGCTGCAACACAAACTGCATCAGGAGGCTGAGGCTTCTGAGCATGAAAAGACTGAAGGGACTGAACATTTTAACGGGTCTTCATCTGAAATCCTAAAAATTCCAAGAAGCATCTGAAATGTCAAGGCACTTAAAATTGTAGTCCTTGGATTACACTAGGGTAAAGCAGTCAGAGAGCTTATCAAATCATGAAACTTAATTTCTGAAACGTGGGAGCAGAGTGTGTGGCTGAAGGAACTGCAGCAGAAGTGAGTTCAAGGATGAGCAAGTGAGTGCTTGGCAGAGCTGGAAGGAATATTGTCCATCTCTAAGGATAGTTCAGCCTGAGCCATTCTATGACTCTGTCTCTCGGCTTCCCCAGGAATCAACGGGCAAATGCTGTGTGCAGCAAACAGACCCCAGTCCTGTGAGGCCCTCTCTGGTATTTCACATCAGATCTGCCAAAAATGTCTGCCAAAAGTCAATTTGCAATTGTTTCCATAGCTGTGTCTTTATAACGGGGTCATTAATTATCCTCCATGTTGTTTATGAAACAGTTGTAGTGATTTTCAGAATTGGCCTGTCCATGCTGACATCTGTGCTCCAGAGGTGCATCCACCATCCTCTGCTGCCTCTGAGCTCCACCTGGTGCCCAGGTGAGCTCTCTGGAGCTGCAGACCCCCAGCAATCACAGCAGAGCAGGGCCTGAAGGTTTTGCTCCAGCAATTTCAGAGGTGAAACATGCCCAAGCTCCTAATTTAAGAGACAGGGATAGAGAGATCAGGATCATACTTGGCTGGTTTGGCTAGAAAGCACCTTTCTATCTACAGGAAAGATACTTTCTGCCATCACAGCCTTTATAACCTGAAATGCTGATTACATTTCTATGGGAGAGAGTCTGTGCCCATAGCTGTGCCAGCACTGCCATACCTGCTATCCACCATCAGGTGGAAATACTCAAGAGAAGGAAAGAAAATGCGTCAATCATTATCTGGGAGGAAGTGTAGCAGAAACAGAACAACTCCCAAGGGGCCTTGGTACACTGTGAGGTAAACACAGCACATCCTTAAATAGATGTGTGAGTCTGTAGTCTGAGCTAAATGATCATTCTCTGTGAGCAAACAGGACAAGGCCTGGATTTGAGCACTGCATCTGGCCATCCTCTTCATTAAGCTGCTGATGGACACATGGCACACTCGTCTGCCCATGTTCAGAGTTTCCAGGGCCAGCATTTCTCCCTAGACCCTCCTTGGTCTAAGCCACCATGTCCTCAAAGGGAATGTCTCTCCCAGCTTCCACCTGAGAGGTTTGCCAGGAAGAGAGCAAGTGAAAATGCTGATATTAAGGTAATGCCTTCAGAGTCAGGAATCCTGTAGTATAAACCTTGTTCCTGTTCACCTGCTCATTTTCAGATGTAATTCATGAACAGTCCCAGAAAGGAGTTAAAAATCAGGCTGGAAGTCACTTAGACTGTCCCAAACCTTCGTCAGGGACTGGTGCTGGCTGCCCCTGCCTTCAATGCTCTGAATATTCCTCATGCAAGAGTGCATGCACCTCCTTCCTCAGCATGATGTGTCACATATTTTGAAAGAAAGGAGTGCATTTTATTCCTAAGAAAAAGCCCCTGAGGGGGCTGAGGCCCCTCTCTTGACAGGGTGCAGAATATGGATCCCAAATGGATAAAGGCCCAGGCTAACAGCTCCATAAGGTGCTGCATTACTGCCTGTGGGTGAAGCTTATATAGTGATTTCTGCTCTTCCCCCAGCAACCTGGTGATCCTGGGCAGCACAGGGAGGACCTGCTCCTTGTCTGAGGAGCCCAAGCCCCCAGCACTGAGGGTGGATTTCTCTGTGAGCTGTGGGGTTACACTGCTGTGATAATGACACACTCCCACCAGCTCCTGAGCTTGTTGTGCTGCAGGGATGCTGACAGGGATGGCTGGATGCAGCCAACACAAACCACAGGTCTGCAGCCCAAACCAAAGTGTGTTGTGCAAACTTAGTGGGAAATGACACAATTTAGACACAAAGCACAAGGAGGAGTTGTTGGGCACTGACTGAGCAAACACACCACTGCTGGTTCATCTCTGTGACCGTGTTCACAGGGGTCCCAGGATGAGGGAAGAGATGAGGATCTGACTCCATGTTTCAGAAGCCTGATTTATTATATTATGATATATATTATATTAAAACTATACTAAAAGAATAGAAGAAAGGATTTTATCAGAAGGCTAGCTAAGAATAGAAAAGGAAGAAAAACAAAGGCTTGTGACTCACTGAGACAGTCCAGACAGCTGGGCTGTGATTGGCCATTAATTAGAAACAACCAACATGGAACAATCACAGATGCACCTGTTGCATTCCACAGCAGCAGATAATCATTGTTTACATTTCGGTCCTGAGGCCTCTCAGCTTCTCAGGAGGAAAAATCCTAAGGAAAGGATTTTTCATAAAACATGTCTGTGACTCACCTCTTTGGCCCATCAGCTCCTCTGTTGGTTACTGAGATGTTAAATGCCCATTGGAAGAGCTGGAGCTCCTGAATATTGCCTTTGTTACCCTGAAGCCAGGGTAGGAAGAAGCAGATCACTGAGCACTTGCCCGTTTGTGTCTCACATGTGCCTGAGAAACACACACCAGGCTCTATGTTTATGGTTTATGTTGCATTATTGGTTATTGTTGCACTATTGTACCACTCACAGTGACATTACACTATTCCAAGCAGGCAGTATTTTGCAAAAATCAATAACCATGTTCATTAATAATGGCTAAAACCTTCACAGACATTTTTTGTCCCAGAGATATCAAAGTACTTGGCAAGCATAGGAATAATTCATGCTCCTATATTCTTGTATTAACTTACTGGAAATATTTATGTAGAAGAAGGAATAGGAACATTTGCTTATTTCCTACCAATGGCAACAGAAAAGATGAGTGAACCTTGTGTGGTTTCTTTTCAGAAAAGGCCTAGCACTCCTGGCTTGACTGGATGCAATGCTGGCAATGCATTTAATTCTCTTCTTTGCTCTAATTTCTGTGAGACAAGGCTCCTCCTGGGTCTGTGTTTCTGTGCTTTTGATACTCTGCTGGATTAGATTCACTGAGTTAAGGGAGGTGGCTCAAGATCCCTATCTTCACATTTGGCAGTGTGCTGGAGCAACCAAAAGGAAGAACTGTACCAGTGTAGAGAGAAGTCTGTGTATAAAGGCAAAATTAATGAAATTGCTCCAGAATCTTCTACAAGTGTGTGACACTGTCTCATTTCCTCTTACCCACCTGTGTAACCTTTAATTCTTTAATTTTACCACTCTGGCATCACAACTGGGGTTCTTATAGATTGGAATGTCAATGAAGCAAGCAAATCATGATGTATAAGTGAGACATTTGTGATGGTGAAATATTGGCCACTCCTGCTGAATACCCAAGTCATCATCCAGTAGATCCTGAAATCTGAGCCAGACAAAATTGTTTCTCGTGCACGTTTCAGATAAAATGACTGGGCACAGCACACAAAACTATGAACACAGAAGAGAACTGAAAGGAATAATAGATGAGAAATCACAGAAACATTAAAAAATTCATTGGAAGGGACCCCTAGCTGTCATCTAGTTCAGGTTTTTCCTCAAAGCAGGGCCAACTATATGGGTTTCTGTGGACATTGTCTAGGTTTTCACTGTCTTCCAGGATGGAGATTTCCCATCCTCTGCCTTGCCCAGTGCTTGTCAGTGCTCCTAGCAATTCTCCTTAGCAGGTGAGCTTCTCACTCTCCTGCTTTTGTCCATTGTGTTTTGTCCTATTGCTGTGCACCTCCAGGAAAAGCCTGACTGCATCTTCCAATACCCTGCCACAAGGCAGCTGAAGAGAGCAGGAAAATCACCCTCAGCTTTTGCTTTTTAGGGCTGAACAAGCCCAGTTCCCTGAGTCCCTCCCTGTACATCATGTTCTCCAGATTCCCACCCATCCTCCCTGCTGAACCCTCTCATTTTTAGGCCTTTTTGAATCAAGGATAAACAAGTCCAGCTGGGCAGTGACCCACTGTCCAAATTGTGCCCTGCTAGAGAGAAGAACAACAGCACTGAGGTTATTGAGCATTGTCAGAGCTCTCTGGGCTCCAAAACATTCCTCCAGAACCAGCAATTTCTAAAACACAGCAGCCTCTGGATCCAAAGTGCTCATGAGTGTGGCTGCCAAAGGAGTTCTCAATTTCTGCTCATTGCAGTTATTGCTACAGGAACATTTCTGGCAAAACATTTTCTCCTGGAGTCTTTCTGGAGCACCTGCTTCACTCTCCATGTGTGCAGGCATCAGCCAGGACAGATGCTCAGGGAGAGAAAGAGCTGAAACCCCAAAGCTCACAGCGCTGACGCCCTTTATCACAAAAGAGGCCACCCAAGTTCTTGTTTTAAGTGAAGAGGCAGGAAAAAGTCTTTGAAGAAGCAGCAGCTTCCTTAAAGTGTTTAATGAAACCCTTTCCAGAGAGAATATTAAAAATGCATGGGTGGAGTGAGAGAGAAAGAATTCTTATTTATGTATAAAGTTACACATGGAGACAATGTCCAAAATTACTGAAAAAAAAGGGGTCTGTGTGTCTCTGTTTTCCTGAGTTTTGACAGCATGTGTTTAGTATTATGGCTAGTCCATTATAGGAGCCAAAGTTAACATCTTCCAAAGCATAAGGGTTTTTTTGGTTTTTTAAAGCTCAGTTAAATTCTAGCACTTCAAACCTCCTTAAACATGGCAAAATAAAAATCTCTGGAAAGTCTTTATTTAGTTTTCTGTAGTCGAAACAATTATGCAATTGGATAAGCAACCATGGCAGTTCAAATTTGTGAAATTCTGCATTACAGGGCAGGATGAATTACATTTGATCCTGGAGAAAAAAGCAATATAAGAAATGTAGTGGAGATTTTTCCCATTAAGAAAGGACAGACACACAGATCTAGTCTTAAAGGGTTTTGCTTGAGGAAAAAAAAACTAGAGATTTAATGGGATGATGTATCATGCACATCTCACAGCACAGAGCTGCCACAGGACAGCTGGTGGCTGCAGAGGGGGGCTTTGGAGGCTGTGCACAGCTCTGGCACCCCAGTGCACAGCACTCCAGTCACTGAGGGTGCTCTCTCTGGGTTTTAAGTGCCCACAGTGCACATAAAATGCACTGTGTTGGAGTGAGCAGGCTCTGGAGGCAGCAAAGGGGAGACAGGAGAAGATTGTGCCTCCCCGTCCTCTTTTCAAGCAACTCAACCATCAGATCAGCAAGATGGTAAAGCACATATGTGCCTCCCAAATGGCTTAAGGCACTTTACAAAAACCTCTTTTTGTTTGCCGAATAAGAGTTTCCACTTTTAAGAAGATCTCTTTAAACCAAGCTGCTGGAAGCTGGGAGCTTCACCTTCCTGAAGGGTGGCTGTGGTGAGCTGGGGGTCGGTCTCTTTCTCCAGGCAACAACAGACAGAACAAGAGGACACAGTCTCAAGCTGCGCCAAGGGAGATACAGGCCAGAATTAAGAATTTTCACAGAAAGAGTGGTCAAGTACTGGAATCATCTACCCAGGGAGGTGGAGGAGTCACCATCCCATGATGTGTTTAAGGGAAGACTGGATGTGGCGCTTGGTGCCATGATCTAGTCAAGGTGTTAGAACATGGGTTGGACTCGATGATCCTAAAGGTCTCTTCCAACCTAGAAATTCTGTGATTCTGTGAGTGTGGATGTTCTGTCAGGGGCTTTCTGTGGAGCTCCTGGTAGGAACAGCATAAAAAGGAAGAACTGTTGTTTTAAGGAGTGCTTCTTATGTAGGAAAGGGCATAAAGCTAAAAGGGATGATATTTCCCCAAAAATAAGTCCTGTAGGGGGATACAGTATGGGTGAATGAAGGTGGTATAGAATGTAATCTTGTCCCCCAACAAGTTGCAGCTGGACCCAATTACTAAAGATCAGGAGCAGACCTAATGTTAACAGGCCACACCTGTAGCCAATAAGAACAAGTGTTATAAAAGAGTGGATTGGTGGGACCTGGAATCATATGCTTGCTGCAAGGACCAAGAAGAGTCAGTGCTTAGAGGAATTGCTTACAGAAAACATTTGAGGCAGCATGAAACTCTGGTATGGAATCCTTGTACCATAATGATAATAGAACTCTTGCTATATAAGATAACAAGTCCCCCCACATGCTCTCCCTGCTGAAGGCCCAGCTCTGAGCTGGCTGGCAGTGGGACATCCTGGCTGTGGTGCTGTGCTGTCAGAGCTGCCCATGAGACTCACTGGGAGCAGCAGGGCATGGGCAGGCTCATCTCCTGCTGCTTCTGCCAGGACCAGATTGTCTGCCATGGTCTTCAGTCCAGGGCTAACAGACTGGGATTCCTATTTCAGGTATTAATTGCCTAAGAAGATATAATACTGCTCTGTAGCGTTGTCACTGGGTGCATCTTTAACAGTTTTTTTTGTCTTAGGGACTTAAAGACAAGGCTCAGGACAGTGCAGCACTTCATAATGCTCAGAGAAGGGGACCACTGAAAGCAAGACCTGTGATCCCTTCCAGAAGTCAGCTCTGGCAGGACAAGAAAAGCATAAAGCTGATGGAATTTCTCACCTCGTTCCTCCCGCGTCCAAGGACAGTTAATTCCATAGGGTTTAAAGCAGGGAAATTGAACAAGAAGCAAAAAGGCCCCTTAATTAAAACCTGAGGGATTCAGCACAGACTCAGTGCCACCCAATGTCAGCCAGAGCACCCATCCATCCATCCATCCAAGCTCAATTTTGTGCAATTTGTTTCATCTCACCAAAACACTGAGTAACAAATCACCTTCTCAGATAGCACAGAGAGATGATAGCCATAATTCCACGGCACACCAATTGGGAACAAAATGTTACTGAGGACTCCTTGAGTAAAGAGCAGCCCAAGCACAGAGAAGATGAATTCTGGTGGTTTCTTACATGAGCAGAGAAGTTCAGTTTTTTAAGCCAGCAGAATGAGGAAAACACTGAAATGTTAACTTGATTGATACTGGCATTGTCCAGGCTGCCAAGTATTTAGCAGCTGATAGCTGATTTCTACAGCTTCTTTTATCTGACTGATCCAGTGTATTTTCCAGACTTTAAGGGGAAAACGTGGCCAGATCCAATTTCTATATTTTCAGAGAACTGACAGAAGAGACAAGCCCAATTAAACACAGGCACATCTTTTTCTTCACCTAAGGTCAGGAGAACACAAATCACAGGAAAAGCCGTGAATTTTCAATGCTTTTAGGGCTGGATGGATCAGGTAATCCCCATCCAGCGAGCCAAGGAAAAGAGAGGAGAACAAGTTTTCCTACAGATCATCCCTGCAATGGCACAGAGTTCTGCAACAGAGCCACCTCACTGGAGTGTTTGCTTGGTTCCCAGCTTTGGCCCCTGAGTTTTACTGGTTCACACCTTCCTTGCCATTACAGTCTCTCCACCTCGCTCTCTAAGTGAAACTCAGAAAGGAAATATTTTTGACAGCCTGCCTGCTCTGCAGGGGTGTTTGGGTTGGTACAATTAGCGGCTTTCTCTCTTTGAAATATTATAATATTATTAACCCTGCTCTTACCTGGCCACCATTCTCCAGAGTTACTCAAGCTTTGCAGTGGGACCTTGGATACACTTAGGTGAAGTTCCTTAGGAGGGAAAAGCAGCAGTTTTGTAATTGTCACGGTTTCTCCAGCCCAGCTGCAAATCCCCCCATTCCCTAGGCAGGCAGAGACAACCTCAGATTTAAAAGCCTTACAAGACCTTGTAGATTTGATTAAGTAGGTTAAATAGACACAAAGATGAAATTTGCAGAGGCCTTCCTGAGAGGCTGCTCAGTGGATGGGAACAAGAACCTCCTCACTAATGTGATCACTTGAACCCCTCTCTGTTCTATCAGGCAGAGATGCTGGAGGGAACCCAAGTTACCCAAAACTGCTGTGAGGGTCCTGTGAGTGCTCTCCAACACTGAGCTCCTACATGGATTTAGGTAACCTATTATAAATCACTTATTTAAGTTCCAAAGCAACCTTTCCTTCCTTCACTGACTTCTTAGAAGAACACAAAGCAGCAAAACTAGCTGGACTCGGGCCCTTGGTTGAGTTCTCTGCCTTTCCCCTTCACAGTAAAACCCCAAGGATGTGACAAAACCAGCACTCCTCACTGTGACTGTGCTCCCTAGAGCCTTTCTCAGCCTGGAAGCAAAGCAGATGAGCAGTGGATTTATTCCATACAAGAGGCACACACACACCTCTCATCTCTCACCCATGGCAGACCTCTCCCAGCAATCTCCCCCATAGGCAAGCCATCAATACAACCACAACTTCTTCCACAAATAAGCTTGTGTTGCTAAATATAAATGCCTGCTAGGTCAGAAAGTCCTCTGACAGTTCTCTCTGACAGAGACAAGAAGCAGATTCCTGGGGGAAGAGGTAGGAAATGCAGCACATACCGAGTTACCTGTTCCCTGCTTCACCATTCCAGCCTAGATCCCTGCAACCAGAGCTGTGAGGACTGGGAATTACAGGGAACATCTGAATTATCTTATTCAAGAGCTCTCAATGGACTTCTTCTCCCTGCGTTTGTCGAAACCTGTGCGGGCTTTTGTCCTCCACAACATCCTGCAGCAATGAGTCACAACTCAGTTATGCATTGTGTGAACAAGTACTTCCCCTTGTTTATTCTAAAATAAATCTGCTACTTGCTCTTTTCACTGGACACCCTTCAGTTCTCATGTATGACAAATAATGCCCTGTTGTTCCTCAACCACCTTTTCTTTGTGACCATAAAACCCTCTTAATTTCCTCCCCTTTAATAATTTCTCATGTTCTTCTCATTTATTGCTATTTTTGCTTTATTGCTATTCAGTGCCCCAATGCCAGGAATCTGAGGCCAGTGCCCTCAAATGCAATCCAATATTTTCTGCCTCACCTAATAATAATTCTTATAAAGATCAATTACCTTATGACCCAAAGGCAAAGGTACCCATGAAAAGTTTAAAAAATCCCCAGGTGTATCACTTTAGGATGATGTAACCTGCAGGAAGATACCCCTCACCTACTTCAAAATGCACCAGTCCTTGTACCAAATCCATTTTGTTACAGTTGGTTTAACCACAGCAAAACTGAGCTCAGCTGGGTGAATCTCTTGAGCATTGACAGAACTCTGTCTCCTGGCCAAAAAACCCAAACACCGTGATTTTGTTTTGTACAATAATATATCCTTGCACATATTAGTCTAAAGTGCAGCTCAGCAGCATTCAAAGGAGATAATTGATGCCCAATTCTCACCAACTTGACTCTGCTTGTCTTTGAGTCACACAAATGTAAGATGTTGGATGACTGAGGTGTGGAAATGCTGCTGAAAGCATACATGCCTTCAGGTGGGGTAACAGGAGCATCCTTTGGCTCAAGGCTTTGCAGAAATAATGGAATGAACCTCAAACAACACCTAAAGTGCTTTTGGGCTGTACAAAATTCACTAATTGTCCAACACAGGGCAAGGAATTTTTATTAGAACAAGCAAATGCTTGCCATTTTTATTGGCATCTTGTGACCACTAAATAAGCTGGGACACTCTTGTTGCCAAACAGCTTGACAGTGCAATCTGAAATGAGTATGAGACACAGGACTGACCCCATAGGATGATAAAAAGGAAGGTTATGCCAAATAAATCTGACAGATGTGCAGAAAAACTGTCTGCCCACAATGCCCCCTATGAGGCAGCTGTTTTAACAAAACTGGGTTTGCACACTGATTAATGTTACAGCCAGGCAGATGAAATCACATGCGTGAAATATGAAAATATTAAAACGTTATGAACAGTGGTAGCTGTAGATGAGCCCTTAAATAGTGTCAGAGGTCAGGCAGTGTAAAGTAATCTCCTAACCCTGATGGCCAGGGACTGACAGACTCCAGGCTTGAAGTTTGGTAATGGAATTCATTCTCCATAAGTGATGGATTGAGGTTACATTTCAGCAGCCAGGTCACAGCAGGAAGATAAGAAGATCCAAGGGAATCTGTTACTCATCATGGGTTTATCTCACTGAACCACAGTGTTTTACTCCTAATTTACACCAGTGCAGATCTGAGCTGAAGGAGCTCACTGCTGCATGAGTGGCTCTGTGAGTTAAGTGTGATGTGCTCCACCAGCTATGCCAACACTGAGTTTTTCTTATGCCAATGTGGGGATTCTCCATGGGGGAACATTTGATGCAGGGCTGGAAGGAGGTGCCCAAACAGGTCTCGTGCCCCAAACAACATGAGCTGTAATATTAAAGTGTCACAGACTGACCTGTGGCTATGAAAAAAAAATCTGTGATGAACCTACAACTCTAACTCTTCAGCAATGGAAAAAGATGCCATATTGATGTTCTTTCTGCCATAGAGAGATCCCCTAATTCACTGCCCTGGAAAATGCTGCCATCAGGGGGTTTGGTTGTTATTTTTTTCTCCCCCTACCTTCTTTGGTGGAGAAAGTAATTTTTCTTCTTTCTGAGTTTGGAAGTTTATGGCCTTTGACCCCATGTGCACATGGAGCAGTTCAGGGTCAACTCCTGGGTGAGGAAGGGGTCCAAGCAAGGGATGCCAGCAGGGTGGCTCTGGAGAGCATCACTGCAAACATTTCTGAAGGACACTGAAGATTGCTGCTGCTGTGTCTGGTGAAGAGCCCTGGCAGCCAACGCAGAGGAGCTCTCCTGCTAGAACCAAGGGGATGGCAGGGAGCTGTCAGACAACCCTGCTCTACAGCTGCCTGCCCTTGTTCTTTCAGAGAAAAAAAAGGGGCCTTTCCCTTGTCACCATCTTATTTTCTGGAAAAATCCCTTTGCCCAGGATTATTTTCCTTGGAAGCTGAGAAGCCTCAGAGAAAAATGAAAACAATAATTATCTGAGTTGCTTCTCCTGTGTTTTGCTGCTTTGGAATGTGTTTGGACATTGTTTACCAACAGGTGGTTGTTTCATTGGTTTCATGTGAATTGTTTTGACTTATTGACCAATCAGGGCCAAGCTGTGTCAAGGCTCTGGAAAGAGTCACAAGTTTTCTTTAGTATTTTCTAGTCTTCTGTCTATATCCTTTCTCTGTTCTTTAGTATAGTTTTAGTATGCTATAATATATAGTATATTACATAATATAATATAATATAATATAATATAATATAATATAATATAATATAATATAATATAATATAATATAATATAATATAATATAATATAATATAATATAATATAATAATTAGCCTTCTAAGAACAGGGAGTCAGATTCATTCCTTCCTGCCACAGGCCACCCTATAAATACAACATTCCCTTAATTCCTTCTTTCCCTTCTCCTTGTCTGTCTCTCCTACTTCACCATGTTGGAGGGCAAACTTAGTTTGGTGTGGGTAGAGTCAATTTTCTCTGTAGTATCCTGTGTGCTTGTGCTCAACCCTGCTTGCCTGCTAGGGCTGAGACATGGGAAAGGGAAAACCTGCAGTTCCTCTGGCCTCTGCTCCCCCACACCCCTTCTAGATCCTCTGGGAGGTTCTGACATCTCCATCTCACTGCTGGATGAAGCTCCTGCTGTGGGGTGGGATAAGGCATCCCATGCCTCCAACTTATTGGGATAAAGAGCAGGGATGCATAGAGAAGGCTTGGAGAGGCTCATTTTTAAGTTTTCTCTGGCACTTCCACTTCTCTCCCCTGTGGTATTCACATTCTCTGAAGAGAGAGAAACATAATTCTCTCTCCCAGGATTTTTCCTGGGAAGGCGGTGAGAAGCACAGAGAGAAGAAGAGAAAACAATTCTTATCTCTATTCACTACTCCTGTTGTTTTGCACATGTGGAATGCATTATGGAGATTGTTTACCCAAAGTGATTTATCAATTAGGATTGTTTTCTTTCCTTAGCCACTTGGGTCAAAGCTGAGTCCTGACTGTCTCAGACAGCCAGGGGTTTTTCTTTAGTATCTCTTTAGTATAATTTTAATACAGTATTAATGTAATATAGTATAGTGTTAATAAAGCAATTGTTCAGCCTTCTGAATCATGGAGTCAGAACAATTTTTCCCTAGCTAGAAGATCACCTGCTTCCACAATACTCCCCTAAAGCAAGTGCTGGCTGAGAGCCCTGCTCCCCATGGGAGCTGAGATCTTGTGCTAAATGGGATGGGAAAGCTTTCATCTGGCTGCACTGAGTGTTTTCTTCACTTTTGAAAAGCAACTGACCTGTGCAGTTTTGTCGCTGGTGGTATGGGAAGAACAGCCCTCCAGGGGGAGAAAACTTGGAAAAACTGGGCCTAAACAGTCAGCACAGGCTGATGGTCAGCTGAAGAGCAGCTCCACAGGGCTTTTTACCCCCCATAATTCTGCAGTGGGATGGAGGGGTGGCAGGGTGATGACCAAGCAGAGACCCTCCAGGAGGGAAGTTTTGCTTTGCCATCACATTGCCAGCATCTCCCCAAGTGCTCCCCTTGTGCTCCCTCATGGAGGCAGCTACACCCAAACCACCACAGGGCTGCACTGACCAGGATTTAGGTGCATCCTGGATATGATCAGTATTGGGATTGGGTGCACAGCCCCAGAGAGCCAGGAAGAAGGAGGGTGCTGCACCTCCAGCCAGGTGTGTGCAGACAAGGTGGCCCCACAAACAGCCCCAGTGCTACCCACACAAATTATGGTGAGCTCCCACAAGATCAGATTCCACCCCTGCAGCCTGACACTGTCATCCTGCTTGCTTGCTTACCCCTAAATAAATCCCAAAGGCAGAGCAGGGAAACATGCTTTTTCTGCTATGGCCATGTCTGTGTGCTTTCTGAGTAAGCTGACACAGTTCCAGCCTGAGCTTTTTCCATTCTAATGGCTTCAGGTTTAATCATAAAGCACTGCTATAAATAATGGATTGTGAGAGACAACCTCTTCCAGTAAATCCTGCTGTGTCTGCTTGTGTTTGGATGCTGCATTATGCCAAAGTCAGTGCTCAGGAGCTGCTCATGTGGAGAGGGAGGCATTCAGCTCTTTGTTGGGTGATGATTAAGGGGCAGTGCTGAGGGGACTGGTTTGATCCTCAGAGTGCTCTGGGAAAAACCTTGGGCAAAACCAAGTCCAGTAGGAGCTGGATCAGGCAGCTGTGTGCTTGATTCATAGTGTAAAGGGGATTTCAATTGTTGATGGATTCACCTGGGATCTCTGGCAAAGGGGTCATTTGACTGCCAGAGAAGCAGGAATATAGCAGGGAACTTCAGTTGTGGATCAAAGGGTATCCCCTTCCACTCTTACAATGTATTCATAGGGATTTCAGGTGGGATCTGCTAAATGCACAGTGAAAATGTCTATACTGCTTGTGCAGCTGGAGCACACCACTCCTCAGCATCAGGGTGCACAGGATCAGCAGCTGGAGCTTGTCCTTGCTGGGAAATGTCTATTATTAAACCAGCTTCTCTCTGAATGCAGCATCATGATTAGATAAGACCTGAATCAAAAACTCAGAAAATATAGATGGGACTTACAGGGCCTCCTTTGAGCAGTACCCTGAGTTTTGATGGATTTAATGTCAAAACTCCTGTGCAATGGGGACACATCTTACCATTCCCAGTAAGTATTACCAAAGAGCTGAAACAAGAGGAGCTCAGCTTGGTAGGACCTGTGTGATGCTGGTGACAAAGAGTGAACCCCAGACACTGTGCAGGGACCCAGAATGAGCCCAGGGTGGGCAGGCTATAGCACTGGAAGCTGCATAGCTGGGCTGTGGCAGTGCTGTTCCTGCAGGAGCATCTTCCAGCCAAGGCAGTGCCTGTCCTGGGGGTCCCTGCTCCCCTCTCAGCGCTGTGTGCTGCTCTGTTCCACCCTGCCAGCCTGCCTGCCTCCCTCACACCCCACTGCACACAAATGCCCTGAACTCCTCTCGAAAAGGAGCTCAGTGCAGGGCCTCACTCCAAAGGTTTGCTTTTACAGCACCCCCACACAGCTAGCCATGGATAACTGGATAAAGTACTGGAATGCTCTTCCCAGGGAAGTGGTGGAATCACCATCTCTGGATGTGTTTAAAAATGACTAGACATGGCACTTGGGGCTATAGCCTAGCTGAGGTGTTATGGCATAGGTTGGACTTGATCTTAGAGTCTCTTCCAATCTCATCATTCTGTGATTCCATGAATTACTGTCAGTGGACACACTGACACTTTACAAGCACTTTACAAGCCTACCCGGAAATGGATGGATTTGGAAGTCCTGCTGCTCACCAACCTGTTTTAATGACAGCAAATTGCTCTAATGAAATGGCTTGAATGAGAACAACCACACGCTGGCTCTGGGCTGATTCATCACAATTCTGAGCTCTCTGTGCCCTGCATGGCTGAGGGCAGCATCACCCCTAGCAGTTCACAGAGCCCAGTTCACAGACCCTTTGTTAGTGGGAGGTGCAGCCTGGGCCATCCTGCTGCTCAGCATTGGACCATCCTGGGCCATCCTGGACCATCCCGGTCCATCCTGCTGCTCAGCATTGGATCATCCTGGACCATCCTGGTCCATCCTGCTGCTCAGCATTGGATCATCCTGGACCATCCTGCTGCCATGTCCAGACTGGGCTGGAGCCACAGGAAATGCCGCAGCCCTGCAGGGCAAGGAATATCTTATATTTCCAAACATCCCATATCCCACCTCCTTGAGTCAGACCAGCCCACACCCAGGAACATTGTGTGTTACAGAAATCTGGATGGCAAATTATGGTCAGAACCTGAAGTGTTGTCAGTGAGAGATTACTTTTCAAATGCCACAAGAGCTATGGTTTTTCATTAACTTGCTCAGCATTCTCAATTTGCAAACAAAAACTTTATTCCATTCTGATGCAGAATGGGACATTTCCTGATGTTTCACATTTCTTGTTTAGATTCTGTGTGGCTGCTCCTCCTCCTCCTCCTCTGCTTTTGCATCCAGAGTCCTCCAATCTGGCACTGATGGAACTTGGAGAGGAAGAAAATAAATAAAGAGAACCATTCTGTTCTTTTGTAGAAACATGGTTTTACTGGAGATTCAAAGAATTCCTAGGAGAGTGCTGGGTGGGAAGGCAAATTTTAAGTTTATAAGTTTTTAAGTTATTATAATCACCTTCTGACTAGGACTGCTCCCATTTCCCCCAGCTCCCAGACCCAGAGCCTTGCTGATCCAGCACTCCTGAGCCTGCTGAGGCTGCTGCAGTGTCCCACACTCCTGCTGCCGCATCCCAGCCTCCAGCCAAGACTGGGAGTGCTGCAGACCCCAGCACTGAACCTTTCAAAGGGCTCCTCTTGCCTTGGAGACACACTGTGCAAATATTCCCCACTTAAAGCAAGTTCTTGGCCTGGCCCTGAAATATTGAGTGGTTATGGCAGAGAAAGAGCCTGTGATGGGTGATCAATTAGAGATGGTAAACATGCTGTCAATGAGTGTTCCAGGAAATACAAATTTTTTTTGAGTCATTTTTATGTGAGAACATGAGGAGGGTAATTAGAAAAACTAACAGGTGTATTCACTTGGAATGAGTAACTGAGACACACAGGCTTCCCATTAGCAGTGGAACAGAGACATCCTAGAACCCAGACTTTAGAAATGGATGAAGAATGACAAATGCAGGTGATGTAACTGCTGAAAATCAGATTCTTAAAGGCATTATTCACCTGTTAGGCTGCTCCAGAGGTGCACACATGTTTGGGATGGCATTTTATTCTCAGATCAAACTATTCTGGGCTCAGAGAGACTAGAGCCTCAGCTGGCTCAAATTAGCAATATCCCCATCTCCACCCAAAGCCAAGGGAGTGAAGGTATTTACACCTGTGGAGTATTCCTCAAGAGGTTTATGGAATGATCTTAGGGAGGGCAGAGAGCTGAGAAAGGGCTGTACAAGAGGAAAGAGCTTCTGACCTGCTGTCCTGACCCTGAAAGTTGTAGTTTGAGAAAAACATTTTTATTAATTTTGTTTATCTCTGTCTATTTTCCCCTCCTTTTTCCCAGCACCAAGAAACAGCAGTTTCACAATGGGCCTCTGAACCTCGTGAAAGCTTCCAGGGGTGTCTGTACTTCCCTCATCCAGTCTCAAGAGCCTCAGACCTTTCCTGAGGGCACAACTCATCTCTTGGAGGCACCTCCTTGCCAATCCCTCAGCCACTGGCTGGAAATCAGGGTGTCCTCACTGCTGTAACCAGTGAGCCTGGGCTGGCAGCAGCCTCCAGCAGCAAGGAGAGAGTGGGCCAGCATTGCCAGCAGCTCACCTGGTCCCAGGGGAGAGGACAAAAGGCAGAGCCCACCCACCCAGGGCTGCCTGCAGGACAGAATTGCCCCTGGGCTGTATCCCACAGGGCCTGGGGGGCTGCTCATTTCTGCATTTCTGTGTTAAGTAAGTTGGGGAGTTTGTCAGTGATTGCCACAGTGAAAGCAAGTCAGAAATGATGTGATGTAACGTTCAGACAAATTAAATTATGTAATATTATCCCAGGGAGATTTTCTCTTCTGATTATCCCTGAGCACTCTTGCCCTTATCCTGTCACCCTCTCACTGGATTCTTCTCTTGCCTCTAGGCCCTGTTTTCCTTCAGTCCCTCACTCCCTCATTGTGCCAGGTGTGCTGCCTGTGTCCTTCACCCTGGCCTTGCTCTGTGCCATCTTCCATAGCAGTCCTTCCCCCAGGAGCATCATCTCCAAGCTGCGCTCTTCCATTAATCCATTTATCCAGACCCACGTGCCATTCCTCACTCTTGCTGTGCTTCTCACATGCTTTCCTTCCCTCACCTCCATCCTAGAGCTCTTTCCCAACTTAAACAATTCCTTGATTCCATGGTTCCTGTGCCCTTGCATGAGGTGAGTGCCCAACCCAACCTCTCTAAACTTTTCATCACAATTAGGCAGCAACAAACCTCCAGAGATCTAAGTTCTGGATCTCCATGGTGAGAACCAAGGCTCCTGTGGGCAGGAGCACAGGAGAAGCTGAGGGAGCTGCACAGCTGCTCCTGGCCAGAGTGGGGCTGTGAGTGAAGCACCAGGGAGGTTTTCTGCACAGGGTCATGCCTGCAAAGTGTGCTTCACTCACCCTCCCACTTCCAGGCACTTTGGCTATGAGGTAGTTATGAGAATTTCCTCTTTATTATATTTTATTTTATTCATGCTGCCACACATATAACTTATATTTACCTCACTTGGATCAGAGCCTGCTGCCTGCCCGACATGACCCATCCATGGCACATACCCAGAAATGCTAAAGGAAGGTAATAACAACATAAATGTCTTTTTCATCAGTGGAGCTGGGAGTGCTCTATGGAAGATGCCAGGACAGTATCCTCTCCATGAAGGGGAAGCTGAGACTGTTAAAGGTTCTTGTCCAAAGTCAGGATTCCAATCCAGGGATCCAATCCAGGATTCCAATCCACTCCTCTTGGTTGCCGGTCTTTAAACAAAACGGTATGAAACACCTTTTCCTCAATTCTCACCTCCCCAGAATAGCAAGAACCACTTTGAAGTGCCAGGGCACATTTCACATATTGCCTGCTGAGAGTCTGCAGCCACCCTCCCCTCTGGCCTGGGACCAGGGGACTGTTCCAGGCTGCAGAGAGACTGAGCACGGACAAAAGCCTCTGGCACGGACACACGAGGGTTATTGCAGTTTCAAAAGCCCATATGTGAGTTCTGTTGGCACAATCTGGGCAGGAAATTTCACTAACATGCCAACTTTTCTTTGTAACTTCATCTCTCCTGACAGTGTATGCATGACTCATTCAGACATATCTGTACTCCATACTTCTCCCATTCCTTTTTAATTTATTTGAACTATGTCTCACTCTACTTTCTTCCAGAGAATGCCCTATCATCTCACCAGTACATGGGGAAAAAAATGTGATTTTTTTTTAAGAATAAAGGGAAAAAGTAGTATTTTATACTAGTATAATTTTATACTAGTGTATATATATATATACTAGTATACTAATATAATATATAATAGTATATTATATATATTAGTATACTAATTATATATATTAGTATACTATTACTAATATATTATATATATGCTTCTATACAAATATATACTATATATATAGTATTATATATAGTATATATAATATATATACTATATATATACTAGTATAATAATAGTGGCAGTATTTTTTTTTTGTATTATGATGAGTGAAATCATCAACAACAACCTTCAAGTCAAGGATCACAAAACCAATCAGGTTGGAAAAGACTGACACAGTCAAGTCCTCTACCTCTTATACATATATATGTATGTATGTAATGTGTATGTATGTAATATATGTATATCTGTAATATATACAGATATTCATATATACACACCCAGTTATTCATTACAATCCCTTCTTTTATATCTTCCTTTTCCTAATAAACACATCTCTGTTTTACACCTTTTGGCTCACACGGTGCTTTAGGCATGTATTTCTGTTTTCTTAGGCTCTGGAGCTGTACAGATGAGTGCTGCCTGTGGAGTGTGTTACAGCCAGGCAGTTATTAGCAGCAAATTAAGCAAGGATGAATTCCTCACCCACACATTTGTTGCAGCAATCCAGGTCTGCTCATCTCCCTGGTATGATGACCTGGCAGAGCACAAAGGCTGTGTCTGTCTGCAGGGCTGAGCAGGAGCTGCCCAAAGTGGCCAGGAGGGATCTCAGAACGTCCCAGATCACAATGGGACATCAGTTTGGACAGGGGAAGCCCCAAGAGGTCTCAGCAGGGACAGTCACTCCAGAGGTGTTTTATTTACAGCTAGAGAAGTGGCTAAAGGTGCACAAGCCTTCCACGGCAGTGTCTTGTCTGGCTGATTGCCAGAGACAGAAAGTTTTGCCATAATAATAATTAGCATCTATTGCCTAATGGCATTTCTTTTGGAGCTGGATGTTGTCTAGGATTTTGCATGGTTTGGAAAAAGGAATTACAGCTCCTAAATACCCAGCTTAGCCCCTGCTATCAGAAAGATAACTGAGCATTTGACCATGCCTGGGCATGGAGCTGGGCCAAGGGGATTGAGGTGCACTACCTGGAGATAACTTTTTGCCTTCTTCTGGCCAAGACAGCTCCTGACTCAGTTTCCCCATCTGTAAAACAGTCCTAATTATATGTTTACTCCCTTTGTGAAATGCTTTGAAGCCTACTCATAGTATGTGTTACCTACAGGGCTGGTAATGGCTATTATAGTGAAATTAAAATCAAATTATATATAAATATAAAATTTTATTTATATACATATATATAATTTGCATATACATCATAATTAAATTATAATTAAAACAGGTATTAATTTTTTTCATTACTTGAAACAACATACACAACAGTTCCCAGTAAGCCAGAAGACTGCAAGTTTGTTCAGCATAGAGCAAAAAAGCAATTAATTTCAAGATGGAGTTCTAGTGTAAGCAAACCAGCAAAGAAAAGCCTAAATTAAAGAAAAAGTATCAAGGGATTCCTGGGTTGTTAGTACTTTACTGAGCATTTAAATTGTTTAAGCAGTGATGTTTTTCAACATTTGAAATTTTTCAACATTGAATTGTTTTGAATTACATAAAAGTAGAATCTGAATTTTGAATTACATAAAAGTAGAAGTAACAGAGTTCCATTCTCTGCATCCAACCTGGAGATCCAGATCTGGTTTTGTCCATTTTTTGTCTGTTTTTTCTACTTAAGCTCAGCATTAGTAATTCGTAATTCAGACAGATGTGTTGACATTTTGTGAAACTGGCAAAAGGTTTGATTCTTCCTTAATTTAAGTGGCTGTTGGCTGCCAGTCAGAGGGAGCTTTACTCTTTCCCACTGGTTTGCAGTATAAGACCAGTTCAAGCTTTGCATTAATTTGAAAGCTCTTTTCTAAAACTCTAAATTCCAGTAGTTGTTCAATTTAATAAGAAAAAGCTGAACTGACATGTAAGACAGGTTGATTTATTTGTGACTCAAATTGTCTGGGAACATGATCTCCAAAAAAGAAAAAGAAAAACATTAAAATAATGAAGCAATGTCAGATGCAGGACACATTCTCTGGCTGAGGATGAAGTAAGTTGCATTTCCAATTTACCAACACATCAGTCACCTCTGTTTCAGAGGAACTGTGACATTCAAAGAGTTTTTCTTCCTAACAGGGCAGAAAATTACTGGACGTATTACAAAAATTTGGGTTAGAACCAGAAATGCATTTATCTGCTTAATGCCTAATTTCCATTAGTTTCAGTCAGAATGCAACTTTTGCTTAAAATGTCCAACTCTCTTTATTTTTTTTTCTTTTTTTTTTTAATTGCTCTGGCAAGTTCACCAAATCCCACCCTCCAGTGGGCACCATCACCAAATCCCACCCTCCAGTGGGCACCTTCACTTCCAAGCCCAGCAAGCCTGTGAAGGGCCACTGTCCACAGATTGTTGGACTCCCTTTTTGCAGCCACCCCCTAAATGTCCCTTAGCAGTGCCTTTTCTAAACCCAGACCCCACCACAATGCCCCTCCAGCTTCGCAGGCCTGGGATTTGTGCAGGAAATGGGCACAGTGAACACAGGAGGTGACCATGCCGAGGTTTCTCTGTGAAATGAAAGCTCTGCAGTTTGTGCCACCCAGGCTCCAGGGCTGAGCCCTTCCCACCTGCTGGATGTCACCAAAAGGGCCTGGGCAGCAGCAGCAGTGCACAAAAAGCCTTCTCCAAGAGCAGGCAGAGAAAGCACAGCTGGGCTTGGCTGCAGCTCTCACGAGTTATTTGGAGAACACTTGCCATGTTTATAGAGATGCTCACCTGCCTTCCCATGCCGCTCATTTTGTGTTCAAGAGGTGCTGTGAAATCACACCAGGTCTGAACTCTCAATAAAGACAACACAGCTCCCACAGTCACAGCCTGGAGGTGACTGCTCCTGCAGGAGAAGCTCCTGACACGTTTTGTCTTTGTGCTGAGCCAGCAATCCCCACTGCTCTGTGCTATGTGATTAAATAAATTACTGCTCTGTGGAAACTCTGCCTGCTGCACATCTCCAGCTCAGCAGCTGGGGGAAAACTGGGGCTGATTTAGGTTATCTGCTGCAAGGAGATAAACCAGCCCCTGCACTTCTCCTGTAGACATGAAAGCTTTGCCACCACCTGTAGTTTATTCCTGCTGTGTTGTGGCTGAATGCGTGTTAGAGCCCCAAATCAAAGCTGGAACTCTGCTGTGGATGCTGCAGAGAAAGCAGCAGTCCCAGTGTATCTAAACAAGCAAGAAAGTCATCAGGAGCAAGGCAGGGCTGCACAGGCTGGGCCTTGAGGCTGCACTGCTGCAGGGTCCCTGACAGACACCGACCTAATTCAGTGGGAATCTGTACCTGCATGTGCAAGAGGAACCTCAGTCTGAGCAATGTCACAGAAATCTTTTATAAAAAATCCTTTCCTTAGGATTTTTCCTCCTGAGAAGCTGAGAGGCCTCAGGAACAAAATGTAAACATTGATTATCTGCTGCTGTGGAATGCAACAGGTGGATCTGTCATTGGTCTCGTGTGGTTGTTTCTAATTAATGGCCAATCACAGTCAGCTGGCTTGGACTCTCTGTCCGAGACAAAAGCTTTTGTTATAATTTTTTCTTTGCTATTCTATTCTTAGCTATCCTTCTGATGAAACCTTTTCTTCTATTCTTTTAGTACAGTTTTAATGTAATATATATCATAAAATATTAAATCAAGCCTTCTGAAACATGGAGTCAGATTCTTGTCTCTTCCCCAATCCAAGAACCCCTGTGAACACCATCACAGAGCAACTCGCTGAAGATCATACAGGAAACCTGGGATAAAGTTAGGAACTGATAGAAAATGCCAAATTGTTGGTCAGTGCCTGGACCACAGGGCAATTACCTGACAGTGTTCTTTATTGTGCTTTCAGAGCAATTTCACAGTCACCCAAGAAAGAGGCAGAGGGCTTGGCCTGGCAACTTTGCTCTGCAAGAATTTTCCCTTTAAGACCTCAAGGTTCTTTCTTTCTCTTACCCCTGAGGGTACTTTGGCAGCCATTAAGCCTGAGTGAGTGCTTTTAGAAATATAGGTAATTAATTTTGCTCTGAGTTGCTTTTTCCCAGCAACAGGTGCTGTTGGAGAGTTTTGCAATGGATCAGGTTGGGGCAACTTCTCTGGGGGAGAAGGCAAGGAGCCTCCTGGGAGATCTGAAGAGCCTCTGGTTTGAGAGAGGATTTTTTGAAGAATAAGCAGAGATTTTTCTCCATAGAGAAAGAGAGTGAGCAGGCAGGAGCCATACTGCAGCAAGACACAGTGGGTAATAACAATTGATAAAGCTGCTTTGTTCTGTTAAAACCTGGTTTATTTTGCTGAAACTCACTCAGTAGGAAACATCACTTTGGAGTTTCTCTTTCTCAGCTCCAAGTGAGCCCTTCACAGTGCCACCAGGCCACTCAAGATGAGTCCTCTCAGGGCTAAGGGACACACCAGGTGTTCCTTTAAGACAGAGAGAGATTTTGCAAGAACTGGGAGAAATCAAGATTTAGCATGCGAGATAAAGGTGGAAGCTGCTTTAATTATAGATCCAGAGCACGCTGCATTAAGGATTGCTCAATGATGAGATGACCACTCAGTCCCCACATAACCTCATTAAAGGCTGATAGGCTTGTCTTTTAAAGATGTGCTTTTCCCTGTGCCAGATCTTAAATGGTTCCCTCCCGGTAATGCAGCTGCACCTTTAGCAGACCTTCAGCTTTTTTTTAGGGTATTGAAGATACATAAAAAAATGGATCTGCAATGCTTCAAATCTTGGATCTTAAATGCTGACTGCTTGGCCTGGCCTGGGGAGCAGCTGCTGGGCTCCTAAAGGTGAAGTTAACCAAATGCCAGGATGTTTTTAGCAGCCAAGCCTGGCAGGCTCAGTAACCAGCCTGGTGAGTGCCACACTGGCAGCCTTATGTGCTCAAAGCTTGGATTGTGCCTCATGCCTGCATTGCAGTTTGCAGTTGTTTCCCTGGATCTCTCAAGATCTGCAGAGTTTTCTGTGGGGGTTGTGAAAGGACCACAGGGGATGTGAACCCACCAGGACACACAGAAAACTCCAGGGGATGCAGGAGAAATGATGGAGACTCACCCCCAAACAGCACCTGGGTGCTTCTGGCTAACTCTCACTCCTTTTGAAATGAGTTTAGGATGTTTCCTATAGGAGGAAAACTGTCTTTCAGTTTTCCTCCTATAGTTTCCTGTAGGAGGAAAACAGTCTTATGCATCTAGAACACTCTCCAGAGTCAATGCCACCTTTTCCATAGATTCCTCCTGTGACTTCAGACAGATAAACTACCCTTTCTCTGCCCTTTTCTCAGAAAAAAATGAGAATAACAAAATTTGCCTATGATTTGTCTCCCTCCAAAGCTAAGTCAAGAGCACCTCAGCTGAGGTCAATGGATTTGCAAGGATGTAAAAGCAGGTGAAACAAACAGTGTTCAGTCACAAGTCTACTGAGGTTTGAGGTGCTCCTGGCTGTTTTTACACCTCACTGCATGATGTGTATGTAATACTTGGTAGACTGTCACAATCTCAGCTGGAGTCATTAGATGATTCTATCCTGTAATTAATAAACACCATTGTCTAAAAATGACATGCAACATTTCTAACAGCAGAGTATTTTTCATGTGAGAGTCTTAAAACACTCTCAGAACAAACACTGATTTCTGCTTTAGAAATATGTGCTTTTCACTGATCTCATGGAAAGAAAACAGCCCTCCCCCTTGTCTCTCAATCTAGAGAACACAGGGTAAAAAAGCATTTCTATGTCTTTGCATTCCTGCCAAAGTGATTATCAGTGTCTTTAACAATTACAGTATTCTGAAGTGAATCATCAGCCCACATCTCATCTGAGCATCTATTTTTTCCCCATAATCTGCTTTTAGAGGGGCTTTTAACTGCACCAGATTTTTCTTTCCCATTAAAATGCTGTCTGGATGACTGGAAAATAGAATAGCCAGTCCTCACTGCTTAGTTTCCATAGTGAATGTCTGGAGCAAAGGGCTGTGGGATTATTCAATTACTGCAATAATGGCCTTTGACCTGCTAAAAACAATCCAGAATACAGAATTCATATATTGGATTATTTTTAACATTAATCATATTCTATTTAGAAATCACAGTAGAGCAGCTAGGCTTGAAGAGAAACTGTAAACTACTTGTGTATACTTTTTTGAAGTGGTGAAAATTTTTATGCTGCATAGTTGTACAAGTGATGCCTTCAGGGATCTTCTTCCCCTCCCCACATTTCTGTACTTTGCTAAATGTGCTTCAGGCTGCAAAGCCTCCCCCCTGAGCAGTGCATTAATAAATGCAGTGACTGGTGTGATCTGAGCACTCTGTGTAGACATTAAATTGCAGATGAAGAAATGTTCTTGATCCTGAAACTGCAGAAGAGAGGGAAAGCAACAACACCTCACACTTGAGCCCAAACTGGGCATTTCCATGAGCTACAGGAAGAGAGAATAGACTGAAACAAGTTTACCCCCCTTAACTATGGTCCCTGTTCACATGTCATAACCCTCCCCACAACTCCCCTTTTTGCAAGACATTACTTTGGAAAAGAGTGAATCTCTGGCCTGGACAAATTGCAGGGAAAACCAACACATGTGTCATCTGGATGTGCTGCCCTGATGTCCTGAGCCACTGACTGATGCCACAGCACAGCCATGGAAGGAGGAAACACACAGGCCTGGAAAAGGAGATCTATGGGGCTATAAATCAGGATTAGGTTTTAAGTTCAACTACCAGTTGAAAACCACTGATTATTCCTGCAACCTAACACAGGATCAGATGCCCTCGCTGAAATTTGTGGAGGTTTTTATTGGCACCAGAGCTACACCCAAAGCAAGGACACACTGAGGACACTGGCAATACAAACAAACATCTGAAAAAGGAATTCACACAGCCGTAACGCTGGCAACACACATCTTCCCACCCACAAAACACATCTGCTTGGAAACCTGGTGGCTGCAAGGGAGAATCACTCCTTATCAGGAGCACCATGGCTGTTTCAAACAGCTTCATCCTCTGTGGGAAGCAGCAGATTTGTGTTTTGGCACGGAGGCAGTGGTACCATGGGCACCAACCTCACAAGGGAGACACTCCCAGTTTGTGTGCTGCATGCTGAGGAGCTCCCACTGTGCTGTAACCATCCCACAGCGTGTCTGTCACTGAGGAGGGACTGGTCCTGCTGGGCTGATGGAGATGAGGGGATGGGAGCCCCTTCCCTGCAGGGAGAGCTCCCTCCTGCCAGGTCTGCTCATCCCACAGCACCAAACCCTCCCTGCTCCTCTGCACCACCAGGACTCTGAAGGGGCAGATGTGGAGCTGCTTCTGTCTTATAACAACAAAATTCCCAGTGAAACCTCCCCTTCAGCAGCATGTTTACTTCAGACACACAGCAAAATGAAAACTTTGCTGGTACAAAGGGAGCTCAGCCCTGGAGCTCCTGAACTACTGAGTCAAACCCTGCAAATTGCCACTACAGAGCAGTGATTACTCTGTGATGTTGTGATTCTGCGCCTGTGCCTTTACACTGAGGCCAAGCAGAGTCCATGCTCACTCTGTCCTGGCTCTGCCCAGGGCTGGGTGACCTTCAGAACTCCCTTTCAGCCCTTATTTTTGACAGTGCTGTGATAGAATTTGAGAGGATGAAGAAAAAAATATTACTTTTTCCCCCCTACATGTAAACTAGTGATTTCCTAACATAGGCATGGTGAATAAATCAGGTGTGTGCTCACTCTGACAGCAGGATTGTGGCACCCTGTGACAGTCAGTCATAAATGGCTCAGAAAAAATTCACACTCGGCAAAATCAGAAATAATTGTCAGAGCACGTGGCACGAATGTGCTGAGGAGAAAATCAGATGTTACAAATAAACTGGTACCTGGAGGGAGAGGGGTTCTTAAAGGGGTTCTTTAAAGCTCAGTTTTTCTCTGAGAGCCCTCCAGGTCCCTTCCAGACCACTGGGAGCTTCACTGCTGCCTCCTGCTTGGCAGGAATGTGTGTGCACACACGTGTGTGTCTGTGTGTGGGGCCAACATGCACATAACTGTTGTCATTATAGTGCAATGGTCCCACATTACCAGAGTTTCATACCTCCTTGATGTTTCTTGTAGGCAGCTCTTCCAGGCACTGACTCTTCCTTATCCTCACAGCAACCAACTGACTCCAGTTCTCCTTAACCCACCAATCCACTCTTTTATAACACTGTTCTTACTGGCTACAGGTGTGGCCTGTTAACATCAGGCCTGCTCCTAATATTTAATAATTAACACAGCTGCAACTCTGTAGGGGATAAGATTACTTCCTATACTACCTTTATTTACCTATATTCTATCCCCCTACACATAACACTGCCCTGGCTTATCAGCCAGCCTCTGCTAATAAGGCTCTGTCTGAGAGTAAGGAGGTCTGTGTGAGGGAAATATTCACCTGATCTGAGGGGACAGCTGCACAGATTTCAGGTTTTGCAAAAGCTGTTTAAGCTTTACCTCTCTGAAATGCAATGTAAAAGCAAATCTGAAGCCCACCACAGCGCACTGCAAGGACAGACTCCAGGGCAGGACGCGTGAAAGGGAATCTGGAACTTCACATCCCTGCCTGAGGAATTGCCCCATGGGTGTCAGGGGTGCAAGGAATGAGAAAAGCAGCTGGGACAAATGGAGTGCTGCAGATCGCTGGCTCAGCTGGGGATGCTCCTAAACACCTCCCTGTGCACAAGGGGTGAGATGGTTGGTGCAAACAGGGCTGTGCCCCTGCCCATGGGGAGCAGACAACAATCACAAATTGGAGCCTTCCAGCCCTCCCCAAACAGCTACAAGCTATCCTCCATCCACATGCTGCTTTCCAAACTCAGCCTGAAAATGAGAATTCTGTCTCCAGGCTGCCACAAGCCAGGGCTGAGCTGCTGAGCACCATCAAGCTGATAGAAAACAGTTTCAGGGCTTGCTGGATGTGTCCATTTAAAGGGATGGCAAACCACTGTGAGTTGCCATCACTTGATGGCCAAAACCTCTGTATTGTGGGGAAGGGGAGTTCCAGAGCCCTGCCTTGGAGCAATGACCTTGCAGCACCACAGCAGAGCTTTTGGCCATCTAGCTGCTGGAAATGGCACGCAGGAACCTGGAAAGAAATCCATGGGATTTCTTCAAGATGGGAGAGGTACAGAGAGGTTATGAAAAAGCCAAGCAAGCACACACTAGCACAGGTTTCTGTAAAAGCAGGAAGAGCTAACCCACTTCACCATGGAAGTGCTGCCTTTGATAGGGCTCTAATTGGGGATTTTTATTCAGCGTTGACTCTCTTTTATCAACTCCTTGTCTGCATGAGGTTCTTTTAGGCATGGTAAAATGAGATTCATATTACCACATTCCTGCTCCTCCAGGCATTTTCACATCCCTTTTCCCCTCTGCAGATGAAAAGCAGTGCAGCAATAAGTGGCATTTCTGTGGAATATGCTGCCTCCAGACACAGACTGCATGCACAATTACTGCTCCCTATGGGGAAAGCAAGGTGACTGGAGATGTAATGATAACAGCACCTTGCCTTTGCTAGGCTGCTTTGATCCTGGAGGATCTCACAGATTTCCAGAAAACCTTATCCTGAAGCAATAAATCATGTGAACGAGGCAAAACATTTCCGAGATTATTTTTTTAAAACACAAACACCCGGTCATACATGGACAAAGCCCAGGAGGTTCTGTCAGATGTCTCCTGTGACAGCTCTGCATAAAAAGAGGGAGAGAGAGTGAAAAATACCCATGGGATAAGAATACAGCCAAACATTCTGTATTTTCCTTAAAAACTGAATCTCTTACCTGTGTTTCCTGCAGTTGAGGACATGTGCAGGTAGGGATTACTTTACCCCCTCTGAGTGGAGCTGGGCACAACCCAGAGATTTGGAATAAAAATATTTTATTTCTTCAGTGGCTGCAAGGGATTGGAGTCATACCCATCTAGCTGTGGGAAGACCTGAATGCCTGAATGCCCATCTCAGCTCCCAAAAACCCCTTATCCCAAGTATCCTATAGCCTGGAGATCAGGGAAATACTGTTAAGAGAGGTGTTTGCATTGTACCATGTTGAGAGGGGCTTAGGAATGTCTTCTCTATCCATACATACAAGATCTCTGAGATCAGCTGGAGCCACATCCCTCCAAGTTCACGTTCTCAGGGCACAGGCAGACCTGCAGCAGCCCAGAAAGAGAAATACCTGACAGCAGGGATCATGTTAGGCAAGCCTTGAATGCAAGTGGCATTGCACTTTTGAATGTCTCCATTTCCTTTCCTGACTTAGCTTAAAGACAGGTGATGTCAAATGGGTGCTTTGCAGTCAAGTATCACTTTTAGGGATATTCCATGGGAGCAGTTTTAGCTGCAGTAATTCAGAAAACATCACAGCCTGACCACCCAAGTCACTGACCCAATGTAGCATTTTTAGGAGTGAGCTGTAAAGCACAGTAGGAGGATTTAAGAAAACTTTTGGTGATCTGGCTCTCTTTAAATAATACAATAAATGCAGAGGGCCTGTGAGGGACTATACTTCACAGCCAACTGGAGTTTCTGACCACTGGCTGGCAGTGACAGGACTCACTAACAGACATGCAGAGACACCACATGAAAATTCTGCCATTGACAGAGCTGCAGGTCTGAGATTTCCTTTGGTCTCACCCTGTGGAGAGACCAAAGGAAACTTTACTTCCATCAGCTAGCTCTCAGCCAGATTTCATTTTCACTTGGTTTTAACCAGACCATTCCTGAGATGGGCTTTGGTTGGTGAAACGTCACATCCTGAGACAACGTGAAGTGAGAAAGGAAAACTTAGAAGGTAAGGCAAGATGATTTTGCTTGTTTGCTGTAAGTAGATGGTTTTGCAGGCATGACTGGGAAAGTCTTCCCAAAATCTGCTTTCCTAAGCTGTCCAATGTGCTCACTGCTGGCTGGCTCACAGACACTTTGCTGGCTCGGTAATGAGCTGTTATAAGTGAGACTCCTGTAAATCAGATGACTCTGGAGTCATTTGATGCTTATATTTGGCCTGCTGAGTCACAAGGACAGGGGTTACATCATGTCAAGCTAATCATGCAAAACGAATTACAGATAGAGCAGAGCTCTGGGGTGTGCTCAGGGCGGCCCTGAGGTGGGGAGCTGGGCAGGCACCATGCTGCCCTCACCCCATTGTCACCATTGGTGTGGCTCTGTCCCTCACTTCTGCTCCTGGCACAACTCTTGTCCTCCTCTGGTAGGAATATCTCCTTTGAACAGCATTCATTCACAGCAGACCTCTAGAAGGCCCCACCAGATAAGCTCTGGTCACACACCCAGGTTCAGAGCAAGGTCAGACAGGGCGTCCCAGCACAGCCTTACACAGAGGATAATTTTTCTTTGAAACAGAAAAGCCAAATAATTTTATTTTCCAGCATAGTGTTCCCTCTAACAGCCCATCCCTGACCCTGCCTGTTGGCTGTACACTGAGCCATGGTTCCTCCCTGAGCTTCCTCCTCTTCTGCACCTTCTCGTTCCCAGAGTGGTCCCAGCCTTGCACCCCCTCCTCATCTTCACACCCATGTGCTGGCACTTACCCACTGATAAATGCTAGGCAAACTTAAGACTTCCTAAAGAAAACAGCCTTCATTGAAGGGCTTAATGCAGGAGGGATAATTGGAGTTGCTGTTAATGCTGTCCTGTACCCACCTCTCCCATCTTTGTACCTTTGGCTGCTCAGAGCTCACACCAAAACCACGGAGGCAAGCAGAGTGGTAAACAGGCATATTAACACCTTTATTTTTTTATAGGGGTGCAGCAGTTCAGAAGAAAGAGCATTTCACTCCATTAGGCTTAGGGTAGTCTTGCATCATGAAATAACTTAAAAAACCTGCAAGCTGAAGCCAGTACAAAAATCCCATAAGCTCACCAAGAAGCAGTGTTTGGATAATGGTATTTTCCTATTCCCCAGTGAAATATTTTGCAAGTTACCTCTCACAGGTCACTCTTTTTCCTTCAGGTTGTAGAAAGCAGAAAAGCCTCAGCACACACATCAAGGAAAAAATGATGACTTTGATGGTTTAGCAGTCAAACCACTCACCTAGAAGAAGGGGCACTCTGCTCCAGAAAGCCACTTCCTTTTTTTATGTGCTAAATATTTAATGTAAAATGTACAGCAAGGTTTGGCAGCCACCTGCTTACCCTGACCACTAAATCACAGTTGGTGCCTCTCTATCTGATCAGAGTCTGAGCTTCTTGCTGCACAGCAGAGCCATTTTCAGGAAATGTGATGGGAATTCCCACAACTCCCACTGGAATACCTGGTGAGCAAGCGTGGATTTGAATCCCATTACTCAGCAAATCTGGCTCCCCCAGTTCCTGAACCAAAGCTCCAGATTCTGTGTAATCACTGAAAAGGAGGAATGGGTTAATTCAGATGGAAAAGATTCAGCTCTGGTGAGGTCTGGGCAAGGTGGTGTGTCTGCACCTGCCTTCAGGAGGAGTCCTGGTGGTGGATCCCAGCTGGCTGTGGGTGTCTCCATGCAATCCTGGAAGGGACACTGGCCCCACTGAGGCACAAATGCTCAGGTAACACCCTGGGCTGGGTGGTGGCACTCCTGTGGCAATGCCAGCCACTGACAGTATGAAAAACCCAGTGAACCTAATGTGCCACTGCAGGCGGGCACCAGGGGCAGGGCAGAGGGCAGGGGGCCAGCAGACCCTGCTGGCTGCTGGAGAGGGCTCTGCTCCAGCCCAGAGTCTCTGGCTGAGCATTCCCAGTCTCTGCAAGGCACAGTGCTATGCTGAGCCACCCCCAGCTCCCACAGAGCTGCAGGGGGTTGGTTATTCCTCAGGGAGTGCATTATCTCTGATGGAACTGCAGCTCCCCTCCCTCCCACCAGCTCTCATCTTTCCTCCAGCCATACACATTTCAGTTATGTGACCATTTTCTGTTTGGGATCACATTTTTGTTCACACACAGAGTATTTTCCTAGGGAGACCAACTCAAGAGCATCACACATTTGATTTTTGTCCCTATTTTCTGGAAAACAGCACAGCCTGCCTGGAAGTGTCAGGCTGTCCAGGGAGAACAGCCATCCCTGTGAGCCCTCACAGCTGGCTTGTTTTCAGAGCTGATGCTGTGCAGATCATGGCCTCTGTTAACATAGGAATGATCACTGATCCCAAATTTTATGGCAGGTGAAGAGCAGTGGCTGCAGCTGAGTGAAAGCTTTTATATAGAGGTTGATATACCTCACTCAGAAATTTTCAGATACATTTTACTGAAACTTTCAAAGTTATTTTAATAGAACCCTAACTAAGAGTAAGTCCTTGTGTTCTGGTGGCATGGCTGTCCCACCCCTGTGCCTGGCTGAAACTGAATCCTTGAGGAGCAGCCTGAGTCACTGCCATGCTTTCCCTTCACAGAGGTGCCACACATATGAAATAAATAGCAGCAACTTCCTGCCTTGTTGAGGACCAGGTCAAAACCTCAGCAGGCAAGTCAGAACTGCCTCCCTCCTCAGAATTTGCTCTCCCTGCCCTCCTCTGTGAGAAAAAGGGCAAAAATCTCACAGCTATGGCCAGAGGTTGGAGAGGGGATACCTGGGCTTGGAAGGGGCACAGCTCTCACTGCCAGGAAGAGCAGAGTGAGGTCTGCATGAAACCTCCTTCAGGCTTTGTCCTCTTTTGAGCAGGAAGAAAAAACACTCTCCCTCCATCCCTTGGCTGCCCTGAGGTTGGTGTGCAGCACAAGCGAGCAGGAGGGTGAAGCCCCTCACTCACAGAGAGCAGCCACAGCTCCTGCCTCACTCCCTGGGCTCTGGGTGTCGGGATCTCTTGCTGATCAGTGACCCCTAGAAAAGTTGGAAAGTCTCTATTCCCAGCCTGGCACTTGAAGAAGGAGTCAGAGACCTTCAGTTCTCGGTCTCAAGGTTGTTTATTGTTCCTTATCTATAAAAAATTTTCTCCTGCCCTGCCGAGGTCCATCCAGCAGGATAGTTCCAGGCACTCTGCCTGCCCCCAGGGCAGTGTTATGTCTTTATACTAAAAACTACATGTACAATGTTTACTTCCCAGTATGTTAGACAGTGAGCTTCTACTCTAAACCAATCTAAAAGTGCCAACATCACAGCAGAAGATGGAGGCTAAGAAGAAGAAGGAGAAAGGCTGGACACATCCAGTTCCCTCCATCTTGCCTCCTGAACCCCCATACCAGAAACCCCAAAATCTACTTTTTCACCCCGTGATAACTTCACTATTATTCTACCTAAACTGTTGTGGCTTGCTGATCTTCATATAAGGTTGGTAATTTGCTCCACAGGTCATAATCAAACCCACAGGTGTTTTGGGCTCTGTGCCAGGGTGTCTGAGCCCCCTTAAGAGGTTCTGGCCATCCTTGACAGCCAGAGGGATGTCCTGGGCTCCCACATCTGGGAAGCTGAGCCTTTGGCGTGCTCAGATGTCTGATCCTGCTGGAGCCACAGCCCTCTCCATTGTGACAGAGCCTGCTGAGCTGACAGCAAACAGCTCAGCTGGATGTGATGGAGGCTGCAACAGCAACATGGTCCTGCAGCCTCCTCTGTGCCAGCGTGACAGCACTGTCCCTCCTCTGTCCCCAGGCAGAGCTACCGTGCCATGTGAAAGTGCTTTGGTCTCTGGAAGAGAACACCATGTACCTCTTGGTTTCCCAAGGACAAGTAATTGTGTCTGCTGGTGCCTGTGGGGACCAGCAGGGCCTGTCTTGGCAGCCCTCATGTGTTGCTCAGGGCAGGTTTCCTGCTCAGATCCAGGAGCTGGAGGACAGCCACAAGTAGGAAGGAGATGAACACGCCCTCTCAGGAAATGATAAAGGGACAGAGCAAATGCTTTTGTTTGTGAAACAGCATCATTTGGAGCACCATGAGAGCCTCCTTCCAGAGGCAAAGGCAAAGTGTGGAAATCACAAGCAGCTCCTAACCCCAGGTGTCACTGGGTGAGCTGTGCAAGTCAGCTAACACTAGAAAGGATCTTAGTGCATTCTCACTTCTGAGTGGTGGCCCCTTTGCAAATCCCACTGATAAGGAGGGTGATCCACTTGTTATGAACTCATGTCTGTAAAAGACATTTCTTTTTCAAAAAGCCAGCATTGAGGAAGCAGGGAAATGATCCTGGCTCAGAGGAAGCTGAAAGAACAAGAGAGCAGATGCAACACAGGCTGATGGAGTGGGAGGCACTGCTCAGGTGACACACACGTCTGCAGCAGATAGAGAAGACCCACAGCAAAGATGGACTGGGCAGATTTCAGCACTGGGACAACACATGGAACCCTGGAGGTAAAGGCCTTTTTCATGTGGGAGATTGTTTTGCAAGGATGAGTCATGGAAGACTCACATCAGGCATCAAGCTCTGGAGCACAGCCTCTGGCAACACAGAAAGAAGAGATGCCCACCAGCCAAAGCCTTCTGCCAGCCTGGCCAGAACCCAGTTCACACACTTTGCTGCTGGGTTGAGGGGTGCTTTCATGCAGGGCACAGTGCCTCTCCTACTCCTTGGTGCAGCCAATGCTCCCAGGGCTCTCACACAGCAAGAGGGCACCTTCAGGCACCTTCTCAGGACATGGAGGGAATTGCTCTTCAGCTTCTCACCTTCCAGAAGTGTCCTGCAAACACTGAGCTACTCCATGCAAAGGCAGGTGGCCTCTTCTCAGCTTTGCTCTGTGAAAAGGGTAGCTTGGACATGATCTCCAGGGAAGAGTCTGTGGTTACAGATTCCAGGTGAGAGCAGGTACTTCTGCAGTTCAGAACTAAGTGTCTGCATCTCTTTGCTACTCTCCTTGGCATTTTCTTCAGGCTAACTTAGGGATTTGCTCCTTGTTGGGGAATTCCACTTTTACATGCTGAGTTCTCCCAGAATCTGCACAGGACTCCAATCAGAAGTGGATAGAGAAGTGTAAGGGGTAAAGTCCTGAAATACTCAGCCCTGCAGTCTCTAAAATCCTTTCTATCTGGGCAGTGCATCTCATCTGGGTGGCTTTTGCCTGGTTAATGGAGGAGCACTGATCTGACCATTGTGGAAGAAAAGGCCTTCCTGCACTGATGTTTTCTCTTCAGCTGGGAAGAGGAGATTGGGAAACAGCTATGGAAAACAAGCAGATTTTAGGCAACCAATACCTCTTCATAGCCCAAGGAATGTAACTTTGAAAAATGTGTCCTTGTAAAAGGGAAGAAATTTCTGTAATTGGTTTTCTGGTACTCAAATGGTTGAAACAGAACGAGATAAATGAACTGTCCTCACAACTGGACAAATCAGGGTATGCAAATACTCTCTTTTATATAGTTGAGGTTGGTATATCTCACTCAGAAATTTTCAGATACATTTTAATGAAACTTTCAAAGTTATTTTAATAGAACCCTAACTAAGAGTATTTTTGGGTAAAACATTGAGTTATTACACCTGATTTTCTCAAAAAGGAAGCCTGAAAGCAAGTGTGTTTTACTAGGAACATCTGTACTGCACTTGAGCATTACCATAGTGTGATGAGAGTGCAGGAGACTTAATCTGGCCCAAGTTTTTCTCACTGAGACTCTCTTCTGCCCAAGCCTTGATCTCTGCCTAGAGACTTATCAGGAGGAGGCTAAAATCAGACAGCAGAGAGGGGACTCTTCTGGAAGGTACAAAGAGCAATAGTAGAAATTCTCCAGGAAAAAAGAAAAAAGGGGCACACAGGGTCCAGCAGCAAAAGCCAATGTCTTTACAAATAATGATCATGAATGGATCAGTCTCTACAGAGACAGATGCTGAACTATATTGAGACATCCGGTGCCTAAATAGCTTTGAACAGCTGGTCAGTAGAGCTTGGCCAAAAGAACAGCTGAGTCAGGACAGCAAAACATGGCCCTACAGAAATTCACTGGGCGCTGCATATTTTCCTCCTTCCCTGCCCCATGGGTGTACCAGTGCATGCTCACTTACATGCACCAAATACACATTAAAAAAGAGAACAAATGGCCATGACAAGATCCTTTACAGTCTCAGGAATTCTGGAGTCTCCACTTAGTCCAGCAAAATGGTGTGGTCCCAAGTTGCTAAAGGAAAACATCTCAAGCTAGAAGGAAAACACCAGTGTAAAGAGTTGTGCCAAATATTGTTAGGAAAGGTCCATTTTTTCATGCACCTGGACTCTGCACACTAAAGGCCAGTGCACCTGGGCTCCTTCTGCATCAGGGATGCTGCAGCAGAAACTGAGGGTGCCTTGCATGTTCATTTTGGATATGTGCACAGCTCCAACACTGGTGCAAATCACGGACATATTTAAAAGGGAGGGATGGGCCTGGGAGGCTGAAGTTGAGAAGGGTATTATTATTTTTTATTTCAGGCAAAATATTTTAATATTTTTTATCTAATTTTTCCCATGTACAATTATTAGCTCTGCTTGCCTGTAGGAACAATTTCAGACAACTTCTAAACTTGCTTCTAAGTTCTCTGTTCTGTTCTTGCTGTACTGCTTAAAAGTACATGGCAGGACATGGCAGGAATGAGTGACACCCATTTGGCTCCAGGGAACTTTGCTGTCTGACTTTCCCACTTCATTTGTGCCAGAAAAGGTTTGTGCATCTGAGATGAGAGCAGATTTTTACCTTGGGGGAGTGATGAGCTGAATGTTACTGTTGGAGGAGATTGTGCAACTCAGCAGATACCAGATCACAAAAGTGAAGTGGGAAAAGTCACTGGAACTGGTCCATGTCACGTAGACTAAAACCTCCAATCATCTAGAAAGTTATGTAAAACACTCTAGGAAAAAAAGCACAGAGTCACATAAAGAAAACAAGAGACTTGGTAATTCAGGAGATGTTGCAGGACCTTGAAGATCTCAAATAGCTGAACTGGCCAGAGTATAAATCCAAGCAGAAGACACCTGGCAAATAAGAATGGGCACACTCCAGGAGGCCATGGAAGGGGAGAGGGAAGGCTGAGGAGGGTCTAGCTGAGCCTCCTGTTGGACATGGAAATGTAAACATGTTTCCCAGGGCAATGCATCTCCCCTCTGATGCCAACAGACTTCAGTGGAAAAATCTCCTGCCACCCATTTCCCATAACTGCCCATGCAGTGGCAGCTCCACCTGACCAATAACCAACCACTGAGGGTCAATGGTAAAGAATATGAAGACACTGAGAGCAAGAAAGAAGGGGATGAAGAGAGAGGAATGTGGCCCCTCAGAAGAGCAAGTGTATTAATTTGGATGCAGAGCACACACGCTGGGATGCACGTAGGAATCGAGGCTGGGAGATTGCTGTGCAACCTGGAAAGTTCCAGTGCAGAGTGACAGCGACATCCATGCCCATGGGGACAAAGAGCTGCTCCCAGCTCAGCAATGTGCTGCTGCAGAGCAGCTGAAGGGCTGGGCAGGCACTGCAGGCACACACAACCAGCCCCGCTGGAAGCAGATGCCGGGGCTGAGCTGCCTTCCCCAGCTCCCAGCTTCAAAGGCATGAGCTTTGCTCCCCATGTTCTGTGCAAGAATTTGAGGATCAGGGAGGCATTCAGCCTCATTAACCTTTCAGTGGTATGGAAACTGCAGGGCAAAAGGACAGCTGGAATTCTCCCTCTTGTACACACTGACCCAGGGCACAGCCATCTGAACACACGGGTGTGTGGGGACATGGTGAGGGCTGACATTCTGAGGAACTGCTCAGGATACAGCATGGACCTGCTGGAGGGGCTCCAGAGAAGGCCACAGAACAGATCAGAGGGCTGGAGCACCTGTCCTACGAACACAGGAGTTTCTCAGCCTGGAGAAGAAAAGGCTCCAGAGAGACCTTACAGAACCTTCCAGAGCTCCAAGAGAGCTGGAGAGGGACTTTTCACAAGGGCATGGGACAAAGGGGAAAGGTTTCACACTAAAAGATTAGATATTAAGAAGGGGTTTTTGCATTGAAACTCATGAAATACAGGTTGCCCAGAGAGACAGCAGATGCCCCACCCCTGGAAGTGTTCAAGGTCAGGTTGGGAGAGACTTTGAACCACCTGATCTATCTGAATGTGTCCCTGCTTACTGCAGGGGGTTGCAATATATGACCTTTAAAGAGCCCTTCCAACCCAAACTATTCTGTGATGCTTCTAGGAAGTATATTGCTAGCCCCTACTTTGTCGGGATCTCTTGCTGCTCAGACTGATCCCGAGATAAGTTGGAAAGTCTCTTTTCCCAGCCCACTGCTTCATTTCTTGGTCTCAAGGTTGTTTATTGTTCCTTATCTACAAAAAAATTTCTCCTGTCCAGCTGAGGTCCATCCAGCAGGACAGACAGAGCCACTCTGCCTGCCCCCAGGGTGGTGTCGTGTCTTTATACTAAAAACTACATGTACAATATTTACAATTACTTCCCAATACCGATCACCTATGTTAGACAGTGAGCTTCTACTCTAAACCAATCTAAAAGTGCCAACATCACAGCAGAAGATGGAGGCCAAGAAGAAGAAGGAGAAAGGCTGGACACACCCAGTTCCCTCCATCTTGCCTCCTGAACGCCCATACCAAAAACCCTGAAATCTACTTTTCCACCCCGTGATAACTTCACTATTATTCTACCTAAACTGTTGTGGCTTTCAGATCTTCATACAAGGTTGGTAATTTGCTCCACAGGTCATAATCAAACCCACAGGTGTTTTGGGCTCTGTGCCAGGGTCTCATGGCCCCTGGCAGGGGTCATGGCTGCTCAGGACAGAGGGATGTTCTGGGTCCTGACACAACTTTCTGGCAGTATTTCTATTTTTGGCAAGTCTATGTTGTTATTGTGAGAATTGAGGAGATCAGGTCTGTACCTGAGCTCACCCTGCCATTGTGCTCCTGCAAGGCTGCCCTCCTCCAGCACCACAGAGGGAACAAGGTGTGCCAGGCCAGAGCCATAAATCCCACTGGAGGAGTCTCACCTGTGAAATGAACTGGGTCACACATCCAGAGGAGGGAGTTGCTAACAAGAAGCCCAGTGAAGTTATTGTATTGCTACCCAGGAAGGACAGACAGGACAGAAACACAAGCTCATTTGAAGAGCCATCTTCACTTGTGCTGCACTGTTTGGATGAGCTGAACTGCAAGGGAAAAGAGTAATTAAAAAAAAAACAAGTAGGAATGAATGCAGAAAAAGAAATCTCTGAACAATTTTGGTGTACCCATTATTTGAATTGTCAAGATCCAGAACAGATGTGTTGACTCAGCTTTAACAATGTCAAAGTGCAGGTTCAGCTGTCCAAATGTAGGCAAGTTGTGCTCTCTGAGACAACCAGGATATGCTGCCTTGCCTCTGCTGGCCTCTCTGGAAGGGGACAGGTTTATCCTGGGTGCTGGGTTGGATCTGCCAGCCGTATGTTGATGTCATGAGGACCTAAGTTACCTAGGATGGGCATCAGGTAGTTTTGTGTACAGAAGAAAATAGAGAAACTGGACAGAATCCATCCTCCAGGCTCCTTGAGCAGTAATGGAGAGGTGTGTGAGTCTGCAACACCCATCTCTAGAGGAATCTCCCTTCACAGGTACATTTCTCTTTCCAGACACTATTAAAAAATCCTTGAAAATTAACTTGCAATGGTAATATCCCCCTTGAAAAGCTAAAGACATTTCAGTTACTCTCTTCCTTAGTCATGCAAACATATCTCACTTTTGGGTCTTTGTAGACTCAGCTGGAAACAAAGAGCCCAGAAATGCCACACCACCAAATTCTGTCAGCCAGTGACTGCCTTGCTCTGGGACATTGCTGTGTTGGTGGCCTGGTCCCACTCAGCCTGGTCCACTGAAGGGACACAGAGCAGCAAGGTGAACAGCACATGGAAAAGGCTCTCAGACAGGCAGTGTTCCCAAAACCACCCATACCAGGGACTGCTCCTCCCTCACCACAAATTTTCTGGGGTATGAAATGTCACGAGAAAGGTCTGGTATTGTCTTTTTATCTTATTTTTGTTCACAGCCCCTGAGGGAGCATTAGCACTTTGCAATTGCTTTTGCCTGTTCTTCTGTCATCTGTGGATATTTCCATGACACACTTGCCCCGAGGCCATCAGACTCAGCTGCCAGCCCTGGGGGCATCTCCACCTGGCTGCACTAATGAGCAATGCAGGGAGGACATTTTCAGAGGACAAGAGGCTTGGATTTTTCAGGGAAAGGGCGTGATCAGAAAACTGTAGCATTAGCCCCATTCCCAGGCTGGAAGTGCGTGCAGAGGGCAGCAGGAAGGCAGGGAAGAGCCCAGGGAGCACAGGCTGAGCTGTGGCCCTGCAGAGGGTGGCCAGCAAGTCTCTGTGGTTGTGCAGTTCTAAATCTTGGGTGCCTTCTATCAGCACCCCAGACCTTGTTTCAGCATAGACTGCGGTGACATCTGGGCCATGGGCAAGCAGCTCCTGATTTATGGCATTTCCTTCAGGAAGGGGCTCTCACTTTCCCTTCATCTGCATTTGTGAAGACTCTGAGGGAATGCATTCAGCAAGCAAGAGACACAGAGCTTTCCTAATGGTGTCAAGAAAGGATGTTTTCCAGATCCAATGAAGCTCCATGTTTATGTCTCTGAGGTAGGGAAAATGTGAATCCAAACCCTCACCCTTGCAGAGCAAGCTGAGAACTGAACCCAGACCACCAGCATGCCAGGAGAGTGCTCCATGGACTGGTGTGTTATGGCAAAAGTGGGTACCACCCCTAAACCACTGCAGCTGGAGAAGCCCAGACCTGCTGCTGTGGATAAATTAAGCTCCAAGGATACCTAACAAAACATCTCTGGAGATGCAGCAGCTCAGCAGGCTCAGGAATCCATTTGGACTGAATTTCTCCTGCAGAGCAGCCCCCTCTGGGCCTGTGTGGGAGAGATTCGATCTCTTGGGAAGCAGAACCAAGGTCCCTCCAGAGGATATTTGTGTTTAGCACAAGGAGCAGTCCAGGCAGAGCTGGGGTGCCTGGCAGCACAGTGCTGTACTCATTTCTGCACGTATCATGCTTCAAGCTCTGAAACCTCATTTCAATCTAGTCCCCAGCTATGGATCTCCTCCAGGTCCTGCCCTTCTGCTCCCTGTGCTGGACAGTGACACATTGCTGCATTCTTTATCCTGCACACTTTCTGCATTCCGCAGGAATTCACTACTGATACCAGAAGCAAAAATAAAGCTAACCAAAAATATCTGCCCCAAGAGGTATTTTGGCTTTCTAGGTGCAAACATATGGCTGAAATGAGTAAATAGGGAGATCTTCCAGCTGAGTTGTTCTCCTGTGTGTGCGTGCACATGTGCTTGTGTCTGCATTTTTACTTGAACTGTTGTCATCTTCACTAAATATTTTACTATGCTCAAAAGCTTGTCTTTAAAGGGCTTTCAGCAGTAGGGAGGAACACATGGATTTTTTATTCCTCTACTGCACTAAGAATAATTCACTTGTCAGATACCACACTGCTCTCCTGATCAAATGGTTCTGCAAATAGAGACAAACCACATCCTATGCACACAGAGAATCCCTGAGTCACCACTCTGCCTACTGATCCATCTTCTCCATGTTTGAGCCAGGACAAGCTGGGGCCTTGGACTGGCTCTGCTGCTCAAGGATTTATGCCATCAGGCACAGTTAGCACAATATAAAGGTTAGAGGTACAATTAACAAAGAATGGTTGGATTACTACAGTCCTTTGGCTGCAGTGGGACACAGCATGAAGCTTTTATTCTGTAGATATCTAAAGCCATGGGAGCTGAACCCTGGCCTCAGAGGCCCACAGACCTGACTTCTGGTGGAGTCCCCTCTCCTGTGATCTTTGAGACACCAATTCCCCACAGAGCTGGTGGGGCCAGGCTAGCTGGAGTCATGGGGATTGTGCTCCTCAGGACAAACTGAGGGCTAGGCATAGTCTAAGGTGAATGCCAAGCAGTACAGCCACACTTCGTGCCTTCCTTGCCATAAATGCCACGGAAGCCAACTCTGGCATGAAGCCTTGAAGTCCCTTCCCACCTTGTGTGCTTCACCAATACCACTGTGATAGCACAGCCAGAAAACAGGGGTGATGGTATGGACACATTCACATTTAGCAGCACTGCTGTCTTGGCTCACCCTGGCTGCTGTCATCTCTCCTCAGCCTCTAGCAGGATCAGGGAAGCTTGTTCTGTAGATCTCAGTGGGCACTGGATCAGACCCAGTGCACATTCTTGCACAGCAGCTGGTTTTGGCCCCAGGCTGGTTACATGTGGAATGGGCAGCATGATTTTCCTGTTTTTTAATGAAATGTCTGAGCATTATAATAAGTTCAACACAGAAAGTCTACGTATAATTCATATAATTTATATCTTGTTCTTTTTCATTCTTGGTGGTGGTAAGTATCTGGCCATGAATACAAGTTTGTTTCCAAGATGTGTCCCAAACCCCTTCTTCAGATGAGTGTCCAGGATTTAAGAATGTAATTTTAAACAGATCAGTGGGATTCCCTTCTGCTGATTTTGGGGTGGGGGATGTGGGGAGGGGTTGCATCAGATCTTGCTGACAGCGAGAGGAAAAGCCCAGGGTGTGCTCACCCTCCTTGCCTGCTCCCGTGCATCTCCTCAGGGAGGATGCAGAGCACTCCCAGCCCCACGCAGGGCACTCCCAGCCCCATGCCCTGGCTCTCCCCATGCCCAGGAGCCTGCTGGGCTCTCCTGGCAGCGTGGCCTCTCCGCTGGGGCCCGGGGAGTGCAGCAGCCAATCGGGCAGCCCTCATCAATCTCCCTGAGTGTGCTCAGACTCTGCGAGGAACATCCTCACTCACCACTCCTCTTCCCTCTCTGCAATGACCTGAACTCAGCTCTGCAAGCAGTGAGGCATAATGCAATGCAGGGCAGCCCGGAATAATCTGGTTGGCATCCAAGGATGTATATTCACTGAGAGGCTGGGGAGTGTGTCAGCATTTAGTTGCAGTCTAGCTGCACTTTTCCTGCAGCACAGAATCACAAAGTCTCCGTCTCCTCCTCTGGATTGGGACTGATTCTGCACCGGGATCCTCTGAAAAGACAAAGTTTTCCTCTCTTGTTATTGCTGTGCCACCACAATCTACCAAGATGTGTGACTGCTTTCATCTAGTTCTTCCTAACTGGCAAGGATCTCCAGCCAGTGGTGGGCTTACGTTTTCTATACTTTTCTGTATTCTGCTTCTGCTTCCCTGCGCTCCGCTCGCTGCGGCTCAGCCTCCCCGGCAAGCCCTGCAGCTGCTGGGGTGTGGCTTTCCCTGATGCTGCATGAATCAGATAAGGAAAAATAGAGTTAAGAAAAGCCTGTCCTTACCTCCTCTAAACTTTCCTGCACATGTCGAAGCTATGCTTAAAGAAGCCTTTGACTTTGTAAACAAATTAAATTCAAGCTGTGTCTAAATGACCTTTTTTTCGGGTTGCATGCCTTAATTCACGAGCTTGCCCTTCATTTCTCAGAGTAGCAGGATTCCTGCATGATCCACCCGGCATTTACAATGGCTAAGGCTGTGCTGTGCAGTGTATGTTTGCAAATTCAACGTGTCCTGTGCTCTGTATTTGGTCTGTTGGTTGGACAACACGGCACTCTGGAAGATGGGATTGTTTTCCTGGGTTTCCCTGCAGAGCAGGGGAAAATTAGCAATTTAATTTTTTTTTTAAAGGGGAAAAGATACACATTTTAATATAAAATATTGCTGAAGCAGAACAGTGGTGACTGGAGGAATGAGTCTAAAGAGTAATGCAAAACAGTGCTTAGCTGGCAGAAGAGTATCAATAAATTACAAATCTTCTCTTTAGTTTATGCAGAGATTGACCTGTTTTAAAACAAGCAACTTGTAGTCTTAAAGTTGTGCCTACAAAAATGGCAGGAATCTGAAATTTCTACAGTATCTTTTTCTCCCTAAAATATACAAAAACTATGTTTATCTTCATTCTGCAATAAATTTCCTCGCTATTTATTCTGGTAGAAGTTATAATCTACAAAACACAGTCTGTAAGATTTTGATCGTCTAAAAGCAGAGCACTTTTTTCTTTCTTTAAATGTCTGATTATTTCTGTTCTCTTTTGTAAATAGTTTAGGATTATATTTTCCGTAACAATGGAAAGTCAGAAATTTCTTGTCAGACTCTGAGTCCTGTTATTGCCTAAGTTGACTTGTTGGAATCAAGGAGACAACTCAAGGAATAACTCATATCTCTCCACCCAACAAGAGATACTTTCTGACTCTCTGCTGGTTACCTGGTGATTAGGTAAACCAACTGAATCACTATAAGGTTATAGCAAATATTTTAGGATTACACTCTGACAGCATTTAAATATGATTTATTCAAAATATATTTGACATAGTTCTGGTGAAAATATTATTATAAATGTGACTTTTCCAGCAGTAGTATTTTCCTAATGTTTGTCTGCCTGCACAGATTTACTTGTTTAGCAAACAAACTAGTTTTGTGGTTCTTACTACTTTTTCTGTTTACCACATCAGAGACATTCTTGGGACTTCTAGGTGCTACCTAATAGAAACAAATACAACCAAAGCACTAACAGAGCACTCCACCAAGCCAGGCTTTCCTCACCAATTAATGTTTGGGTTGTTTGTTTTCAGGCTTTTTTTTTGGCTAAGGAAATAAAATTCCCCCATGCCATGAACCTGGGTTGTTACTTCCATGGTGGCAGTTTTCTGATGGTGTGAAAGGATTCTGTTGGTGTGTAAGAGCAGCATCTCCTGCATGGGGTTGTACCACGGCACCAACCAGCTCCTGGTGCCCGGGAGGTGCCAAGCAGGATCAGGGCCATGGCACCTACAACAAGATCTGTGCAGGGAAGGGATGCAGCAGGGAAAGGTGGCTGGATGTGAAATCTGACAGGCATCTGCTTTCCAAACAGCTATTGCTGATGTTTCCCGACAATGGGTTATCGACAATGGGTTATCGTCCGCGGAGCTCAGGGCGTGGCGGGGAGAAGCAGCTCTGTTTGTCTCAGACAGGTAGGCTGGCTGGCTGCCCAGGCATGTGATACGGGCTTGAGAAAGAAGTATCAGCGTGGTGATGAGGCAGGATCATCTGAGCAAGGGTGGGAAAAACCACATCATGAATCCCACATCAAGCAGAGCGTATTAAATGCCTCGTTTCCTCCCCAGCATGGAAGGGAGGCTGGCTAAAAATAGGCTGGTTTTGTAAGCTCCTGTCTCTGCCGGCTGTATTCACTGCTCCTCCTTTAGCTGACTGTCATGATGACACAGGTGAGAAACATATAAACAAAATTTGCCAGTTTTCTTTATTAGCCAGGCAAGAACAGGCATGCACTTGGATCTGACATCTGGAGGAGGCTGGGAGCGTCTTGCTATTGTTGATGAACATGAACATGGATAATTTTTGAGTCAGAACAACAAATAAGTAGGAGAAGAGAACATCTCTATCAGCAAACCGTGGCAATTGGCCAAATCCTAAAATATAGGTCCTTCTGGCACAAATGTTTTCTAAACCTTTTCTTCACCTTGTTTTGGGGCATGATCTAAATCCCCAGGAACTAATGGCTGTGAAAGACTCCATTCACTAAGACACTGGAGCAAGTGTGTATGGTTTCCTAATTGCCACCAGATTGGAGCAAGGGTCAAAATAAAACACGTACCTTAGTCCTTTGCTGAATGGACACCTGGACCCCAAGACTGCTGCTTCTCAGATGCCATGCTGATCTTTGCACGGTGTGGGAATAACACAGCTGAGATCCTGAGATCAGCTGGAGCTGTAGAAGTCCCTGGTCAGGGCTCCACTGCAAGCTGTGACATCCAGAGAAACACTACAAGTACAGTGACATCCCTTCTCCTCTGTTCTTGTCTGCCATGCCAAAGGCTGCGTGTCCATTCCACCATATGAGCTGCTGAATATGGTCCACAGATTTTGAGGATCTAAACCAAAATGCCAGCTCAGTTGCACTTTTTCTTAGAAATATTTTCTCAAAATGTTTGACTATGAGCTGCAACAGCATCTATTCCAGCCCCATCAAGAGACAGAGATAAAAAAAACCCTGTAGGAGCCAGACTCCCAGCTTGGGTGAGGAACACCCACCCTGGCTCTCAGGAGAAGCTCTGACCTGACACACCAGCCTATTTAATTTTCCCCCCTTTTACTTCATTCAGTGAGTACATTGTTAGAATGAGGAGCAGTTTCAGTTTCAGCAGACACTCACTCTCTACACAGTAATGCTTCCCAATATCTACTCTTGTTCTACCCATGGTGACGCCAAAATAACTGTGGTGCCAGCACAGACTGAAAGGGAATCTGATTCATCTGGCTCTGGCAGAGAGCTCCCTGCCAGCATCATGAATCAGGCTCAGTAAATTGCATCCCTCTGGCTTCTCTCGGTCCTCCCTCCCTCCTGACTCATCTTCTTCCCTCCAGAGTTTATATTTTTAGTTATTAGTTTCACACTTCTATTTCCAATGGCTACGCATGGGCTCGTTGGTGACTTATGAGCACAAGTGGAAAAGAAACATCGGCATGACAGAGCCCCACAGGCAACAAGGCTTTCTTTGTCCATGCCCTGTGCAATGAAGGGTTTGCTGTTCTCCATCAAGCTGCAAGAAATGGGGATGGTATGTACCCGCCAGAGGCACAGCACATTGTGTTTGCCACAGCTCCTGATTCATGTGAGGAACGGACATACCCCAGCAGCAAACCAAAACCAGCTGAAAAATGTTGATTTTTCTTTGCTGCTGCATTTCAAAACTTAAAGAAGGAAGATCAACAGACATCTCAAGTCTGCTTTGGTAGTGTCCTCCTCCCTGGGCACCGAAGCATGGTGCATTTCACCCAGCAGTTTGGGCACCATCTGTTTTTGTCCAAGGCTTCGGGCTGCAGCAGCCTCTTTTGCAGGGCTCTTGTTACTGTGTGAGAGGTGGAAGAATGTGAGCAAAGGCCGAGGAGAGCCCCCACGAGCCAGGGCCTCCAGAGCTGCTGCTATTGCTCCGTGTTCTGCCACCACCAGAGATAAATGACACCCTTGGTTTGAGGTGGGGGCTCGCTGCCAAGACAAATACTCAAACAATCAGCCAGGCTGGGCTTGTCTGCACAGAGGAGTGGCTGCAGAACAGCTCTGCATCCAAGCTTGCAGCACGCATGGTCACCAGTGCCAGTGCCCTGTGCAGATGGACCTTGTGTTTTCCTCCTTTCCGTGTTTCCCATGGCACAGGGCACTGCACCCTTGTCCCAGCCACAATGCCATCCCCAGCACATCTGTCCTGCAGTGTCTGCCAGAGCAGCCACCAGGGGTAACCTGGGTGTGTGGGGTGCCTGGGGCTGCATTACTGAGCAGTGGGATATCCCCATGGGGTTTTGGCTGGCATTGAGGCTGCAGGAGGGTTATGTTTTATTTTCTCCCTGGTCTAACTGAGAGCACACCTTTGGGGTTGATGTGGCAGTGCAGGGGGTGCAGAGAAGGGATAATAAGGTTAATCAGGACCTCCTAGAGCCAGTCTGATGTGTAAGAAAAGGCACATGAGCTGGTATTCTATTCTGCAGGAGGGAGCTTTCTCCATCCTGGCCAGCCCACACTTGAGTGCATTCACTGTAGGAAACTCAGGGCCCCAAACTCTCAAACACCAAAGGAATAACTATTTCTCAAGGATACACCCCTGCCTTTATGGCAACACAGACAATTACATAACTGTGTCCAGTCATGAGACACAGATGAGTTTGAAAATGCCAATAAGATTCCAATTTTTCTAGCCTTAAGCCTCTGTACTTATTAGTAGTAGATGTTACAACTAAATAGTAGTGTCTGTGTACCAAAACTTGCTGGCATAATATTTTGTGTTGAAGTATCTTGAGGGCCATGAGAGTTGCACAAGTGTAACCTTTCATTCCTGTTTCTGCAGCAGTTTGTTCCCCTGCTAACCCTGCCAGCCCTGTGCTCGCACAGAGCCTCACCACGAGGACAGCAGCCAGGTCTGAGGTTGCACTAATTAGTCCTGGCTGGGCTTCCAGTTTTCTTTAGTACATATTACCATTAGATTTCTATCAGTGTATCTTCCTCTGTCAGAACAGGCTGTACAAAAAAAAGAAAAAAAAAATCTATCTAGTTGTTAGAATTACTGTGGGAGAAATATTAGTAAATTAATGTTAGCAAATTAATTGTAAATTACACAGGTGCATTACACATACACTCTTCTACCTGCATTTAGAATACATAGAATACATAAGAGACAAGAAACAAAACTGTTTCATCTATCTTTCACTGCCATGGAGCTCTCCATCTCACCTCAATACAAACTTTTCTTAATGAAACACACGGCTGGGATGGACCAGCAGACTAATCCTGTGTGAGAACATGATGCACACTTATGGGCCAAGAAAATTAAAGGAAACAGCCCTACCACCTTCACCCTTTTTTAGGCACAAAAGGCACATACACTGCACGATCTGGGAAGTTTTCCAGGCTTCTATTTTTTTTTTTTTTTAAGTTCATGACACACAGCATGAAGCAGAATCCTTTAAGCTACTGTGGCATCAGATGTGTTTCAGGAGAGGTGCTAGGAATGTGGATGAATGCAGAACAGATCAGGTTCTCCACACTTTTGTTTTCAAGGTCTGGTTTGTGTTGTGGCTAAAGCTATGTGTTTAGTTTGGACTGACAACCAACATCAGTAAATCCCTTTGGGACTCAGCAATAGCATAAAAGGGAAAATCTATCCCCAAATCCTGAGGGACTGGAAGCTTGCTGCCATGGGCTGGAAGGGGAAATGTGATAGCCCCAGTGAAGCCAGTGCCATATGGAGTGGCTTGTCACAGACATCTATATTTCCTCTGACCCTATTCAACAAAACACCAACCCCAAATTTGACACAACTGTGGCATGGGAAAGACTCTGCACCCATTCTGTGGCACCCATTTCCCCAGAGGGATCAACATTCTGGTAAGACACAGACAAGAGACAGGGACTTTTTATTTTTTTTCCCACTTCTATTGCTGATTTTGAGCCAGTAAAATCAATGTGGGGTTTCACCACAGAGCCAGGAGGAACTGCCTTTGAGATCATTGCTGCCTTCTTAGTGCCTCACCCTGCAAATGATAACCCTTGTTTTTATTGGGCTCCTACAGTTAATTAATGGCTGAAAAGCATCTGGAGAAGGTTGAAGTAGGTAAATGATGCAACTTAACTCCCAGTCTGATGATTGGTATCGCTGTTCCCAGACTACAATCTCTCTTTGATATTGGAAACAACGGCGAGAAAGATGCTGATGACGGTGACATTGGGTTTGGCTCTGGCTCCTGGAAGGTGCAGTCATCTCATATCTTATGATCCCAATTACACCAGCAGATTTACTCTGGATTCACACCAGTGTAACTGGAAAAGGGAGCTGGACCACAAAAAGCTTTAGCAAATGGGGATTGCAGCTATGATTAGAAAAACAAAAAGGATTACAAGAAGGTACAGAAAAAGATGGAAAAGGTGGATCAGCATGGATCTGAAAGAGCTGGATCTGAAGTTGTTGTAGAGAACAGAGAAATCTGCGATCTGGCCCAACAGTCAGCATATCTGAGCCTCCAACAGCTGTTCTCTGTACTACACAGAAGGGCCAACAATATCATGAGAAGAGAGAAGCACATGAGGAAGAGCAGGAGGAAATATGAGATCTGGAAAGAGCCACACAGATCCCACCCATCATCAGAAAGGCAACAGTGGCATTAAAGGGAGAAGGAAGAAAACAGCCTAAGAAAGCTTTGCCATGAATGATCATTAAATGATGTCAAGCAACCTATAAACAGTCTCAGGAAAAAGCTAAATAGCAAAACTTTTTTTTTGTCTCACTCCCTTCCCCTTTCTGTCCTCCCCTAATCCAGAGTGACCTTAGGAAAACAGCACAATAATAGCTGGGCTCCACCTAATTTGGACTGAGGATAACTCACCTCCTCCCTACCCTATTTCTAGTTCTTTGCTTGACTTGTGTCATGTTTGTCTCTTGCACTCTGATCTCTGGTATGTGCCACAACAGGAGAAGTAGGGAAAGGAGAGATGTTAACCTTTCCCTTGAGTGGTGTGAGGGTGAACACAGTGCCTTTTCTTGGCCACTGAATAAGGCAACCAGAGAAAAAACCTGCCCTTTGCATGTGTCTACCTTGATTTCCAAAGGGGAAAAATAAATAATATTCTCTCATAAAGGAGAATATACTTCTTGCCACCATCAATCCTGCAATTAAACTGAACTTTAGCAAAATATTTGCTGGGTTATGTAATAGGGGCGGATTACAACAGGCTGCCACATGGAAACTGCAGCTTTAACCCCTGGACAAACTGCCTTGTGGTAGGTAAAGATAAGTGACATCATGGAGCTGTAGGAACAGTCAAGCTCAGACAAACCTTTAAAATACAATTTGATGGTCCATCTGCTAGAACAACTCCAAATATCTGTGGCTGCTTTTCTTCCTGATTTTCTTGCCTATACACAGCCTTTCTGTCTTTCTGCTATCTCTCCCTCTGAGCAGTGTCAGAGCAGTTCCCCCATTGCCCAGGTGCTTCTTTCTCAGGCTCCTCACTCTTTATGGCTGCTGAGGATGCCCTGGAGGTGCTCCTTTGCACCAATGTGTTCATTTGTCATCCTTTCTATGTCACAGCCATCCCTCCTGCAGGTGTTGGTGGCTTCCCCTCTGTCATCTGAGCCCAGTGATGTGTGCCAGGACCAGGAGCACAGATGTGGCAGTTTTGGCTGCAGGGCACTGCAGATAACAAGGTACAAAGCCTACTGTGATACAGACCCCAAGCCTCTGTGTCTTTTCTGATGTTCTGTACATCAGCTGGATGAACCTGCCACAGGCAGAGACCACCTTCCTTCCCCAGCACACTTCCAGCACAGGCTTTGAACTCTCTCTAGGTCTGACCAGCTATTATTTGGGCAGCACTTACAAACTGGAGAAGCAGAGCATTGTAGCTAATTAGCCGAGCCAGAAAGGCACAAAGGACGCTTGAAACAGAAGAGAAAACAAACAAAGCCTTGGCGAGGACTCGGAGGCAGGGCAGGCTGGCTGCAATTGCCGCTCAGCGCAGAGAGGCTCCTCAGGAGGGCTCACAGAGCCATGGGACAGGAGAGCACCCTTTGGGAAGGGCTCACACCATGTGAGGCGGGGTTTGGAGCCAAAGCCAGCCCTGCTGGCCCCACCCAGGGGCCTGGGTGCATGAATGACCCAAAGTAAAGCACCTCATCCATCCCAGCAAGGACACTGTCAGCAGGACACGGCACCGAACCCTGCCCGCGGCTTCCAGGTAGGAGCTCCCCTCTTGCAGCTCATCCTGCTTTGCCTCCCCTGCCTTGCTGCCCATGGGTGTGATGAGAGGCACCTGGTGCCCTCAAGAAGATGTAGTTTCTGGCTTCTCTGCGCACACACACCACATCAAGACTTTCTACCTGCATGTTAAGGTTCTTCTCTCTCTTTTCCCCGGCTGCTGGGGTTTGAAAATCTTGTTGGATGTGTGCTAAGGGGGTAAACTGGTTTTATTTCCTTTCTGCCTGGTATTGCTGTCATGACAAGCAGAGAAAAGTAGGATACCCCCTACCCTGACAGAGCAACCAAATTGCTACTGGGGCATGTACATTTGCTTTCTTTACAAATGCCTGCAAAACAGAGAGTGGCAAGGAGCTTCTTGAAATGGTTATGCATCATTGAACTTAACTGGCACTCACCCAGACCCCCAGATGGGAGAAGAGGAGCTTTTTCTAAGCCCTTCCCACATTCTTGTGCAAATAGAAAGGATGAATGATCACCATCCCCTGTGCCAGACAGTTTTCTGGGCCAAATTCACACACAAGGGTAGGAAAGCCAAGGGGAACTGAAACTGGTGAAGCTCTCCTTTCCTTCCGCTGCTCGCAGTGACTGCTTTTCATATGTTCAAATCCTTCTGGGATTGCTTGGACTGACTTTGTGTAATTATTTTCATCCTTGGATTAAATAGGCCAAATATGTAAGCTGGATCTCAACTTGCTGAGATCTTGCTTTACACCATATTTTGTCCCTCTGGCATATATATTACACAGCAGCAGATTGCATTTAAGTAGTTTTTTCAGAATAAAAGTCTGTCTTTGCTTGAGGGTGTAATTTTTCTTGTAATTCTTGCTGTTCTGTCTTGTATGGATACTTCAAAGGATCATGGAAAGGTCCTAAACCAGACATCTACCCATACTGGCTTTCAGTGCACTCAGTCTGGCTGACACCCTTCCAGACTTGGAGTATGCACAGATTTCTTAGCCTAGAGGTTGGGGGGAAGGTGTGACTTGATGCAAAAACCTGCAACTACACCCTTATTTCTACCAACTGTGCTTGTCCTTCATTGCTTGTTATCACTGATGAGAAGGGCAAACTCATGGATGTGCCTAAACCTGAGGGGAGCCTTGTTTTCAGAATGAGTAGACAATGATGCTTTTTGAAATTAAAGGCAAAAGGGTGCAAGTGGCTGTGGGACCCCCAGGCAGGAGCCGTGGCTTTGAAATCAGCTTTTAATTGCCTTGTGAGATGCCAGTAGGCACAGGAGAAAGGGTGGCCATTCAGTGTGTCATGCTATGGGAGGTCCTGACTGCCTCTTGTCCAGATGGACAAAGTATTTATGCATTATAAAACATTCAGGGTGTTCCATCTGTCCACCAGGTCAGGGTCAGCAGGTACAGCCAAAATTTAAACCAGCATTTTTGATGTGCACCACCTTTCTTTCTGCTGGCAAAGTGCCACCATAAAAAAAGCTTAAATCTTTCATGAGTGAAAATTACTTGCTCAGCAGTCAGAGATTTCCAGGGAAATAACAATAGTTTTGAAATCACCAGCTGTGGGTGGTGGTTTGTTCAGTCGGTCCTAACTTTTTCTTTGAACATTTGGGGTCTAAAATGGGAATTGTGGTGTTTGGCCATCACTGGATACACCTTGGCTAAAAATCTTACCACCCAATTACTTCATCTACTATTAGGGGGTGCCCAAAATCTTCCTCTGGGCTCTTCCCCATGAACCTGTGTGCTAGAGGATTTGTGAAATGCAGTTGTGGTGAGCAGAAAATGCATGAGGAGCAAATCCTAGCTGTGACGACTGTTTCCCACCAGACTCATCTCTCCAACACTCCCTTCCTCCCTGTTCCACACATTAAATTGCAGCTTCTTCTCTATTGCTGGCATCTGTCTCTAAGAGCTCTGGAGGTTTCCACCACACTTCTTGTTCAGTCCAGGTGAAGATGTGCTCTCCTTGGCTGAGCCTTGACCAGGTCCACCTTGTACCTGAGCTCAATCCCTCCAGCATTCCACAGTTCCTGCCTGCTGTCCCCCCTCTCCACCTCCACCATCTGCAGGATTGATCCCAAGCACAGGCTGATGTGGTGCCATCCCTCCTGCCCCAAGGGATGGGTGTTCCTGGCAAGGACATGTTCTGTCCAGAAACAGTGAAGTTTTAGGGGGTGAACAAGCAGGGCAATTGAGTTAAGAAAACACTGCCATGGTTGGGAAGGAAGGGCTGCCTCAGGCTCCTGTCTCACGTTGGCTCTCTCTGAAGCACACACCCAATGTTCTCTGCATCTTGGCCCTGCACTGTTCTGCTCTGCTGAGTTCCTGGTTGGTTTGTTCTTCATAAAGTGGCTGTTTCTTCATATTAATGGGTGGCCTTGCTGGAAGACTGTAGCTAACATCTGGCAGGGTGACTTTCCGTTTTGCAGCTCCCTGGATGACAACATTGGGCCTTTGAGCTGCAGATTCCCAAACCTGTTCTGGTTCACAGGCACCCCAGGGCTGTTCTGCAGTGCTGCTCTGTTCTAACTTGTTCCCTGTTAAAAAAGCCAAAATCTCCTTGAGATTAAAAACGTGTGAACTAAGAAAATAGAAGATTAGTGCTGTACCTGAAATGGATCTCTTTCCCAAGATGTCTTTAAGGTCTCACCAAGGCTTCTCCTCTGTGCAGTTACTGAGAACCAGTTCATCCCTGCTCTCACTCCTTTGCCTCACAACCTCCCTTCTCCAGGTTTACTGGAGGGTTAGGTGGGTGCTAAGATAAATCTTCAAAGCTGTTGCTTGCATCTGCACCCTCCCTCCTGCCTCCATATCAGTGCAGGGAGTTAGGTTTGCAGCTTGGTTGAGATTTAGGCATTTCTGAGGCTGTAAATAAAACACTGTGTGCGATATCCAGGTCGTCTGGATTTGCTGAATTTGCACTGGGCTCACGCTGCTGTTTAACAGTGAATTGGCTGCCCTGCCTCATCTCTTCCTGAGTATCATGACTCACACTAGAAAACTCCTCTTGGGTTTCTAATGGCTTTATTATGGGGTATGCACATGCAACATCTTTTTGATGGTCTCGGAGTTTGTGAGATGTGGCCAGATTTTTACAGAGACCACACACAATATGATAATAAAACTGACTAATTGGGCATTTGGGATGCTTCACTCCTTCATTCCTTTACCAGTTTTAAAGTTTCATTTTGTTGATTGGGGACTTCATGTTGCCTCTAAGGGCTTCTTGTTTTCTGTGGTGCATGATCACTTTGGAGATGGTAATGAGTCCTTCATTTCTCACCAAAGGATCTGTAATAAAGGAATAAGTTCAAAATCCAGGAGAGGAAATTAATTATTTTCTCTAGAGAAAAAAAAAATCTATTTTTCTTAGAGTGAGAATTTTATATCTGAATATAAACTGTGTTTCATTGGCTTTTCCCTGTTGAAATCTCAGCAGAACGATGAGAGAAACTTTTCAGCAAGTAGTGAGAGAATAATCAGAACACACAATCTGCAGCTTTTCTGTTGTGATTCCTTGGCAAAATGGACTACAAAAATATTCTAATGCAGGGAAAGAATAGTCCTAGGCCACAGCATTATGGATGTGGTTCCAGAATTAGCCTTGGAGCTGAAAATGGATGGAAGCAGAAAGGTGTCTCTGAGGGGGGAAAACTGAGCGTCCTTCTGCAATTGCCCAGCCCTTGCAGCTCCCCCTGCAGCTCTGGGAGGAGAGTGCTGTTCATGTTTCTTACTGAAGTCCCCAATGAGAAGGGCTCAGATAAGAGAGTGAATGAGAAACCCTCTGGACCCAGCATAACTGCACATGAGAGGGAATACAAACCAAATCAAATCTGGTTTAATTGCTGTTATTTGGGTTTGCGTGCTAAGCAGAATCTGCTCTGCTCCCTTATCCCCCTGCTCACAAGGGAAGAACAGAATTCCACCTCCCTCTGCCATCTGTGGGAGCTGAAAAGCACCTGGGCAAGCAGACAGGGTGAAGGCTCACCCATGGTGCATGTGCTGTGTTCAGGCATTTTTCAGAACCAACAGAAAGACAAATGTTGTTGCAAATGGGATAAATTATAAGTTAAATTATTATAATTCTGTAGAACTACAGGCCTAACCCAGTGAGGCCCATTTTCCACACAGCATGAATCACTTGCTGGGTATTTGTGCTCACCAGATTCACGTTTTGGTTTTCCACTCCTCTGGCTCTCCTCACGTGAGTGAGCGATGGATTGTTTGTAACACACCTGTGGTATCAGTGATCTGTGACATCCCTTCAGACAGCTCACAGAGCACCAGAGCCTGTCCTGGGCAGCCACATGGCATTTCCACAATGAAACAGGAGGGGATGGATGCCAGCCTGGCAGCCTCTCCCCTCTGCCACCCAAAATAGCGCTCAGAGCTGAGTCACCAGGGAGCTGGAGTAACAACGGGTGATTCCTTTATTCCTCCAACAGGGACAACACTCAGCTGTGCTAACAATTACACATGGAAATGGGCTCCAGGCAGTAGTTTATCACTCTGAGCCCTGTCATTGCCCTAAGCAAAAGAAAAAGGCAGCCCGAGGACTGACCTTGTGCTGTTTTCCCTGCAGGACCTGTGCTGTCACACTGAGCATCCTTCTCATTGATGGGGGCTGCTTAAAGGATAACTTGCTTCTCTTCTTGCATCCAAAACCTTCAGTAAGGACTAACAAATCACACTTGAGCAGGTGATGCTTGCAGTTCTGCTTTTCTGTTTCCCTGTCACACCTTCTCCTTTGTCATGTATTTGCTGAATATTTGGAAAAGGAATCGTTTCCTGAAACCAGGAATTAGAGTTTGCAAATCCGTAGAGCCAGTGCTGTTTAACTGAACCACTGTCTACATAGGAAGCCATCAGCAGCAGCAGAAGGTGGTGAATCATGTGGCTGTGTAGTGGGAAATTGGAAGCCTCCACAGAGCTGCTTGTGAGGTGTCACATGTGTTTGTTTCCTGAGTCACTCGCGTTACTCAGAGTCATGGGCTGGGACCTGGCACATGTCTATGCCCAGGCAAGAGCCCAGGCCAGGCAGGATCCTGCAGCTGCCACAGGGCCCTGGAGGGAGCTCAGGACCCTGTGAGCAGGAAGGGTCACCTGAGTGATACCATGAGGAGCACTACAGCCTCCGAGTTCCTTGAGCAAGAACTGAACAGTGGCTAAAAAATGCATTTAAAAAATTCCCCATTAGCTTCTGTCCTAACAATTCACCCACAGGAATACCCATTTCAATAAAGGAACTTCTAAGGACACTTTTTCCCATTTTTTAAAAATGAAGGTGTTTAAACTAAGCTAACATAATTAAGCTGACCAAGCAAGAGGTAGAAAGGAGAAGAGCTACATCCCTACATCCCCTCTCCCTTCTTTTTTTCCTCTTCTATTTTGTCACTGGTCAACCCAGGTACTTCTTGGGATTCTTTTAATTAATAGCATAACTTCTTATTTGAAACAAGACAAAGACAAAGCTAAACTATCAGTAATTCTTTATTTAGGTTTTCAAATCCTTTCATGAACACTGTATAAAAATCTTCAAGATTCAGTTCTACTCTTACTCCCCAAATACCTTCAATGCCTTTTTAAAAGGAAAAATAAAACTAAAATACTTTCATTATTTATGAGCAAACAAAGTCTGAAGACACAAGCACTTGTGTGAGATAACAGATTGTGGAAGAACAGGACTCACTGCTGGCAGTGTTCAGTTTGCTGTGACCTCAGAATAAATACTCTTCTCTGCTCCTGACCCATTTTGGGCTCTTTCTTCTCAGCCTACATTTACAAGGTTTTCATCAGCAACTGAGAGTACTTCTGCTGCCAAAACTTCACAATATATATAATGTCTCCCTTTAAAAAAATGTGAGCTATTCTCTCTCTCTTCATTGATTCCTATCTATTGGCAACTGCAGCCAGAACCAATATAGCGCTCTGTGCTGTGCAAGACTGAGCAGTGACCTTGTTTACCATTAGCATCATTGAAAACTAGGAGGAATTAATTATTACACCCTGGGTTTCTCCACCCAGCCAAGTGGCTGGCAGCTGAACTCACAGGCACCAATGCAGGGTGGGGAAATGTCTCTTAGAGCTCCTTCATCCACACAGAAATGCTGCCTCAGAGCTGAGGGCTTCAGCAGAACCCAAAGGAATCCTATCCATACTTATCAAGCTGATTTTCTCTGCCAGGAGCATCAATCAATATTTAAATTCAATTTCTGGAGGGGTATTGAGGAGTTTGGCAGTTTCAGTAACATCTTACCTTTCTCTGGCACTGACTGGTGAAAAAGATGACATGATGGATTTCTCACCCCTGTTTGAGGCTGGTTGTTTTGTTTTCCTCTGCTCTTCAGAGGGAGAAAGTCAGGAATGAAGCATTAAAGGGCTCAACATTGCTGCCATTAAAAGCCACAGGCAATACTACAGCTGACTTCAGTGACAGTAAGCGAATATAAACCAAAATATACATGTGCCAAGACCCTTAAAGCTCAAAGATTTCATTCCAGCTATAGGAACTGCACAGAACAAAGCCAGTGGAATCACAAGTGCATTGTGGAGGGAGCACTCCTTTCCTTACTCCCTCTTGGCTGCTGTTTCCCAGTTTTCCTTTCTGGGACACCAGCGAGTCAGTTCAGCTGAGTAAGCTGAAGTGCAGAAGTCAGATAACTGTGCTGATTATCTGATTTTACTTGCCCTCTGCTTCTGGCATTCCCCTTTCCAAGGGAAGGCTTTTTTGTGATGGGATGTAGGGCTTTGAGGTGAATTTTGTGTTGTTGGAAAATCAGCCTTAGCTCTGTGAGGAAGCAGGAGACTTACAAACCCCAGATGGAATTAACCTAATGTATTGCCACCTCTCACTGATGTTGTTTACACAGTGCAGGCCAGTCCAGAGTGGTGAATGGTATATTTAAAACGAGGCCCTCTAACATTTGGATCCACCCCATCACTCAACTTAACAGATACTTGATACCAATCGAGTGACTCACTTCATTAAGAAATAAACCCTGCTGTGTTGCTGACATCCTGCAGCAAACACTGAGCCCCATTGTCATCTGCTGAGTCCTCGCTGTGTCCCAGCCCACGCCCTGAAGATGCACACCGATTCTCAGCAGCTCTGAGCCTGTTTTTCCACGGTGCTGCGTGCCAGCCGCAGGCACACACAGCATCCCCTGTGTGTGTGACATCCCCTCCCTTCATCCCCAGCCTCCCTCTGCGCCCCTGCAACACCGGGGCAAAACAGGGTGAGCATTCATCATCTGGAGGAAAACTGTTTTATTAGCAAGACAGGAGCTGGTTCTTGCTTGGTCCCAGTTTGAGGGAGTTTTTCCTGTGTTCCCCACTCACCTGGGCTTCTTGCTGCTTGTCAAAGGCAGCATCTGCCAGCTGGTGCACACCTGGCAGGGCACAGAAACAGGTGCAGGTAATCCAGTAACAGGTGCTGTTCCAGAGAGTTTAGGTTAAAACACTGCTAAAACAGAAGTATCTTTGAGAAATACAGATGCCCAGAGCCTCTGCCAGCAAACAGCTCTTTCCTGACTGGGGCTGTGTGGCACAGCCAGGTGCCCAGGTGAGCATTTACACCCTTCCATCGCCCAGAGCAGGGTTAGGGACCCAGAGCCAGAATAAAGGGATTATTTCAGTGCAGATCCCAATTGCTCCTTCCACAAACGTGCTAATCACGGGCAACCACCTCTAAATGCCATGGAAACCCCAGGGCACAGAGTGAGATCATCTGCCAGGACTCCTTTATTTTAAGATCTTTGTTTAAGAACTGTTCTAAGGCTTTGGAGAGAAAGACAACAAGGGAGGGTTCACTGAAGCATTTCCTCAGCTGGGATGCCATAAACCACACGGGCACCCACAGAATGAAGAAGTTTATGCTATTCCATACAGGGACTGGTAAAAAGGAAAAGGGAAAAAACCCCAACCTTTAGTGAAGTATCTGAAATGTGTTTTGCTATAGTAGATGGAAAGTTCTGCTCTTTTTCTCTGATTTAATAATTATACTTGGCTTTTATTGATGTCTGGTTTTTATATTAGATATTTTTATATTATTCCATATCGGTGGCAATATCCTTCAGCTTTCAATTTGATAGGAAAAGTGTCTTGATCAAATATAACAAATGTCACACAGATGCTTAAAAGTACTTCAGAAATATCTAACTCAGTAAGTGTTGAAAATGGAGAGTTTGTGAATGTTGTATCCATACTTTGACAGTCCTTAGGGCATTTTCTTCCCTGGATTTCGAAACGAGAAAACTTACTGACTTTGTAATATCCAGAAGTACCAAAACTGTGGAAATAAAAGCGCTTAAGGCAGCATAATGACGTTGCAGAAAGAGAAACAGTTTGTTTCAAATAGTTTTTTTTCCAAGTGCTTGAGCATAACCACCTAGCACAAACAGGTTATTCACGGCAAATTAACACCTATCTTTCCAGCTTGAAGAGCTGCTTTTGTTTTCCTCCTGTCGGCCATTTGTCACTAATATTCACTTTCCAGGGAGGAGCCCAGGTCTGCTTTTCACACATGACAGGTTTTGAAATAGTAAAATAATAAAGGTCCACGGTCAGGCAGCTCTGAATTCAATTTGAGTGGGGAACTGGAAGCAGCAGAGAGCTGGGAACGAGCTGGTTGTGGGGAACATGGAGTAATTATATATACTATATATAATATAGTATATATATTTATTTATATATATATGAAACTGTTATTTATACTATTATATATAATACTGACTTTTAATTGAAGCCCTCTGCAGCACAGTCTGGAGATGGATGTCCAACTCAGGGTGACAAGCCTGCAGGTGGTGGCTTTGTCCCCTCTGCTCCGAACGATGTGACAGCCACTGGCAGGGCAGGAAGGCAGCGGCTCCAGGGGTGCCCTGGGTTTTGTGTGATCCTTGCCAATTCCAGCAGTTTTCCCCCAGGTCCGTAGCCACGGCTGCGTTGCCCCTTGTTCTGGCTGGCTCCTGCTTTTCTGTTTCGTTCTGTCCAAGCTATTTTGGCTGCAGAAGGTCAAAGCCAGCACTGTCAGGGCCAGTGGAAATGCACTTGGGGGACAAAGAGAGATGGAGCATATGCCTGAGGACAAAATAAATTAGTTTCCTCTTTCTTCTCCTCCTGGTAGTGAAAGGAGTGCTCTTGGAAATGTCTCATTTTGTTTCATTTCTAAATAATGCTTTCTCTGTTGTTGTTGTTGGGGATTTTTGTTTATGCTGGTTGTAGATCTGCATTTTTAGGCTCCTTTTATTTTTATTTTTATTTTTATTTTTTTCCCCATCAGCAACAATATTAACCACCAAGTGAAAAAAACATGTATTTAGGATCCTGGAAGAGAATATTTGAATTTCTGAAAAGGTTCAACTCTTCCCTGGGTTTGTTTGGGTTATTTTGCCATGAATTTGGATTCAGCCAAACTCCAGCCCTGGATACCTGGAGTTGACATTTGTTTACCTTCACAAAGCAGAAACCTCTTTCTATACAAAATATTATTAGTTGCATCTTGGTGTCAGTGCAGGAAGCAGGTAGTGCTGGTAGAACTTGCCACGGGCAGGTAGACACTGGAGCCTCTTTTGAGTAAATTCTCAGATGAAAAGACCAATCTATTTGGAGGACAGACTTCAGTTAAGTTACAAGACACATGAATGACACCCATTCACTTTTTTGGGGGGGAACTCATCTGAATTGACTAACTTCAGAAAGAGGTCTTTGAGTCCAACCCTGAGGTTTCTTAAAAGAGGCAGTGATGGAACCTCATTTCCATACCTGGCTCTCTTTCTCTGTGGGGTTGCATGTCCATTTGTAAATGGAAGAGTTTTATGCAAAAAATGTTGAAGCAAATCAATCAAATTAATGTCTTATGTATTGCAAAAGAGAAGAAATGCAGAGGAAGTTTGTGTGGCTGCCTTAAATACCTTTTCAGTTCAAACTCACTGACTGTGAAATAGATAAATAGATGCATTCCTGTGTCGTAACAAAATGCAGTCATGGGAGACAAAACATGGGAGATGTCTAAATTGGTGATTAATGTTACATTTTTTTTCCTCTGGGCTAGAACTGAGAGTTGGTGGCCAGATGCTTCCATCCATTCCTTCCTCTCATTGCCAGTCTGATGTTCAGTTCCATCCACTCTTCTGCATCTTGAGCTCACACTGATCTTATCTCTCCCTTCCTTTTTCTTTTTCCTGTGGTTCATTTTCTTAGCAGCCTATCTTATCTCTCCTTCAGCTGGAGGTCCTCAATTTTTTAACTCCTTTCTGAATTGTGCAGACAAGTTTGCTTTCTCTAGCTGATCTCTGCAACCCAGTCTTATCTACTTGTGGAAATTCATGGCTTCATAATTTTACCCCAAATATCTGAAGATTCATAATTGCTAAAAAGGAAAAACAATAGAAATTATCACCCTTGCATCCTCCACATTAAACTACAAGGATTTGTGTTCCAGAGCATGCTTTGCTACAATCTCATGGAGCTCTTTCTCTTTGGGTCAAAGAGAACACAGGAACATCCCCGTTGTTTTTAATCTCATTTATCAATTACTATTAAAGCAGCACACCCTTATGCATAAATCTAACATGAGTCCATGCACAGGGCAGGGTGTGAGTAGCACTAATAAAATAAAGCTTGTGTCATTCAGCTGTGTGTTTGCAGGTCTACCTGTGAGCAGAGTAGAGAAAACAACGTTGAGAAAACAACAGGGAAGTTGAGAAATGGGGTTAGATACAGGACAGAGAAATGTGAGATACAATGGTGCTTCCTGGCAAGGCAGTTGAGCAGGAAGGAATATTTTTTAATATTACTGCAGCATAACTCAAAGCGCTTTATCTTTTAATATTTAGATGTCTGTCACGAAGAGTAAACACAAGGGCTGTTTGGAGTGTTCTTACTGAATAACTCATGCTGGAATCACTTGGTGAATTGGGAATTTATTGGTCTGATAGTATTTTTTCAATAGCTCAGTAGACAAACAGTGGATTTGATAAATATTTAAAAATAAACCAAGTGAGCGTTATGAATTCCTGTCAGTCAAATGATGTTGAAATAATTTGACAGTCCCAGAACAGCGCCATATTGGCTGAAAAGAGGGGAGATTTGGGGTTTGAAGTTGTGTGGGGATAAATCTCTGACACAGCAGTTGTCTTCAGTGGAGTCACAGGTGCAGGCAGTGCTCAGACATCCGGGCTGACACCTTCAGTTCTGAGATGAAACTGGAAAAAAGCCACTGACAGTGAATGTAGATTTCCCAATACCTTGAAAACCAACAGAGTCATTTCTTCCAGGTTTGTGGAAAAACAGTTGGCTTCTCTCAGCTTAGCCAGGGGTTTGTCTCACGTGGGCTTTAAAAATTCTTAAGAGATCGAAGCAACGCCCAAGCATATATTCAGCAAGGACAGCTGAAATGCAGCACGGGCTGGGGATGGAGCACACTGCAGCTGCTGCTGCCACCCCACAGCCTGTCCCTTTGTCCCTGCTGGAGCGCTGCTGCTGGCGCCACCCGCCCTGGAGCTGGGAGTCACATTTCTGCATCCAGTGAGCTGTCCCCACATCAATCCACGATGTAGGCTGGGCTTCTTGTTTTGCATGTCTGTTTCTAAAAATGTGTCTTGTTTGTTCGTCAGGATGTTGTAGGATGGCCCAGAAAGGCTGGACCTTGGTATGGTCCTAAAGACAGTGCACAGAAATAGGGATGGCAGCAGAGCCTGAGCCAGCTCCTAGCAAGGTCTTGTTCCCATTCTCAGCCACCTCAGTTCACTGTGTGCTGTTGACTGCACCTCAGGAGGCCTAAATTCCTTCTGGCACCTCCATCCTGGAGGCAGCTACAGGACATTCTGCTTCAAACACAGAACCATGGAATGGTTTAGGTTGGATTAAAGACCATCCAGTTCCAAGCCCCTGCCATGGGCAGGGACACCTTGCACTAGATCAGGTTGCCCCAAACCCCACCCAGCCTGGCCCTCAACACTTCAGGTACCACCTTCTCACTTCCCCTGTGCTGACAATGTCCCATTGCCTCGTCTTCCTTCTTCCCAGCTTTACCACCCTGCAGTTTTTAAAACCTCTGCTTTTAACTCTTTATGTGGGTGCCACACTCACAAGATGACAAAAGTTGTGTATGAACTGCATACTGCTTCACAACATATTAATTATATGCGATTATAGATATAGTATATAATCACACAGTATATGTGATTATATATTATTTGTTTTGTATAAATATACAATAGAATCCCATAATAAATAGACACAATTGCTGAAGTGTTATTCAGTTCATGTGCTGAAAAACTGTGTATATTAATTAGATAAAATTGCATATAGTATTTCTAAATTAAGTTATATCTGTGATCTGTAATTAATATATAATGTATAATTAGATGTAATAATATACTTTAATTGCACAAGTTAAATAATTGGCTTTACTATAAATACTGTAGATGTGTGACCCTGTTTTCATAAAATGCCTGTTCAGCACCCACATAGGACGGCGTCAGAGTGAACTGAGAACACACTCAGTTCTCCCTCTCAGATTTTCAAATACCCTCTGTGGAAACCAAGTGAGCCCATTCCAAACTTGGGCCCAGAAACCCAAGATCTGCAGAATTTCAGGTGTCAAAACCTATCCAGAGCCAACAGCATAAAAACCCCCAGCACAGCATTTGCCTGGACACGAAACCAGGCTGCTCTGTAAACACAGGGGTTTTCCTTCTCCTTTGGCTGGAGTGTTTTTTACCTGCTCTGGGGTGTTGGCAAAGCAGCCCGAGCGATTGCAGGGTACTCCCAGGGCTACTTACGTGTTGTTTGTATTTTACACCTTCTCTCACCTCACCCCTGTTTGACAGAATGCAAACCAGCAGTCAGATGCTTCTGTGAAACACGGAAACCAGGGCTGAAATCTTGCTGTGACTTCTTAAAGCTCCAGGGAGGAGGAGTCAAAGGATCAGTGGAATTCCTGGGAGAGGGAGGAATCAGCTGTGTTGCAAATTTCTTTCCTTTACATGGGGTATGTCATGGTTTGACGCTGGCATATCTGTCTTCAGTAGCTACACCACGTGCCAATATTCAGATATGAGTACCGATTAATTTGACCACAGCATCCCAAAAAACTCACTTGTTTTTCAAAGCAAGACACTGTGAAATAGAAACAGGTGAGAGGAGGGGCTGGAAATTATAATAAATCCCTTTTTGCTGGCGTTTAGCAGCTTTCCTCAAGTGTAGAGTATCAGCACACGCTGAACGCAGCACTAAGCACTGGCACTGCCACCTTGCCAGCCACCATAGTGCTTCTTCCCTTGGTCTAAGCACTGTCAGCTCAGCATTCTGGGGGTTTTCGGAAAGAACCAAACAGCTGATAAAAGTGACAAGAAAAAAAGAACTTAGGGCACTGGGAGAGCCTCGAAGCCCGTTTGAGCCGCGCTGTTGTGACAGGCTGCATCCTGCGTGTGTGCACGCCTGCATGAGAATTTACTAATACGCACAACGCTAATTACCCAGCTATGTCCCGGAGCAAGGCTGGGAATGAATTTCAGGAAAAGAGATGTTTGTTTTGCGCGGGCGCCCACATCCCAGATACTCCCAGCGCCGCGGAAATCGCCCCGCATCTCCGCCCTGCGAGCAGCAGAGCCGGGAGCGGACCCGGAGCTCACGGAGCCCCCTGTGCCCGCATCCCTCAGAGCCCCCCGACATGGAAACCCTGACCAGCACCCAGCCCAGGCTCTGTGCCCTGCTCCCGCCCCGGCTGAAGGCGTACAGCTGTTGCCCGAGCAGAGAAAGGGATTTGGTTTCACAGGCTGTGTAATCCGCGACAGCGCTCTCCCTGCCTTGAGGAGAGCAGCGAGCCTCGCCCCGGCTCAGCCATCCCCTTTCTGCCCGTGAGCAACGCCCCGGTCGACATAGAAGGAAAATTGTTTGCTGAATTTCTGCACAGCCCTCCTTCCAATTGCTGGAGAGAGAGGGGGAGTGAGAAAGAGAGAGAGTTTAAGGCAGGCTCTGCACTGGTGTTCTGGGCTATTTCAACTTCAGGGCAACTTTAGAGAACTTCAGTTATTTTTGGTAAGTTTTTTTCTTGCAACCCGAACGTCTCTCTCTCTCTCTCTTTCTTTCTTTCTATGAAATCTCTGGTGCAGATTGCAAAAGTTTGCAGTAGATGATGGGCTTTTTAAAATGCAGAGAGATGTGGGTGTGAGCATTTTGTGTCCTTTGGTACAGAAAGCGGACTTTACAATTGTAAAGACACAATGTTCCCAGCTGCTGTACTTGATAAGTGAAACCTGAAAAAGTTGTGTGTTAAATGACACGGCTGGGGAAAAGTATGCCCAGAGCTTCAACCAAGGTGCATCTCACCTGGTGTAAACCTTTGCCCCTTTGCTGTTTATGGGAACAGGTGAGATCAGGGATGAACAAATGTGTTCACCCTGATAAAAAGTTTCTGATCCACGTTTTTACACAGAGGGTTTCCAGCCTCTAAGCCTCCCAAAGCTTTCAGAGGGATGTTGGTTCTTAGTGTATACACACCCCTCCATTCAGTAATCTCGATTCCAGATCGTGCATGTTGTTTTTCTTACTTCCTCTGTCTGTATACTTAACCCATCGGGACGATCTCAAAGATAGTGAAACTCTTTTGTAGTGCAAAGAGCCAGTCCCAATAGTTGCAATGAATTTCAGGGTGCAAAGAGCCATGTTCTTACAGTGAGGTTGATTTCTGATGAATATGAGTTTTCTGTTATTTGTTGTTATCCTAGATATGTTTGGATTTTATAGTATCTCTGCTCCTATAAGAGGAATACTATTTGTGTGGGTACTATATCTCAATAGATACTCTTTGCACTACATATATATACTGACATGGCATTAGGATCTCTGAATGTTCATGGAATTTGAGACTAAGATTAACCTTGAAGCATTCAAAAAGCAGATCCATAACCTTGTCAATAGAAGTTGGGTACAGGAAGTGCTCACTGCAAGGCTGCTGAGGGTAGTTCATAAAGTGCTGGGAAATACACAGGGTAAAATGATTCTGCCCACCTGTGTAGGTTCATCCATGTACCCTGATACCTTTCTGAACATGTGAATAGTGATGGTTAGAAGTAGAACTTGTAACTCTAACCACCTGTGGAGAAAATGAAAAGTCCGTTCTCTCAAAGCTTTGATAGAAAAGAGAGAAAACATTACTCATATGAGACAAAAGGCCAAAACAAAACAAAAACATTATTCTTTATAATTTATGACACAAAGAGCACAGAAGTTTGGAAGATGACTTGTAAGAGACACCGTATGATCACCTGTTGCATGCATGAGGGAAAAGGTCTAAGTGTTGCCTCTCTCTTTCTTTTACTATAATAAAAATGACAAATTTTGCAGATCTAAGCAAATCAGAAGTAAACCAGCTTACAACAGCCAATTTACTTCCAAAATCTATCCTAACATACGTCAAAAATCCAGCATAAAAAAATGTCAGATGTCTAACGGCACAGGAAAACCTCTAACATCTCAGGATTTATTGGGTTTTATCAGCCATGTTTAAAAATGATAAGCGTGACTGGAACTTTTAATTGCAGAAAGTGTATAACAATGGAGTTAACAATAACTCTTCAGCAATAAACTGAGAACTATAAATCTGCTCCAGGCGCTCCGCAGTGCTGACACGCTCCGCGATGGCCGCAGCTTTTCTGTGCAAGCATGTAGATTTGTTAGCTAAAACTGCATTTTACTATCTTTGGTGTGGCACTCTCGTAAAGTAAACTCTACTATTAGATTATGAGGCTTGTGTAAATCTCTGACTGAAGTCAGTTTGACTCTAGTCAGTGCTCGTAAGCAATGCATTGGGGATGGCTGCCTTCCAAGCTGCTCTGCAGCGGGTGTTAATGGCTTTGCAGTCCGACGGGGCAGCGGGAACTTCTGGCAGTGGCTGGCCAGGGGTTTGGAGATGGCACGTATTCCCTGCTTTTAATTGTCTTGGACTCTCCGTCTGTCTTCACAAAACTATGAGGTCAACGTGCCTCTATTTGCTTTTGGCTGTACTTGAAGCTCATCACTGAAACAAAATCCAGCAGTCTGTAACGCGTGGTTATGGGGAATAGCTGCAATCTGAGTTAACCTCCTGTTGACTTCAGGGGTGCAGTGTCCCCCTGAAAGGACACACCTTTCTCCAGGAAGCCACAACATGAACTTCACAGGTGTCTCACTTAACGTTGTCACTGTGAGTGAAGGGACAATGTAAACCCCATCAGGGTCTGACTGAGATGTCATGGCTTACATGAAGCCACAGGAATGTGGATTTGAAGGTTTGAATCTCCAAATATACTCAGATATTTGGGTTGTTTTTATTCCTCAAGTTTTCTACTTGGGCAAAGAAGTAATTTCATCCTGTAAAACACTGAGGGATTAGAATAAGATTTTTTCCAGGATTCCTCACATTCAGAGACCTAACTAATTAGAATACAAGGCAGTGTATTTGAAAGGTGCGAAAGCTTATAATCTGAGTAAATATTTGAGTAAATGGAGTCAATCTAATTTTTTACATCCAGCTGTTTTTGCGTTCCATAATGTTGCTTACATTTGGAAACAGGAAAACATGCCCTGAAACAACCCAGCGTTTCCTCCTCTGGAGAAACATCTCTCTGTGTTTGTGGGCTCTGTATTGCAGGTACAATGTTAGCTGCAATCTGGTTCCCATGAACCAGTAAGGCTGAGAAAAGCCTCACCCTTAACCTTGTTTGGAGTGAGGAGGGGACCTGGCCCTCTGCGCCAGCACAGGCAGGCCCAGCAAGGCCGAGCACTTGCTGTCAGGCAGTTTGCCATGTCCCTGACCCCCAGTGCACCAACAAACTGTTTTCCTGACAACACCAGCTAACAACTGCTGCCTTCTCTGCTTCCCTTAGGTGTAACATCCCAGCAGGCTTTTCCCCCCACAGCCAAGTGACAGAGCAGGGCTGAGTGATGAAGGAGCTCAGATTAAACCCAACCTGGTGGAGCTAAGATTAAACCCAACCAAAACTAGTTTGCCCTCTCTCCACATGCTGCAGGAATCCCTCCTTGTGTCAGGGAAGGTCCTTTGGATGACCCACAGCTGTGCCTAGCCCCAGTGTGGGAGGGTTATGCCTGCTCCAAGGAAAATTTGCTAAATGCACGTTTGCTCATTTCACTCCGGATTTCAGAGTCAAGGCTGGAATTCATTATTTCGTATTGGAAAACAAAACCTCGGGCTAGGAGAGGACTGTTCATGTGCTAAATACTTGCTACCAACATGTTTACTTCCTGAAAGGGGACTATAGGTAGCCAAATATCTGAAAGTAACCACTGACTTATTGTAGAGTAAATCTGCAGTTTTCTGTCAGAGAAGGAGATGACCAAATGTGTAGTCCAGAATTGAAAATAGTGAGTCCAGAGTGAAACAAGTCAGAATATGCTAAGGGTGCTGTGGCATGTAAGTAATAAATAGGCCAGGATAATTGATAGAGGACCCATCAGTAAGGGACAGCCTCTCTGCAAGGGAGAGAGTCCCAGGCCATGGTAACTGCCCAAATCCCAGTAAAATTCCATGGAGCAGGAATGCAAGTGCCTGAAGAAGAGCAGGCACCAAGTCTACTTCATCTGCCTAATAAAGATAGCAGTGTCTTCAGGGGGCAGAATTATCTGTTTTTCAGAAACACAAACAAGGAGATAAGGTTTATATGATTTCCAAGTTTGCTGATAAATACTCGAGGCTCCAAAGCCACAGGAACTGCTCTTCACTGCTGGGCAAATGTTGTTTCTTCTCTGTAGTTAAGAGAACAAACACTACTTGATTTTGATAGCAGTGCCCTGTACCTGACTTTCACAGAGTCAGAGGAGCAGCTCTTATCCATGCAGCCCTCTGATTTTAAATACCTTTTACCTGCCCACTGACCTCCCAGTTCTCTCCCCTTGAACAGTGGTGTGTTTGCAGCCCCAGCCAGCCAGCACCGAAAAGCAAAGGTTTCAAGCTGCACACACTTCTTCCCATTTCCACAAGTCCTAGCAAAATAGTCTAATAAACTGTGACAGATGTAAAATATTCTTGAAGTGCATCCTGAAAGCTCACACATTTTATTAGTCCAGGCATCCCCATTTTTCCCAGGATTCCCATACTCCATACCAGCCATAGGAAGCAAATGTCATCAGGTTTCCACAGGTCCTCTCTTCATTTACTTGCTGTATGATTTACTCCAGCTCCTGGACCTTTGACTGTCAGCCAGGGCTCTGCTTTTCCCTCAAGTAAACACATGCAGGAACTTTTCTTTCCTTTTCCTCACATCACTCTTCTTTAATCCAAAGAATTTTGCCTCACCGCTGTTACTTGGAGGAGTGAATTCCAAAGTGGGAATTTTTTGCCTGAGTAGAAGAAACTCAAAGGACAGGCAAGCAGGAGCAAAAACTATTAAAGTTAGCAAATGGGATAGTAACTTTTCCACACAGCAGGAGTGGCTTTAACTGATGCTTGCATTGTATTCTGAAGGGGGAAAATGGCTGGGTGGCACTAGGCATCATTATCTTGAAAATTAGTTAGAGATTAGTTAGCTTTTGGTGAACCTCAAAGAAGTAAGCAGCTCTCCCTCAGATCAGAAGATCAGATAAGCATCCAAAAGATTGGGTTTGATTTTTTTTTTTATTTGCTTGAAAACTGGCCATGGAGGTATTAGGTCAAAGATTGGGCTTTATGATCTTGGAGGTCTTTTCCACATTTAAAGATCCTGTGATTCTGTGTGTGTGAGTTTATGGGAAGGTCTGTAAGAGATGAAGATCTGTGAAACTATAATGAGAAAGTTGGTGGTTTCAATTGCTGATGCTTCCTGATATGAGCTGAGCGTCCCCTATTCCTGCTTCTAAAATCAGCCGAAAACAAATAATTTACAAGAACACAAAAATGTCATTAAACATTCCCCAAATATTTTCATATATGTCAGAGCTGATCTGATTTATGCCTCAGTGAAAGGTTGCATTGATTTTTGTATGAACTGTGTCCTCACACTCCTTAGGGCTGACTTTTTCACATAATGGGCTTGATTATGAGAAAAAAAATTGTTTGCAGAATGAATAGCTCAGCCAGCCCAGTGCCTAAAGAGTGAGTGAGAACCCATTTTGGAGGCAAACTGGGCATTTTCACATGAGAATGACTACATGCAGCACATGGTGATGCCATCTTGCTACTCGGGCTTCCCATGAACAGTGATGGGTGGTGTGTGCTTAGGTTTTGCTATCAGTATTCTTTTGGGGGCATATCTCAGACTAGAAAATGATTGACCATGTAAGTGGTGTAAAACAGACTCTTCACACACAGGCATTTATGAGGGGACATTCCAGTGATCCACAGAGCTGGATGGAGGCAGGGCCCCCACAGGTCTGCTGTGAAAGGAATAAATTCAGTAATGGCACTGTGATCTTATATCTGTATTTGGATTATATGTTCACAGTGGATTTAACCACTGCTTCAGTCAGTCTAAAAGTAATCTGTGAATGAAAGGGTTTGGATAGAGATAGCAGGAGAAATCATGTTTTTCTTCTTTAAATTATCCTTCCTCAGAGATTAAAAAGAAGCTTTTGGATAACTGTACTGGGTTATGCCAGGAAAGCTCATCACAGGGATTAGTGCATTAACTACATAATTATAATGTATACATTGCATGCTTCACCAACCAAATACATAAACCTTATTTAGTCTAAATAAACCTTAAAGCCCAAAGAATAAGCCTAGCATTTTCAGATAAGCTCAGGCATGAATGTAATCTCTCCTTAATATACCAGCTTTTTTCTTAGAAAGAAAACAGTGTGCTCAGCACATGTGACAACAAATCATCCCTGGGTCTCATGGTGAGGAGATCAGAGCAGCCATCAGGAGTCCCTGAGGAGCCCGAGCAAACTGTCCACAGCAGCATTTTCCTGGGAGCTCTGCCCAGTGCTTCCCCCTCCTTCTCTCCCTTTCTCACTTTGTCTGCTTTTCTCCCATGGATAAACAGCCCCAGTCCTGCAGAGCCCCTCACACCCTAACCACATGGCCAGTCCCAGGCCCTGGGACCCTTCCCAGAGATCTAGATCATCATTTCCCTGCTGCTGCTGCTGCTGAGCACAGCAGGACTGGGAGTGTGCAGGGTGTGGGGGTGCCTGAGGTGTCCCTGTTCAGGTTCCCCGTTCAGGCTGCTCAGAGAGTATTGGCAAATACAGCATCCCAGACAGGCAGGATCTCTGCTGCAGCAGGTGGGGAGAATCTGGCAGCAGAAATGTATTTGGAAGGCAGCAGTATGTTGTCTTTCTGAGGCCAGCATGAGCAGGTACATGTGTCAGCAGCCTTTACTGGAAGGTGATGTTGTAGTCAAGCCACAAGCTGCAGAGCACGTTGTCACACAAATTCAGAGCTGCCCCTCTCGTGATTAGGAAAACACTGCAGTCCCTCTCTGTCAGTAGAACCGTGGCTTTTCCAGGAGAGCAGTGCCTGGTGCAGGGCAGGGAAGGCTGTGGCAGGCAGCTGGCAGAGCAGAGGCGTGGTGGCTCTGCAGGGTGGGTGGTTGCAGGCAGGCAAAAGGTGCAATGCCAGCAGGGGCACTGGGGACACTCAGCACTGCAGTTGCTCTGGAACAGAGGGGGTGAAGCACCTGAGTCAGATTAACTTGTTGGATGTGGACCATATTTGATAGCATGGCTTGGAAAAGAAAACCTGTGGAAAAATGTCTGATTTCTTACTTTCAGTTTTTAGAGCTTTTTTTCCCCTGAAGAAATGTTTAACTTCATACAGCACCCATGAATGAAGACTGTATCAGGCCAACCTTGAAGTCCTTTGCAGCTGGTACCTCTGGGATCAGTCTGCTTGGCAGAGGCAGCGTTGAGGGAAGATACCTTGGCACAAAGACAGGTATGGGAGCAGGGGAGCCCACAGCACACCCCCTACCCCAGGCTGCTGCCTCAGCAAGGCTGCCCTGCCTGTGATGGAGTTAGGGACAACTCCAGAGCAGGGACAGAAGCAAATGCCATGGAAAGAAAACTAGTGATGTTGGATTATTTTTCAAGAGCACTGAGACAGCAGCCAGAAGGGCCACACACAGACACATCCAGCCACAGGCCAGTGAAAACCAGTGTGGGTGAGACAGCCTCATGCAGCAAAATCCCATGTGGGCAACCACAGCATTTTCCAGCCCAGGAGAAGCACCTTGTAGGAGTTTTATCAGCTGCTGGTGCCACCGGGGCTGTGTTGCACATCAGCAACAAGACACACTGCAGTGTGTTTGAGGTGTCTCTGCTGACCACTGGCCCCATCATCCTCAGCTGTGCTTCATTAATTTGTTTGCTCTCCTGTGTGTCTGGAGCTTGTTGCTGGCTCACATTCAGTCCCTGCTCTGAAGGAGGGGGATCAGAGTCAGCAGATCTCCACTCTGAAGGAGGGGGAATGGAGTCAGCAGATCTCCACCCTGGTGCTTGATAGAGAAGCGGCAGTTTTGCAATGATCCCCCAAGTTGTGACATGCACTGGAAACTGGTCCTCTGCCAGCTGTCCTCTGTGCAGGGAGCTGCAGCTGAGCTCAGGTGCTGCATGAACACCTCTGCACTGTCACTCTGTTGTTTCATGGCCTGGGCTGACCAAGTTTGGGCCCCATGACAGCACACACAGATACAGCCCATGGAGCTGGAGCTTTCATTTGCTCCAGAGCAAAGAGAGAGCAAAAGAGCCATGAAAACCCATCATGAATGTTTCCCCTCCCCACAAATCCTCCTCTTTCAAATGCCCAGTAAGGGATCTAGGGGGGAGGGAAAACCATCATCCTCTAATCCAGAACAGGAGCTGGCTTTCATACCACCACAAACAGGCCACGCCAACTCCTCCACTAACTCTGCTCTTGTGAGGAGACAGAGATGGACTGCGATAAGGTTTTGGCTCTCAGACACACTTGGAACCATGGGGAAAGCCAGCCAGAGCCTGTGCATCCAGGGGAATTGCTAAATCAGCACTGACAGATTGCAGCAAGGAGCAATGTCCTTGACCTGACTGCAATAGCTCTGAGGAGCAGCAGTGAGAGCTTCCTGCTTCACAGGGACTTTGCAGGCAGCAGTGGCTCTGGCAGGAGCACAGGCTCAAATCTGTGAAACTAACTGTTGTTGCACAAAAATGGCACAACCCAGCCGTGTTTGTCAAGAGCTATTCCTCATTTATTGCTGCTCGGGGCAGGTTAAGGTCCCTACTGTGTTAGGTGATACACAGCCTCCTGTCCAGGTGTGCCTCGGAGGATTTAGGTTTGTGCCACACAGGTTGAGCAAAATGGAGGTGACAGGAATAAACAGTTCCACAGAGTAAGAAGGGAGGCTTTTCCAAGGTGCATTTTTGTGTGTTTCGTTGTCTAGAAGATCTCAGAAAATGGTGGTGGTAGTAAAGCCCTGCTGCTGGAGCAGAGCTGTGGGTACAGTTACCCAGCAGTGCCTTCATGTAGAGCATGTAAGAAGACCATGAGCTCTTGCCATGTGTGGGATCTCCAGCTGTTCTTCTGCAGAGGAGCAGGAGGCTGCTCCTCTCTGACAGGAGACCTGGATGCAAAATCTTGAGGGCATTTGTTTTCCAGTCAGGAGAAATGAGGGAGTTCAGTGTTTTAGGCAACCTGCAGCTGCTGAAGTTTTTGTTCCCACTGTCATGCCACTGGAGTATTTGGGTGAGAGGAGGATGCAACATGAAATGCTGCATTTCTTTTTGAGGATGCAACATGAAATGTTGCATTTCTTTTTTGACTTCTGTCCAGCTCCCCTGAAGTTCCTTCAGTAGGCAGAGCAGAATGCTGGAAGGGGAGTTATAGCAACAGCAGCACAACACCTACAACCCCAGTTGGATTTGTATGATGACAGGTAGGAAAAATGGAATGGCATTCACCTTGAGGGTGAGAAAACAGGCAAGTGAGAGTGTGTTTAACTGCTCAGAGATGTGGACTTACCTTGGGCTGACAGCAGTGAGGATATTTTGCTGACAGGACACGACGTGTTTGATGGAAATGAGATTTACATTGCTTTTGGAAAATACATGAACATGGCCTACCACACAGACACCATAGATAGCTTAATGAGCAATTTTTAAATATTTGGACATTCTGTTCACAAAATAAATTGATGGGAACATTAATTAACATTAATTAGCTGTCAGTCTTTTGGCAGACCTGAGTGGCTTCAAAGAAGGAAACATCCTGACAGACTTTACTACATTTCAACGAAATAAAAAGATATGGAGGCTTGTCTTAAATTTATACATACAAAAAGCATCTTGTAGCTTTTTTTGGGGGGTTTTGTTCTGTTTAGTTTTGGTTTGTTTTGTTTTTTAATAGTAGTAGCTCAATTTATTCACTGCTTGGTTTAGTTGCTGTCGTGGTTTAACCCCAGATGTCAGCTCAGCCCCACAGAGCCATTCACTCACTCCCTCCCACAGTGGAATGGGGAGAGAATAGGAAAAGTGAAAAAACTCGTGGACTGAGATAATAACAGTTTAATAGATAAAACAAAATCCAAACACAAAAGCAAAGCAAAACAAGGAATTAATTCACAGTTTCCCATTGGCAGGCAGGTGTTCAGCCATCCCCAGGAAATCAGGACTCCATCACAGGCACTGGGGAAGACAAATGCCAACTCTGGATATGTCCTTCCCCCCTCCTTCTTCTTCCCCCAGCTCTATATGCTGAGCAGATGCCATATGGTCTGGAATATCCTTTGGGTCAGCTGTCCCAGCTGTGCCCCCTCCCAGCTCCTTTTGCACTCCCACTCTGCTCAATGGTGAGGAGCAGAAAAAGCCTTGACTCTGTGGAAGCACTGCTCAGCAATAACAAAAACATCCCTGAATTATCAACAATGTTTCCAGCACAAATCCAAAACACAGCCCCATACCAGCTACTATGAAAAAAATTAACTCTGCCTCAGCCAAAACCATCACAGTTAGAAAAACTGCGGTTTTGTAATTAGTGGTTCTTTGCAAAATCATGAAATATATATATGTATGCACAATGCCTATCTGTATAAAAGTAGTATGTGCTTAAATGAGTTTTGCACTGATAGGCTCCTTGGCAAAGAAATCACTTTTAGTTGTCCATTAGGGCTGGATTCAATAGAAATTTTGGCTGACTTTACTGCAAGCCTTGGAAACCATTGGAGTATTCAAGACTTAGGCAGTCAGATGCCTGCTTTAATTTCTATTGACAAAGGAAAAGGAGGGATGAGTAAATGTAAAACATTTCCTTCCAGCTAAGAGAGGCAGCATGGTGCAGGGAGGAGGTGGAATCCAGCACATCTGGGTTGAATTTATTGCTGACTCTGCTGCCAACTTGCTTTGTGACTTTGAGCAGTAATTTTTTTTTCACTTTGCTGTCTTACTTTCTGCAGAGTGGGGAGAGCTCACCTAGTTTCACGTGGTGCTTTGGGCAGGTGGAGGTGCTTCCTTTACCAAGGTGGGGCAGTTGCCAGGCTGGCAGATTAATCAGTGCCAGGCAGTGCTGTCTGTGTGACAGAGGATGCAAAGGGGTTGCTGTGCCTTTTGAGGGAAAGATCTTCATGAAGTAGCACCATGCCTGCACAAACCTGTGTCCATAAGTGCCAGTAACCAGTGCCTCCTTCATGACAGAGTAATTTGGAGCTGAAGCTGGGTTGGCAACCTCTATCTATGATCTCCTATTTCATTTTCTACAGCACTCCCAGGGAAGAGCAATTGCTTTGGGGCTAAATCACAGAGAATGAAGTGGCTGTTTTTAAATGGTCTCTGTATTTGTGCTTCCTGGACCCAAAGCTGTTTTCACATTTTCAGTGTGGAGGAAAGAAAGCTGGCAGCTTCCATTTTTTTTTCTTTTTCGTAAGATGCATTTTGTGCCAAATGTGAAGGACTGAAAGAGCATGTGAAAGCCAAGAGAGAGTCATATATGGCCCTCTGTGTGCCACCACGACTGTGGTCCAGCAGTGATACTTGGGCTATTCCCAGAAAATTCCTGCCTATCTCTTATTTGCCTTTGTTCCTCACTTTATACAGCACTGATGTCTTAGTGCTGCTTGCTGCATCCACCAGTGGAGCTCATGGCTAATCTACAAAATCCTTGCATTTTTTTCTCAAAGCATTTACTCTTACAAGGTTGCAGGTGTGATTGCTATGAGCAGTGATGTGTGCTCTGCTGGATTTTGCAAGATGAAATCAAAGCTGACCTCAGCCCATATCACAGTCTGAATTACAAGATTAATGCAATGCAACATGCCATGTATCAGTGGGGCCAAGTGATGTCTTGCTTGAGTAGGCACAGAATGAAATATCAGTACTTCAGGATTTGATCCTGTGGCGTTAGATGATCAGCAGGTATTATGTAAGTCCTACTGATTTTTATAAACTTCCATTTATGGCTTATGATATGTCCTTATGATCCCACTGGTGGGTCAAGATGTCTTTCATGAAACCTTTTGGAAATATCTGGAACATGAGAGCTTGGGCAGATTTATCTCTCCACAAAGTTGTACAGGACCTCAAGACTCTGTTGAGTATCATACAGATGATGGAAGAACTTGTCAGGAATAGTGGTCATCATGTGCCTTTATGCACTGTACAAATCTGAGAATAAAGATGCAGTATTCAAATCTAGAGACAGAGTGATTATTAAAATCAATAGAAAACATTGATGGAGACTGATCTGATCTATACACTCTACTGCAGTATTCCCCTTTATTTTTTTAATCTACAAAGGAGAAAGGTTATTAAGAATAACAGGGTAACACAAGTATAAAATTTTCCTGACGTACTGTATCTTTGTTATAAGCTCTCCTAGTTTAGGTTCCCTTCAACTGCTCTGATTTTCTCTCCTCTGCAGGGTACATAATGTATTCTTCTCACAGTAACATACTTGGCAACTAGAATCAGTTAGTTGAACTGGGGTGCAGGACACCTGGGTTCAGCCTCTGCCTGGGTGGGTGATGCAGCCACATCCCCTCTGTGTGTCTGCCTCCCCTGTCCAGCCCCTTCCCCCTTTGTCTCTCTCTGTTAGTTTAACAGAAAGCCCTTTGGGGCCAGCACTGCTCTCCATTGTGTATTTGTATAGCATAACGAGGTGTCAGTCTTGGGGCAGGCTCTTGGAAACTACCAAAGCACAAATGGTAATAAAAATTAATTAAGTGAAAACCCGTGTCCTAGGTGTCAAGGCAGGGTGTAAAAATGATCTCCAGTAAAGTGGTCTGAGTGTTTTAAAGTGTGATAGAAAGCTTCTCCAGATTTCAGAGGCTTAAATCCATCTCTTAGCATGCAGCCAGGACTTCCTGCAAAGTTCTCTAGTCCTGCACAGACAACTTGGTGAAGTGAAAGCTGGATTTGAATTGCCGTGGGTTAAAGGCAGTTATTCCCACAGTTCCCCTTCCCTAATGTTTTCCACTTATGATGTTCTTCTCTGTTAATGTTCATAGTAACTTGTGCCAAAAAAGGTGTTTCCTATCATGTTCTCCTCACATTGTGTGTTGTGGTTTAGGGATTTTTTTATTCCATATTTTCAATCCCCAGAGAGCTAAGGTTAGTCATAAACATGCTTTTGGCTATCAGATTCATGTGTGGTTTGCTATAGCAACAAACAAAAGCATTAGTCAGAAACTGGCATGAAGCTATAAACACATATTTTTTTGTGATATTACCCAGAGTTAGCAGAATTTATCTGGTACACTGTTGCCACACAACTGCATTGTATTTAGACTATAATCCTGGTTGAATAGGAACATTGTAGAAAACCCAAATAATACATTATGGAGAAATAAGTAAATCTTTTAAGTGATGTTGTTAACTGTCTGAAGATCATGGCCAGATTCTGATGTTGCACTGTTATAAATTCAGATGAACACCTTCAGGACACAAATTTAGATCAGAGGCTAAAATCTGAATCTGTATCTATGGAATAAAAGGAAAATTATAATTTAAAGACAAATCTTGCTTTTCCTTTGCTGTTTTCACCTCCATAATTCTACAGCAGCAAAATGATTAGAGGTAGGTGTTCCCAGACTGCAGTAGGTGGTGTAAATCCACTGCCAGCACTCCTGGAGCACCCTGTGTGCAGCACATGGCAGGGAGGGAGCCCTGCTGAGGACAGTGTCTGTCTGTCTGTCTGTCTGTGCCTGCACAGCGCTGGGAAGGTGCAGTCTGTGCAGAGCTGGTGTCTGTCCAGCCAGGCTGGGCATGGGAGGAGTGGCTGGTGCAGCAGCTCCTGCTTCCCTGGGGAGCTGGTTGGGTTTGTAAGGCGAGCACTGAAATCCCACAGCTCCCAGTCCCTGAGCCAGCTGGTTTAAAGGTTGTCCTGGAGGATCTACAGAAGTGGTGATTTTTGCCTAGGCAGAGTAGGCACATTCCTGCCTTATTCCAACCACTTGTCTTCTCATCCCTGCACCTTTTCAGGAACATGAGCCCTGCTCTGTTTTGACAGCTGCATTTAATAAAAAACATATGCATGAAAAGTGTGTTTTCCAGTATTCCTGAGCTGGCACTGCTCTGCAAGGAGAACTTAAACTTCCCTAGAAATTGTTCAGATACAGTGTTTTCAGACCCCTCTCTTTGAAGGTGCATGTGTGAAGTGGTCATGACCTTCCCTGCTGCAGAGGTGTGCAGAGTGCCATAGGAGCTGTAATATCCACACCTGCCCAAGTGATAAGAGCAGCAAATCCATCAGAACCCTCCTTGTACCAACCAGCTTAGAAGCTGTTCACAGGGCCAGTGGTTCCAGCTGCAGAGAGGATAAACCTGCAGCAACATGTATTTTGCACATGTGTGCTTGAGTCCTCTGAGAACTGGCTTTAGAAGTTCAGGGATCAGGATCAAGACCTAGAAATGTTTAAGTTGTGTTCCAAAAGCAAAATTTTTTTCCTTAACCAACCCCTTGGCAGAAGGACATGCCCCCAGTAGATCCTACATTTTAACTCTCACTCTGTGCTTTGGTTAGTGTTCTTGAATCTGGATCCTACACGCTTGGGACCCTGGCCCAGGTGTATTTTCAAAACCTTTTGAGATAATTTTTCCATAGTAGATTTCCCTGATGCAGAAGTGTAGAAGGACCTGTTTTTCAGTTAGCAGGACTTCAGGAGGTTTTGAGCAACCTGGTCTAGTGAAAGTTGCCTCTGACCATGGTAATATGATTGAAACGAGATGATCTTTAAGGTCCTTTCTAAACCATTCAGTTATTCCATGATTCTGTGACTTACTCTGGGCTTATGTGTGGGTTTGTCTTTGCCCTTTTCTCCTGTGTCTCCTTTTGCATCAAGCCCTGCACTTGATTTCTCTGAAAAGAAGAAGAGCTCTGGGTATTTTAAAGTCAGCAGAGTGCCTTTCTTATACTCTGTTTTGGTCAAATGGGGGCAGATCTTCTTCATAAGTGTTCAAAGTGGGATTAAGTAGTGTTCAAAGTATTTACAATGAAGAAAGAAACAAATTCTGCTCTCAGTGTAGTCGCAGAATTCTGTCAACATTGCCCCAACACCACTGTATAAAGCAAATATTTCAGTCTCTGCTAAAACCCCCTAACATCTCAGTCCACGGAGGACTTTGGGACTGCAGCGTTTAAAAATGTCACAGTAAGATGGTGGTAGAGCCTTTTGTTTTAGATGGGATAATTTCACGGTAGCAATCGTTTTCCTTTTCTGGCATTATTGACTGTAAGCTGTGCACAGTGCAAGGAATGCAAATCCACCTTCCTCAGGAGAGGGCAGGGGGCTCTGTGCTGCTCACAGAGCTCACAGAGAGCTGAACCAGACAGCAGAGTCCTCATGGGCCATAGGACCAGGCAGGGGGCAAGACAGCACAGGTAGTAAAACACCATTGGTTTAAAAATACTCTTTGTAAAGAAAAAAAAAACAAACTTAAAAATACTTAAAACTTAAAAAATATTTTAAAATACTCTTTGCAGAAAACGCTACAGATGGAAGAGCATCTCCAGGTGCCTCCCATTCTTTCCTTTTGTTCAAACTCTTCACAGTTCCTCAAATCAAGGTGCTCATTGCTGTTTTTCAGAGTGGGGACAAGCCACTGGATTGTCCTCCTGTTGCACAGATTTAAATGACTGAAGAAGCCACCTTGCAACACATCTCCAAAACTGTAATTGAAGCTCCAGGATCTTCCTTTTCCTTATACTTTCTATTGGTACAAAGCTCTTTTATTTCAGTGGAGTTCTTGATCTGGCTGAAGAACAAAATGTAATTTACTCTCCCTTATGAATTAGTCTGAATTTAGCACAGCTGTTTATCACGAAAAACCTTACCATGTGCCTCCAAAAAGAATGCATCCTGTTTTAACTGAGTTACAAGATGCTTAACCTGAGTGTGAACAGACCATTATGATAAAGTTACTCATTTCCATTAGATATAATTACTTTTGTATTACAGAGAAGCTCTGGATGTTTGGAAATGCTATGAATCAGTGTTAGGGTTGATAATCAAATCCAAGAAGTATTCCTCTTAGTGCTTTCAAACAACTCCACCCATCTCAATTCATTCACCAGTTACTACATGGATGAGCCACAGTGTAGTTACTTTCTTGCTATTTTAGTCTTTACCCAGAAAGAAATCCAGAACTGCACTAATGAGTCTTGAAAGAAATGGTTTAAATGGTTTCTTCCTATCGTTTATACTTGTGCCTGTGAAACCTAAAACTGAAAGCTGCTTCCTTAACTAAACTGTGTTTCCCTCTAATCTATTAAGCAAGCTTTTTGATTTGTTATTTTTGGGTGCTAGGAGGTACAGGAATGGAAAATCATTTAAAAATCACATGCAAAGAGTCAATTTTATTTTTTTCAAAAATATAATGCAACAAAAGTTTGTCAGCATCAGTTTTTCCTTCTGTAAATTAATATGCATTTAAAATTCCAATGCTTTTCAGTCTTACATAATTATTTCTAATTTCAAACAATGAAGATTGAGGTAACAGGTTTAATTTGTTAAAGAAGACATGTATCAAACAATATATTTAGAAAATGCTGGGGCAAGGTATACATCTATTAGGGAAAGATATTCCAAAAAGAGGTAAAAACCAATGGGCTGAAATCACCAGACAACATTTTCAAGAAGAATTTGGTATGTGACCAACTCAATTATTTTGAAATCTGACCTTTTTGTGACTGAAACCCAAGTTTATAGTCCATTTATTCAGGTTTGAATTACACTGATGTGGGCAGAACTAAGCTAATTTATTTATTTATCTGACTCAATGGATTAGTTTGTCTGTAAATGAGATTTTACGCTTTTGTAAACCCACAGTCTGCATCCAGAAATTCTCTCCAATTTTGAAGAGAATCTCCTACCACACAAAAACAAGGAAAAGTGAGCTGTGCCAAATGCTGTTTTGCTACTGTCAGTGTTTATTGACAGAAAAGATTTTTATCTTAACAAAGTGAGGGAACTGTTAGCTTTATCTTTGATGTAAAATATTTTCCCATAATAATTTTCTGTCACCTTTATCCCGTATCTCTTGTATTACATATACATTAAGGAATTTAAAAGCTTAAAAAATATTTTCTTCTGTAGTGATTTACATCCAAACAAGATGCCCAGGGAATTTTCTCTCAAGCTGAAAACCTGTTTTCAGAGGCCGATATTTATATAAAATCCCCCATAAAAGGTTGTGGGAAAACTACCAGGCTTTTTCTGCATTCCTGTTTTGAGAGGGGCTGTGCCCAGCATACCAAAGGGACAGCCAGAGTAGCATCACTCCATTAATATTGCTGTATTTGGGCACTTGATTGTGCATTGAATTTTATCAGTTGGGTAAGGAGAAATAAAAGTCTTCTAGACCTTTAAGGCCATAAGGATCACAGTACAAACTCTTTCTCTTTATATATGTATGTATGTATGTGTTTATCTCTAAATACAAACATTTTTACTGAGCATTGATTCTGATGAGGATTTTTTTAAGCAAAGGGTTTGAAGAACATTTTTAGCAGTATGGGCTAAAATGTCTGTTTCTAATTTGGAGTGGTAAGTGCCATTTACACAAAGCCTGCATCAGTTTCTTTGGGCTTTTTGCAAATTGTTAGCAGTTCCTCTGTTCTTATCTTAAGACCTATTCTTACAGAACAAATGTCCTTTCTACCAAAACCACTGAGAATTAGCATCTTTCTTTAGTGTGTCAGTACTGGGCTACCTTAAGAGACAGCTTGGTGTTACAACCACTTCTTCTTAAGAAATACTGACTCTGTGGCCAGGGAAATTGAGTATTGGGGCTGCCAGTCAAGCCTACGCAGGCAGAGAGATCATTTTCCATAAATGCATTCATTTGATTCATTTATAAATCTGAGCAGGGCTGTGCTTTGGCAGTGGAACAGGCAATCTGCTCTGGTAGAAGCCTGAATTCTTGGAAGGGTGATTCAGAGAGGAGCAGGAATGTGGCAAAGTTAATTTTTGTGATCCTCATGGGCCTTATCTGCAATAGGCTCCCACCTGCCTGTGCCTCTGGGTGAGCCATGGTAAGAGCTGAGTTCACGGCTGTCCAGCAGGGAAGGGAGCAGGAATCAACTCCTTGCCCTGGGAGGAAGGCAGATGTGCTGTGCATTTTCTTCCCAAGTCCAGTTTGTTGTATAGGTAAAGGAGTTTCTTTCAGAGGGGAGAAAATGGCAAGATTTCAATAATCAATATACTGGATAATAAAATAGCTGCAGAGTAGTTCCCACCAGGATTTCTGAAGCTGATAAGCAAGTGAGAGCTCTTCATTTGCAACACGTTCCTGAAACCCTTCTTGAAACTCACATCATCCAGATGGGCAGTGACACTCCAGGAAATTTTATCTGGCTATCCATACAACTATTTACTATTTATCCATACAACTACTTTACATTTATTCGCACAGTAGCGAATCAATTGCAAGGAAACCCAGTATATCCCAGGAGATAAAACTGTTGAGGATCAGAGTGGATTAGACCAGGCTTTATTGCTTTATTTGGCTATGAATTGCTAACTCACTTTCTGTCCAAAAGGGTGGTAAGCAATTTTGGTTCAGTCCAGGAGTTTGGGCACACATAGCAACAATTGCTAAAAAGTGATTCCCTTCTCTTAACATCTTTGTGAGAGCTGGCCCTACAATCCTGGAAAAATCATAACTTATAATTATCCTGATTCATAATTATTCCATTATCACAATATTACGTAAGAAAACACTGTATGAATTCATGCAGGAAGTAAAGCACAGACTGGAAACCCATTCTGTCACATAAACCTGAGAGAGAGGAAAGCTCCTGCCTAACACATGAAGGACAGAGACACGGGGCAGGAAGTTACACCTGCCCTCCATGCAAACAGAATAAATCTGGAGATGATACAAAACTTGTGCTTCTGAGGCAGAACCATGGCCTGGGGGAAGCAGCACCAAACCTCTGGTTGCCTGCTGGTACCATGAGCATTTGGCTTTTTCACTCATGTTTTAGCTAGGAAGAGGAGGGACAAACCAGGAGAGCCAAATACAGCTATCAACCACTGTCTCTGTCTCTTGTGGACATCCCTCTATTCATGTTCTTGCAATAAACTTTGGTTAAGAGCTTATTTTTGAACTCTCTGTTACTTGTAGGAAAGGTTATTCTGTTTCAGTAAGAGGTGAAATATTAGCCTAATGAAATACTTTAGTTAATATTTTATCCTTGTAACAGAAGAGTTATGTGGATCTGGCCAAACTACATTTCCTATATAGCCAAGTAACCAATAAATGATGATAGCTAGATGAAAGCCATTAACTTGGGATCTGCTAAATTTCAGTTTGACAGTTAGAAAAAAAAGTCCCCTGTGCTTTTCATGTTAAAATATTACTCAAACGGAGAAGGTCTGTGCAAAGCCCCACCAGAGTGATTTATTTTCATGTTCTGAATTGTTCTATGGTTTCTATTAAGTTTATCTTTACCATCAGAGAAAAGGTAGACCACTGTAAGAATCAAGAACTTCTTTCTTCAGCCTTCTTAAAGGTTTGCTCTTATTGTGAAGTGTGAGCAGGAATGCTTTTAATACTTTTAAATCTGTGGGCATAGCTTATCAATAAACACACACTCATGGGAAAGACATTCACTCTTCATCTGGGGGCTGTTAGTTTTTGGTTTTATGGTAATGTTTATATAATTTTTTAGTTGCCAGTGCTCTTACACATCTTTCCTGGTATTAGTCAACCTGTAGAAAATGCTCTATAAAATCCTACAGAGCTCAGTATGGTCTGCAAGGAACCTTAATTCCTGAGACATTTCCCTGCTTGGATGTACTTTGCAGAGCAAAGTAATGTTCCTTTTGATAAAAACAAGTGTTAACTTCATGGACAATCCTCTGGCTGGGCAAGGAGACTCATGATTGTAACTCACGTATATATAATGTCTTCAAAAGGTTTTGAGATGAAATGATTTGAAGGCTTTTAATGAAGTACTCTAACAGCCAACAAGGGCAGCTTAACATACCAAGGCAATGAATCAAAACATCTTGTTCATGCCTTGAATGGAAGGAAACTATTCACACACGTTGGTTATTTGGGAGTAGCTGCTCCTTTAGCACGACTGTGCCCCTGCTTTCGGCTCGCAGGTCGGAGCTGCATTCATCACAGCACAAGTATGCAGCCCCGGGACAGAGTGCAGCCAAGCGGCATTGCCAAACCAGAGCAAAACAAAGGCAGGAGTGTAGCTTGAACACCGGCCCAGCTGGTTCTGATAGCATCCCACTGATAACGAGGCCTGTTGAACTCCTTCAGCAGCAAAATCTTTATCTTCATTCCTCAGAGCAGCCCTTTGTCTTCATCCCACAGAAATTTCAGGGCTTGCTGGGGAGGGTCCCACTGGCAGCACAGAGCAGAGGGGAAGCACTAAAGGAGCGCTGCTGATGCTCGCTTTAACACCTTTTTTTGAGGCAGAACGGCTGATTTTGCACTGTGACAGCATTCCATGCAGAGCTGACGGGCTGGTTCTTCCAGGTGGAGCTGCTGCGTGTCCCGCTGTGTCTCTGGCAGCGGTTCAAGTGAAGTAACACGGCATTCCAGCCATGGAGGGGCATTCCAGCCATGGAGGGACATTCCATGGAGGGCTGGGAGAGGCAGCTCTCCGTGACAGTGTCCCTATCCATGGCCATGGAGCCTGACTGATAGAGTGACAGCCGAGTGTCCCCATCCATGGCCATGGAGCCTGCCCCACAGAGTGACAGCCGAGTGTCCCCATCCATGGCCATGGAGCCTGCTGGATAGAGTGACAGCTGAGTGTCCCCATCCATGGCCATGGAGCTGCTGGATAGAGTGACAGCCGAGTGTCCCCATCCATGGCCATGGAGCCTGCTGGATAGAGTGACAGCTGAGTGTCCCCACCCGTGGCCATGGAGCCTGCTGGATAGAGTGACAGCTGAGTGTCCCCACCCGTGGCCATGGAGCCTGCTGGATAAAGTGACAGCCGAGCATTCCTGCTGCTCTCTGGCCGTGCCCCGGAGCCCTGCCCAGCAGTTGCTGTAACTCAGTCCGTGGGATCTTGCAGGACAATGGAATGAATCCAGGTCTCTGGAATGCACTAGGAAATCGCTGTAGAAGATGAAGGTCTTGATTTTTTTTTTGCTGGTGGTTTTCCCCAGCATCGCTGGAGCTGTTGACTGGAAGTGCCACAAAAACCTTCTCCTGTGGTATAACCATTTTTAAACCACATGGCAGCTTCCTTCACGAACACAGCACATGCATAGCAAGGTTTATTTGCAGACACTTTCAGATTCTTATCTTTGCAACTGATGCTTGCCAGATCATTTCCCTCCAGCATTACTTGCTTGGGAGTCAGGTGAGCTTACCTATCTGAAAAAGTGCTCTTAAGAGACCAAGATTAATGTCAGGCATGTGCATAGTGTTCCTGTTATCAAGTGCTTTCCTGAACTGGGACCTGGAATTTAAAACATTTTAAGTATTCTAAGTATTCCCTATTTCAACTACAAGAAGTGAATCAGAAGGAGCTGCAGGACCTCACACCAGCACTGCTCAGGAGCTGTGAGAGCTCTGAGGGAGGAAAAGGAATCCCAGTAATTGTGATACCTGCAGGAGAGGGAGAACAAGCTCTGGGGGGGAAAGTGAGGCACACCATCCCTCTGGAGAGAGGGATGTGGTTTTGAAAACAAGAGGCTTTCTGGAGAAATGCATTAGCAGTTACCTGCCATTCATGCATGAGGAATAACAGCCCTGTGTGACAGGGTGCCTGGGGGCAGAGGGACAGACAGACCTGCAGGTACAGGGGCTGATGGCTGCAGGAGGAGAGCTCTGGTACAGGAGCCAGCTGAAGCTGTCCCTGACAGCAGCCATGCACAGCTTTGTTTACAGCAAGACATAAGCCCATGAGGGAGTACCATGAAAACTGCTAACCTACATGTGTGAATTCTTTAGTGGGTCAAACACATGCCAACAATGACAATGGCATTAAATTATTACTGCTGTTGTTTGTCTTCCAATTATTCATTCCTCCTTCTCCTTATTAATAATACAAATGAGGTTATATGTCCAGAGCATGCTTTCCACTGTCAGAAAAGACCTGATCTAAAGATGTCCCAGCCTTGCCCACATGTCAAGGTGCAAGTTTGCTAACTGGCTATGGACTCAGAGTTATTTCCACAACACTGCACAAACAGAACTGTTGGTTTCTTGTCACAGCTTAGAAACGATAATTAGCAAATGCCAAAATCCTCATGAAAAAAAGGCATAGGTTGTGGCAAAGTAATGAAAAGGCATAAGGGTGTGTTATTTTTAATAACAATAAGTGAGTGGTCAAAGCATAAAAGTTCTCACCTGTGGACAGATATTTATCATGGATCAGGTTTCTGTCTGTTAAAAGAAATTATTTGTTGAAGTAACGTCGAAGTTGATGCAAGGAAAAGTAATATGCTTAAAGATGAGAACAGATCACTTAAATCCACTATTCATATGCAAATATAACATTAATACAAAATCTTAAAAAGCAAAAAGCCCAAATCTAAGAACTGCAGAAAAAGGGCTATAGTCTGGAAACAGAGAAGCTAGGATGATCACCAAAAGACATTTTTGTTTCTTTTATTAACATCTCTGGTATTTTCATGTACTATTTTATTTTTAAGTATTTTTATTTTATATGCCAGTGTTCCAATTAAAACTAAGTTTCTCTTTATACAATACATTAAAGCACATTTGATTTAAAATCAATGACACTGTCTTACTTGGAATTCATTATATTGTATCAAAATGTGATTTTGGAGGCTGTTTCCCAATGAATGTGAATACCAAAAAAATAGCCTCTTTTTACTTTTTGCCTTCTGGTTTTGCCCAAACAGTCCATCTGGGTTGCTAGGCTAAAGATAAAATAATTTTAAAATTATTGCATTTTGAAAAGCAGATGCACATTTCAGTCATATGATATAAAAATGATCCAGCCTATATAACTCCTACTGCTTACTTTCAAAAAATTCCCTTGTTCTGAAGTCAGTCCAGTAGCTATTAGAAGTAGTCACTGATGTAAATTCCATCTTGTTTATGAAAACATTTTGAACAAAGCATTGATTGTCCAGAGTCCATAAAAAAAAGTGAAAATCTATAAAATGTTGGCATTGCTACTATTCAGGGCATGAGAATGACATGCATATAAATCATAGTTTATTGGCACAGGCTTTTCTACTCAGAAAGAAGGCTTTGCTGAAAATGTACTGCAATGCCTCTCTTTTACAGATTTCTTTTGAAAGTATTCTGAATCAGGAAATAATCAGAAGCAAATCTTAGTTTACAGTAGGAATCAAGGGCACAAGGAGTCTTTTATGCCATGGGTTGACTGTCACAGAGGGGCAGCCTATGGAGAGTTTGGGGAAATCAGGGTGGATGGAAAAGCCTCAGTGTGAAGCTTTGGGAGGGAAGGTCATCTGTGTGTCTGATGCCCCTCCATGCAGTCTCACCCACCCCTCTGTTAGCCCTGGGGACAGTAATATGTTGGTTGAATTTTTTTTAGGAAAAGGCGCTACTATCACAGTTTAGGAAAGGTGCTGTACTTGCATTGCTCCAGTTCCAGACAGCTGAAGTCTCACTGAAGTTACATCAGAGTAAAACAAGAGTGAACCAGTCTAAGAAGTCTCACAGATAATTCTTTCCTGTTTCTTTTCCAGTAGCAGAATTATTGGCAGCCACCAGGGATCAATGCTGTAGTTAATGCTGGAGTGCTGCACTGAAGAGCAAACACTCCAGCAATCCAAGCAATTTTCTGTTAAGTCATTCTACTGGACTGCAGGGCTTGTGGGTGGGATTCTCCTAAGGGAGAAATATGGCAATGCCACAAGACTAAGTCCTTACTATTTCTTGGAATTTTAGTAACAGCCATAAAATTTATTGTTGGCACCTGAGTCTTTAGAAACACTAGGCAAATTAAACAATCGAGCATCAATCCTGCAGCTCTTCTCCTCATATGATGCTTATTAAAATACATTTGGTGAAGTGTTTCATGAATGGATTCCAGAATTTTCAAGCAGAAATGCTTAAAATCAGGTTCATAACTCCATGTCTAAATTTTTTTAATACAGTTATGCTAATTTTCCAGATTTTTTTTGAGCTTCTGAAGACTGCAAATGCAAGAGCTTTTGAAAAAAAAATCAAGCTAAATTTCAGGCAGGTCAATAATCTGAGCTAAAATGTGCATTAAGACAATTTTCTAGAATTTGCCAGAATGGTCCATTGTAGGTGTCAGGACTAGTGCTGTGAAGGCTAAAGGATGAATGGTCTGGCAGCCCTGATGTGTTCTGGGTTGATCCTAATTCCCTGGGGCTGGAATGCTGCAGGAGAACTGATTATGATGCTGTACATATAGCTAATGTGGATTGCCTTTTATTTTATCAAGTTTGGAGGCCTGACCCACAGATTGGTAGGGGATATTCCCACTGGAAGCACACTGTTTCCATCCATCTTAACAAAGTGGTCCACCGCTGATCACTGGGGCATAACTCTTGCAAAACTTTGCCTGTACTATATAATTTCATCTTCAAAAAAATCAAGGAAGAAGTAAATGTAGATCAGAAAACTATGAGGAGTGACCAGCAAAATTCCAGCCACTTTAACAAAAGCTTGGCAATGTGTGTAAGTCAGTGATTGCAGACATGACTAAGTTGTGCCATCTTGTCTGCACACAGAGTGTGTAATGTCCAGAAATCTTGTGTTCCAGCCCAAGGATTCTCCATTTGAGACAGACAATGAGTTGCACAGTTCTTCTTGTCAGTTGTTTTCTCCAGTTTTTGAGCATAGTTTTAAGCCAGAGGATCTGTTTAGGAGAGCCAAAGCTATGTATAGTAATGGCAGTTGCAGAACTGAGAGTTGGGGAGCTAGACAGCCTGATGGCTTGGAAAAAACAAGCATGGAGACAGGAAAGAGACACAGTTATTGGGATAAGACTTGGGCATGTGTGTGAATAGCTGGTGCATTAGGGAATACGTAGTTCAGCCACACTGTCCTCTACTGGTTAAAGCTGGATCTCTGCAAATGTTCTAATTCATGCTGTTTTCATTCTTTGGTGCCCAGTTTAAAGCGTTTCAAGGGGATCATACATTCAGACAGCCTATCTGCTTTAGCTGTGCCCTCAATACTTTTAAAAACTAAGAAAACAGTGTCTTTTGTACTGTCAAGGTTCATGATATTTACTCTCCTGTTCTTAAGACCTTTGTCAGAAGTGAGGAGGAGTTTCAATATGGGGGATTTCAATCAATTTAATCCGTTGTGAATTAGCAAACTATTAATTACTGATTCTGCTATTTTAAGTAATAAAACAATTCAGGGAGAAACACTTCCCTCTGTACACCTCTCCTTCCCCTTTTCTGGTCTCCAATCCCTCCAAGCTTTCATTGTGGGCTATGCTCAATCCCTCTGGAAAGGTGGAGGCTGGTGCAGGAGACAGGGGTCAGCAGATGGTCGATGTTTTTCTTTTTCTAAAGATATCAGAAATACTCATGTCCAGAAATTTAAAGGCTTTTGTGAAAGAGAAAAACTCCCTATCCTGGAGAAAATGTGGAATTCGAAGTAAACCAGATTATAACCCCTGCCCATGGCTAGTAGGGAGAACTAGATGATCTTTAAGGTCCCTTCCAAACCGCACCATTGTGTGATGCTGGGAATCTAAATTAAGGCAGGCCTTTCCAGTGGCCTGTGCACAGCCCTGCTGCTGCAGGGAGTTTCAGCTTGCAAGCTGACTGCTCTGTGCTCTGTGTGGATCGTGAGGCACCAACAACTACAACCTGTGTGCTGCTTTCAGGTTCTGGACGACAGCTGAGACCGGCCGAGGCCCCGGGAGATGCCGATGCTGATGCAGATGCAGATGCAGAGGAGGAAGATTCTGTGAGTGTTTTAGAGTTGAATTTTTCTGTAATGACAATTTGGCAGAATGGGATCTTAAATATTTTGTTTATGGCTAGGTCTTGCTGGTGGTTTTCCTTCCCATTAAAAATGTTGTATTTTTGCTTGGGACTGTCCTGCCAGCTCAAAACCCAGAAAGATGTTTCAGTGTAAAGGCATCTGCTCTTTGCCATGGCTCATTGGCATAAGTTTGCTACCAAGACTTAGCAAACTATTACATGGCTGTTAACCACAGTAACGTTTCTTTAAGGATTTAGACAGTTTAGGTTCCCTATTGTCTGACTGGAGAAGGAAGAATGCCAATTGCTTGTCAGCAGAAATTCCTGCTGGGACTTTTGCTTGCTTATAGAGGGAGTAAAGTTTGAAGACATTGGATGCAAAGTTTAGGTATGGAAATAGAGCAGGGATGGGATTTTTTTTTTTTTTGTAACTTTTTCAGTTATTACTAATTGATCTGTCTGTTTTTAGTCTGTTCAGTCTACAGATACACACAATACATAAAGAAATAAGCTTACCACTGGGTTTTGTCTCTCAGAACTCTTTCCCTTGTGGGTTTGAGTGCTTTAACATGAGAGCTGTATTTGTTCTTGACCTAAAAAAAGAGTTATTGGTTATTTTTTATCCACCATCACGAAGGAAAGACTTTTACTCAGAAGGACACTATGGACAGCTAGAGAAACAGTCCTAAAAACAAGTCACTGTTTAATGGTGAGTGTTCCTTTATCACTGCTCGTGTCTTTTCCACAGGTTACCGAAGTGGCAGTAGAAGACATTCGTCCAAGGCCACAAGGATCCTCTCCAGTTTATGAGTATCCCGAAGAAGAAGACTATTTAAAGGCAAGATAATTAATTTTCATGCAGGCATGGCTTTATCAAGTTGATTCAAGAGGCTTTAGCTCCCACAATGCCATAGAATGGGACACTGCTGCAGCCACATTGTCTTCCTGTCCCCACCAAAACTGCACCTCTGTTCATTGATGGATTTATTTTGTGCTGGGCTTCCTGACCATGTTCTTGTTTCTGGGCAAGAAAATGCATTTGACTTAATTCTGTAAAGGACACAAGACAGAGAGCATAAAGAAATTGTAGTGTTTTTCCTGTTAGAATGTATGGCTTGAACCTAATTAATAACTATTTCAAAATTACCTGTACCTCTTGGTTATTCAAAGTTAGAGATTTAATTAGTCAGCCATGTTAAGTAGGCAACAGTTTAAAATTCATGCCGAAGATGAATAAGTAAAAAAAATTACGTTTACAAAATTGAAAGATGAACAATATACTACATTAGGACACAGAAAGACTCCCAATATCTTAAGACATTTGGTCTCTGACCAAATGCAAATTTTGTTACAATGATCTCTGATTTAATGCAAATTTTGGTACAATGAAGGGAGGCCTTGGCATCTAATTTACTGCTGGGATTAGTATAGTTAAATAATTCATGTTGTACATGGCTCTTGATCCTGATTTTGCTCTGTGCCATTAAAGTCAGCCTCATTTCTTGCTCTAAACCAGGAATTTTAACTGACTTTTGTTGTACTTAAGAACACCGTGGCATCTGAACTTGAAATAACTCAAAATTGTTTTTCAGCTTCAAGAAGGAAACAAAAAACATTCTACAGACAAATCAAAGCAGAGTCATCCACAGGTCAGTCTAAAAGCACTCTGTAGTTTTAGGTATGAGCCCTGTAAATAGTAAAGTTTGTTAAAACACACAGATATGAATGGGAGGACAGAAGGAAGGACAAATGGGCGAAGAGTCACTTTGGACTTGTTTTGATCAGGAACTTCATGAATGGCCAAGTTGTGGCACAGGCAGGAACATTTATTTGTCCTATTTGTGGTCCTTCCATAATTCTTTTTAGAATTCTTTCTTTAGCCTTCTCTGATTTGAGTGCAGTACAGCATTAGCTCTTATTTTGACTTTTTTCTTTTCTTTTTGGCCCATTGACTTTGAGTGGTTAACATCTTCACAGAAAATACAGTCTTTCAGCCCTAAAAGTTTCCATATGTTTCACATTTTAAAATTATAACCTATTTTCCCTATGACCCTGATTTAACTTAACCCTAACACACGTGCTTAATTGTAATTTAGAACAGAATCAAACCCACACTAATTATATCCTCAATTTTGTATAATCTTTCTTGAGCTATTGAAAATATACCTGAGGAGATTAAATTTTTTATTGTAGAACAACTTAGAATCCTTTAATGCAAATTAATAACAATTATAAATTCACATATTTTTCTATCTCTAGGAGACAATGGAAGTGACCCTGAAAACAGAAGTGGAAGCTGGAGCTAGTGGTTTTAGTGTGAAAGGTGGAGGAAATGAAGGAATATTTATTAAAAAAGTACTTAAGGAATCTCCTGCTTCAAAAATATTTAGTCTTAAAGAAGGTAAAGTCTGATTTTTAATTTTTTTAAAATTTTATTCTGTATCTTTAAATAATGAGAATTGTAGCTGTGTGATCTGCCATCTCTTTAGGTATCAGAAATACTAGATTTTAAACCAACTAATATTATCTATGAGCTTAACCTGTCCATATTAATAATTTCTAAGATCACTTGCTTGAACAATAATGAAATGTGATGTTTTTTGTATACCATCAAAAAAAATCAGTTTTCACTGGAACAGTGGAAAAGATACATAGAAAGTAGTATATACGAAACTAAAATGGAAAAAAAATATAAGAAAACACAAAGTAATTAAAATTATGTATTATTGCACTTGCAGGTGATCAGCTTCTAAGTGCTACAATATTTTTCGATAACATCAAATATGAAGATGCACTCAAGATTCTCCAATATTCTGAGCCTTACAGAGTCCAATTCAGTCTCAAAAGAAAAATTTCTGTGCACGAAGATCTGGAACACTCTACAGCCCAGCACAAAAAGGAAAGGATAGGCCAGGTACATTTCTGATTAGTTTACAAAGTTTGGGTAACATACTGTAGTAATGTGTTGTGTGGAAATAGATCATAAAACACACGCTTGTGTCTTCTTAAGACTTACACGTGTGTTTAAAGTTACTAGCATGAATATTCATGATTTTAAAAAATCCCACACAATATTTGCAGCTTTTTAAATATCTTGAGTGAGACTATGGGTTTTATATAAATCCACAATCTTGTTTTAGGTGGTGAAAATATTCATTAGTGAGTCAGCATTTTTTAATTGTTGATTGTCCACTGATGGAACAGACTTGGATAATCTTTGTAATACTTATAAGTATGTTCCAAAATGTAAAATATCAGTAAGAATTTTAATTCAAAGCTTCTTTGTAAGATTTTTCTATTTAAAAAGATTGGTGTCTAACCACTGATATTTTGACAGACCTCTTCATAGGTTTCCATCAACTTAAAGATTATATTTTCTTCATATACATATACCTATACATATAGATAAATACTATATATAACATATATTTGTACAGGGATAGATAGATAGATAGATAGATAGATAGATAGATAGATAGATAGATAGATGCATACATACATACAGAAACCACTGTTTACTGTAATATTTTGAAAGGAATATCTTCAGAAATCCATATATTACACTCCATTTGTTTGATGTAATTTCTGCCTGACATTGCATATTTTTATAATCGTCAGGATTTTTTTATATAACAAGTAGATACTAGTAATAAAAAGAACATTTTTCTACATGTTTCAAGGTATGTTTTTTATTTCTTTTGCACCTATATTTAGGTTACTTCTAATCTTCTGAATACTATTTGTTCTTTTAGGAAAATGAGCTCAGTGAGAGTATTCTTGAAGAAACACTGCAAGTTTCAGGAAAATCCATTTCAGAAGAAGACAGGGAAACATTAATTGTAAGCCAAAGAGTAGGAAGAAGTAAGAGACCTAAAAAAGATAGATTATCATGGCCAAAATTTCAGTCAATCAAAAATAAAAAGATATTGAGGCACAGAAGATCTCATAGTACATCAGATGCATATGAGCCTGCTTTGCAGGATATTTCCCCTACAAGCACGGACACAGAGTCTCAATTTCCACAAGAGGTCCATACCAAAGAGAAAAAAGGAGGCCAAAGGAAGCTGAAGTTCCCTAGCATTGGATTCAGAATGCACAGGTCCAAACCAGAACCACAAGAGAAGCAAAAAAAAGAAATAAAAACGACACTGATCTCTGAAAGAGAAAAAATGCATAACTATGATATAAGCTTGGAAAATCCTGAAATTTTAACTGTTGAATACACCACATCTCCTGCTTATGAAATGAAGACAGGGGAGGGACATGAAACTTTAACAAAAGACTTAAAAGAAATTAAAAATGGCATTCCATCTCATGTAAAACAATGCCCTGAAGTTGAAATAAGCGTTAAAAAAGACAAGGAAGCATCATCAAAATTTAGTGTACCTGAAGTACCAGACATAACAACAGAGATACCAAAACCTAGTTTAGAAACTGGTGATCTGAAAGTGAGCCCAACTAAAAAATCACCACAAGCCTCATCAAAATCCCGAAAAAAGAAACAGAAGGGAACAGCAGATAAAAAAGATGGAGAAAGTGGAATTGACATAGACTTGATGGGTCACAGTACTAAAGGAACTGTACAGGAAAAAGGCCTAGAAATTGGCACTGCTAAAGTAGAATTACAGACATCTGAAACACTGGAAACAGGGGAAAAACGAGCAGAAGACACACAAATACTAAATATTCAGAAAATAAATTATGGAATTTCAGTGCTCAAAAGAAAAGAGACAGAGACTGATACTACCAAACAGGGAAATGACGTTCCACAGTCAGTTCCAGAAAAAAAGGCTGATATGACTTCAGAGGACAGCAGGAATTTCAATATGAAAACTCTTTTGCCAGATGCACAATCAGACGTATCTGCTTGGAAAATACAAATGCCATCATTCAAAGTGGCCAAACCACCTAAAACAGACATGAAAATAACAAGAGAAGAAAGCAAAGAGGACACAGAAGATAGGATAAAAAAGGAAAGGATGGAGGAAGATGGCATGACAACAAATGACAAATCCTTAAACATAGAAATTGAAATGAAGAGAGGAGAAAAAGATATAGAGGGGAAAGAAAGCAAATTCAGACTGCCAAAGTTAAAATTCCCTACATTTACCTGGTCAAATACCAAGGAAGAAACAGCCCAACTTGAAGCACAGATAAGTGAAAGGGAAGTAAAAGTACAAACCCAGGAAAATACAGAAGGACTTCAGGTAAGTGGACCACCAGAAAAAATTACGGTTCCAAGTGATGAAACAGAAATAGGAATATCAATCGGAAAAAAAGATGAAAACAATATAGGACAAAAACTTAAAGGCGAGTTGCCAAGTCCAAAAAAAACAATGATAAAATCTTCCCCAATAGAAATTGAAACTGAAGATACAAAAGGAAAAATACAGATTTCAACAGCAGATATTGAAATAGGGAAATGTGAATTAGATAAAAGATCAAAAGCAGAAATTTCAGAAATTAGAGCATCTAATATCAAAGCTCCCAAGGCGGACGTCACTCTGCCCTCCGTCGATGTCACTCTTCCACAAGCCAGCGTCGACCTGCAGGCGCCCGAGGCCAGCCTTAGTCTTGAAGGAGAAGCCAAAGTCCCAGAGAAGGAGGTCACCACCAAGACCAAGGACGGCAAGTTCAAGATGCCCAAGTTCGGCATGCCTTCCTTTGGCTGGTCCAGCAGCAGAGAGGCCAAGGGCACCGTGGCCGCCGAGGTGGACGTCAGCGTCCCGGAGCCTCAGGTGACGGTGCCTTCCGGAACCGCCGAAGTGGAGGTGACCCTGCCCGCGGCCGATATCCAAGCGCCCGGTGTGGAGGTGACCGTGGAGACGGGCACGGTAGCAGCAGAGGGTGAGAAAGGCCGATTCAAGATGCCCGACGTCAAGATGCCCAGCGTCAAGCTGCCCAAAGTCAAAGGTCCCCAGGCACAGGTCAGCCTGCCCAAGGCCGAGGTCTCGCTGCCCAAAGGCCTGGAGGGCGAAGTCGCCCTGCAGGGCCCCGAGGCCGAAGCCAGCCTGGAGGTGGCCGCTGGCAAAGCGGAGGGCGGCGGCATGAAAATACACATGCCCAAAGTCAAGGTGCCCAGCGTGGTCTTCTCCAAGCCCACCATCAAGTCTCCCAAACTGGAAGCAGACGTCAGCCTCCCGCAGGCAGAGCTCAAGGCCACCGACATCACCGTCACGGCCCCCGATGTCAAGCTGCCCTCCGTTGAAGGCTCCCTCGAGCTCCAGGCGCCCGACGGAGATGTCAAAGCTCCCTCCGCCGAGGGCAAGCTGGAGCTGGAAGGCACGGGCCTGAAAGGCAAGCTCAAGATGCCCAAATTTGACAAGCCCAAATTCACAGTCTCCTCCCCCAAGGCCGAGGTGCCCACAGCCGAGGTCAGCCTGCCCAGCGCTGAGGTTGAGCTGCCGTCCGCCACCGTGATGGCCTCAGCCGAGGGCACTGGCGTGAAGCTGGAGAAGCCCTCCCTCAAGATGCCCAAAGCTGACATCAAAGCTCCCAAGGTGGACGTCACTCTGCCCTCCGTCGATGTCAGTCTTCCACAAGCCAGCGTCGACCTGCAGGCGCCCGAGGCCAGCCTTAGTCTTGAAGGAGAAGCCAAAGTCCCAGAGAAGGAGGTCACCACCAAGACCAAGGACGGCAAGTTCAAGATGCCCAAGTTCGGCATGCCTTCCTTTGGCTGGTCCAGCAGCAGAGAGGCCAAGGGCACCGTGGCCGCCGAGGTGGACGTCAGCGTCCCGGAGCCTCAGGTGACGGTGCCTTCCGGAACCGCCGAAGTGGAGGTGACCCTGCCCGCGGCCGATGTCCAAGCGCCCGGTGTGGAGGTGACCGTGGAGACGGGCACGGTAGCAGCAGAGGGTGAGAAAGGCCGATTCAAGATGCCCGACGTCAAGATGCCCAGCGTCAAGCTGCCCAAAGTCAAAGGTCCCCAGGCACAGGTCAGCCTGCCCAAGGCCGAGGTCTCGCTGCCCAAAGGCCTGGAGGGCGAAGTCGCCCTGCAGGGCCCCGAGGCCGAAGCCAGCCTGGAGGTGGCCGCTGGCAAAGCGGAGGGCGGCGGCATGAAAATACACATGCCCAAAGTCAAGGTGCCCAGCGTGGTCTTCTCCAAGCCCACCATCAAGTCTCCCAAACTGGAGGCAGACGTCAGCCTCCCGCAGGCAGAGCTCAAGGCCACCGACATCACCGTCACGGCCCCCGATGTCAAGCTGCCCTCCGTTGAAGGCTCCCTCGAGCTCCAGGCGCCCGACGTAGATGTCCAAGCTCCCTCCGCCGAGGGCAAGCTGGAGCTGGAAGGCACGGGCCTGAAAGGCAAGCTCAAGATGCCCAAATTTGACAAGCCCAAATTCACAGTCTCCTCCCCCAAGGCCGAGGTGCCCACAGCCGAGGTCAGCCTGCCCAGCGCTGAGGTTGAGCTGCCGTCCGCCACCGTGACGGCCTCAGCCAAGGGCACTGGCGTGAAGCTGGAGAAGCCCTCCCTCAAGATGCCCAAAGCTGACATCAAAGCTCCCAAGGTGGACGTCACTCTGCCCTCCGTCGATGTCAGTCTTCCACAAGCCAGCGTCGACCTGCAGGCGCCCGAGGCCAGCCTTAGTCTTGAAGGAGAAGCCAAAGTCCCAGAGAAGGAGGTCACCACCAAGACCAAGGACGGCAAGTTCAAGATGCCCAAGTTCGGCATGCCTTCCTTTGGCTGGTCCAGCAGCAGAGAGGCCAAGGGCACCGTGGCCGCCGAGGTGGACGTCAGCGTCCCGGAGCCTCAGGTGACGGTGCCTTCCGGAACCGCCGAAGTGGAGGTGACCCTGCCCGCGGCCGATGTCCAAGCGCCCGGTGTGGAGGTGACCGTGGAGACGGGCACGGTAGCAGCAGAGGGTGAGAAAGGCCGATTCAAGATGCCCGACGTCAAGATGCCCAGCGTCAAGCTGCCCAAAGTCAAAGGTCCCCAGGCACAGGTCAGCCTGCCCAAGGCCGAGGTCTCGCTGCCCAAAGGCCTGGAGGGCGAAGTCGCCCTGCAGGGCCCCGAGGCCGAAGCCAGCCTGGAGGTGGCCGCTGGCAAAGCGGAGGGCGGCGGCATGAAAATACACATGCCCAAAGTCAAGGTGCCCAGCGTGGTCTTCTCCAAGCCCACCATCAAGTCTCCCAAACTGGAGGCAGACGTCAGCCTCCCGCAGGCAGAGCTCAAGGCCACCGACATCACCGTCACGGCCCCCGATGTCAAGCTGCCCTCCGTTGAAGGCTCCCTCGAGCTCCAGGCGCCCGACGTAGATGTCCAAGCTCCCTCCGCCGAGGGCAAGCTGGAGCTGGAAGGCACGGGCCTGAAAGGCAAGCTCAAGATGCCCAAATTTGACAAGCCCAAATTCACAGTCTCCTCCCCCAAGGCCGAGGTGCCCACAGCCGAGGTCAGCCTGCCCAGCGCTGAGGTTGAGCTGCCGTCCGCCACCGTGATGGCCTCAGCCGAGGGCACTGGCGTGAAGCTGGAGAAGCCCTCCCTCAAGATGCCCAAAGCTGACATCAAAGCTCCCAAGGTGGACGTCACTCTGCCCTCCGTCGATGTCACTCTTCCACAAGCCAGCGTCGACCTGCAGGCGCCCGAGGCCAGCCTTAGTCTTGAAGGAGAAGCCAAAGTCCCAGAGAAGGAGGTCACCACCAAGACCAAGGACGGCAAGTTCAAGATGCCCAAGTTCGGCATGCCTTCCTTTGGCTGGTCCAGCAGCAGAGAGGCCAAGGGCACCGTGGCCGCCGAGGTGGACGTCAGCGTCCCGGAGCCTCAGGTGACGGTGCCTTCCGGAACCGCCGAAGTGGAGGTGACCCTGCCCGCGGCCGATATCCAAGCGCCCGGTGTGGAGGTGACCGTGGAGACGGGCACGGTAGCAGCAGAGGGTGAGAAAGGCCGATTCAAGATGCCCGACGTCAAGATGCCCAGCGTCAAGCTGCCCAAAGTCAAAGGTGCCCAGGCACAGGTCAGCCTGCCCAAGGCCGAGGTCTCGCTGCCCAAAGGCCTGGAGGGCGAAGTCGCCCTGCAGGGCCCCGAGGCCGAAGCCAGCCTGGAGGTGGCCGCTGGCAAAGCGGAGGGCGGCGGCATGAAAATACACATGCCCAAAGTCAAGGTGCCCAGCGTGGTCTTCTCCAAGCCCACCATCAAGTCTCCCAAACTGGAAGCAGACGTCAGCCTCCCGCAGGCAGAGCTCAAGGCCACCGACATCACTGTCACGGCCCCCGATGTCAAGCTGCCCTCCGTTGAAGGCTCCCTCGAGCTCCAGGCGCCCGACGTAGATGTCAAAGCTCCCTCCGCCGAGGGCAAGCTGGAGCTGGAAGGCACGGGCCTGAAAGGCAAGCTCAAGATGCCCAAATTTGACAAGCCCAAATTCACAGTCTCCTCCCCCAAGGCCGAGGTGCCCACAGCCGAGGTCAGCCTGCCCAGCGCTGAGGTTGAGCTGCCGTCCGCCACCGTGACGGCCTCAGCCGAGGGCACTGGCGTGAAGCTGGAGAAGCCCTCCCTCAAGATGCCCAAAGCTGACATCAAAGCTCCCAAGGTGGACGTCACTCTGCCCTCCGTCGATGTCACTCTTCCACAAGCCAGCGTCGACCTGCAGGCGCCCGAGGCCAGCCTTAGTCTTGAAGGAGAAGCCAAAGTCCCAGAGAAGGAGGTCACCACCAAGACCAAGGACGGCAAGTTCAAGATGCCCAAGTTCGGCATGCCTTCCTTTGGCTGGTCCAGCAGCAGAGAGGCCAAGGGCACCGTGGCCGCCGAGGTGGACGTCAGCGTCCCGGAGCCTCAGGTGACGGTGCCTTCCGGAACCGCCGAAGTGGAGGTGACCCTGCCCGCGGCCGATGTCCAAGCGCCCGGTGTGGAGGTGACCGTGGAGACGGGCACGGTAGCAGCAGAGGGTGAGAAAGGCCGATTCAAGATGCCCGACGTCAAGATGCCCAGCGTCAAGCTGCCCAAAGTCAAAGGTCCCCAGGCACAGGTCAGCCTGCCCAAGGCCGAGGTCTCGCTGCCCAAAGGCCTGGAGGGCGAAGTCGCCCTGCAGGGCCCCGAGGCCGAAGCCAGCCTGGAGGTGGCCGCTGGCAAAGCGGAGGGCGGCGGCATGAAAATACACATGCCCAAAGTCAAGGTGCCCAGCGTGGTCTTCTCCAAGCCCACCATCAAGTCTCCCAAACTGGAAGCAGACGTCAGCCTCCCGCAGGCAGAGCTCATGGCCACCGACATCACCGTCACGGCCCCCGATGTCAAGCTGCCCTCCGTTGAAGGCTCCCTCGAGCTCCAGGCGCCCGACGTAGATGTCCAAGCTCCCTCCGCCGAGGGCAAGCTGGAGCTGGAAGGCACGGGCCTGAAAGGCAAGCTCAAGATGCCCAAATTTGACAAGCCCAAATTCACAGTCTCCTCCCCCAAGGCCGAGGTGCCCACAGCCGAGGTCAGCCTGCCCAGCGCTGAGGTTGAGCTGCCGTCCGCCACCGTGACGGCCTCAGCCGAGGGCACTGGCGTGAAGCTGGAGAAGCCCTCCCTCAAGATGCCCAAAGCTGACATCAAAGCTCCCAAGGTGGACGTCACTCTGCCCTCCGTCGATGTCACTCTTCCACAAGCCAGCGTCGACCTGCAGGCGCCCGAGGCCAGCCTTAGTCTTGAAGGAGAAGCCAAAGTCCCAGAGAAGGAGGTCACCACCAAGACCAAGGACGGCAAGTTCAAGATGCCCAAGTTCGGCATGCCTTCCTTTGGCTGGTCAAGCAGCAGAGAGGCCAAGGGCACCGTGGCCGCCGAGGTGGACGTCAGCGTCCCGGAGCCTCAGGTGACGGTGCCTTCCGGAACCGCCGAAGTGGAGGTGACCCTGCCCGCGGCCGATATCCAAGCGCCCGGTGTGGAGGTGACCGTGGAGACGGGCACGGTAGCAGCAGAGGGTGAGAAAGGCCGATTCAAGATGCCCGACGTCAAGATGCCCAGCGTCAAGCTGCCCAAAGTCAAAGGTCCTCAGGCGCAGGTCAGCCTGCCCAAGGCCGAGGTCTCGCTGCCCAAAGGCCTGGAGGGCGAAGTCGCCCTGCAGGGCCCCGAGGCCGAAGCCAGCCTGGAGGTGGCCGCTGGCAAAGCGGAGGGCGGCGGCATGAAAATACACATGCCCAAAGTCAAGGTGCCCAGCGTGGTCTTCTCCAAGCCCACCATCAAGTCTCCCAAACTGGAGGCAGACGTCAGCCTCCCGCAGGCAGAGCTCAAGGCCACCGACATCACCGTCACGGCCCCCGATGTCAAGCTGCCCTCCGTTGAAGGCTCCCTCGAGCTCCAGGCGCCCGACGTAGATGTCAAAGCTCCCTCCGCCGAGGGCAAGCTGGAGCTGGAAGGCACGGGCCTGAAAGGCAAGCTCAAGATGCCCAAATTTGACAAGCCCAAATTCACAGTCTCCTCCCCCAAGGCCAAGGTGCCCACAGCCGAGGTCAGCCTGCCCAGCGCTGAGGTTGAGCTGCCGTCCGCCACCGTGACGGCCTCAGCCGAGGGCACTGGCGTGAAGCTGGAGAAGCCCTCCCTCAAGATGCCCAAAGCCGACATCAAAGCTCCCAAGGTGGACGTCACTCTGCCCTCCGTCGATGTCACTCTTCCACAAGCCAGCGTCGACCTGCAGGCGACCGAGGCCAGCCTTAGTCTTGAAGGAGAAGCCAAAGTCCCAGAGAAGGAGGTCACCACCAAGACCAAGGACGGCAAGTTCAAGATGCCCAAGTTCGGCATGCCTTCCTTTGGCTGGTCCAGCAGCAGAGAGGCCAAGGGCACCGTGGCCGCCGAGGTGGACGTCAGCGTCCCGGAGCCTCAGGTGACGGTGCCTTCCGGAACCGCCGAAGTGGAGGTGACCCTGCCCGTGGCCGATATCCAAGCGCCCGGTGTGGAGGTGACCGTGGAGACGGGCACGGTAGCAGCAGAGGGTGAGAAAGGCCGATTCAAGATGCCCGACGTCAAGATGCCCAGCGTCAAGCTGCCCAAAGTGAAAGGTCCCCAGGCACAGGTCAGCCTGCCCAAGGCCGAGGTCTCGCTGCCCAAAGGCCTGGAGGGCGAAGTCGCCCTGCAGGGCCCCGAGGCCGAAGCCAGCCTGGAGGTGGCCGCTGGCAAAGCGGAGGGCGGCGGCATGAAAATACACATGCCCAAAGTCAAGGTGCCCAGCGTGGTCTTCTCCAAGCCCACCATCAAGTCTCCCAAACTGGAAGCAGACGTCAGCCTCCCGCAGGCAGAGCTCATGGCCACCGACATCACCGTCACGGCCCCCGATGTCAAGCTGCCCTCCGTTGAAGGCTCCCTCGAGCTCCAGGCGCCCGACGTAGATGTCCAAGCTCCCTCCGCCGAGGGCAAGCTGGAGCTGGAAGGCACGGGCCTGAAAGGCAAGCTCAAGATGCCCAAATTTGACAAGCCCAAATTCACAGTCTCCTCCCCCAAGGCCGAGGTGCCCACAGCCGAGGTCAGCCTGCCCAGCGCTGAGGTTGAGCTGCCGTCCGCCACCGTGACGGCCTCAGCCGAGGGCACTGGCGTGAAGCTGGAGAAGCCCTCCCTCAAGATGCCCAAAGCTGACATCAAAGCTCCCAAGGTGGACGTCACTCTGCCCTCCGTCGATGTCACTCTTCCACAAGCCAGCGTCGACCTGCAGGCGCCCGAGGCCAGCCTTAGTCTTGAAGGAGAAGCCAAAGTCCCAGAGAAGGAGGTCACCACCAAGACCAAGGACGGCAAGTTCAAGATGCCCAAGTTCGGCATGCCTTCCTTTGGCTGGTCCAGCAGCAGAGAGGCCAAGGGCACCGTGGCCGCCGAGGTGGACGTCAGCGTCCCGGAGCCTCAGGTGACGGTGCCTTCCGGAACCGCCGAAGTGGAGGTGACCCTGCCCGCGGCCGATATCCAAGCGCCCGGTGTGGAGGTGACCGTGGAGACGGGCACGGTAGCAGCAGAGGGTGAGAAAGGCCGATTCAAGATGCCCGACGTCAAGATGCCCAGCGTCAAGCTGCCCAAAGTCAAAGGTCCCCAGGCACAGGTCAGCCTGCCCAAGGCCGAGGTCTCGCTGCCCAAAGGCCTGGAGGGCGAAGTCGCCCTGCAGGGCCCCGAGGCCGAAGCCAGCCTGGAGGTGGCCGCTGGCAAAGCGGAGGGCGGCGGCATGAAAATACACATGCCCAAAGTCAAGGTGCCCAGCGTGGTCTTCTCCAAGCCCACCATCAAGTCTCCCAAACTGGAGGCAGACGTCAGCCTCCCGCAGGCAGAGCTCAAGGCCACCGACATCACCGTCACGGCCCCCGATGTCAAGCTGCCCTCCGTTGAAGGCTCCCTCGAGCTCCAGGCGCCCGACAGAGATGTCAAAGCTCCCTCCGCCGAGGGCAAGCTGGAGCTGGAAGGCACGGGCCTGAAAGGCAAGCTCAAGATGCCCAAATTTGACAAGCCCAAATTCACAGTCTCCTCCCCCAAGGCCGAGGTGCCCACAGCCGAGGTCAGCCTGCCCAGCGCTGAGGTTGAGCTGCCGTCCGCCACCGTGACGGCCTCAGCCGAGGGCACTGGCGTGAAGCTGGAGAAGCCCTCCCTCAAGATGCCCAAAGCTGACATCAAAGCTCCCAAGGTGGACGTCACTCTGCCCTCCGTCGATGTCACTCTTCCACAAGCCAGCGTCGACCTGCAGGCGCCCGAGGCCAGCCTTAGTCTTGAAGGAGAAGCCAAAGTCCCAGAGAAGGAGGTCACCACCAAGACCAAGGACGGCAAGTTCAAGATGCCCAAGTTCGGCATGCCTTCCTTTGGCTGGTCCAGCAGCAGAGAGGCCAAGGGCACCGTGGCCGCCGAGGTGGACGTCAGCGTCCCGGAGCCTCAGGTGACGGTGCCTTCCGGAACCGCCGAAGTGGAGGTGACCCTGCCCGCGGCCGATATCCAAGCGCCCGGTGTGGAGGTGACCGTGGAGACGGGCACGGTAGCAGCAGAGGGTGAGAAAGGCCGATTCAAGATGCCCGACGTCAAGATGCCCAGCGTCAAGCTGCCCAAAGTCAAAGGTCCTCAGGCGCAGGTCAGCCTGCCCAAGGCCGAGGTCTCGCTGCCCAAAGGCCTGGAGGGCGAAGTCGCCCTGCAGGGCCCCGAGGCCGAAGGCAGCCTGGAGGTGGCCACTGGCAAAGCGGAGGGCGGCGGCATGAAAATACACATGCCCAAAGTCAAGGTGCCCAGCGTGGTCTTCTCCAAGCCCACCATCAAGTCTCCCAAACTGGAGGCAGACGTCAGCCTCCCGCAGGCAGAGCTCAAGGCCACCGACATCACCGTCACGGCCCCCGATGTCAAGCTGCCCTCCGTTGAAGGCTCCCTCGAGCTCCAGGCGCCCGACGTAGATGTCAAAGCTCCCTCCGCCGAGGGCAAGCTGGAGCTGGAAGGCACGGGCCTGAAAGGCAAGCTCAAGATGCCCAAATTTGACAAGCCCAAATTCACAGTCTCCTCCCCCAAGGCCAAGGTGCCCACAGCCGAGGTCAGCCTGCCCAGCGCTGAGGTTGAGCTGCCGTCCGCCACCGTGACGGCCTCAGCCGAGGGCACTGGCGTGAAGCTGGAGAAGCCCTCCCTCAAGATGCCCAAAGCCGACATCAAAGCTCCCAAGGTGGACGTCACTCTGCCCTCCGTCGATGTCACTCTTCCACAAGCCAGCGTCGACCTGCAGGCGACCGAGGCCAGCCTTAGTCTTGAAGGAGAAGCCAAAGTCCCAGAGAAGGAGGTCACCACCAAGACCAAGGACGGCAAGTTCAAGATGCCCAAGTTCGGCATGCCTTCCTTTGGCTGGTCCAGCAGCAGAGAGGCCAAGGGCACCGTGGCCGCCGAGGTGGACGTCAGTGTCCCGGAGCCTCAGGTGACGGTGCCTTCCGGAACCGCCGAAGTGGAGGTGACCCTGCCCGTGGCCGATATCCAAGCGCCCGGTGTGGAGGTGACCGTGGAGACGGGCACGGTAGCAGCAGAGGGTGAGAAAGGCCGATTCAAGATGCCCGACGTCAAGATGCCCAGCGTCAAGCTGCCCAAAGTGAAAGGTCCCCAGGCACAGGTCAGCCTGCCCAAGGCCGAGGTCTCGCTGCCCAAAGGCCTGGAGGGCGAAGTCGCCCTGCAGGGCCCCGAGGCCGAAGCCAGCCTGGAGGTGGCCGCTGGCAAAGCGGAGGGCGGCGGCATGAAAATACACATGCCCAAAGTCAAGGTGCCCAGCGTGGTCTTCTCCAAGCCCACCATCAAGTCTCCCAAACTGGAAGCAGACGTCAGCCTCCCGCAGGCAGAGCTCATGGCCACCGACATCACCGTCACGGCCCCCGATGTCAAGCTGCCCTCCGTTGAAGGCTCCCTCGAGCTCCAGGCGCCCGACGTAGATGTCCAAGCTCCCTCCGCCGAGGGCAAGCTGGAGCTGGAAGGCACGGGCCTGAAAGGCAAGCTCAAGATGCCCAAATTTGACAAGCCCAAATTCACAGTCTCCTCCCCCAAGGCCGAGGTGCCCACAGCCGAGGTCAGCCTGCCCAGCGCTGAGGTTGAGCTGCCGTCCGCCACCGTGACGGCCTCAGCCGAGGGCACTGGCGTGAAGCTGGAGAAGCCCTCCCTCAAGATGCCCAAAGCTGACATCAAAGCTCCCAAGGTGGACGTCACTCTGCCCTCCGTCGATGTCACTCTTCCACAAGCCAGCGTCGACCTGCAGGCGCCCGAGGCCAGCCTTAGTCTTGAAGGAGAAGCCAAAGTCCCAGAGAAGGAGGTCACCACCAAGACCAAGGACGGCAAGTTCAAGATGCCCAAGTTCGGCATGCCTTCCTTTGGCTGGTCCAGCAGCAGAGAGGCCAAGGGCACCGTGGCCGCCGAGGTGGACGTCAGCGTCCCGGAGCCTCAGGTGACGGTGCCTTCCGGAACCGCCGAAGTGGAGGTGACCCTGCCCGCGGCCGATATCCAAGCGCCCGGTGTGGAGGTGACCGTGGAGACGGGCACGGTAGCAGCAGAGGGTGAGAAAGGCCGATTCAAGATGCCCGACGTCAAGATGCCCAGCGTCAAGCTGCCCAAAGTCAAAGGTCCCCAGGCACAGGTCAGCCTGCCCAAGGCCGAGGTCTCGCTGCCCAAAGGCCTGGAGGGCGAAGTCGCCCTGCAGGGCCCCGAGGCCGAAGCCAGCCTGGAGGTGGCCGCTGGCAAAGCGGAGGGCGGCGGCATGAAAATACACATGCCCAAAGTCAAGGTGCCCAGCGTGGTCTTCTCCAAGCCCACCATCAAGTCTCCCAAACTGGAGGCAGACGTCAGCCTCCCGCAGGCAGAGCTCAAGGCCACCGACATCACCGTCACGGCCCCCGATGTCAAGCTGCCCTCCGTTGAAGGCTCCCTCGAGCTCCAGGCGCCCGACGGAGATGTCAAAGCTCCCTCTGCCGAGGGCAAGCTGGAGCTGGAAGGCACGGGCCTGAAAGGCAAGCTCAAGATGCCCAAATTTGACAAGCCCAAATTCACAGTCTCCTCCCCCAAGGCCGAGGTGCCCACAGCCGAGGTCAGCCTGCCCAGCGCTGAGGTTGAGCTGCCGTCCGCCACCGTGACGGCCTCAGCCGAGGGCACTGGCGTGAAGCTGGAGAAGCCCTCCCTCAAGATGCCCAAAGCTGACATCAAAGCTCCCAAGGTGGACGTCACTCTGCCCTCCGTCGATGTCACTCTTCCACAAGCCAGCGTCGACCTGCAGGCGCCCGAGGCCAGCCTTAGTCTTGAAGGAGAAGCCAAAGTCCCAGAGAAGGAGGTCACCACCAAGACCAAGGACGGCAAGTTCAAGATGCCCAAGTTCGGCATGCCTTCCTTTGGCTGGTCCAGCAGCAGAGAGGCCAAGGGCACCGTGGCCGCCGAGGTGGACGTCAGCGTCCCGGAGCCTCAGGTGACGGTGCCTTCCGGAACCGCCGAAGTGGAGGTGACCCTGCCCGCGGCCGATATCCAAGCGCCCGGTGTGGAGGTGACCGTGGAGACGGGCACGGTAGCAGCAGAGGGTGAGAAAGGCCGATTCAAGATGCCCGACGTCAAGATGCCCAGCGTCAAGCTGCCCAAAGTCAAAGGTCCTCAGGCGCAGGTCAGCCTGCCCAAGGCCGAGGTCTCGCTGCCCAAAGGCCTGGAGGGCGAAGTCGCCCTGCAGGGCCCCGAGGCCGAAGGCAGCCTGGAGGTGGCCACTGGCAAAGCGGAGGGCGGCGGCATGAAAATACACATGCCCAAAGTCAAGGTGCCCAGCGTGGTCTTCTCCAAGCCCACCATCAAGTCTCCCAAACTGGAGGCAGACGTCAGCCTCCCGCAGGCAGAGCTCAAGGCCACCGACATCACCGTCACGGCCCCCGATGTCAAGCTGCCCTCCGTTGAAGGCTCCCTCGAGCTCCAGGCGCCCGACGTAGATGTCAAAGCTCCCTCCGCCGAGGGCAAGCTGGAGCTGGAAGGCACGGGCCTGAAAGGCAAGCTCAAGATGCCCAAATTTGACAAGCCCAAATTCACAGTCTCCTCCCCCAAGGCCAAGGTGCCCACAGCCGAGGTCAGCCTGCCCAGCGCTGAGGTTGAGCTGCCGTCCGCCACCGTGACGGCCTCAGCCGAGGGCACTGGCGTGAAGCTGGAGAAGCCCTCCCTCAAGATGCCCAAAGCCGACATCAAAGCTCCCAAGGTGGACGTCACTCTGCCCTCCGTCGATGTCACTCTTCCACAAGCCAGCGTCGACCTGCAGGCGACCGAGGCCAGCCTTAGTCTTGAAGGAGAAGCCAAAGTCCCAGAGAAGGAGGTCACCACCAAGACCAAGGACGGCAAGTTCAAGATGCCCAAGTTCGGCATGCCTTCCTTTGGCTGGTCCAGCAGCAGAGAGGCCAAGGGCACCGTGGCCGCCGAGGTGGACGTCAGCGTCCCGGAGCCTCAGGTGACGGTGCCTTCCGGAACCGCCGAAGTGGAGGTGACCCTGCCCGTGGCCGATATCCAAGCGCCCGGTGTGGAGGTGACCGTGGAGACGGGCACGGTAGCAGCAGAGGGTGAGAAAGGCCGATTCAAGATGCCCGACGTCAAGATGCCCAGCGTCAAGCTGCCCAAAGTCAAAGGTCCCCAGGCACAGGTCAGCCTGCCCAAGGCCGAGGTCTCGCTGCCCAAAGGCCTGGAGGGCGAAGTCGCCCTGCAGGGCCCCGAGGCCGAAGCCAGCCTGGAGGTGGCCGCCGGCAAAGCGGAGGGCGGCGGCATGAAAATACACATGCCCAAAGTCAAGGTGCCCAGCGTGGTCTTCTCCAAGCCCACCATCAAGTCTCCCAAACTGGAGGCAGACGTCAGCCTCCCGCAGGCAGAGCTCAAGGCCACCGACATCACCGTCACGGCCCCCGATGTCAAGCTGCCCTCCGTTGAAGGCTCCCTCGAGCTCCAGGCGCCCGACGTAGATGTCAAAGCTCCCTCCGCCGAGGGCAAGCTGGAGCTGGAAGGCACGGGCCTGAAAGGCAAGCTCAAGATGCCCAAATTTGACAAGCCCAAATTCACAGTCTCCTCCCCCAAGGCCGAGGTGCCCACAGCCGAGGTCAGCCTGCCCAGCGCTGAGGTTGAGCTGCCGTCCGCCACCGTGACGGCCTCAGCCGAGGGCACTGGCGTGAAGCTGGAGAAGCCCTCCCTCAAGATGCCCAAAGCTGACATCAAAGCTCCCAAGGTGGACGTCACTCTGCCCTCCGTCGATGTCACTCTTCCACAAGCCAGCGTCGACCTGCAGGCGCCCGAGGCCAGCCTTAGTCTTGAAGGAGAAGCCAAAGTCCCAGAGAAGGAGGTCACCACCAAGACCAAGGACGGCAAGTTCAAGATGCCCAAGTTCGGCATGCCTTCCTTTGGCTGGTCCAGCAGCAGAGAGGCCAAGGGCACCGTGGCCGCCGAGGTGGACGTCAGCGTCCCGGAGCCTCAGGTGACGGTGCCTTCCGGAACCGCCGAAGTGGAGGTGACCCTGCCCGCGGCCGATATCCAAGCGCCCGGTGTGGAGGTGACCGTGGAGACGGGCACGGCAGCAGCAGAGGGTGAGAAAGGCCGATTCAAGATGCCCGACGTCAAGATGCCCAGCGTCAAGCTGCCCAAAGTCAAAGGTCCCCAGGCACAGGTCAGCCCGCCCAAGGCCGAGGTCTCGCTGCCCAAAGGCCTGGAGGGCGAAGTCGCCCTGCAGGGCCCCGAGGCCGAAGCCAGCCTGGAGGTGGCCGCTGGCAAAGCGGAGGGCGGCGGCATGAAAATACACATGCCCAAAGTCAAGGTGCCCAGCGTGGTCTTCTCCAAGCCCACCATCAAGTCTCCCAAACTGGAGGCAGACGTCAGCCTCCCGCAGGCAGAGCTCAAGGCCACCGACATCACCGTCACGGCCCCCGATGTCAAGCTGCCCTCCGTTGAAGGCTCCCTCGAGCTCCAGGCGCCCGACGTAGATGTCAAAGCTCCCTCGGCCGAGGGCAAGCTGGAGCTGGAAGGCACGGGCCTGAAAGGCAAGCTCAAGATGCCCAAATTTGACAAGCCCAAATTCACAGTCTCCTCCCCCAAGGCCGAGGTGCCCACAGCCAAGGTCAGCCTGCCCAGCGCTGAAGTTGAGCTGGAGCTGCCGTCCGCCACCGTGACGGCCTCAGCCGAGGGCACTGGCGTGAAGCTGGAGAAGCCCTCCCTCAAGATGCCCAAAGCTGACATCAAAGCTCCCAAGGTGGACGTCACTCTGCCCTCCGTCGATGTCACTCTTCCACAAGCCAGCGTCGACCTGCAGGCGCCCGAGGCCAGCCTTAGTCTTGAAGGAGAAGCCAAAGTCCCAGAGAAGGAGGTCACCACCAAGACCAAGGACGGCAAGTTCAAGATGCCCAAGTTCGGCATGCCTTCCTTTGGCTGGTCCAGCAGCAGAGAGGCCAAGGGCACCGTGGCCGCCGAGGTGGACGTCAGCGTCCCGGAGCCTCAGGTGACGGTGCCTTCCGGAACCGCCGAAGTGGAGGTGACCCTGCCCGCGGCCGATATCCAAGCGCCCGGTGTGGAGGTGACCGTGGAGACGGGCACGGTAGCAGCAGAGGGTGAGAAAGGCCGATTCAAGATGCCCGACGTCAAGATGCCCAGCGTCAAGCTGCCCAAAGTCAAAGGTCCCCAGGCACAGGTCAGCCTGCCCAAGGCCGAGGTCTCGCTGCCCAAAGGCCTGGAGGGCGAAGTCGCCCTGCAGGGCCCCGAGGCCGAAGCCAGCCTGGAGGTGGCCGCTGGCAAAGCGGAGGGCGGCGGCATGAAAATACACATGCCCAAAGTCAAGGTGCCCAGCGTGGTCTTCTCCAAGCCCACCATCAAGTCTCCCAAACTGGAGGCAGACGTCAGCCTCCCGCAGGCAGAGCTCAAGGCCACCGACATCACCGTCACGGCCCCCGATGTCAAGCTGCCCTCCGTTGAAGGCTCCCTCGAGCTCCAGGCGCCCGACGTAGATGTCCAAGCTCCCTCCGCCGAGGGCAAGCTGGAGTTGGAAGGCACGGGCCTGAAAGGCAAGCTCAAGATGCCCAAATTTGACAAGCCCAAATTCACAGTCTCCTCCCCCAAGGCCGAGGTGCCCACAGCCGAGGTCAGCCTGCCCAGCGCTGAGGTTGAGCTGCCGTCCGCCACCGTGACGGCCTCAGCCGAGGGCACTGGCGTGAAGCTGGAGAAGCCCTCCCTCAAGATGCCCAAAGCTGACATCAAAGCTCCCAAGGTGGACGTCACTCTGCCCTCCGTCGATGTCACTCTTCCACAAGCCAGCGTCGACCTGCAGGCGCCCGAGGCCAGCCTTAGTCTTGAAGGAGAAGCCAAAGTCCCAGAGAAGGAGGTCACCACCAAGACCAAGGACGGCAAGTTCAAGATGCCCAAGTTCGGCATGCCTTCCTTTGGCTGGTCCAGCAGCAGAGAGGCCAAGGGCACCGTGGCCGCCGAGGTGGACGTCAGCGTCCCGGAGCCTCAGGTGACGGTGCCTTCCGGAACCGCCGAAGTGGAGGTGACCCTGCCCGCGGCCGATATCCAAGCGCCCGGTGTGGAGGTGACCGTGGAGACGGGCACGGTAGCAGCAGAGGGTGAGAAAGGCCGATTCAAGATGCCCGACGTCAAGATGCCCAGCGTCAAGCTGCCCAAAGTCAAAGGTCCCCAGGCACAGGTCAGCCTGCCCAAGGCCGAGGTCTCGCTGCCCAAAGGCCTGGAGGGCGAAGTCGCCCTGCAGGGCCCCGAGGCCGAAGCCAGCCTGGAGGTGGCCGCTGGCAAAGCGGAGGGCGGCGGCATGAAAATACACATGCCCAAAGTCAAGGTGCCCAGCGTGGTCTTCTCCAAGCCCACCATCAAGTCTCCCAAACTGGAGGCAGACGTCAGCCTCCCGCAGGCAGAGCTCAAGGCCACCGACATCACCGTCACGGCCCCCGATGTCAAGCTGCCCTCCGTTGAAGGCTCCCTCGAGCTCCAGGCGCCCGACGGAGATGTCAAAGCTCCCTCCGCCGAGGGCAAGCTGGAGCTGGAAGGCACGGGCCTGAAAGGCAAGCTCAAGATGCCCAAATTTGACAAGCCCAAATTCACAGTCTCCTCCCCCAAGGCCGAGGTGCCCACAGCCGAGGTCAGCCTGCCCAGCGCTGAGGTTGAGCTGCCGTCCGCCACCGTGACGGCCTCAGCCGAGGGCACTGGCGTGAAGCTGGAGAAGCCCTCCCTCAAGATGCCCAAAGCTGACATCAAAGCTCCCAAGGTGGACGTCACTCTGCCCTCCGTCGATGTCACTCTTCCACAAGCCAGCGTCGACCTGCAGGCGCCCGAGGCCAGCCTTAGTCTTGAAGGAGAAGCCAAAGTCCCAGAGAAGGAGGTCACCACCAAGACCAAGGACGGCAAGTTCAAGATGCCCAAGTTCGGCATGCCTTCCTTTGGCTGGTCCAGCAGCAGAGAGGCCAAGGGCACCGTGGCCGCCGAGGTGGACGTCAGCGTCCCGGAGCCTCAGGTGACGGTGCCTTCCGGAACCGCCGAAGTGGAGGTGACCCTGCCCGCGGCCGATATCCAAGCGCCCGGTGTGGAGGTGACCGTGGAGACGGGCACGGTAGCAGCAGAGGGTGAGAAAGGCCGATTCAAGATGCCCGACGTCAAGATGCCCAGCGTCAAGCTGCCCAAAGTCAAAGGTCCCCAGGCACAGGTCAGCCTGCCCAAGGCCGAGGTCTCGCTGCCCAAAGGCCTGGAGGGCGAAGTCGCCCTGCAGGGCCCCGAGGCCGAAGCCAGCCTGGAGGTGGCCGCTGGCAAAGCGGAGGGCGGCGGCATGAAAATACACATGCCCAAAGTCAAGGTGCCCAGCGTGGTCTTCTCCAAGCCCACCATCAAGTCTCCCAAACTGGAGGCAGACGTCAGCCTCCCGCAGGCAGAGCTCAAGGCCACCGACATCACCGTCACGGCCCCCGATGTCAAGCTGCCCTCCGTTGAAGGCTCCCTCGAGCTCCAGGCGCCCAACGTAGATGTCCAAGCTCCCTCCGCCGAGGGCAAGCTGGAGCTGGAAGGCACGGGCCTGAAAGGCAAGCTCAAGATGCCCAAATTTGACAAGCCCAAATTCACAGTCTCCTCCCCCAAGGCCGAGGTGCCCACAGCCGAGGTCAGCCTGCCCAGCGCTGAGGTTGAGCTGCCGTCCGCCACCGTGACGGCCTCAGCCGAGGGCACTGGCGTGAAGCTGGAGAAGCCCTCCCTCAAGATGCCCAAAGCTGACATCAAAGCTCCCAAGGTGGACGTCACTCTGCCCTCCGTCGATGTCACTCTTCCACAAGCCAGCGTCGACCTGCAGGCGCCCGAGGCCAGCCTTAGTCTTGAAGGAGAAGCCAAAGTCCCAGAGAAGGAGGTCACCACCAAGACCAAGGACGGCAAGTTCAAGATGCCCAAGTTCGGCATGCCTTCCTTTGGCTGGTCCAGCAGCAGAGAGGCCAAGGGCACCGTGGCCGCCGAGGTGGACGTCAGCGTCCCGGAGCCTCAGGTGACGGTGCCTTCCGGAACCGCCGAAGTGGAGGTGACCCTGCCCGCGGCCGATATCCAAGCGCCCGGTGTGGAGGTGACCGTGGAGACGGGCACGGTAGCAGCAGAGGGTGAGAAAGGCCGATTCAAGATGCCCGACGTCAAGATGCCCAGCGTCAAGCTGCCCAAAGTCAAAGGTCCCCAGGCACAGGTCAGCCTGCCCAAGGCCGAGGTCTCGCTGCCCAAAGGCCTGGAGGGCGAAGTCGCCCTGCAGGGCCCCGAGGCCGAAGCCAGCCTGGAGGTGGCCGCTGGCAAAGCGGAGGGCGGCGGCATGAAAATACACATGCCCAAAGTCAAGGTGCCCAGCGTGGTCTTCTCCAAGCCCACCATCAAGTCTCCCAAACTGGAGGCAGACGTCAGCCTCCCGCAGGCAGAGCTCAAGGCCACCGACATCACCGTCACGGCCCCCGATGTCAAGCTGCCCTCCGTTGAAGGCTCCCTCGAGCTCCAGGCGCCCGACGTAGATGTCCAAGCTCCCTCCGCCGAGGGCAAGCTGGAGCTGGAAGGCACGGGCCTGAAAGGCAAGCTCAAGATGCCCAAATTTGACAAGCCCAAATTCACAGTCTCCTCCCCCAAGGCCGAGGTGCCCACAGCCGAGGTCAGCCTGCCCAGCGCTGAGGTTGAGCTGCCGTCCGCCACCGTGACGGCCTCAGCCGAGGGCACTGGCGTGAAGCTGGAGAAGCCCTCCCTCAAGATGCCCAAAGCTGACATCAAAGCTCCCAAGGTGGACGTCACTCTGCCCTCCGTCGATGTCAGTCTTCCACAAGCCAGCGTCAACCTGCAGGCGCCCGAGGCCAGCCTTAGTCTTGAAGGAGAAGCCAAAGTCCCAGAGAAGGAGGTCACCACCAAGACCAAGGACGGCAAGTTCAAGATGCCCAAGTTCGGCATGCCTTCCTTTGGCTGGTCCAGCAGCAGAGAGGCCAAGGGCACCGTGGCCGCCGAGGTGGACGTCAGCGTCCCGGAGCCTCAGGTGACGGTGCCTTCCGGAACCGCCGAAGTGGATGTAACATTTTCTGATTCTGTGATCCAAGCACCAAGCTTTGATGTTGCCCTAGATTCTTCTTCTTATAAAGAGGAGGAAGCTGGTAAATCTAAAACTTCTCTCTTTAAAATGCCTAAAATTTCTCTTTCTAAAAGTTTCAAACCTCATGCACAAAGCCAATCTGGATATGATGTTTCTGTTTCTGAAACTCTTTGGTATCCTTCAACTGAGGACGCGTCTTCTGTTCCTTCTGAGAATGTTGACCCTAAACATGTTTCTGATGTTAAAGGGGTGAGTGCATCTAAAAGTGCTAAATTCAGAGTTCCCAGCATTGGTTTCTCTAAATCTGAAGTGACTTCATCTAAAATTGATCTGGAGTCCTCATTACAAAAGGGGGATATTACTCTTACTAAATACCAAATTAATTTAACAGAATCGCAATCAAAAATAGCACCTCTTGCTGATGAAAATCTTTCAGATTTTGAAATTTTAAATGAAGATGGTTCTGAGGAGCAAGGAGGTTTAAAGCTAGAGGGCAATACCACTTCTGCTGAAATATCTTTGGTTGACACAGAGGTCACAGTTAAAATTCCTAAATTCCGAAAACCAAAATTCAGAATTCGATCTAAGGAAAAAGCATCTGAAAGTTACATTGGTACCAACGTGGAAACTGAAATTTCCAAGGGAAGGACAACGTCTGATATGACTGGTCCTGATATTGAAAAACCAGCTCAAATATCTGATGCCCATCTTGGTGTAAAGTTGCATAAGCCTTCACTTGAAGTTGTTCTGGATGCACCAACAGTGGATCCAAATCTCTCACCCATGGAGGTTACCTTGCCAAACTTAGAAGCAGAAATCCATGGCCCAGAGTTAGAGGGCAAGGCAGAACAGGAAGTAGTTACAGGAGAAAAGAGCACTGAGGAGAAAGAAAACAAATTTAAATCATCAAAATTCAAACTGCCTTCATTTAGGTGGTCCCCAAAGAAAGAAGCTATTGCTCCTTCTCATGTTGAGGAACATCTGGAAGGACCCACTTTGTCTACCTTATCTGGAGACATGGAATCTGAATTAGCTTTTCCTACTCCTGAGAATCAATACCTTCATGAAGAATTTGATACAACAGAAAAAGATGGTGAAAAGGCCAAAACAAAGAAGTCCCAATTTACCATGCCAAAGATCTCATTCCCTAAAATTAAGGGTCCGAAAGTACAGGTCTCTCTGCCTGTAGTGGAAACTGATGTTTCTGGACCCAAACCAGAAAAAGAAGGTGTTTCTGTTCAGAAATCTGAAAAAGGAAGTAGTGGAGAAGTTACAGAACTGGGCATAAAAGTGCCTGAAGTTACAGTCCCAACTTCAGAATTTTCCAAACCAGAAGCCAAAACTCCTGCAATAGAGATGGATATTAGCATTCCTACAGGTGAGGTCAAAGTTCCTACCTGTGAAGGAGATGATCTGACACTGAAATCAGCGGCTGCTAGTGCCAGCCTCCCCACCTCAGATATTAAGATGGTGCATGAAGGTTCACTTGAGGTGAAAAGTCCTGACATAAATGTTGAAAGAACATCAAGTGAAATTGCTGTGGGTGATGTAGAGATAAAATCTGAAGGTTCTGAAGGGAAAACAAAAATGTCTAAATTCCAAATGCCAAAGGTAGGAATTACACTTTCTAAAGGGAAAGGGTCAGAAAAGGATGTTGGCCAATCCAAATCAGAAGTCAAGGTTCCCCAACTAAAAGCAACAGTAGAAATATCTGACATTGCTGTTGAAGCACCAGACTTGAAGGTAGAATGTGGCACAGAAACAAGGACTTACAGTCCTGAAGCCAAAATTACCAAAACTGACAGTAAGACATCAGAGGCTGATGTTCACCTCCCATCGGCTGACATTCCTATTCTAAAAACAGAGAGTGATATTCAGGATTCAGATGCAGGAGTAAAGATCAAGGGGGAAATAAAGCTAGATAGAGATGGAGAAGAGAAAGAAGGACATTTCAAAATGCCCAAATTCAAACTTCCATCCTTCAGTTGGTCACCAAAGAAGGAAGCAAGTGTTAAATCTGATTCTGAAGCAAATTTGGAAGACCAAAAGCTTGCTGTCATGTCAAGCAGAATAGACACAGAAGTGAAAGAATCTGCAACTTATGATCAAGGTAGTGGGCCAGACATTGATCTGGAAATATCTGCAGGAAAAGTTGAACAAAAAAGTTCAGTTAAAAAGCCTCAATTTGTCATGCCTAAAATTTCACTCTCCAAGATCAAGGTTCCAAAATCTCAAAAAGTTGAAGCTGATGCTACTCTTCCTAAAAGAGAAATAGAGGGTGATGATTCTATTAAGATACCTGATATAGAAAAATGTCATCCTGAAGGGACTGATGAAGGGGCACAAATCAACATAAAACTTGCTGGCACTACGGTCCACACTCTGGAGTTTTCCAGAGTAGAAACTGAGGCCTCTAAAACTGAAATAACAGTCAGCTCAGCAAAGATTGATGCTTCTTTGACTCCCTCAGAGGGCAGTTTTCAACAGGTTGACTTAAAAATAAGTTCTAGCAATGAATGTAACATTCAAAAAACAGGTACTAAGCTCCCCAAAGAAGAAGCTTCAGGTGATTTGAAGAGCGCTGATGTATTAACAGAAAGCTCATCAGTTGTGGATGGAAGAAAAGTGAAACTGGAAGGTCCTGAAGGGAAGATTAAAATGCCCAAATTCCAGAAGGCAAAGTTTGGAATCTCCCGAACAAAAGGGAAAGTCCCAGAGACAGAGATCAGCTCTCCAAAAATAGAAGCTGAGCTACCCCAACTAAGAACAAACGAAATTGCTGACATTGCTGTGGGAGTTCCAGCATCAGAACTTATATCTGTCATGTCAGATTCTGGAGTAGTTGATGGTAAGATAAAAACACCCCAAGCTCTGACAGGTGGCATTGAAGATGCAAAGGCAGACATAAGCACCAAAACAAAGACAGAAGGGGTTAGTGGGAGTCTTGAGGAGAAGGAAATGAAATTAAAAGAACATGAAATAAAAGCTGAAGAAGTTCAGACTGAAGAACATCAAGGATGGTTTAAAATGCCCAAATTCAGAATACCTGGATTTGGCAGGTCATCCTTAAAGGAAAAGAAAAGTGATGCCGATATTGAAGGAAGTATGGAAAAAGCTCAGGCAACTACTCCTTCTGCTAAAGTACAAACTGAAAAAAGTGCTCCTGAAAATACCTTCTCATTACCACACGCAGTTGCTGAAATTACTATTGGAAAAGAAGGGATTCAAAAATTAGAAGATTCTGTGAAGAGTTCTAATATTAGCTTGCCAAAGATTGAAGGAGATATTTCATTATCCACAGAAAGAACAGACAGTACAGTGAGTATTCCAAAACCTGAAACTTACGCAGACGTAGTTAAGCGCAGTGCTGAAGAACATACTTCAGAAATCACAGTGTCTGCAGCAGAATTGTCTAAATCATACCCAAGCACTTCAGAAACTGACAAAGACAAGAGTTCAACACATAGGTTTCCTAGGTGTACTCTGACGTCTCCAGAGCATAAAGGCAAATCACAGGATATAAGTGTCCCAAAGGTAGAAAGTTCCATGAAGTTAGAGACATCAGGGGTAGGATGCAAGCCATCATCAGCTGAAATGACTCTGGATGCAATACAGAAGAAAATAGATGTTAATCTTCCAAAGGAAGAGCTAGATATTCAAAACAAAGAGGCAGCAATTAAAAAAGGAAATATAAAGGGGGAGGTGAAAATCACAGGAAAAGACAGTGAAGAAAGTCAATTAAAAAGGACTACGTGTGAATGGTCTAGAGGAAAAGGCTCAGAAGATGGTACTTATGTTACTGCTAAGATGGAAGATCTAAAGGTGGAAGTTCCAACATTGAAGACGGATGTAAAAATTACTGGAGTAGATCCTGAAATGAAATTTCGAGTGAAGAGTGTTGAAAAGGATGTGTCTGCAGGAGTGGAAGTGCAAGTAGAAGACAGAGCAGAAACAAGTACAATTAAAGCATACAAGTTTAAGATTCCAAGGTTTGGAATGTTGCATTCTGAAATCAAGGGGTTTGAAGATGATACCAATTTGCCAAAGTCAGAAGCTGATTCAGCACCTAAAAGTGAAAGAGGCACAGCAGAAATGCAGTTACAAAAAATAGAAGGATCAATTGGCCTGAAAAGTCCAGGTCTAGATTGTATAGAAACGTCTGCCAGAGTAACAGGGGAAACAGTGGACCAAACACAAGGTGTTCCAGAAGTAAGTGTAAGAATTCCCAAACTAAAAATACCAAGATTCACTTTCAGAACTCCCCCAATTGAGGCTGATGTTTTACTGTCAAAAGTAGTAACAGATCCAAAGGGATCTAGTACTGACATTGAAATAGTGCAACTGCAAGCAAGCTCTGCTATCCCTGAAGAAACAGCAGAAGCTGTAGAGGGGGGTATTCAAAAAGCAAAAAGCAAAATTATGACACTGACTGAACCTGACATTAAAACAGCCCAAATGACAGCTACCATAGAGTCCTCCCTTTCAAGTACAGGGCAAGACATTCATTGGTCTTACATAGAGGGCCAAGAAGTAAGTGAAAAAGTAGAACCTGAACATGTTGCTATTGAGCGGTGTGAGATTTACACTACTGAAATAGTGAAAGAGTCAGAGATTCTGTCATCAGAGGTCAAAACTGCTACTTTGGGATTCTCATTGCTCAAGGCCAAGTTGCCTGAATCTCACAGTGATTTAGACGTGCAAGTCCAGCAGCCATCTCCAACAGGAGATGCATCAGTGAGAAAACCGACAGGTGCTGGTGAAAGCTTTGGAGTAGCAGCACAGGGAAATGGCAGTGCTGAGCTTAAACTATCTGACAAACCACACCGTGGGTCTGAAGAATCTAGAGGAAAAGTAAGTCTGTCAAAGTTAAAAACATCTGCTGCTGAAGTAAAAGGTTCCAGTAAACTTGATGAGAGTTTTCCTGGTAAATCACCAGAGGGAATAACTGAAGCTCCTCTCTCTGAAGAAGAAGATGTAGTTGAAGCAGTGGAAGGTGAAGAAAAAGACATAACCAATGAGAAAGAAAAGACTGATAGTAAAAGATCTCCTGGAAGATTTAAATTTTGGCTTCCAAGTATTGGCTTTTCATCTTCTGGGGATGAAACAAGCATAGATGCAAAAGCAGAAATAAAAAAATCAGTTCCAGAAGATGTGAAACCCGCTGACACATCAGATGATTCCTCTAAGCAGGCTGAAAAAGCTGGATGGTTTAGATTTCCCAAGCTTGGTTTCACATCTCCTTCCAAAAAGGCTAAGTCTGTTGACAAAGAAGAGGTGGGTCATAAAGAGGGGACACTCTCAGATGAAGATAGCCCAACAGATAAGCCAGATGTGTTTTTTGATGCACAAGAAAGCTTATCACCTAAGGAAATAGGAGAAGGTGAAAAAGCTGAAATTGATGGCGCCTCATCTATTGTGACATCTTCAGCAAGAACTGAACTAATCTTGTTGGAGGAAGAAAAAGATAGTAAATCTAATATTGTTGGAGATACAGCCAAATGAAGGTTGTATTTTCTCAATCCTCAATGAAAGCAAAATCATCCACAGAAGAGAATGTTTTCCTAATTTTCTACTTACTGAAAATTAAAAGCCAAGGTTGGTATTCATGTAAACACTTGAACAAATTTTCAAGTACATGGATGTACTAGATTGTACACTAATAAAAATAACGATTTCTTCATATCTACCCCAAGGGCAACAATTATGACAGGTGCAGATGGGCCCATAGGTTGAACAAAGTCAAAGTAGATACCAGAACCATGAAAGTAAATCATTGAAAGGCTCAACGATACCAAAAGACTTGTTAAAGAGGCTTCTCAAAACACACCAGTCATATTTAGATTACTGATTATTTCCAGAATGGGCTCTAAACTAGTATTATGAGAACTATACTTACCTGTTTAGATTTTGGAACTTTCTAATCTACTTTTGCTTTTTCATTAAAATATTTTTTTCTTTATTTCAGCTAAGATAGTATGTATATTCCACAAACATTTTAAAATATAAAATAAAAATTAAATATTAGTGTAGAGAGACTAATGCTTTGCCTCTTCCTCTCTTTTCATTTTTTTATTCTTGCGGCAGGTCATATTTAGCCTTACAATAATTTAAAAAAAAGAACAGCAAAAACCAACAGAATAATTTCAAGACCAAAAAATGTGTAACTAAATCATGTTTGTAAGATACCAGAATAAAACATGCTTACAAAGAATATTATTCAAATGTGGATAAATAAATTTTAATGTATATACTTATGGGATAGTTAAATGCTTAGAAAGATCCACCACACTGAGGTGGAATTGCCTCAGAGATTTTCTGGGAAAGGAGGTGTATATAATTATTTGCTCCTTTGTTTATATTAACGCTTCTCTCAAATGCACTTTGAAAACCGGGGTGTGTATGTGACAGCCTTCACATGTACCATTAAAACACTGACTGTATTCTTAATTCACAATAAACTCACTATATGAATAATAACTTGAGTAGCGTGAGTTACTGACATTTCTCATTTGGAAAATCCCAGCTTAAATTTGTAAAAGTTTGCAGGTACTTCATGTACTTAATGACAGCACAGTTCCTTAATGGAGTAATGTAAAGTAAAGTAAAAAAGGGTAATGGAGACTTTTCATTCAAAGTTGAATCATAGAGTATGTTGAGTCAGAAGGAACCTGTCAGGATCCTTGAATCCCACTCCTGGCCCTGCACAGGACACCCCAAGACTCCCTCCATGTGTGTGAGAGCATTGTACAAAGGCTGCTTGAACTCTGTCAGGCTTGGAGCTGTGTCTGCTGCCCTGAGGAGTCTGTCCCAGTGCTCAAACACCCTTTGGGTGAAAAACCTTTTCCTAACATCCATCCTAAGTCCCTCATGACTCAGCTCCAGCCATTTCCCCAGGTCCCTTCACTGGCCATGAGAATTAAGAGGTTGGCACCTGCCCCTCTGCTGCCCCTCATGAGGATTTGAAGGTCACACTGAGCTCTCCCCTCAGTCTCCTCCAGGCTGGACAAACCAAGTGACTTCAGCCACTCCTCATACAGCTTCCCCTCCAGACCTTTCATCATCTCTGTGGCCTCCTTTGGACACTCTCTAATGCCTTTATTTTTGTTGTGGCACCCAAAACTGCTCACAGAACTCCAGGCAAGGCTGCCCCAGTGCAGAGCAGAGCAGGACAATCCCCTCAAATACAAAAACATTTTCCCAGGACACTTTACTCACTAGTTTCCTGAGCAACCTGAAGTCAGCTCTCCTCCTGTCCAGAGCTGAAGTTTTGCTGTCCCTTTTCCTCCTGTCAACAGAGATTTTAAACTCAATTTCTCTGTGGCCTCTTTGGCCAAGATGGCTGCAATCACCACTTCACTCACAAGATCCTCTCTCGTGAGGAGAGGATGACAAGTGCAGACATGCTTCATTATAGTAGTTTTCTCTCATTTCTCCATGTTCTTCTTAGTACAGGAAGGCAGACACAGCAAAACACTTAGGAAACGGGTTGTAAGTGAAGTGCACTTGGCTGTCTAACCATCTGTAGATTAAGATGTTCTTCATTTCTTCTCTTCTTCTTATCACAGAATCACAGAATGTTAAGGGGACAGAAGGAACCTTAAAGATCATCCATCTAACCCCCTGCCATGGGCAGGGATGCCTTCTACTGGCCCAGCTTGCTCAGATCCCAGTCCAGCCTGGCCTTGAACACTGCCAGAGATGGGGCAGCCACAGCTGCTCTGGGCAACCTGTGCCAGGGCCTCAGCAGCATCACAGTAAAGAATTTTTCCTTATATCTTATCTAACCCTGCTTCACTTAAAAAACATTTAGAATAGAACAGACCATGATAGAATAGTTAATTGATAGGGGCCCACAATGATCATTCAGTCCAATTGCTCAACCACTTAAGGGATGACCAAAACATGGAAAAAACATTAAGGTTATTAAGGGCATTGTCCAAATGCTTGTGGCATTGAACACTTCTCAAGACCAGCCTGGTTTAGTGCTTGGCCTCTCTCGTGGTAAGGAAATATTTCCTAGTGTCAAGTTTGAACCTCCCCATATGCAACTTTTAATTATTCCCACACATCCTAACACTGGATACCAGAAAGAAGGAACTGGCAGCTCTTTTCCACTTCCCCTGTTCAGGAAGCTGCACCACCACAATCGACCCTGCAACTAAAGCTGACTTTTTTGGGCCTCTGCAGAGAGCCCATGGCCCATGAACTATCCCCTAAGGATTGTGGAGATATTAACGACTGTCAAGAAATTAAGTGTAATCCTGATATGGCATAAATGGTAGATGAAAGGTTTTTCCCAGTACCTGGATTAAAGCAACAAAGGTATGTTTTATCTGTAAAAACTGGGAAAGGAAAATCATGGGTAATGGCAGGAAAAAATGTGAACAGATGATACTAAAGTTTTGTGGTGAGGTTTTGTTTTGAGGTGACTTTGTGGTCATGTCAGTACTCATAACCCATGGAGCCAGCTGGGTTCTGCCTTGCTGTCTCCTGCACTGCTGTTGCAGCACTGTAGGCACAAGGCACTGCACCAAACCAAGAGCTTCCAGAGGTGATCCTGCTGGGAGAGCAATGCAGCAGCTCCTCCTGAAAGGCACTGCAGTAAAGCAGAGCCAATTCTCACACCTTGTACTCCTTCATCACACAGGTACCTGATGTGAGCTGATCAGAGGAGAGTATCCATGCTCAAGAGCCAAAACAGTGACCTTTTCTGGACATAAATAAACCAATACTGGCAAAAATCTAAACAGCCTACAATCAGACTAGAAAATTACAAAGTATCCTGAGCCAGAAGGCACTCACAAAGTCCAGCTCCTGGCTCCACACAGTACAACACCAAGAATCGCACCACATCTCCAAGAGTGTAGTTCAAATGCTTCTTAATGTGACAAGTTTCCTGGGGAGCCTTTCCACTGCCCAACCACCCTCTGGGTTAAGAACCTTTTTCCAATAGCCAATCTGCCCAAAGATGATGCTAATAAATGCCACTGGAGGACCCAGGATACATTTGGTACAGTCCTTAGCTTGGAGAAATCACAATCTAAACAAAAGAGATAAGTAAGAGATTAATGGATAAGGACTGTTATTAACCCTGTTTCATAAATAGAAAAGAATTGAGACTCAAAGCCTGGTTATAACTTACATGTCTAGTAGAAAACAAATACATAAGAATCAAGGTGTGAACAGGCTTCAAAAGTTTCACAAGAAACCAGGGAAATACTCCCAAGTTCCTCTTAGATCCAGTTCATTGTATTAACTGTAAACTCCCCCCTCACCTTCCCATATGTAGGGGAAAACCAACAGTGAAGTCAGTAGAGAAAATAGAAGAGCTCTCTCCTAAGCATCCATTTTTCGTTTATAAGACAAACCTTAACCCACCTGAGGTTTATATGGCCATAAGAGAAATTCTGCCACCTTATCCAGAAACTCTGTCCCACTGAACAACTAATCCAGCACTGTCAGATTTGAGCTCCCGAGTAGGAGAGAAGGAAGTTTTCGTCTTCCTCCTGCAAATGTCTATCCCTGCCAAAATAGAAAACACAGCTTGGAGTGCCATCTAGAGGAGTGTGCTCCTCTACAGGAAACTCTTTTGTTGGTTGAAGATGTAACGCCTCAGAAAGATTTTCAAGCTAGCTCTTGTTAGGAAATAGGGGATGAGAGCACGAAAAGCACCAGCATGTTCCTCAGTATTTTGGCATGTATGTGAATACTCTCAAAATTTCAATGATATCTGTACATGTAACTACATGTCTTAGAAAATCTGCCACAGTAACAAGAACATTGATTTGTAATGATGGATAAAATACTCCAAGGAACCTTGGAAATGTCTGAAGAGATAGCTAAAGAGCAGCCTGGAAACCAAAAAACACAACATTGATGGGGGTCATCTCTAAAAATCCTTATTTGTGTGTGGATTTTTGTGTCTGCACGGCCCTGGCAAGGCTCATGGAGCTCCAGCCCAGTGTCACTCACAGCTGGAGCACGAGCCCTGCTCTCCTTTCCTGTCCCCTCAGGAAGGCACCCAGGGCAGAGATGTAGTGGATGCGGATACCAGGCACCAGATGGCTCAAGGCTGTGGTCCCCGAGTGACTGCAGGAGGCAGGGCAGCCCAGAGACACAGCACTGCTCAGGGCCAGCACCAGGGCAGCCCAGAAGGAGCAAGGAGCCTCTCCAAGCACTGCCCACAGCACAGGTGGGATGCCCCAGCCACAACAGCACCCATGGAGCAGCTTTGCCCTGCTCCCCATCCTGTTTGCTGCACAGGACTGACACACAGACATCCAAACACTCCCAGACTCTTCAGATTCCAGGGCAGCTGAGTTGGAAACTGGCCCCAAAGTTAAATCCCAGGCATTTATCTCTAGCAGCTAGCCTCAACACTTAGAAACAGGTAATCTCGAATTTCTTCAATCAACATTAATCCCTGTGTCTCTAATTTCTAAATGCTTTTAAAAATCTACCCTTCCTATTGTGGGTGATCATTATACATGGCTAAAAAGTTAAGGTGGCCAGGAGTTTTTAAAAAATGTTTAAACAAATGTAAGCAAACTCTGTTAATGGAACTTTTAGGATGAAATATATAGTTTCTAAAGATAAAATAGCAGAGCAATAATGATCTGTGTCTCTGATGTTTGCTTTAATGTCAGACAGCTTGTCATACAACATTGTATGCATTTCATTAACTCTGCAATGAGGTAATCACACCAAAAAATCAAACATCACACACTGACTGGTGGTTTTGCAGGTAGAGTCAACTATCAGAAATTCTCATGCCACCAGTGTGGATGCCATGAGGAAGTGATTTCTCTGACCAAGACAAAAAGAAGAGAGTTCCTTGATTTGCATGTGAACAACATTCAAATACATTTTTTTGTTTCTATTTTAAGTGCACATTTCAATTCACTTCAGGTCTAATCCCATTTACAGTCTTTCTGTCCCCGCACATCTTCCAGATTCACCGCATATTGGGAATTCCAGTCTCGCTCAAAAAGATCTTTCATCTGCTCCTGGACAGGTTGTTGCCTTCTTTGCAGGTTGGTTGAATCCTGTTTGATAATTAGTCCCACACCAGCTGTATCAGTGAAGTAGTTTTCTGACCAATTGGAAGTCCCTGTGCAATGGAAAAGCAGCTGATTAGAAAATATTCATTTCCCAGTGCTCTGTTTGATCTCTGGGCTTTGTTGATTTGCTCTATGACTGCAAATCTCATTAGGACCAACGAGGCAGCAAAAATCAGGTCACCTCCTTCTTATGCCAGACCTCAGGTTTTGGAAACTTGCTATTAACTGCAACCCTGAAGGTTCATAACCTTCTGATTCATTACAGCCTGTGACAGAGTGCACAAATCGACTCATGAACATGGCAATAAAGTGCAATATTTGAGTATTAAGAGAAGTAAAAGCCAGTGTTTGGCATGGGTTTCAGTGTTTGAAGAAAAAAGTCTTTAATTTACTTAATTCTCTTCACTTGTTAAAGGAAAACAAAAGGAGGAACTGGACTCCTGATCAATAAACCCTCGGGAGCTGTTCTGAGCTTGACACGCAAAACCTGCTTCTAAGCCAGGCAAAGCTGGAAATCCAGATGCAGACATTGTCTGGGGCTCTCTCCAAATCAAGCACTGTGAACAATGCACATTCTATCACTTACACACTTGCCCTCGTGATCACCTTTGCCAGAAAAATCTGCCAATTCCAGAAGGTGCTTAGGCATGAAAACAAATCATCTGCGTATCTGCCTTCAAGTATAAAACAGGTTATTAAAGTATTGAAGGCAACTGGAGCTGTAAACCCTCAGCCAGTTGGAAGATGAGACTATTTGCTGGAGTGTATTGCTGGGAGGATGAGCTGGCTGAAGTGACAGAGCACTTTCACGTCTCCTTTTTTGAGAGTTCCTAATAAAAGAATGAAATGTAAACACCATCCTGGCTTTCGGGAGCGACGCACAGTTGACATTACTGTTTTCTCATTTCCTTTCCTAGAATTCTGTTCAACAAACAGTGCATGGAATTAATTCCTCCCAGCAGTTTCCTCTTTATTAAAGCACTGTAATGTCATGGACTGGAGCACCAGCTATCCCTGTGTCACTGTGAGCACACAGGCTGTAAAATCCCCGCTGTGCTTGTCACAGGCTGTGCACTCAGCCTTGTCACACTCTGCTCCTAATGGCTCACAGTCACATGAAATAATCTCTTACTGAACTTGACCTACATTATTTTCTCCCCTTCATATCTGTTCTCCTTTACCTAGGACAGACTTTGCTTTATATGGCAAAATGAGGTATTTTTGGTATTGCAAGTGATCCTATCTCAGCCTCAGTCCAGTAGATCTGGGGATACTGTAAATATTTGGAATAATGGAATACATACCGATGTAGGCTACTTTATCAGTGACCATGTACTTGTTGTGATTCACTCTCCCATGAGGAATGTTTGTGTGATTGAGAACAGGAACAATGAAGAGTTTCTGGAGGGAGAGGAATTAAAAATATTAACACAAATACTAGAGTGAGGAACAGACATCATGATTGGACAGTGCATGTTTTCTATAGTTTCAAAGAATAGAAGAGTGTGGAAAGAACAAAAGAGAACATACTGCACTATGTCATTGAATAGACCATAAAAAGGATCTTACTCCTATCCAAGAAAACTAGCAAATAATACTTCCACTATACATAAAACTGGATAAGCAATTAAGATCAGATACAGAAAATGTTTGCCTCACAATGTTCCATTAGTGGCACAGCTATTAACATTACAGGGCAGACAATTAAATGCAGTTTTAAGCAGCTGTTTAATAGATTGCATTTACCACTGATTGCTGCTCTTATTTTGTGTGAGAATGGGCTGATCACAGACACAAGGGGTACTGTAGGCAACTATAATGCCTAACTTTTTGTGTTAACTCTTACCAAAATCTACATTTTCCTTTCTATTTTTTTTTTTTTTTCTGAAACCCACTCCTCCTTCTGTGGTATTTCTCTGTTGTGATTACTGCATCAAGTTGGGAGCATCCACATCATCCCCACTCTACCTGATACATTCCAGCCTAATGCCTATCACCTGTGTGCAATATTTAGTGCTCCAGAACAGATCTTTCTGTATAGGCACACAGCAGAGCTCTCAGTTTAAAAAAAAATGGTATCAATTAGACCAACTTAACATGTTCCATGCAGGAAAAGGTCTCTGAGAGGAGCACTAAGTTATCATATAAACTGTTGGTGCCACAGTGCTCAGCAAAAGCAGCTGCCTGGATAATGTCTCAAGTGCCACAGCCAGGCACATACCTGATATCACTAGTATCTTTAAATAGCTGCTTCCTCAAAGATTATATATTGGGCCTTATTTTCACAAAAACGGGAAGCAGTCACTGCAAAACCAGACAACCAGCTTCTCTAGAAGCTAACATTTGTACACACGAACAGCAGCTCATTCTCAGAAACCAGTGTGGGGCCATATCCGCAAGCTGCCTGTCCAAAATCAGGGTTCTTATTCATACCACGTCGATGCTGATGCGGGCGTGTGGGTTGTCGAGGGCACGCAGGGACCTGAGGTAGTGGAGCATGGCTGGGTCGGTGTAGGCCCAGCAGCTGACCAGGAGCCGGACCCGCACTCGGTGGTTGAAAGCTGCACGCCTCAGGGCATTGTCAATGGCTGGCCAGTACCTGCAGAAAGGGAGGTAAAAAGGGATATTTTTTAAAAACAGTTCACTAGAAAGCTGTGAAGTTGAGACTAGGAGTGATGATGCACAGATGGGGTTTCTGATGTCCAGTAAGTGAAGCACTCATGGCTTCCCTGGAGGTACAAACAAGGTTTCTGCCTTCTACCAAGTCTGTTCTTTTCACAGAATGTGTTTTGAGACCTCCAGACCCTGCCAAATTGGGGTGAAATTCATCCAAAAGTTTAAAGCTTAGTGAAGTGCCCCTACACAGACACACACACAGCGTGGTGCCACCATCCTTATCTCCTTGGGAAACCAAATATAACAATAGCAACTCCAGGGTAAAGCCAGTTCATACAGCACAGAGTAAAAGGGCAGTGCAGAGACCAGAGGAAAGTCTAAGAACCGTTTTGTAGAATATGGCTTTTTCAGGCCCCTGGAGACTGTTTCCAGTGTCTGCAGTGATCCTGTGCCATCAGCCAGCATGGGCAGACTCCATCCCTCCCTGTCCTCATTGTGTGTGCCCAAGGTAATGGACACAGCTGTGCCCTGAACATGGGAAAATCCATTTTCCTGACACTTGTGTTGGCTGTAGCTATGGGGGACATTTTTAACATCCTTCACCCAGCTACACAACACTAAGAGCTGGACAATGTGCATCCCAGGGCTGGTAACTCCAAACACCCACATGGCATTTTCAATGCACAGATCCTAACAAATGCTGCACAGAGGGAGAGGGGCATGTTTAGTACAGATTGGAGAGCTGATAACAGAGAGAGGTCCAGCATTTGCTCACAGTCCCATGAGCAATGATGAATTAATTTGCCTAACTTAATCCTTTTGGTCTTATGTACAAAGGCCTGAATTCTCTGATCCTCCCCCATGCATCGTCCTATTGCTATCAATGGCCTGGCCACGTGCTCTGAGGCTCAGGCTTGATTTACAGATCCTGAAAAGCTTGGAAAATCATGCTATTTGAAATGCAATTTTTGAATGGTTTCAATTTTTAAAATATATCAGTTTCTAGTTGATTAATACTCAGGCATTAGACAGCAGCTTTGTTTCCTCTGCCTCAGCTGCTGGAGGAACCTAACCTGAACTAATCAGCTTCAATTCATGGCACTACAGCTGGTTGCTGTGGAGATAGCCCGAGGCCCTGTGCCACTTTCCCTGGGCCTTTCAAACCCTTGTTTGCATCTGATCAGCCCAAGATGGCACAAACTGTGGATTAAGCCTTCAGATGAAGAATAAGGAGTATTAATGCACTCAGTCCTAAGGGGGAAAAGAGACTTTCTGGGAACTTATTCCCTGAAAGATGAGTGGGTTCTCAGAAGATGAGAAACCCAGAGACTCAATTGTGTTACATATAAACTGACAATCCTCTGAGGTGTTGAATTTATTAAAGATATCCTCCAAGTAGAGGCTAATCTCGATTTTGTTTCTTGGACAGTAGAATTATCTGCATCTCTCTCTTATTCTAAAATCTTCCCCTAACTCACCTATGCCTCAGCTGAACTACAGAGGCTTTGCAGAGTTGTGGCAGAAGGACATGATGCATGGTATCATTCTGGCTGAATGGCAGTCTAGAGCTTACCCTGTTCAACAAGACATGTACATAATTCTTTCACTTGAACTTCTTTCTCAGATCATTTAGCTGGTTGGAATGGAAAACTCAGAAAAGTTGTAAGCAGATAATTCAGAGCACTTGGTTGCACATAAACATCTCAATTCAAGCATATCTAAGAGGATTTTGGAGTCTTAGTGCTGCTGTGTAACTTTCTGTGCTGCTCAGGTTTGGGTTTATGTGCAGAGCCTGCACAGTTCTGCTGAGCCTTGGGCAGTCTCTGGACCAGGGCAGTGGTTCAGGCTCAAGGCCAGGCTGGATGGGGCTTTGAGCAGTGGAAAGTGGCTTTGAGCAGCCTGGTCTAGTGGAAAGGGTCCCTGCCCATGGCACAGGAGGGGAGGAATGAGATGTTCTGTAGCCCAAACCATTCTATGATTCTGTGATTACTCCAGATCACCATTATCACCTTATCTCTGAAGCTGCTGCTGGAACTTAGATGGAATTATTAAAAACAAAACAAAAACCCCAAACAGCAACCAAAAAACCCCCCTCAACAACAGCAACAATAAAACACCAACCCCCAAACAAAGAAAAAACCCAGAAGTTTCTTTAGAGACTGTTTCAGCTCTCACTGCAAAGGTCAGGAGAGTCAAGAACCACCCTCTATACTATTGGTCAAGTGCATCAAGCAAGAAATAGAGTAGGAAGTCAAGACTCTTCACAAGTAAAGAACAACAAGAAAGAAAAATGGGAGCAAAAAAAGGAGAGCACAGCAATGCTTTCTCTGAAAAATCTGATGTCAGATAAATTTCTGGTGTTCCCTTTCCTCTCTCAATTCATAAAGCTGCTGTGTTGAATTTTGGAGGACGCTGGACCTGACTGTCCCTAGTATGGCATGTCACAGCTTTTCTGCTGTGTGTAGAGCACAGGAGGCTGCTCCAGAGTACCAGTAAAGCACACAGGTGTTGGTAATCATCCTTCCTGCAGCATCAGGACTGGAATCACAGAATCCTGGAATTGTCAGGCTCTGGAAAAGACCTTTAAGGTCATCAAGTGCAACTCTCAGTCCCGCAGCAGCACCATGTTCACCACTGAAACATGTACTCAAGTCCCATAGCCACAGAATTTTTAAACACTTCAAGGGATGGTGGGGCCACCACTTCCCTGGGTAGTCTGTTCCGATACCTGACAACCCTTTCCATGAATTCCTTTTTCCTAATATCCAATCTAAACATCCCCTGGCACAACTTGAGGCTGTTTCCTCCCATCCTGTCCCTTGGTATGTAGAAGGCACAGTCTATGGATGATTGTGAATGCAGAGCAAAGGCTCTCCCCATTCTGAATATTTTTCTTGCAGAAGGAGGGGAATCATTTTTTTTTTTTCTTTAAATAATACAAGTAGCTGACTTGCTCAGGATGGAAATTGTACCTTTTTGGCCGAATAAAACGGCTGGTAGGGAAATATTCCATAACAGAAACATAGACAAACTCCTGTGCCTGACTGATAATACTGAGTATAGCATGGAGGTCGTGGGTGCGACCTTCTGGGCAAAATGATGGAGGAGAAGCCTGGAAAAAAAAAAAGAAAGAAGAAAACATGTAGATCCGTGATTTTTTTTTTTTTTTTTAAATCTCAGACTCCTTTGTGTTTAGATCTGTCTACTTTTCACTAAAATATCACGAAGCATTTGAGATGGATCACCATCTTTCCTCGTGCCTTCCATATCTGGCTGGGTCAGATATTTATTGATATATTGAGCCTACAGGTGATTAAAAGAGACCTGCACACTGTTCCTGCCAAACAGTTTGACAGCTTATGCTGGGTTTATCCCTATCCTTTGAACATCCCAGAGAAACCTAAGGAACAAATTATTATCCACCTGGAACACAAGCAATTGAGCAGGACTGCTGAAGAAACTTTTCTGCTCAATCCTTAAACACTTTACACTCTGTCATGTTATTTTCAAACATACTTACAGAAAAATAGGTTTTTGTCAAGATTCCATTAAATTCTACTTCCAGAGGATGATGCTTGTTAATGTGGGTTGAGTAATTAAGAGGCCAAGGGTCTGGGATGGTAGCATTAGGATATCCAACATCCCAGTAGGTACTAAATGTTTTCCAGAGGTCTTGGGCCAAGCAGCTGCAGTTATACATCACAGCACCAAGCTCCTTCACCTGCAAAGAGAACAAGCTGTGTCACAGCCCCACGAGGAGCCACCTCCAGGAGTTTCTGTAGCGGGATAGAATATAAGAAAATAAAGGTAGTATAGAAAGTAATCTTAACCCTAAAGAGCTGCAGCTGGGCTAATTATTAAAGATTAGGAGCAGGCCTGACTTTAACAGGCCACAGCTGTAGCCAATAAGAAGAAGAGTGCTATAAAAGAATGGGTTTGTTGGTTGAGGGGGAACTGGAGTCAGCTGGTTGCTGTGAGAAGGAGGGGTTGGTGCTTAGAAGAGCAGCCCACGAGAAACACCAAGGAGGTACAAAGCTCTTGCATTAAGAAGACAACAGTATGGAACCTTTGCAATGTAACGACAACAGGTTTCTTTGCTGTTTCTTCTGCTCTTGCAATATCTTACATCATTATGATTTTCCTCTGTTATCTGCTAGGATGTGAGTTTTCCCCCAGATTTCTGAATATGCAGCAGCAGATGTTACCTGAGATAAAGACCTCCAGTCCATGTTTGCACTACCAATATATATGTGTTTCATGTCTACTATCCAGAATTTGCTATGCAGCACTCCTCCTGTCAAATGTCCAAAATCAATCTTTTTCACATGAGCCCCTGAAGAAAGAGAGGGGGAAAAAGAGTTTAGGTACAGCATGGAGGTGGTTCCTCAACAGCCAGAACACATCTGCATGTCTGACTCTTCCAGGCAGTAACAATTACCAAAATTCACAAGCACTCATGTCTGGGAACACAGTAACTTGAAAAACAATATGCAGAATGTGAACTTTCAGAAGATCCTGAAGAGCACGGCAACACAGAAAGAAAGCATGAACTAGTGGTCAGATGGTGCTTTTCCTGTGAATCCATGTAAGCTCTACATCAGAACAAGCCTTGAGGACCAGTTTCCCACAGATGCCTCTTTGCAATACAGAAGCTGTGAGGGGATCACTGAAGGGAAATAATTACCTTTCTCCTCTAAAAGCTCAAGGTCCCTTGATTTTGTCGCCAGAGTTGGTGAGCTTGCTGCAATATACAAAGAGACATTCTGTGCGAGTAACCTCTCAAACCTCTGCAGAATATCTTCACCCTGTGTAGGGGACACAGTATGGGTAATGTAGAATGTTATCTTATCCCCCAACGAGTTGCAGCTGGAACCCATTACTAAAGATCAGGAGCAGGCCTGATGATAACAGGCAACACCTGTAGCCAATAAGAACGAGTGGTATAAAAGAGTGGATTGGTGGGAAGAGGAGGGAGAAAACTCAGAGGAGTCAGATGGCTGCTGCAAGGACCAGGAACAGTCAGTGCTTTGAGGAGATGCCTGCGAGAAACATTGAAGTATGAAACTCTGGTGCTATGGAATCCTTGCATCATAATGATAAAAGAACTCATGATATATAAGACAACATATAATGATAATAGAACTGTTATAATATATAGAACAACAAGCCTGTGTGGTGAATTGTTATTTTTTATATTTTGTTACAGAAGGCGTAGTAAGAGATATGCAAGGACAATGTTACTAATGGGTACTTCCTTTGAAGAACCCCAGCACGAGGAAGGTCAGAAATTTCACTTATTTCAGCCTAACTTGACTAAAGGAGGAAAGTTGGAGTCTTGCTTAAAAAAAGCATGGAAAACCTTCCTGGATGTGCTGGAGGAGTTAAGCAACGTCTCTGGGAGACAGACCACACAGCCAGCCTGTCCTCTACCACATGGACATGAGGAAAAACAATCACAGACATGCTTGCTGCTGATTTTACCTTACCTGCTTGGAAGAGGAGTCATTGACACAAATATCCTTCCCAGTGAGAGACCAATAGTAAGAAGCCACATACACTTTTTCTTGGGCTAGATCAAGCAGTTTTGTCCAGGCTTGGTACAAGGGTTTGGCTGCAGTGCTGTTTATCTCGAAGGGTAAGTCATAAGGAACATTTTCCACAAGTTCAAAGCTGCAATGGCAATTTTGTGTTGTGAAGTAAGTGGCTGTGACCCCAACAGGACACCAAGGACTTGTCAGGCTGCACAGTTGGCCATGCTGGGTGCCAACCTCCACAGCAAACAAGATGAGCTGGACAAACAGGCTGGCAGTTCTCCTTACCCCTAGTTTTTGTAGCCAGGTTTATATCGCTGTACAGTGACCTCCCAAATTCAGTAGAATGATTTCTCAGTAACCATTCTGAGCTTTTTATTTTACTCTGCCTAAGATGTGGAGAAAAGCAAACCCCCATAGCTGGATGTTGCTAGGGTACCCTCTTCACCCTGGAGGTGAAGCACCACAGACATTCCCTGCCCCTCCAGCCTCTGAGAGAGGCTGCTCTGCCAGCTGTGACACTGCTGCCACAAAAGGAGTGTGGCTGCAGGGGGCAGAGGAGGAACTGATCTGGAATGAACATTACAGGCACAGGACTGGGAGAGGAGCTGTGATACTGCTCCTATTGCCCCTCACAGCACGCAGCTGCCAGTTACCCAGTGCCTAAACAGCACCCCAAATTAGCACTCCTCCCAAATTAGTGGTGCTTCATCACTTATGATACAGTGAGAAGAGAATAAAACCCATGCTGATATTATCAGTGCTGTAGCTATTCCTTCCTCTGGTGATGACTTCTCCATGTGCCATCTAACCTGACTCACCTGCAGGAATCATTGCATCTGTTGGTGGTTCCTGGGATATCCCCATAGAGTCCTTCTTCCTCTGGGGCATCTCCGTACAGTCCTTCCTCCTCCACATTTCTGTAAATGCTGAGAATTGCTGCTGCTTCTCCGTTACCATCAGCTGTGCTGTCCATGCTCAGGAAGTAAAAAGCCCCCAGGACCAGACCAAGAGTCAGAATTGCCCCCAAGATTTGAAACTGGAACAGAACCCACAGAGGAGAAGATTTAAGTGATCACCAAGGCATTGATGCACCAGCTCATGGATGACTGCCTGTGCAGGTGAATAAATCACAATCTTTGAATGGGAGATCCGCTTGCAGCTCCTGCCAGACAGTGTTCTCAGGGGCAGCACTGAAAGTGTTCAAGGTCTGCTTGGACAGGGCCCTGAGCAGCCTGATCTAATTGAAGATGACCCTTCTCCCTGCAGGGAGGTTGGATTAGATGACCTTTAAAATGTTCATTTAAACTCAAATGAGATGCAGTGAGAAGGACCAGAAGTTGCCAAAATTTTACACATTGAAACCCCAAAATCAGGGAAGGAAGGTAAACAAAGAGACAGGAGAATAAATTGAAGAAAGGAACTGCTAAAAAACAAAAGAGAAAATTCTGAAACTAAGTGAAAACAATAAAAGCCAATGGGATGACATGACGTGCAGGAAAATGGACCAAAGCTTGCCCAATTGATCCTCATTGAAATGACAAGATTTCATTCCCTTTCTGAAAGGAAGAGCTTCCTGAAATTTCATGAAATCTTGAAATCAGAGAGTCAAGTGGAACAAACACTCTGGAAAGGAGATCTGATCAAATAAAGTGCAACTGGGGGGGAAAAAAAAGAAAATTTGGAAATGGGTTGGTGTTGGTTTATGTGAAGACTGTGATTTTAGTTTCATGTTTTGGTTTAATTTTTTGTGCCAACATATCAATCCCTTGTTTTTTTCCCAAATGCTGTGATTAATTTGATATTGATGACCTTTATTTTAGCACAGGACCAATGGATGTTCAACAAAGTTTCTACCAAAATAAAAATAGGGAAATTTCTAACACAAGATTAGCTGTGGGATTAAGCCAAGCATTACCATAAAAAGGAAGTTTGTGTTGTCAGGGGAGAAAAAACAGTTCAGAAAGTATCAGAGTCAGAAAGACATTTTGTGGTTTCTGAACATGTTCTGGTTTTGTCTTAAACCTCCCTTAATTGAAACTACACAAATCTAATTTATCCATGTGCACAGTATTCCCAAGTCATTTTAGTGTGGTGAGTTAGTTTCATTTCACTTTTGCTGCACTTTCATTTTTTTATCCTGAATGTAGACAGAAAAATAAAATGTAGCCTGGCTACCTGGTAGCTTCAGATCTGCAGTCCAGCCACTCACATGCTGAAAATTTTAGCACCAGGCTCTCAATGCTGCCTTGTACTGAGCAGGAAAAGACAACCAGCCCCACATGCAGATCTATTACCCCCAGTAATTATCATGGCTGGCTCCCCATGGCAATTTGTGGGAGCTGGAACCATCCACCAGCCTGTGATAGGCACCATGGACTTCAGAGCTGAGCTTCTGAGCCCCCAGGCAGGAGAATTGAGTCTGGGGTGGTCCTGAGGCTGCAGCCATAAATCTGAGCTCCCAAAAGGGCACATGGGGAAACCACACAGAAACCACTTGCCTCTGAAAGTTTCTGTTTCAGTTTCTGTGTGGATAAAGCTGCTTGCTTTTAATCTTCTCTGCTTTTCTCAAAATCTACAGTGCTGACAGATTTCAGGCATTGATTTGAATAAAATAATCAACTTTAGGCTATCTAGTTAAATTTTGCCCCTCTGGCTTGTTCTCCACCCTACCACAAGAAAAAAAAAATCTCACCTACTTTTAACAGTTCCACATTTCATCACATGAACCTGTTAGCAAGACTTAGGTTTTAGAAGTTATTTCTAAGGTAAGAAATCTATTTTGCAGTCACATCATGGCTGTCACCATGCTATGCACTGTGATGTCCAGGTACTCTGGGCATCTGAATAAATGAACAAATGAATACATGAATAAATGCTGTGCCAGGGGTGGAAGTGAGGCTGTTTGTATGAGTGTGGTTTCCTTGTCCTGAGCCAGACTGAGCTGCAGGATTTATCTCCACATTGCTCCCTCTGGGCAAGGTTTGATCAGTCTACCGGATAAATCAATGAGGGTTTTGTCACTCACTTGTTTACAAATGGGATTGAAACCTACACAGTTTTCTAAAATGGCCAATAAAATAATTCTCAACCTGTTATTTCTTTTCAGAAACGTCAGCACAATCTCAGCCCTTGTAAGCAAATGTGGTGCATCCCAATAATTACCGTTTTGACGTCTTTTTGATTGTTCACGCCTAATTTCATGTTCGAGGACTCATCAAACATCAGGGATGTTTTTAATGCTTTTTTCACAATCTGAAAAACAGAAATGTATGCAAGGGGAAAAATAAAGCTTTATGACAACATTTGTGTACAGCCAATTACAGACAAAAAGTGCAGGTTACTGCCACTGCTTTACACAGTGCTCTGAGATTTGAGCATGGATCTGTGCATCATCCTCCTGTATTATGGCTCTTGAGTGACATTAACAGATTCCAAAGTGACAGAGAGACATGTCCCCACTGTTTTCCCCCAGTGCTCTCTACACACAAAAATCCCTGCAGTAATTAATGTGTAAACATCTGCATCACTGCCTCTTGCAGCCATCCTTCAACACCCACTTTTGTCCTGTTGCAAGAGAACATGTTTGCCAACAAGCAGTAATTAAATGCAGAAGCAGTGGGTGATAGTGTGCAGAGCATCAGCCTCATCCTGCATGTGACTCTGTCAGGCTTCTGCTCTCTTCCTGTGCCTGTTGTCTTCAATGCCAGCATCTCTTCCAGAAGTGACTCTGTTAAGGGGACAGGGACTAGGCTGAAATACAAATTCTCTTTCTCCCCTGTTCCAGTCATGACTCTAGAAAATAAGTTATCTTCTTATCCTTCTCAGGCAGTATTTCTCCAATCTTTTGTTACCGCCAGCAGAGGCAACCATAAGAGCAAATACCAAAATATGCCAATATGACAGCAGATGGCCAGACAGGGGGAGCTGGCACTTGCCTATTTTATCTCCTCAAAAACTTGACACATGCCCTGTGGGTCATGAATCATCCCTGCACTGGCAGAGGTGAGTTTACACAACAGGAGCCTGATGACACTTTTCATTCTGAGAAGCAAGAAGCAGACCCTGGCATGCAGCAGATTTCAGAAGGTGCCACCAGATGATACCTCCACCTGTCCAGTCCCTGAATGCCTGTTCTGACCCCTGAGCCCCTGGGTTTTTGTGGCCTGGAGGATCAACCTGCTGCAGTGGAGTTGTTCTGTGGGTGGCCACACTCAAACAAGGTTTATGTAGGAAGGATCCTGCCAGGCTTGTCCCATCCATCTTGCCATGTGTCACAGCTGTTGTCACCTGAACTGGGTGGGCTCACAGTGTCTGCCTCCCCCAGCAGCAAAGCAGCATGGCCCTACACATTCCCTGCTGCTTCCAGCTCCTGCCCACTCCTCCTTTCTGTGTGGATGCTGTGGCTGCAAGGAGCAGGCAGGGGTTGGACACAGCCCCAGAGGCTTCCTCGAGTCACAGGTGCTGGTGGGGCTGAACCAAAGAGGTGGAGGATGGACAGGAGGACAAGGGAGGAGGGTCTGAAACTTGGGGAATGCAGAGAGGGGTGTGGAAAGGGAGGGCCTGTGATTAAACAGCAGACATGAGAGAATGACAAAGATGGAAAAGGTGGAGAGGGAATAAAAGGTACAAACACTCCTGTTTAAAAGCGTACTGGAGCTGCATAGAAGAAAGTCCTGCTTCCATTTCATGACCTGCTTGTTGTTATCAGCTGTAATCACTACAGCAGGGCCCACTTCCCAAAGCAGTTTTACTCACACTTTTTACTGTCACTTCCTTTTGCTGCCGCAGGCTCAGCTGCAAGATCTTCCACTAAAAATAGTTACAAATGCTGGCAGGTAAACATCCATTCTCCCAGCCCTGGAGAAAGGGAGTGGCTGCCAGCAGTGAAGGACAGTTGGCCATTCCCACAGCTCTGAAATCCTGGTTCATGTTTTCAGCACAGTATAAACACCCACTGTCTTACCCCAAAGAGCTGACAGCCCAAACAGATGGGGGATCAACCCACCACACAGAGAAAGGTGTGACAGCAACACACACGAGAGGAAGGGGTCACATTGCAACCCAGAAATCTTAGTGGGAAGGAAGGGAAGAGAGAGCAAGAGTGAAGATTTGAAAGAGCTGGGTAGAAAGTGAGGCAGAGCTATTTTAAAGGAGGAGAAGAAAGGCACCTGACAAACAGCAGCAGCCCTTCAGGCTGGGCCAGGAGAGCCCACTGGGGTTGCAGGTCACACTGTGCAGCTTGTGGCTTTGGCACAGCTGTCTCAATAGCTGGGCTGGCCAGGAACAAGCACCAGGAGTGCTTCTCATCACAGGACTGGAACTGAGAGGTGTCTCTCTGGCTCCCTTGTCCCTCTGCCTCCCTTGTCCCTCTGGCTCCCGAAGCCCCATGGGGTAACCCAGGCAGTGTCTTGGTAGGAAACTGCAGGTGTCAGTGCTATGAGAGCCACGTGATGGCCTCAGATGGATGGAGCTTACCAGAAACAACTTGTTTCACTTCTCTTTTTCAGCAACAAAATGTCCTCCAAAAGCAGCGTTTTTCTTAAAATACGAAGGTGAACAGATTTTTTATGTGCTGTGATAGAATTATCTACCATTCTGTTCAAACAAAGCCCTTCCTGATGTTTTTGACTGATGATGGGTTGAAGTCCCACCTGCTGTACAGAAGTTGTGAGAACTCCTCTAAAACAATTTAATTTTCAAGAATGGAAATATCACAGAAACAACTAGAATTCCTAAGAATTCTAGCCAGCAATTAACCACAGCTCCTTCAAAGCTTTCAGGGCTCTACCAGCTGCCAGTTTCAATGACTGAATGAAGTTCATCCAAGAGCAATAAATATAAGCACTACCTAGCATTGCTGCACAGGCTGGGGCACCAGCTGATGCTACTCTGCTGAGTACCCACAGGACTCTGCTGTTTATAACATTAAGGTTCCTTTCTCCTTGCCTCCGAAATACCTCTTGGTACTTTTCTCCACCAGCCACAAATTGTGTCAGACTTTGAATTTCAAACAGAAGAATGTGATTTTTCACTGTACCAAATCCTCCCCAGGAGGTGTCTGAAGTTCCTCAGATGAACAAGATGCATTCACCTCTCCATGGCCACCCCCCAGCTCCCTCAAGATGAAGACAAAGGCACTTACCATCCTGGAAGGTCTCCTCCTGTGTGGATGTCCCCCTGAATTCTGATGTTACTCCCAGCCTTGTGTACAAAAGGCAACACTCATGCTCTGTCAGCACATTTGTTTAGGGTTCTTCTGTTTTTTTCCCCTCCTGCTGTAGATCACTTCCTCTTAGACACTGAGTCTCACAGTGTGTACTGACAGGGTGCTGAGTTATCCTCCAGTTGTTGTGACCCAGTACTTAAACTCTGGGTCCTGATCTTCACATGTTTGCCATAACTTGCTCTGTTGGATGGCAAAGCCCCCACTCAGTGGTGGAAAGTCAGAGTTCCCATCAGCATGAGAACACACTGCTTGGAAGGGCTGCTTGCTTTGGTTACCAGCCCAAACATGGCTTTATTTTCACTGCACTACCTTAACCACAAGCTTCATTTTAAGCAGACAAACAAACCCTCCAAAACAACCTCTCTACAAAGTTTTTCTTGAAAGCACAGTCGTGCTGGACAAACACAAGGAAGCAAAGCAGCTCCTTTGAAACAATGCAGCCCTCATCTTGAACATGTGGCATTTGGAATTTGCAGTGGTGCTGTTCAGGGGTTATATCTGACACTGAGTTTGGGGCAGCTTCTAAGATATTATGCCTTCTATAAAAATCCAAAGGCTGCACCTCAGCCAACACAAATCCTTCTGGGAATGCTGCTGTTTTCCTCCAGGCAACCTCTTGTTCCTGCTGAACCCGAGGATGCAGGTCCCCAGTGCAGGTCCAGAGGAAGGATGCTGTAAGGAGTGAATGGAGACAGCTTGGAAAATGAGGCTTTAGGACACCTTGTACTAAGCTGCTGAAGAGGGAAAAAATAAGGAGCCAGAGGATAGGTCTGGTACAACAGAAAGAGGGCTTTCCATGGAAAATGCAAGTGCCATGAGTCCTCTGCTTCCCTCAAGACCAAAACACAAGTGTGAACTCAAAGAAGCCCAAAGAGTAATTAGTGGAGCAAATAGGAACCTCTCTGCCCAGCCACCTCACTCCTGAATTTACTGCAGTGCACAGATGACTTATCATGGGAGCCATCCCAAATCTCTGGATTTACAACAGGACTTAAAAACAAAGCAAAGGCTGCTGCTGTCCCTGTATATCCGTGTCACAGACATATTTTATGAAAAATCCTTTCCTTAGAATTTTTCCTCCTGAGAAGCTGAGAGGCCTCAGGAACAAAATGTAAGCAATGGTTATCTGCTGCTGTGGAATGCAACAGGTGGATCTGTCATTGGCCCATGTTGGATGTTTCTAACTAATGGCCCATCACAGTCAGCTGGCTCGGACAGAGAGTCTGAGCCACAAACCTTTGTTATCATTGTTTTCTATTCTATTCTTAGCTAACCTTCTGATGAAATCCTTTCATCTATTATTTTAGTGTCGTTTTAATGTAATATGTATAATAAAATAATAAATCAAGCCTTCAGAAACATGGAGTCAGATCCTTGTCTCTTCCCTCAACCTGAGACCCCTGTGAACACGGTCACAAATCCGAGTTACCAGAAAGCTGGAGGCAGGATCTGCAGCCAGTGAAAAGGGCTCCAGAAAGCCACCCCTGCTAAAGGTCCAGATCAGCCCCGGGAAGTGTCCCTGGCCTTCAGATGACTTCAGAGGCTGAGCATTCCAACCAAATATTTCAGCTAAGCTCCTGCTTGTGTGCAGGGCTGAAATCCTGGCATGAGCTGTGTCAGATAAGTCACAAAAGCTCCCACTGAATTCAGGATCAAACCACACAGGGCAGCAGCACCTTTTTGCCAAGTTCAGGATTTATCATTTATCCCTCCAATATCACAAGTTCAGTTTAAGAGGGTTGTATCAGAGGAAGAGCAGCTCCCAGGAAAAGGAATGCTCTGTATTCCTCCTCTTTGTCAGCTCTCTAACCACTTGCAGCACTGATGAATTCCACTGTCCTCCTCCACTCCAGCTTGCACAATCCTGGTTTCCTTCTCCTCTGACCTCACATACCAGCCCACCCATTCTGCATTTCTGATCTTGCCAGCAGTGTTGTAGCTGTGACAGCTTCAGGATGGAAGAGAGTTTATGGGCAGAATATGGTTCTGTTTGACCAATTCATGCAGCTGGGGGGAGGAAAGAAAACGAGAATAGCAAGTTTTAGAGCAAACAGGAAATTTTATTTCTTCTTCCTCTTCCCCATCTCTCAGACAAGGCTCCTTCTACCAGTTGCTCTGGCTGACTTGCCACCATCCCACACACAATAAATGCACCTCTTGCTCTATGGTTGTGTGGCACTCTGTGCTTAACATAATCCCTCTAAAAATCATGCCTGGATTTCCAGTTTGTTACAGAGTGCATAGAAAGATACAGTGGAGGAGCTTTTTCTGCCTGTGTGGGAGGTTTGCTAAGAAGAAACTGCCAGTTTAATGCATCCTCATCTCTGAGCGCTAATTATAGACAAAAACATCAGAACCACTGCAGAGATTACTACAAAACTCCACTTTCTGTTTCATGAGAACGAGACTGGGCTCCAAATACCAACAGCTGACAGAAGGATGGGAGGCAGGAGTAGTCAAGGTCTGAAAAGTGTTCTATTTATACTTTGTGCCAGAAGAGTGTATACTTAAGTTAGCTGGGGAAGGGGGGGTGGGGTGGGGAACCAAAAGAAATTATTTCAGGTTTAGAACTGGGAAGTGATTCAGCTGACAAGCCATGGGAAAATTTCAAAGTCTAAATAAAATTGTGATTTGTTTGGAAGTATTTATGAAGATTTACTCAGTTTTCACTTTTTAAAATATTCAGTAAATTCACTATGATATCTGATCATGGACTTGAAACATTTAACTTCAAATATATATATATATATATATATAAATAACTTATTTAGAATAATTTTATTCAGCCTAAAATTAAATACTCTATGCCTGCCAGCCATGTTTTGTTTAGAAAAAAAGAAAAAAAATTCAGGGGAAACAAGTAAAGCTGTGATTCATATAGCACAAGAGTGCAGAGTCCTTTGCTGTCTCAGTCTTGCCACTTATCTTTTGCAGCACTCACCCTCCAGTCACACCTGGGAAAGATGACTTGCAGGTGTTAGGAAAATACTTCAGTGTATGATGTATAGAATGTATTTTCTATTATAAAAATTATACTCCTCTTATCTCTGTGGTTATTGCTGTTGCTGAAACAAAACCTCACCCAGACCTCTGGATCTCCTCTTTGGGAGTGTCAGCAAGTGCCAGGTGGATGCTGTATTTTGTGGGTTTTGGTAGGTGCTTTCCTTCCTGTGATTTGAATGTTGACAGAAGCTTTTAGTGTTGAACAAACCCTTTCTGGCACCAACTCTTTTGACAAGTACAGTATTTCCAGGATTTTCTCTTCAGAGGAGAAAAGGCTTAATCAGGGTAGAGTCCTAATGAGTGCTACTGTCCTATACTCATTGTTCTTGGCTTCTCTTGCTCAGCCCACATCACTCAGAGAGCTCAGCAGCCAACCCACTGCAGTAACACCTTTTCTAGGTAACTGCACTGGGGACTGTGCAGGTGCTCAGTCTTTGCAGGGTTGCACCCAAATGGCTGCACCCCACTAAGGAAAGCAGCACCCCTGCATGCACACTGCTGCCCCAACCAGCCCCATCTCACCAGCTGAGACCAGCAGGGCTCTTTGTTGGGGAAGATGAAACAGGAAAGCCTTATAAATATGATTGTCTGGCAAAAGATTTTGAGAGTATGGAAACTATAAGCGAGATTGAAACGATAGCAAGCTTTGAGATCCCTTAGTTACTGAACAACTGGAAAACAATGGTGTGGCTGGCTGAAGGTAATCTCCTTTTGATAGAACACCCTCTGCTTGCCAAGGTCAGAGCAGACCCTGCCAGCTTGGCAGAAGGGGCCCAAAGAGGAGTTTTTGGTGTTTAAAATGTAACCCAGTGTGGTAATGTAATGATTCTTATAGGCCATATGTAAATGCTATAGGATTTGTATCTCGTACTAGATTGGTTAGTGAGAAATAGAATATTCAACACAGAAGAAGATTTATTGCATTGTAACGGGAACTTTGCACTCTTACCCCTTTTACTCTCTTACCCTTTTTTACTCCCTTACACTCTCTCCTCTCTCTTCGCTGCTCTGAGCTGTGGCTGCAGCTCCCAGCAGGGCCCTGCACCCAGGCCCTTTGCAATGAACCCCAAATCCCAGCAGGGCCCTGCACCCAGGCCCTTTGCAATGAACCCCAAATCCCAGCAGGGCCCTGCACCCAGGCCCTTTGCAATGAACCCCAAATCCCAGCAGGGCCCTGCACCCAGGCCCTCTGCAATGAACCCCAAATCCCAGCAGGGCCCTGCACCCAGGCCCTCTGCAATGAACCCCAAGTTCCATCACCTGGCTGCAGAGATCTCGTCTCCATCCATCCCGACCGTGCTACCCCCGATGCTCCTACAGCTCTTCAAAGCCCAAGGATGTCCTTGCTGTCCTGGCTCTCCCACACCACATCTGCAGAACCCAGCAGATGAGGCTCTACTGCTGGATCTTCACACAACATCCAAAAAAAACCACCTGTCTGCTCCAAAGAATGAAAAACTTTGTTCTGAGAAGGGATCCTGAAACCCTGCTCAAGGCAAAGCGTTCTGCTGTTCCCTGCTGTGCACATGTGGAAAATCAGGCTCTATTTCCCAAAGCAGCTGAGGATGTTGGAGAGCCAGGCTTGCAGCTGAAGGCTCAGCAGGAAGATGCACAGAGGAGATCATTACTTTTCCCATCTATCCTTTATTTTTCAATTCTAGCAGCTTTCATTATGTTGCAAATAGTTTTGGCTACAGTTCCACTGCCTCTTATGTTTATTCAGTCAAACAGTTAAAAATTAATGAAGTGGGTGCACTATTGATTTCAAAAGGGCCCTTTGCACAGCATCCCAACTCAAACACTGCTCCATATTGTCAGGGAAGCCCGGGGAGAGGCAATATTGTCAGTGTGCAATGCAGCCCTACATTGTAGGCAACACAGAAACCTCTGCAGACACAGCACACAAAGCTGCAGAAGGCTTTTTAAGAGAGACATAAGATTTATTGGGTTTTTAAAACACAAAATCCCTCCCTAAAACTTTTCAACGTAAAAGATTTCTATATACAAGTATCTAAGGGAAAGGTAACCAGGAGATGGAAGATCTCCCAGTGATTCTCGTTAGGGACTAATATTTTCTTCCTCTTTCTGTTTTAGTTATTGCTGGCAAGCAGTGCCATGTTTTCATCAGCTGCATGTGTTCTGCTTCCTACAGAAGCTGTGCTAATGCAGAGTCCCACATGGCACCAGGCAGGCTGGGGGAGGCTGAAGGCAGTGCAGAGAAGGAGGAATTAACATTATTTCTAAAGTGCCAGGAAGGATGCAAAGCTCAGAGAGAACTGCAGGAGGGAAGGAGGACACTGGTGGAATGAAGGAAAACATCAAAAACTACTTCACAGACACGTAAGCTATATATATATAATCTAAAAAAGAAAAATGTGCCTAATAATGTATCTGCAATCATATACCTCCTGGGGAATGATCACTTCCAGGCTGGATTCAACCACCATGTTAATAATGGCAACGACACATAACAGCACTAAAAATTAAATAAAGTATCACCACACAATACTGAGATGTGCTACCTCCACGTTGAAGAGACTTAGGGACTTAAACCAGAGATTCTGGGGGAATAAGGGGACTCCTGCTCTTTGGAGAGGGACCTGCCCAGCCATAGGTGTCACAGGACTGATCCAGTCATGCTCTGAGTCTCCAGTTGCTGACAATTCTGTCATTTTACTGCACTTAACACCAGGGGCAGTTGAAACAATCCATCCACCAAACACACATCCTCCTCCAAATTAATGCACAAAATGCAGCATCACTGTCACATGATAAAAGAATGATTTATTAGAGCAACTTTATGATAAAATTATATAAAATAACAATTTGGTTTTTTAAAGACATCCACAATATCACCTTGAAACAAAATGTACAGATACTGCCTATAATCCAAACAAAAATAAATTACTGTTCAAAAAAAAACACAACAAACCAAAAGTGGAAAGAAATCAGGGCAGAAGAAACAAATCAAAATTATACACAGCATTTCAAGAGGGCGTGGAAAAGAGAAAGTCATTAATTGATTCAAGTTATACAAACGTGTTTCAGCTTTACTCTCAGACAGCTCAGCTTGCATTTGTGTTGCATGCAAATGGAATGATCCAGTGAACAGTTCAGAACAGCAGAATCAGCAGCATAACAACAGCAGAGAGTGAAATAGGCACAATTCAGCACGGGGCACATTGAAAGTGAACAGGTAGTTCTGTCTGGTCTTTGCAAAAGTTATACACATTTACCAACTTCAAAAATAGCTAGTGTGATCTGCAAAACAAGAAAAAACTAGTAGAGTCTTGCACTTAAATACTTTACACCTTTTTATTTTTTTCTTTTTGTCTCCTTTTTTGTCAGTAGGCTGTATGTAAACATTCCACTAGTTGTACCTTATTAAAATACTCAAAGATGATGCAGAGGTTCTTTCCTCCTGGAGCACGACCACAACATGACACCACCACAGATCCAGCTGGGTCCTCGCTCCCAAAGCTCCTACACACCCTCACAGGAATTTACATTCACCCCATCAGAACAGAGTAACAGGATTTTACATTTGAAAGCGTCAAACTGAAAAGTTTTCAAGTATAGTGGAAGAGCTGAGGGCTGGGATTTTGGAAGGTGCTCAGGGCATCAAGCACCCAAAGCGTTACGGAAACCCCAAAAGGACCTGAGCGCTTGCTTCCCCCAAGACTTGAAAAATCCCACCCTTGGTTACATTGCTTTAGTCTAACACAAAACACGCAAAAGCAGTGGCCCGGGAGTGACACACAGGCCAGTGCCAGCCCTGCCATGCTCAGTGCAGGGCCCATCCCCAGCTCACAGGAGCAGCAGGAATCTCATGCACTGACCCTGGGCCCCCCAGAGACACCACTACACATGGGGCAGGTTCACACTGGAGTCACACAGGCATGGTTCCATGGCTGCATACAGTACTGCTTGTAAGAACCAACAATCAGCAAAGGAGTGGATAGCTCTTTGGCTTATCTGGAGCAGACAAGTGCAAACCACAGTACAGCAGAAGCAGTGAACACAAGAGAAAATATGTTGCGTTTCATCGTTGGCTAGCAACACCTTTTCAAATGCAAAGATCCAAGAATGAGCATTGTGTCAGGACACAGAAGCATTTTACAGTTTGGCTGAGTCACAAATAAAACAGATCAAGCTGTGCATCCTCCCTGCCTTCACACACTCATTTCCAAATTATCAAGAGACACTAATTGTTGCATCCTCATTAGTCACTTGAAGAGGTACTGTATTTTGCAGGTTGATTTAATTGATGCAAGGTATCTGTGGGCTTGCTCTCTCTAGCTCAGAACAGAGCAACCAAGGGAGAAAAATCCCTCCCTGATGTGTTCAAGAATCAAAGAAGAATCAAGCAATTTTCAAGTGAAAGTAAACAGAAGTCCCATCAAGGACACATTGCAGAGAAACAGAATCCACTTGCGCATAGCCATGAAGATGTGGAAATAACAAATAAGCAGAGAAGTCAGATTTAGGTCTTAGTAATTCACTTGTTTCTACAGCAAAACTGAAACTAACAGCAACACCTTATCTGTGAAGGTCCTTTGACTCCTAGCGAGTTGGGGTAGCACCTGGTCAGTTCAAACCCTAACTAAGAAGGGCTTGAAAAATTGTGTTTCATATGTCAGGAATGATACCACCACTTATGATATTCACCAAGGACACAGTCAGGTATTTCAAGAAAAGACAGATCAGAATCAACAACTGAATTAACACAGATAGTGCATATATTACAGGCAGAACAACATCAAGGGCAAATTCTTTTTATTCTGCATTCATCTACGTGAAATCCAGCAAATTTCTTCATGGAAGGGCATCTCCACACAAGCAGATGAGCTTATAGCCTACTGGAAATCTTGGAAGGATATCTGCACCTACTATTTACCAGCCAGCATCTTGCAGGCTCAAAAATAAACTAATGACGTGTTGATATACTCCCATTTTGGGACTGATCCTGTCTCTGCTGAAATTGATTAAATTTCCTGGCTTCACCAGGAAAGCAATCACCTTCTTCACTAGTAAGGTTAAACACTTTGTGAGCATCCCTATTTAGGTAAATTATTTTAACAGGTTCCCACAGTTACAACATCCTAGCAGAAAAGCTCAGGTAACTACTGAAGCTAACTAAGGAATCCACTACTCACCCCAAAATATAGAGTCAGCACACAAGAAGCAGTCAAGCTTGGGAAACCATTTTCACTGGTTAAACTACATACTGTATGAGGGCAAAGTGGAACTCATCTGCTCACCTTTCCCAGTAAATGTATCCTCCACAGCTACAAAAGAATTTCTTTACCTGATTACTATTTGTTGACCTGGAAGAATGAAAAAGGAATTGATACAAGACAGAAAAAACTGGGAGCAAACACATCTGGAAGAGATCCCCTCAAAACCAAAATTTTTGCTCTTAAAGCAAGAAAAATTGCTTAGTGTTTTGCAGTTTAACACAAAGACAGAATATAAACCCCAACTTTTGTTAAATAAGAAATTGCTCAAACAACTGTACACAATCCTTAGTGTTTCTAGGATTATAATGGACCAAAAATTAAATCCAGAGACAAAAATCCCAAACGTACCTATACAAGTGCTTGACACTGTTGAACAGTTTCTGAGGAACACCACAATGGTGGCCTCCACAAGCACTTTTGCATTGAAAAAAAAATCATAACAGAATTAGCCATAAAGGTGGAGCTACATTGAAGCCATTATTTTTTCAGTGCTGTCAAGTGATTGCACTAGTTCACAGCAACTGGGTAATTGATTTTATTCCACGAGCCATAGGAACAGATGGTTTTCTTTGCAATTGGGTAATTGCAAACATCTTAGTCTTTAGCCCAGCCAAGAGCATTTGTAGCTCATTATGAAAAGACTGTATATTTAAATTAAAAAAGAAAAGCAGCTTAAAGACAGCATTTGTACCAAAATCATGAAAATTTGGCAAGCTAAATTGTAAAATATAACTTTTTGCACCTACCCCAAACTGTGGGTCTGAAAGATAATCAAAAATAGTAGGTGTAGCGGTAGTCTTTACATTCATACCTTTATTAACTTTTATACTTTCCCAATAGAAAAAACAAAAGGGTTTATTCTGTCTTGTTTTGGTTTTTGGACTGAAAAACAGATGCACAACTTCAGTGTGGCTTCTTTTTCATGACTGCTGAAAGGAAATCTTACACAACTGCAAGTAAGGGTTTCTCTCAGAAACCCATGATATTGCACAATTGTTCTGTTGGATTTGCAAGTTGATTCCAACAGAGTTGTAATGCTTCACTTGTACACTTCAAAAAAATTCAACCAAATAAAACCCAAACGAATATAGTACCAAAAAGGTGTGTTTTTTTTTTTTTCAAATCGAGCCTCATTACAACTTAATAGTTATAAACAGGCCAATGCAAGAGCACTTTAGCCTCAGCAGTATTGAATGGAAAATATGCAAAGCCTATTTTCTTATGGCACACTGGAAGAATAAATAAATGAGTAATTTAGTAAAAATCAGTTTGCCTCTGTGCTGAGTATGTGCTGCTCCACAGTGCTAGTCTTGTTTAAAAGGCATACACAGACTTTCCATTCACCCTCACAGCATAGATTTTTCTTTTTTGTGCAACATGTTAGCAATCTAAAGAACTGCTCCACACAAACTGTCCACAAACCACTCATACACAATACTAATGCAACAGTAGATTACAGTATAACAGCAATACAAAATATTGTATCAGATCACATATTTCTCTCCATCTGGAATGAAATTCGAATCTTGCAAGCTAGAAGACCCACAGTTCGATTTCTGAGCGTAGTTCCTCATCTGTGGTAGGGACAAAGTCTCCAGTGTGGACCCAGAATTGTTAGCAGTCCTGACTTTAGTGGCTGTAGATTGTTTAGCAGCAGAAGATGCTTTGTTACTGGCAACTATATCCAAGTTTCCAGTGGGGTCAATGATGGCGTTTATGACTAGGGGAAGAAAAAAAAAGAGACATAAACTCATTAGCAGCAGTCAGCAAAGTTCCCAAACAGAAGTTTGCTACCCTCATTTTGAAAGCAGTAGAACTCTAAGCAGTACTTTTGTTCATCTTAGTCAGGTTATTTTGCTCCTTAATACCTTCAGGTCTAAACAGCTTTAACAAGCAAAACCTCTCCCAGACTCAAGAGATATGGACTCTCTGGTTAAATTGGAAAAGACAAACTAGAGCAGCCAAACGGCAAGCTTTTAGCAGGAGCCCAAAATGATGCCTGGATGTTTTTACATGTCTTTATTACACTTTTAGATGATGCAAGAGCTTGTCTTGTTTTTCCTAGTGCAGAGATCTATGTGCAAAATTCAAGTCCAAAAAGCACAGCTTTACTGGCTGAAAGAGCTGCTAAATATTATTTCATCAGAACTGTCCTGCACCATTTTATCTTATGGGAATATGCTAATTACCACAAACAAAGCATTTCCATAGCAACAGCTTCTACATTTCAATAGTAAAAAATTTTCCTCAAAACAGGCAGTATAAGATAAATCTACTGTTAATTCCCTATGCATTCAGCAGACAGCACTGTGGTAACAGCCTGAACTTCTGCATCCTTTCCCAGCTTTCACTGACAAATCAGGCCAACAATACTTTATTTTGTGCAACTCTACTGGCATTTGAGAGACAACAGGAACATTTTAGATGACCAACCTTCAAGCTGTTTTTGAACTCGCCTGAGCTCCTTCAGGATAGAACTGATTTCCTAGAAACAAAAGCATCAGAATGGAAAATTAGGCAACAAAGTACTCGACTGACACAGGAATCAAGTCTTACTGCTTCTGCATTATCTGATCAAGAAGATTCAAGGTCAGGCCCAACCTTGCTCATTTACCAGAAAAGCTGTACTGAGGGGCATTTATTTGGTCAGTGCACAGGGAGCCTGCTCTGCACTGTGCCACCAAGTGCTGCTACAGCACCCCATTCATAGCCAGAGGGGCTTTTATGAAATGCTACACCTGTACAAAGACTCCTCCTTAATATGAAATACACAAAGATGTTTAAAAACTCAACTCCTAGACCAGACAGGGTATTTGGCCACATTTACAGCGCTGCAGCACCAAGCTGCACAGGTCTAGCACAAGGTTGTTTAGCATTAATCATATTCACTGGGTCCACTACTGCCCTTAAATCCTTACTGACTGACAATCCCCTTCAAGGACAATGAAAGGCCATGAGAGTACAAGCACCATCCTGAGGCTGAAGCACCTGAGTGAATGCACCCTGAGGTGGATTTTTACTGCCCTAATATCAAACAGTTCCAGGTGAAGAAAACAAACATTCATGAGGAACACCTGTCTGCAACTGAAGCTGTGGAACCACATGGCAGGTGACCCTTTGGTAAATGTTTAAATGAGGCCGTATGACCCTGAACTTCAACACCTGTTAAGAAACCCAGGCTTTGAAGATCATTTGCAAAGGAACTGGAAAAGGGTTGGTGAAACAAAACCACAGAAGGAACTCACTCTGTGACACTTCAAACAATAACGAAATCCAGCAGTTCAACAGATGAAAATGGACCAGAAATTCCAGAAATGGATTTGAGAAGGGTCAGAGATTGTTGGTTTTGTTTCTTAAAAAGCTTTCATGGATCAAGTCTTTAGTATTTCACTTGTTTGCATGGACTTACTTTGTTTGATGTTTTCAGAATTGGCACTTCATTTTCTGAATTGATTTTGGCCTCCATTTCCTCCCAGGTCCTTTCTGAGTTTTGAAACAGAATCCTGTAATACAAAAGTAGAGCAGATCTTAAAATTGCCATAAAAAAACTGCTTGTTTAAAAGACTTAATTATCACAAGATGTGGCAACAAAAGAGATTAGTGGATTAGCAGCTGGATAAAGCTCCTTTCAGCTGATTTAGGAACAATCCAAAGTCCTTCCCTCTTAAGTCTCTAGAGCAACAACAAACTTTGAAAAGATTTCACAAGCTTGGTAACATACTGCATATTTACAAGAGCCTTGTAAAAAGAGACAATCCACCAGTTTTCTGCTGTATCTCCTGCATAGGCAGCATTTCAAAACCAAGGCATCAACAGGCAAATCCAGCATCAAAATTCCAAAGGCCAAAGATATGAGGAAAAGTGATAGCAAACAATCATATTACCTCTGGCTCACTGCACACACACTATTTCTTACATGTAGATTCCCTGCATCTTGATTACAGAACTTTCCAAGACAACAGCACAATATCTTCCACAACTAGCAAGTCAACAAGCTCACCAGCAAGTCAATATTTCAGGCCAGAGACAAGAAGTTACTTACTTCATTTTCTCAGCGAGGTTTTCTGTATTTTCACGGATTGTATGTGATAACTGGGACACTGGGTTCAACATCAGATTGTCAAAGATTACCTAAAATATGAGGACAGATTGGAAAACTTTTAGCAAAAGCAGCATATTACAAAACAGGAATTTTTTGTACAGTAAATCACCCCCACTGAAACATCTTTGTTTGTGGGGATGATACTTGAAGTTCAAGGGAGATTAAGATGATGTGTGGCTTTACTGCAGCACTTTGGCAAAAAGTTAATACCAACTTGTTCAGACTTTTGCTAGAGACAGAGCTGTTTGCAGTTACATAAGCATTTCTGAAAGAACAGCGCTTAGGACTTTCCACACACACAAAAAAAACCCCCAAAAGTCAAATCAGAATGCAAGAAGCCCCACAAACAGTTGAAACTACCTAACATGACACATATAAGTTCAAATCACCTTCAGAGCCAGGTATCCCACCATGTTACCTTCTGCTTTAATAAAATACTATCAAACCCCAAGTATTCAAGTCCTGTGGCTCGGCAGAGCCTCCAGACTTCTGCCAGGAAGGCCCACACCAAGCTGGGGGCACTCTGAAGCTGCACCCTTTATCCAGCCTTGGCACTTCTCTACAGGAGAGGAAGGGATTGTTTCAAAGCAGTCACAGGACAGGATCAGTTCCAGTGGCTCAGCCCACAGTCCCTGTATGTGCCTGTGAGTCACACTCCACCTCCAGAGTGGCTGTGCAGGAGCCAGCTCTGCCCCCCTGAAGCCTCTGCCCAGCTCTTCCTTCCCACCACAGCAGGCAGGAGCATCAGCCAGTGCTGGATCAGCAGCTTTCTCCTCCTCCTGCTGGCACCATCACCCCTCTACACCCCTCATCCCCACACCATCCCCAGCCTCCAGAGCAGGCCAGGCTTTCCCAGCCTTTAGCATCACCCCTGTGATTTGCAGGTCACCCTGCATGTAACATGGGAGAGAGCAATGCTCAGGCTGCAGGCCAGCTGTGCCACCAGTCACACACCCCTCCCAAGGTCCAGATCTCCACTGCTGCTCCATGAGCAGCTCTAACCAGGATGCCAGCTGCAGAACATTAAACTATCAGTGCTACAGACTTCAAAGTTGAGATGTCTGAGCTCTTCTCTAAGCAGTGAAACAGCCTAAGGCAGCTCTGACACTGAATATGTGCTCCCAAAAACAGGAAACCAAGCCTCAGGTTTTACTGGCATTTTACACAAGAGAGGAAACTTCCAGTCACTACTGGCAAGAGGGGTGGTTCTGTTCCTCTTTTTTCTTTTTAAACACTCTTTCTATACCCACACATCAGGGCTGCTGAGAAGTGTGGGTTTGGGGTTTTTTTGAGCAGCCTCCTTTGGCAGCTTACAAAGAACAAGATGACATACAGCAGCTTAAAACCATGTCATATATAAAGTAAAGAAAAAGGTGGCCTGCCTCCTCACGGTTTCTTGTCCTTGTTTTTCTTGAGGGATCCTCTTCTCTATTGTCGTTCATATTTTGGTCAAAATCCTTCAGTTCCACTGATCCCGGAGGCACTTTCTGGTAGTTCAGACTTGCTTCTGGAATGTGCTGCACCAACTTGGAAATAATGAGTAATGAGTCATTAAAAATTAGTAGGGAAAGCAGGCTCACAGGCACTCACTGCAGGTATTGCAGATTTAGAGGAACACTGATTCACTTAAGTCTTGTTCAGACAGGTATGGGCTCGTAAGGAAATTATTAGACCCCAATCCTGCAAGTGCCTACCCGCTGGAGTCATACCACAAAACTCTGTGGGGCTATTCTACTTTAAAATTTTGAGTCTTGAGCATGTATGGAAAAGTAAATCTTTGTCTTTTTTGAATTTAGCTAAAACTCAAAAGGACCCTGTTTTCCCATATCTTATGTCTTAATACATCAATGCAACATTAAAGACACACTCAAATTAATCAGAAACTATTTAGTAACACATGAAAGAGATGAAAAAGCAATACAAAACCACTAAAAAAGCAAATAATTAACAAGAAGAACCGAAATGACAAGACAGTTACTCTTGTTGGGTTTACTGACAAAAACTTTAAAAGAAGAGGCAGAAAATAACAGTGACAAGACAGAGATACAAAAATAATGGGATGGAAAGTGCACCTGAGATGGATATGCCAGCCGAAAAGATCTACGAGCAATCTGTGTTAAAACAGAAACAAAGAGATCAATGCTAGTGAATGACTGTGACAGCAAGTATCAAAGAGAACACAGGGTTTGGGGTTATTTGGGGTTGACATTCCCAAAAGCACATTCCTGAGGACCAGTTCTTGGTGCCCACCCTCCATCATGCACAGAAGCCCACGGAGATCCTGGTCAGCAGCCAGTTCTGCTGAGGTGGCCTCAGGCAGATTCCCAGTTATCCAAACTGGACTGTGCTGAGTGAAATCCAGAGTGCTCTGGGAAAGGGATGAACACCCAGCCCAAGAGGCTCTTTGGTTGGCAAAGCACACAGCTCCTTGTGAGGAAACTGTGCGCCATCCAAGCTCCAGGCTCCCCACACTATGCAGCAGCACTTGGGTTATACACAGGCAGCAGGTGTGAGATATTACAGCACAGGGGCAGAACAGCCAAAATATTTAGCTAATAAGCCTCTTTTCACAAAGTGCAGAAACAGTAAGTTAGGCTGACTGCAGCAGTAAAAGTGTCAGAAGGGAATGAGATATTCCTACAGTGAGCAGGTCTCAGCCCAACCAGCTGAAAACAAGGCAAGGACAGCACCTGCTCCACCATCCCAGGAGAGTACATGACCTGTTCTGTTCTCACATATTCTGTTCCATCACACCCATAAGCATTTCCTCTTGCTGTACCAACACTCATACTGAGTACATTACACAACTTAACAAACTTAATCAGGCTCTTTAGTTTTTGTTACATCGTTATCAACTTTTTTAAAAAGACCTGCCAAAAGAATGTTATGCAGGGCTAAAATTTGCAGAAGTAGCCAGTGATTTGGGATGACCCAACCTGACTGTGTTTGCAGCAGCTGAGGTTTAAGTTTGGTGGCTGAGCTCTGCAGAAAGCTGGGTCCTGCAAAACCTACACACCCCCAAAGCAAGGCATCCCAAACAACCCAAGGCTTTGGTAAACAGGAAATATTAAGGTTTCATACTTGCTGAACTCTTTTGTTCTGGTTTTTTTTGGTTTTTTTTTTTTTTTAATTTGCTTAATTTGTAGCAGTACTCAGCTCTGTATGCCAAGAATCTATCTTATCATAAACTCTACAGCTGAGCCTAGAAAAACAGAACCACCCCAAACATACACTGGGGAAATGGAAAGCCTCCTTTGCAAACATCCAAGCCAGCACTGAACCTGAAAGAACAGAAACTGAAGAATAAGGTTTAAATCTAAGGCTCCACCTTAACTTATAAGAAGATACTCCTCATTTAAACTTTAACCAAGCTTCTTAATAAAACTAATTTAAAAAGCAGTTCATTTGAGGCTGAGAAATGCCAACCACGCACTGGTCCCAGATGATGTTTCTGGTACAGCATTAAACACTCAAAAGTGATTCCAGTATCAGTACTTATTTTTCTGGCATTTTCCCCCACTTTTTTAGAATAGATATAAATATTTAGTACTAAAATACAGAATGGCATACAATACTGCATAAGCCATTGCAGCATAAGAGACACCCACACACAGAAAATTTTTCTTATTCACGTAATTCCTTCTATCAGATCTTTCAATATATTACTATTATAGCCATGGTAGCTATTTCTCATCACTGTGTCCTTTCCTAGAATATTTAATAGAAAGTTGTTTGATAAACATTCACAAAATTCACAGTGCTTAGCATCACACACACTGATCTTCAGATATTTCCCAGGAGCTTCTCTGCATCAAGCCAAAATTATTAATTCAGCACATTTTCAACAACACTCAGACTGGGGGGAAGCAGGCAAGGCAGTGCACTGGGGCTGAATCTGGTCCAGTGCCAAAGATGAGGTGTCTGTTTACTAAACTCACATCAGTTTATACTGCTGGCATTCATAACAAGACCCCCAGGCTGCACTGTTTAGGATCCCAAGCTATTCAGGATCTGGCTCCACATCTCAGCACTGCCAGCAGAAAGCCCTGCTGATGGAACCTGTTCCTGGCTATCAATCATGGAAGGCAGCAACACCAATGCACTTTGGCATTTTGGCCTGCCAGATGCTGGCCCTGCTGAAACCATGCTGATATCCACTCCTGCTCAGAGGAAGCCTCATTAGAAGCCTTTAGAGTGTTTTCAGCCACTACCTGAACACACCAAAGGTTATGGCTCCTGATCTGTCTTCACTGATAAATACCAGTGCTTTGTCCTTCACATCACTGTAAGATCTCAAAAACTGCTCTGGCAGTGGGCACTGCCAGGAGTTCCCTACAGTGTCACAGTCCTGAATTTGCTCTCCTGATGTTGTGAGGGACTGACTGGCATGTCCCACACAGCAGCACTGCAAAGCCACAGAGAAACCCTCATCCAGGTCTGAGCAACCTGGGTTTGTGATTCTGATATTCATCACCTGTCATTTTGCACAGAGCAGAAACACTGTTCTCCAGCTCTCCCCCTCTAGCAGCAGGGAACATCCCTCTGTATGAGCTGAGTTATGGTTGAACCATTCAGTGGCACTCCCAAAAAAAAGCAGGGATGCTGCTCTTCCTCCCCTGCTTTCCTGTAAGCAAGTGGGAGCCCAGTAAAATGTTTCATTTGCAAGTGAGAAGTACAGTAGGCATGTCACCTTTACTGCTTGAAAAGAATAATACAAAAGGCAGCTTGGCAGGCGTGGCACTTGCAAGGAAACAAAGCAATAAAACATTTTATCTCAGAGCCTGCAGTTATTGTGAAACATTTGTGCACTTTGGCTCCAAAAGGCCCCAGGACAAACCCTCCCTGAGCAGGCTGCAGCTGATCTCAGTTTAGCACAACCACAGCCACACTCGCCCGATCTTCTGGGTATTTCCCTAAACTTGATCTAGTGCTGATCACAGAAGAATCACGGGGCCTCCAAGGACCCTCTGGGCAGACTAACAGCCTTGGTCTCAGCTTTGAACCCTACCTAGGATGGGTCTGCAATTCTCACAACAGTCAAAGACAACGGGGCCAGGGGAACCATCTGAGCAGCAGAGAGCTGTGTAATTTTTAAGCCCACACTGGTGGTACACAAGAGGGAATTTGGATTTAAACAGTAGCAAAGGCAATTTTGCTCCAGCATCTGAAGCCTCCCGGTGACCTTGCAGCAAAATTTGAGCTGAGCTGGTCCCTGTGCTACAGCACTGGTGAAACAAATTAAGAAATTCCCTCTCCTTCCCAGCCTAGTGTGGACAAACTGAGCTAAGCAGTTTGGGAGGAAGCCACAGCTTCACAGAAGGGCTGGGGGACAGCACTTCCCAAGCTACCTGCCTGCCTCCCTGCCCAGCTCCCAGAGTCCTTGCCCTCCAACATCAATACTCAGATGGAGGGAAGGGATTCAAGCAACACCTGCACAGCATTTCAACAGTCCTGGCAGAAAGGACACAGCAGAACACAAAAACACAGCTGACACAGAGAGTGCAGCCAGCACACACGGTCAGTGCCTTGTGTGAAACAAAGAGGAAGGCTCCGGCTCCCTGGCACAGCAGCACAACACATCCTCTCCCTCCTGTTCCTCAGATGCAAATTTCAGGGACCAGCATCCAAACAGAAGCCTTGGGAAATTATATGATTCTGGCTGTGGCAGAGAGGAGAAAATAAAGAGCACCCTAAGTAGGCTGCAGTTGGTCTTTCTGGTGGTGCTTTTTAGGAGGACAAGAAATGAAGGTTTTCAGTGCTGCAGCAACTGGGGATGCTGCCCTGGTCTCCCATGTCCCAGGCACTCACTAACACCGAGGGGCAGAGATGCCAGTGATCCCACCTTACCTCCTCTCTGGCAGATATGGTGGAAGCTGGAGTGTTGGGCACAGAGCTGAGGCAGGGGCTGGGTCCTGTCCCCGAGGAGCTCTGGGAGTCCCCATCTCCAGCAACGTCGTGAATCTCCCGAGCAAGGATGGCCACATCCTTCACCAAGGTCTGGCTGAGCCTGAAGCACAGGCAACGAAGCAGAACCATCAGCACACAGAATGCAACATGCCTCATATTCATAACATATAAAAAAGGAGCCACAAAAGGTTTGTGGGAACTATAACCTCTGCAGAGGCTTTTGGGCTGCCTTGGCAGCTGCTGAGGAAAGTTCTGGCTGCATAAAAAATAAATCCCCTTCCCTCCCAAATGCAGCTTCAAAGTAGAGAATTGATATAAAGCAAATTCTAGTGACTACACACTGCCAGAAGGTAGAGACAATCTGTAAACAAATTTATGCTATTGCTCCCCCACCCATTCACTCTACTTCTTTCTCTTGTTTGTTTGGTTCTTAATACAGTACCGTTAATTTTTCTTCCTGGTTTTGTTTTCCATTAAAAAGTACATACAGGGGAAAAAACTTTTTTTTTTTTACTAAAAGAAAAAAAACTCAATTCCTCTTGCATTTTCCTTGTGGTTTGTACAGTGAAAATCACAATGTGCCTCCACATTCTCCACAAGAGCTGAGGGATTATGAAGATAAGCATAACATAAATTAGAGGGATCTGGTTTTCAGAAACCAAATCCTGAAACTTCAAGCCCCTTGACAGGTGTGCAGTTAACATTCAGTGTTGGCAGTGTTGCTCTATCTGCTCTAGAGCTCAAAAGCAGTTCCTCAGTCTCTGGATTGTTTGCAGTAGAGCTTTAAAAAAACCCTTCAGACCAGAAGTAGCTGTTGTGGTAATTTTAAGGAAAACTTCCATGAGAAAAGATAATCTTACAGCTAGTCAGATTCATTTGGAACAACTGTCTTCTTTTAATGAAAAAAACTAAAACAGCCTACCAAAAAAAAACTCCAAAACACCCCACCCAACAAAAAACCCCCATGTTATTATGGAATATTCCACACTGGAAGGCACCCACAAGGAAAACAAGCAATGTGTTAAAACTGTAAGTTCATCAAAACATTTCCTTGGAAAGAAAATGCACAGTTGAACTAATAAAATGCAGGCTGAGCTGCCTGCACAAGGTAACCCCTCTCTGTGCTGGTTTGGATAGAGCTGTCACCAAACACTTCCATTATGTGACTCACTACTGTAAACAAGTGGCATTTTCCCTTTTAACTCTCCCTGACTCCTCTAAACCCCTCCCAGTTAATTCGGGAGCAGCAAGGGAAACCAGAGCTGCAATTACCAGCAGACTGTGACAGAGCCGTGCTCGGTGCAGCGCCAGACGAGGCTGACGCAAGCCTGTATTTATAGCTCTGAGAGCCCCAGCTCCCCCGTGCTGGGAGTGCTGCTGGGAGGGAAGCTGGCATCTCACACACACACACACACTGTGCAGCACAGGTAGAGCAGCCTGGTTTGAAGGCTGACACACTTTCTAGCAGCTTGACAGCAACTTTCAGCAAGAAAAGCCCTTTCGAGGTGAGCACGGCAGCGGCGAGGGCGATGTGGCCAAAAGCAGACACAAGGCAGCTTCCTCAGGCAAAAGTATTTCAAGTATGGCCAGTACAATGGAAGACCAGTATTTCTGGAAAGTTGGCATAACACAGTTGCATATTAGAGATGACAAACCTCAAATGCCACTGTTTAAAAAAAGAATCTATTTGCTTTATTGCTGAAGTCCTCCAGGCAACCATCAGACCACCAGTACACAGCAAGCACCGTATCCAGGGACATCAAGCTAAGCAACGATTCATTTATATACAAGGTCTAGACAGGTTCAGATTCAGTTGTGCCAAGCAAAGAGGTTTCTGCCCTGCAGCTGTTTCTTACTGCTCCCTGACCAGCTTCAGGCAAAGCAGCTTCAACAGTTTACATATTCAGTCTTTGCTAATCCATTTGACTTCCTCTGCAGAGAATTAAGAGAGTTCACACCAACCACACCATACACACACACACTGTGACTTCCAGCAGAGAGCAGAGTTATGCAGGTATAAACAATTAGACTTCCCACAGCTTGAACAAGAAACAAACCAAGAGACAATGCCTTGCACCATGGCCTTTTGTAGGTACAAGGTACAACCAGCACATCCAGGCTGTAAAGGTTCATGAAACCCTTCCAAGTCAATGTTCATATATAAAGGATGTGTGGGCACACAAACAACACTACCCCCACACCTGGGTTTGATTTGAACACCAAGGAGAAAACAACCCATTTTCAACTCGTGGGTTAACAGATAAAGCCCCACCTCACCTGGCTATTTCTGCTATCTCTGCTGTTTGTGCAATGAAGCCGTAGGGGTCAGGGTTGTCGTCAAAATCTTCATCCTCATCTGTTTCTCTGCCGTTGTGCTTCTGCCTGCCCAGCCCAGAGCCACGCATCCTCGGTGTTTGTGTGGCTGTTGAAGTATGGGAGCGTTTGTGTTTAGGGGAGCTCTGATTTGAGCCATATTCCTCCTCCGAAGTGGAAGTGTAATCTGAACCCTGTGGTCTCCGCCTTGATGCTTATAAAAAATGAATTGGTTTCAGACTGAGGACAGTAGTCAAGAGTAACTACAAAAGGCTGAAAGGTAACACAAAACTAGCCCAAGAGCACAAGGTAAGGAGAGCTTCTGTGCAGATCTTAAGTTAAAATACCACATTTTCTGAGCTTATTTCAAAGTTGAGCCCCTCTATGGCTCCCATTCACTGTACAAATTTGGAGTGGAAAATTCCAGTGGAAAATCATAATGACTGTGTTAACGCCTCTACTGTAGTAAATTACTACCACAGACTTGGCTTTCCATGCACAGAAGCTCTGTGTGTAAGTAGCACACATTTCAGACTCCTCATAGTCCCACAGAAGTCCTTTTCTGAAGAGAGCCCAATTTTCAAGCCTGCAGATACCTTTCTAATTAGCTTCAAGTACAAGCGGAAGGAGGGGTTTTGGAGTGAACAGTAGACTGTTGGTGCTTGGTGTTATTTGCAGGAGTCCACACCCCGTGTTCACCTCCTGCCTCACAATTCACCATTAATGACACTCTACAAGAAAGTGTTCACAGTCAGGACTGGCTCCAAGCCCTGGAGCCAAGTGGAAGCTGCTCACTTTTCCCAACTTGTTCTGCAGATCTGTAGACACCCAGGTCTTCCTTGCATGGGAAATGTCAAGGTGTCCTTGTTTGAAGACTGGGCTCTCAATGTTTGCTGCCTCACTATACTCTCTACAGGTACTGCTTACTTCCCTTCTGTCCACCCCTGGAGAATGAAGACCCACCAAACACAGAACCAGACAAGTTATTTAGAATTACAACACCGAAAAACTTCACTGTGTTACCAAGACAATCCTAACACTGAAACACTACCTGTGAATTAAGTCAGCATCATACACCATACAAACAAAACCAACTAATTTGGTGTGTAAGATGCAGGTAGAAACTACAGATAATTACTGTATAGTGAAAGAAGAATTCCTAGACATTGCTATCTCACCCATAGCTACAATAATGCCTTGGCTTAGGATATTTATGTATATAATAAAAATAAATTTGCTCATATTCAATTCACAGAATTGTATCTCTTTTTTAAATGCAGTTTTAGAATCAAGAGGTCACTCTGTCACTGAAGCAATTTTAAAATGATGAGACTCATTTTCCATCTCTGTACGCCAAGGGAAATCAGAATCAGCTCCCTCAGTATCATTTAAATTACCCTGAGTAAACAAATTGTGTACACAGAGGAGCATGGGAGACAGGCCTTTAGCTCTCAGCTGGTAACTTGGGTAATTCTGATGTTATCTGTGACGTTCACAGAAAGCTACTTCAGATGGCCCAACAATATACCGGCATTTCTTGTCTCATGGGCAGACAGTTCATGCTCTTCCTCCACTAGTGAGATTAACTTTCTCCCACTGGGAGAGTTGGAACTCCTGTGGTTAGCTAAACACCAAGAACTCCTGGAATAAATCAGCAACATCTGCCTCCCTATCCCCTAGGCCTCACACTCAAAGCTTTCAAGGGTTGTTGTACGTGCTAAAAAAGTCTTGATGGCACAGTGCAATAGTCCAGTTTCACAACACGTCACTCTGGCTGCAGAAGGGAGTTCTAGCTGCTGATTTGCTATGTCTACAACAGCATTAGTACAGGAGCATGGATCACACGACAGCAAGCACAATGAAGCTCGAAATACACCAGCGTGTACTTAGAGCTTGCACAAGGTTCACAATCCTATCAGAGAATTAGGAGGTTAGTATTTTAAGAGTGACTAATTCAGAGGAAGGATTAGCATCATCTGCTGCAACTATGGACAAGGAAAGGTGTTAGCATGCTGCTACAAAGGTGTGGAAATCAAAAACCAATTCATTTAAATAAAGAACTGGCCAACACTTATCATTTTTCTCTGAATGATTTGAAGCCTGTGGTCCAAAGGCAGAGGGAGTGCAAAGAGCACCTCCTGTTTGGAAAACTGACCACATCATCTTGCTTTAAATTTGTTTATCACCATTAACAAGAAGTTAATAATAGCATCATCTCAAAAAAAGGCAAGAGCAGAGACTGTACATACTGTTTTAGCTTAATCACATTCTGATTTACATGCATATACAAGTGTGTAAGGAAAAAAAATCACTAAAATTAAAGGTGAAGCTGAATGTACTAAAACAATCCAAAACAAGCAGCAAATAACATTTTTAGCATGCAATAAAAACTAATACTGCAAGGGGGATAAATACTCAGCTGTATTAAAATATATTAAAGGACACATCCAGAACTCCAAGACCCCTTACAAAAACATGAAACTGCTGAAAATAGCATTCTACTGAGAAATCCAGCCAAAGGCGTTCTTCCTGTCCCTCTGGCTACCAATCATTCCTAAAATCCTAAGCAAACACATTTGCTTTGCCACATCTGTTGCATGTCAAGGACTACAGGCATTGTCCTGAACTTTAACCAAAGGTTTCAGGAACAATCTCCCATAATTAATTACCATCCCAAAGTTGTCATCTGAATTGTCCCCACCTCGTAATTGAAGGCTGATTTCAATATGACAAATTCTGATTTTTCAAGGGTCTGTTGAGTGCTCAACTATAGGGCAATGTAATTCCTACACCTCTGTCTCATGGGAACCCCAACTGTGAACCTGCCTTATCTGTGGCAAAAGTCAGTGAAAATACATAGAAGTGTCTCTTGGGGTAATCAATGTGCAGTGTCTAGCTCTATATTTATATTTTCAGGATAACAAGGGAACAGCTTTCACAACACAGGGACATATTTTTTTTGTTCTTCAGTTTCAGACGCCTTCAAACCTCCCACCTTGGACATCAGCTGTCACCAACACCGTTATAAGCTCTCTAGGAGAAAACTTTGAATTTTACAAATAAGAGATCAGAATTTTTTGCAGCACTAGAAAGGCATTAAATTCTATCTTTTAAAAAAAATATGGCCAACTGTCAAATGGCAACTGGTTGTTCAAGAAACAAACCACTGGAGTAGCTATTTGGAGTATTCTCACAGACATAACCACAATACCATCTCACTGAGTATGAGAGTGCTCTGCTGTCTCCAAATCCACATGAAATCTCAACATCTGTGCTGCTCATTAATGCAGACTTTTGTACTCACCAAGGCAGCACCTCTACTACTGCAATACTAATCCCTGGCAACCACATGCAGCCTGTAGGTCAGAAACAGGGGAAGAATGGAGAAACATAAAGCAGGAGCACTTACAGGATGACGAGGAGGAATACTTGACACTGCTTGAACGAGTCCTGCTGAAAGGCTGCTTGGCAGAGGCAGCAGCTGCTGTTTTCCTGGCTGCAGCTCTCACCTCCGACATGCCTGTCTTGCGATAGGACTCGGCGCTGCGGCCCGAAAACCCCGTCGTCCTCGCCTGCGCCGTCTCCGAGTCACTGGGCACTGTGAATGAGCCTGCCCGTTTCCTGGGCATGGCCAGGATGTCCAGCCGGGACAGCTTCTTCGTCTCCGTGGGCTGCTTGGTGCCCTGAGCAGTGGCATCCGAGTTGGAGGCTGCTTTGTCAGCATCCACGCATTCGTTGTCCGAAGCATCTCCCAGCCGGGCGCGGCGCAGCTTTGAGGCCCTCGTGGGCCGGGGGGTGGATAAACTGTTGGACCGAGTGAGAACCTGCTGGATTTTCTGCACATTCGAGGTCGTTTTGCTCTGGTCCTCCTTGGTGGGCTGAGTGAAAGGTTTCCTCCTGGGAACAGGCCGGGTTACCGAGTGCTCGTGGTCAGACACAACCGCATCTGGGACTGGCAGGTAGGGCGAGTTCGAACTTCTCTCGTCATCTGTGAAGTCAAGTGACCCTCGAGTCCCAGCGCTCCGCTTCATCTGGAAGCGTTTGGCGGCCTCTGCTCGGTTGGGTGCCTCTGGCGCTTGTGTTTTCTGCTTCTCCGTCAGCCTGTCCCGAGCACTGGGCTGCCCACACTGGTCCTGGATGGATGGTGTGGAGGAAGATTTCTCCTTCTGCAAGCCCACAACTGCTTTGCGTTTCGGGGCACTTGCTGGGACGTTTTTGCCGCTCACCAAGCTGACTGTGCTGGCTGTGTCTACATCTGAGTCCCCTGACAAGGAGTCCTCCAGCTGACCAGCAGTTTCTGATGGCTCCAGCTGTTGGCTTTGACCAAGCAATTTGGCTTCCAGCGCTGCCAAGGCAGTTTCAGTGTCCTTAAGCAGAAGATGAGTGTCCTGACCAAAGTCCATACGAGTTGACCGAAGAGCCTCTAAATCTTTAAGCAGAGGGTGACTTGAAATATGTGGGAGTTTATTCTGAGGAACACCACTGCTTGATTTATCTTTGGTAAAACTTTCCTGTCTAACAAAAGATGCCGTTTCCTTTCCTGACATGTTTTCTTGATCTTGAGGAAGACTCTGATGAAGGGAAATGACAACTTTTCCAGCCGTGTTTATATAAGCACTGACATCTTTGACCGGTGGCTTTCCAGAAACTGGTGTGCCAGCACACTTGAAGGAAAACTCCGGATCCTTGCTGTCCTTGTCTGCTCGAGCATGGGATATACTCATGGAGAGCTTGGAGGGAACCTCTGTATCATTGCTGTCATCACCAATGTAGAAGGAAGTAGAAACTGGCTCACTCACAGCTCTCACGTGAGAGATCCGGGTGGCTCCTGGCTGCCGACTCTCTGATCTATTGTCTTCCCTCATCTGCTCTAGCATTTTGCTGTTCTCTTTGTATTTCTTGCCTTTTTCTGTGCTGAAGCCATCGTCAGATCTGCTGGCATCGCTGAGGCTGTCCGGATCCAGGTCCTCCTGGATGAAGAGGTGGCTGCTGGAATCGCCACAGGCTTCCACGCAGCCATCCTTCACGATGGTTCTCTTGGTAACCTCTGAATAGGACTCCTGGCACACCAGGACTGTGGGAGTGGGGCTCTCTGATTTATCACTTGGAGGGAGCTGGGGAAGAAGGCGCCTTGTTCTCGAGGGCACAGAGTTTTCTGGTTCTCCAGGTTTTGGGAGCACCCCACTTTCTGAAGAGACTTAAGAGGAAAAGAATCAATTAGTGTAAAACTGTGCCATTTATTTGTTTCTTTGTTTAGGAAGAGACTGATCCTGTAAAATGCAAGTCCAAAAAAGCACTCACAAGTATGCATCACATAAAACTAAGGTTTTATGTGAACATAATCTGAACATCAGCAGGGCCTGGTTGGTATCTGCTCTCTCAGGTTTATCAATACAGACATTAAACTTGATTCCTCTGCTGAATCATACTGCTCAACACCTTCCCTTCTCAAGGTAGTATGTCAGATTCATTCTCCCATAATATACCCCTCAGTACAAGCACTATGGAGTATAATGACATCGCTGGCATCTAGCATCAATCAGGCCACAGGAATGAGATGAAAAGCCATCAGACATCAGTGATGCAGTGTTTTAAGTGCCATTCTAAACAACATTGCCCATTTGACTAAATAGACTGTGTTTTTCACAGTACAAGTTCTCCTACACTCATATCCCAGAGCAAAGTCCCAGGAGAAAGACTCTGTGATAATCAAGAGGCTCTGAATTAGAGCACCCTGCCCCAGCTTGTGTGGGCTTATCAGCAGGAACACTAACACTCCATAGAAAGAGTGTTCCTATTTCTCCCATGCTTCTGGCCAGGCCTCCATATCTGATAACACCTTTAAATACCAGGATCACTGGTTATTTGGCTATGGTAATATTACAAGGACTCCAGGAGTTAGGTATCCTACACGGTGTGGAAACAGTAGCAATGATCTCTGAAACAAAGATTCCTTCTAATCTTTAGTTCCTTCTAATCTTTCAGCTGTGGATGGCAAGAAGGTATGACAAGTAATCACAAGCAAAAAAAAATGTTGAAAACATTTGCAAAAGCCAACAAAGTGCTTTTCTCCTTTTCTCACACACCAAGAGGATCACAGGGTCTGTAAGGTGGCTTCCAAGTTAGGGACCTGGAGGTTATCAGACTCCCATCGTTTCTCCCCCACCACATCTAGTTTTCTATGCTGATCTCCACCCTTTAAACTGGCCACTCAACAGCAAATCCCAGAACAGCCTAAATTCTCAGCACAGCCAGACACAGGAGATGCATCCAAAAATATGCAAGTCAGGAACTAACTCCAAGGCTATGCGCAAAGGGTTCTCATCTGGCATCATACGGCAGTCTAAGGAACCGCAGCTTGGGGCTGGTTAACACCCAAAGCCCTTACAAGCTTTCTCCTTCCCAGGTTCCCCTTAGTCATGTCAAACCTAACATTTAAGAACCTCTTGAATAACTCCAAAATGCAAAGCAGAGGCTCTCTCTATCTTCAGACCGCTGGGAACTACTCACTCTGTGCTTCTGATCTCCAACTACTGCAGCTAAAACAGAAAACAAGCTACAGCCAGATGCAGAGATGCCCTTACATTTCTGCTTTTCCAATCATCCTGGTTTAGATTCAGATACCCTCAAAACACAGTGCTGGATGAGACTTACCTACACTTCCATCACCCGGCCCAGAGGCAAATCCAGAGTCAGAGTAACTGTCCGCAAGGCTCGCCCACCTTGACACCCACTTCTGACTCCCCTGAGCTGCTGCAGACATCTACAACAAGGTGGGGAAAATGAGGTCAGAAGGAGGGTTTGGACACAAAATCCTAGCCACAAAATCTCTCCTCTCTCACAGAATCACTCAGTCTGTTTAAAATAGAAATCAAGCTACACATCACATTTACATGCAGACAGAAAGCCCATCTACACCTCCACCATCCCAGGAAATCCACCTGGACTGCTCATACCTGTGCCTCAGCCTGAGACCCATTCACAGCTTTTGAGGAAAGAGCCTGGAGCAAGGGTGACTTCTGACTAGTGCCGTTTTCACTGATTAGATGCTGAGAACTGGCGTCATCTTTTTCACCTTTAATTACTGGTCTAAAGGTTGAAGAGATTCTGGAAAATTCAGGCGATTCAAGAACACCAAAAACCTGAAAAGATGTTTGCATGGGAATATTAAAATGCAAGGAAACAGAAAAACATTAGCCAAAATCTATGAAAATCTGTGAAACATTAGTCACACACAAACTATGATGCCAAGGGGCCAGAAACACTTGCCAATGCTTCCATGCAAAGTATGTAAAAGATTTTCTTCTGCACTCCATAGCAGCAGCTTTAAATATACATAATCACAGAATTCCACTCACACCCACCTTTCCTCTCTCCCTCATTATTTAGGGGTGTTGCCTTTAACAGCAGTAACTTTCACTGAAAAGGAGTCCCTTTTCAGCCCAGAGAAATTTAGGATGAGTGTTGGAAAAGCTATATACCAGCCCATTCATGAAGATTTAGACAGAGAAAATGGGAAAGCTCCATCCCCAGTGCCTTTCACAGATGTAGCTGTGAGTGGGCTGAGCAAAGCAGCCCTGCACTGCCACATGATGCACCTCTGAGATGGGTGAGTGTTTGAGCTTGTTTCACAGATTCCCCCTGAAGATAAACAGGCCTTCTATGGGGGGTGACCAAGACTCATGCCTCAGAAGGGCTTGTTCCTCTCACTTGACTGCAAGAAGCTCAGAGGAAGATAACAACACAGAGAGTGCCTTGGCTGTGCAGAGATGGCCATAAAGACCTCCACTCACTGCTGTTTAGAAATGTGCTTGCAGTGGTGGAGGAATAAAGAACAGAAACACCTTAGAACCTAGTCCAGAATTCATTTTCTTTCTTCCGGGACAGAAGCACTGAGGTTCAGTTATCAGCTGTTTCACAAGTGGCAGGTCTGCACTGCACCAAGTCTATGGCACAGTTGGGCCAGAAGCTGGCCAGTTTGTCTGCCAGTTACATGGCTGCCAAGACTACTGCCCAGAAACACTTGTATTTCTGTGGCATTTTCCCTAATATTTCCCCACCAGAACAATTAGTCATCTATTGTCAGGACTAGGACCTTGCTGTGACCTAAATGCCATGCCCTGAAAGCTTCCGATCACATTTCAAACAAGATGGAAGGAACAAATGTAATCAAAAACAAAAGAGAGAAGCTAGATCCAGGCTCATAAACACTGTATACAAAGCTCTAAAGCCAGGTTCAATTAAGGCTTCCTTTAAACCTTGCCATCCTCCTGACTACATTTCACTAAATCTTCATAACAACCTGCCAGTTTTGTTTTCATAATAGACCGCAGATGAGAGTTAAACCTGAAAATCAGCCAAACTTTCGTTTGCCCTGCGGTTGGTTAGTTGGGTGGGTTCTTCTTAAGCCTTCCTCATCTCTGGAGTTTATTTTTTATGCAATCATTCACACTGCAAAATCCAAACAAGTACAGATCCATCTGGGATTGCCTCTGCCCTAGATCACACCCTTTGCTATCTCAGCCAGCTGCCACTTGCCCTGACAGCAAGCACTGCCTTTCTAATCAGGCACAGCCAAATACAGAAACATCTGCCACTAAGGCTTGTAAGCACCAGCCCTTGGCATTTCCTGTGGCCTACCATGGGATGATGCATCAGTCATGGGCTGCAGCTCCCACTTTATAACAGTGGGCAGGAGGTGATGCAATGCCAAGGCAGAGGCTTGGGAGCAGGCCTAGAGAGCAGAGCTGCTCCCAACCACAGCTGTCAGCAGGATCAGCCTGATCTTTATTCAGGTGTTGCCTTTCCTCTAAACAGATGGCAAATCCATTCTTTCCCTTTTGCTTCCAAATTCCATTTTTTAAGCAAGCAGCTCTCTGCTGTGGGCATATTTTGCCTTATTTTACTCTGCAATTTTTTGTTTGTTTGTAATTTTGTTGTTTTGATGGGATTTCTTAAAGACAAGCATCACTGTTCATTGAGGCCTATCCTTAGCACCCAGGATGATTTTTCTACCCCTAACTATAATGCCCTGCTGCACTCAATTGCATCCCTTCATGGCAACAGTTAATTTAAGCCCTCCAAGCCTTCAGCCCTCAGCTCACTGGCCAAGCACAGAAAAGCAGCATTTACCTGATCTATCATTTTTCGGGCTTCCTCCACCTCTTTGTCCTGCGACTCTGTCTCAATGGTGTACGTGCCCGTCTCACTCACACTGTCCTCCTCATCATTCCTCCTGCCCTGGGCAGACTTCACCTCTGGAGGTGGAGCAGAGGCAGGCTCTGGTTCCGAGGATATAACCACACGTGGAGCTGCGGGCATGGGCACAGGGGCTGCTTTCTCAGCGTTTGGCTTCCCAGACTGAGCAGTCTCACGCAAGTACTCAGCCATAAAATCCTGAGCCATTTTCGACTTCCTCCCAACGCTCCCATAACTTTTGACTCTGGGAGCAGAGGAGGACGAAGAGTTGATCCGATCCTCTGTCTTGTCCCTCTTGAAGGAGCTGGCTCTTTGGGTCCCGCAGGAGCTGTTGCTGGCTTTGCCCGCCTGGGCTGTGAGGTGGGACGGCGGCGCTGAATTTCCCAGCTTCTCCGCCGGCAGCGCGTTCTTGCGCTTTTCCACCTTGCTCTTCATGCCCGGATCCGTGTCGCTCTGGGATGAGTGGGCGCTGTGCGTGAAGGACTGGGAGCGCTTCTTGCGCGGCGTGTCCTCGAAGAACTCGATGACGAAGGCCTGCTTGTTGTGCAGCATCTCGTGGGGGTCGCGCCTCATCTGGCGCTGCAGCCTCGTCTGCTCCGCGGGACGCTCCCCGCCCGCCGCCGGCGTCTCCTTCTCCGCCTTGGGGTCTTCGGTGTCGCTCTGCGTCCCGTCCTCGTGCCTGTTGCCTGAAAACAAGGTATGTGGATTTGACCTTCGTACTCTCAGAGGTTGTGGGCCTGTCATACCCTCCCAGATGAAATTTATAATTTCAGTTACAAGGAAAGCATTCTGTAAGATTAAAAAACTCCAAAGACATCTGTGTGGTACAGGGATTACACCCCAGCACAAGAAATAAAGAGAAGGCAGCTCTCTCCTGACACCACTTTTCACCACTGGTTGGATACCAAGTTAATTATTTATTTTAAAAGAATTCAAGAAGTACTTTCAACTTTATTTTTATTCTTATTTAAAAAGAATTCAAGACGTACTTTCAACCTCATGGATTCCTGATTTTTTTTCTGATTCTGGTGGTGATTTGTTTACATACCTAACGTTTTGTTTCTTTACTTTTTCAATTCAAATAAAAATGATGAGATTATTTTGCCATTCTATCCAATTACTGTAGTCCAAGACCACCTCACTGGGTTTTCTCTTTTACAGAGCAGAAATATCTCTGCAGGATCAGGAAATAAAACCCTCACACTGCATACCATGAAACCCAATCCCCACGATGAAAGACCAGACAGATCACTGCATTACAAGTACATGCATCTCTGAGCACCCATGTCACCCTCCTCTACAAGGGGTAATAAACCAGAGGCTAACAGAAAAGTGGATTTGCAGGATTCTTTACTCTTCCTGGAGATTTAAGAATCACACCACGACACCCCCATGAGTTACACCATCCTATCAGCAGCCAAGCAAAGGTTAAATCGTTAGTTAAGAGCTCACTAAGCTTAAACTAAGTTTATAAATATTTTCATTTATGTTAGCAACAACCATCTTTACAACTGTCTCTACGTATCAGTGCCTGCCTGTCTCTCAGCACCTTAGCTCAGGACTCTCAGAAAGTAAGTTGAAGTAAAACAAAAAGTCAAAATTAAAACAAAAAGTTAAAAGTAAAACAAAAACAAACCTTTTTTTGGAGAAGGAAACAGGTGTGAAGGCACACAACACGATTCAGTCAACGACCAGGAACCTGTCATCGGGAGAACGGGGAAAGAGGTCTCTGCGCTCTAGACTGTAATATGTAGCAAGATATACTGGCTAAAACACCACGTGTTTGAAGGAAAACTGCTCAAACCAACTTGGCAAGTTCTCCAGACTCATGGGTGAAGACCATTTATTACATCAAGTTAACTGCAAAAGATTAGAATTTAATGCAAGGTCCATTCAACCCAGGAGTCAATTCTATGAAGAGTTTGCTAATACACTGACGAAGAAAGCCAGCAAACTTTGCATTGTGCCCCGAGGGCTGATAAGCTTCACCCTTGGAAGGGAAAGTTCTTAAATTAAAGGTCTTGACTAAGAGCTCTGATGGATGCAAAACGGTGAGGACACAAGGAAAACATGCACCATGCTCACAGCAGAACATCATGCACATCCCCTCAAGCTGCTAAGACCTGAACACCCTGTAGTCTTGATACTGGACTTTACATTCACCACATTGTTGCTGGAAGTGAATAAATGCTACTTAGATAGCCCCAATGGAGGGCATTTCTGATCCTGGAGACCCAAACCTGGTAAGCAGCCAGCAGCAGCCTCCAAGACACCTTCAACATTAGCCCTGCCAGAAGAACACGTTGCACAGCTATCGTAGATAAATGACACCTGCCAAAACAGAGGAGGATCAACTCCTCAGGCCATCAGCACTCCATGTTTTAATCAAATGTCCAGTGTTGATTTCTTTATATGCAAATTGTGCCCTGAATTACCTCAGCTTCTTTCCATGCTTTATGGACTGCAGAGAGGCAAATGCAGCCAATCTCTAGTGCTCCCGTGCATCACAACAGCAACAGCTGCCCAGCTCTCTAGTTTTCTCCAAGAGGAAGAGCAAAACCACTGAAGCACATTTCTATCCCTGACAATGTTCTCCAGTAAGTCAACAAAATCCAGTATGACAACAACATAAAAAATCCCAGCACAAACCCTTTCATCACACCATCACAGTACACCAAAAATAAGACCTAAATAATGAAACAGGGCACCTCAACACTGTCCCTTATGGGGCAGAACTAGAACCAAGCAATGGCCAACAAAGTAGTTCAATTTCCATGCCATGTGAAACCCTATAGCTGAATAGAAGACCTTTATGATCCTACAGGGTTCCCAAAAATATGCACCAAAACTAGCACTTTGGAGGTGTAATACATAAAACTCTTCACATTATGATGAGTTTTCTTTTTTTTTTTTTTTTTCGCAAGAAGGTCAAAGCAAATATTCCTTTAAGAGAAAACAAGGCATAGCTCTTATTTAAGTAGGAACTCAAGCACAAGTAGGTCTGGTAGTCTTCAATTTGACTTCATCAGCTCAAGCTGCAGTTCAAAACAATAGCTCTTCCAGAAGCAAGGCAGTGAGAATGCAGGACTCACTGGTCTCCTCCAAGCTGTTCAGAGGATGGCCCAAGAGAGACACCCAAGCAACCATAGATCTTGCAGAATGTATTCCAAGCTGCATCAGAATCATGTAAGTCCCACAAGCTGCTCTAAGAACTGAGCTCCAAACTTCACTTCAGATCTTTGAAAGTCCCCCAAGAATTCCTCACAAGTGAGACACTTAACAAGACAGAGGTTCACTAAATCTGACGTTTTTGAACAGAGCAAGATTTCAGAAAAGCTTTGGGTTAGAAGAAACCTTTTCCTACAAGCACAACAATTTCCTCTACTAGGGATCAGTGTATCTCAACTCTGTCAGTATTGCCTCTGTCAGCACTTTCTGTCATCCAACAAACTGGCTCAGGCCATTACCAGATGATCACACTTAAGGCAGCAGGACGATCATGCTTAGACTCCTATGGACTACAGTTAAAAAGAAAAGCCATTCCATCAGCTAGGAGTAGCCAAGAGAACCAAATTCACTGAAGTATCTGTGTTTATCGGCCTGCCTGACCATATGGAAATTATTTTAGACATTTAATAAGCAAAATCTTTTTTCAACCAATTACTGCTGAGCTGGCATTATAGATGCAGAGGAGTCACATTAGTGTCCCCAAGCCAACACCACACATGACTTCAGCGCCAGGTGAAGAGCATGCTGGACGCATTCAAAATATCAACAGTCATTAAAGTAATATTCTTCATCTTGCAAATTTGGAGCAGAGATAATTAAGTCTAGTTCTCCTTGACAGGAGAATGTTTTTCATATTTTATTATGAAAGGCTGCATTTTGCATGGTCAACAGAGAGCTGCGTCCACATGACAAGACATTCACTCACCTTTGAGCGTCCTTACATGAATTGGCAGGTCACTCTTGGTACTGTAAACATCATCTCCTGCAGACTGCCTTCTCATCAGGCTTGGGTCATTCTGGACAAGCCAGTCAGCCACTTTGCTCTCTGCTGACATCATTTCTGTGTGAGCTGGCTCCTTACTGTAGGGTCTTCTCTGTCTGAGTGAAAATTTTGTTACATGGTCTTTTATCTTTATTTTACCAGGTGTACCATCATCAAATTCAATGGTGAAAGAGGCATGACTCTGTACCACAGGGGCTACCACAGCATCAACATCTTTTGTGGGGATCTCATGGACCTGTGTTTCTGGAGATTTTGATGGCTGCTGAAATTCTTTAGTTGGAATCTCAAAGTAACTTGGCTCTCTCCGGAAAGCAAACACAGATTGTTCTTGGGCATCTCTATAAGTAGAAATATTCCCATTCATTTCCTCTTCATGTTGGGTTACCTCTTTTGATCTCTCTACAAAAGTGGGGAAAAAAAGGATAAAATAACATTTTTTCAGTGCTACTTAATTCACTTGTTTCAATTTCTTGGAAGGGCTACTAATTACAACCCCTTTCTGCTAGAGATTAGATACACTGTGAGTGCATAGAAATAAAACAGTTCTTTGTGCAGTAGAACAAATGCTTGATGGAAACATCAGGTTTACTGCTCAAGTGAAAACAAGATGACTCTTCCATACACACAGATTGACAACAGGAGTGTTAAGACCAAATAGCTCACAAGGATGATGAGGTGAGAAATGGACACAGCTACACAACTAACTCTACAACAAACTTAATGATTTACTCCACAACTGCTGTTTCTAATGGTCAAATGTTTTAGGGAAAATGTATTAATTTCCCCTTATTCCAGTTTCAGCAGCAACAACCTACACACAGGCACGTGCAAATACAAGCACAAAAAAAGAAGTAGTAATTACAAGTCTTGAAACAGGATGGCTTCAAACAGTAAGTATCAAAAGTGTGCCAAAATTTTGTGTCCCATATCTTCTCCCACCCCACCTCACCTCCATTACCTGAGTAATGTTCCTCTTGCCTTCTCTCTTCCTTGTTGTTTGCATCATCTTCCCCCCACCAGGAGGGCTGCCCATACAGAGGGGTGCGGTAAGTATTTGTTTCTAGGAAGAGGATAAGCAAATATTTTAACACAGAAAATACTAATTTACCAGGTTCAATTGCACAGCAAAAGGGGAAAAACAGCAGGGACAGATGAGACCATGAACCTGCTACACCACAGCTATAACAACAGCAAATGATACATAATAATATGTTCTGGCTTTTCTTTGTTTCGCCCTTTTTTTTTCTTTTTACATTCTATTGCAAGATACTAACTTCACCTCCTTTCATTGTCTTTCACAGCTGTGTTTCCCAGATACTGCCTTCTGTACCTTTCTTGCCTTACTATACACAAAAAGTAGAAGATTTTTGGCAGGACAGACTACAAAACCCTAACCACAAAACTGTCTTCAACTCACCTGCAATTCAGGTGAAAATCTTTTTTCCTCACCTTAATTGGGAAGACTTTAGCTCTACCCATTTTTGTCCCACATCCTTCGATGTGTCCAGGCCAGGGATATTTTGCACTATTTACCACTCCCACTGTAAGTGACACACATTCCACAACAGGAAATTCTTGAACCATTACAAACTTATGAAAAATAGTAAAACCATCTCCTTATACTTTCACAAAGAAGCAGTAAACTCTTGCTCTCTAAAGCTTATTATAGTAAACCAAATGAGTCGCATAGTCATTGTAGGACAGAGGTTTTTCTCATGGAGAATTTCCTCTAGAAGAGCCAGGCTTACATTATTTCTCTGTTCAGTGAGCACTCACTGCAAGATCAGGGCTTCACTGCAACAACTGGCACCCACTCAGTGGAGCTGATCCACTGCTCCTCGTCCTGTATCCCACAAAACAAGGCTGTGTTATGGCAGCGCCTTGGGCTGCTGCTGTTTATGCAACAAACAAAAAGAATACACCCAATTTGCCTGTGGTACAGTTAATACTACAGTTTTTTCATAGTTCAAGAGAAGCAAATAAAATAGCTTTTGTTCTTTCATCTAGAGGTGACAGGAACACCAGGATAGGTCAGGGGCTGAGGGTAAGATCCAGCTTTGTTAGGCTGTTTCTGCCTCTGCTCACAGCAGCTGTAGCCGGCCACATCTTGAAACCCTGGCTCCAGCTCCAGAGCCATAGCTGGGCTTCTACTGCCAGCTGCTGCTCAGCTTGTGGCTTTCAAGCCACACACTGCTCTGTGCAAAGCAGCTCTCAAACAGCCCTGCAATTTTGCATTCTCTGATTTAGTAGGGACACGACAGAAAGCAGTTGTTTGCATAAGGGAAGTCAGGGGAGGAAGGGGAATTAAATAACTCGAATTAAAAAAGCAGCCTGGTTTTATGCTGTTGTTTCTAAAGCTACACAGATCCAGTGGCCACTTCAGATATTTTTGTCCTAGGATCATTCCAGATATATAAGCTCATACACTGACAGTCCACAGGCAAAAATTTTGCTTTACAGATGCAGCCCACAGGCCCTTTTCTAGAGATCTTCTTCGTGTTTCAAAGATAACCACACAGCCTCCCCTCTCACTGAGGATCAAAAGAGGCTGAAAGTATTGCTCTCCTCCCTGCCTAGAGTGCATGGAAGATAAACCATGCTGCTATTATGTGGGCGGCCTTTGAAAGTTCAAAGGAGGAAGCATTTCTCACCATGATAAATTGGAATTGCCAAGCAATGTGTTTCATAACTGATGGGTAAACCACTCATGGCAGAGGGGGAAAAAATAATAAAAAACCTATTCACAAGGTTGTCAGTGAACTCTATTCCAGTGCAGGGTTTGGTTTCTCCTAGGCTCAGAGCTGCTGTCACACAGCCTAACAGAAACCTACCAGCCCTTTTCATGCTGTAACTTGCCCACTAGACCCCACCCATGCAGGATCTGCTCCACCAGTGTCAGGCACTGTGGGCACACCATGGATTGCAGTACAGACCTTAGGGTTGATGGCCAAGAGGCAGCTATCTGGGGGAAGCCCGGGGAGGGAGATCAGCACTTTAACACAAATCCACTAGCAAGAGCCACTGATGTCTGAGGTAATATGTGCCTAAAGGGATCAACTAGCCCATGGATGAAATGCAAAGACCACCTGCACTCCACTGCTGCACAAGCTACATCTTTCCCAAGCACGGTGCTGTTACTGCTTGCATCTTGCAAGGAGTTGCAGCTCATTAACAGCTCATGTCTCCAGCACATCCCAGCCCCAAAGGGATCTCAAAGGCCCCCCAGTCTAGAAGATGCTACTGATCTATTCCAAGACAATTCTGTGCTAAGAGAGCTCATACTCATCCTGCAGGACAGAAGTCTTCCCAGAAACTGCTCTAAGACCTGTGTCCCATCTGAGTACAAACAGAACTTAAAGCAGTTTCTGGGAGCTTCTGCCTTTGTTGGCCAGGAGCTTTTCTACTACAGGGAAAAGGCAGCCAGGGGAGTAAGTCAGACTTTTGGTCAGACCTCTTCTGTTGATGAGAAACTTTGGGATTACAACTGAAGCTGAAGGAGGAAAAGAAAGGATTTATAAAGAATGATGATCCAGCTCTGCTGTCTCAAATTTCTCTGGGCTCTAATGGGTACTTGGAATTACCCTAACTGCCCCTCTGACAAAAGCTAGCACAAAGTCAAAACCCCAGGACAGGTCTAGGAACATCTAGAAAGAGTGCACCAGGTGGCCAGAGTGCACAGATCTGGGGCCCTCAGGTGGAAGACACTGCACTGCACAGCAGCAGAAAGTTCCTCATGCCCCATGACACAGAGCTCACATGGCACCACCTGCAATGCCTGTTACAGCATCTGTGAGCTGCACATTTGTGTGTGTGGCATTTCACTCCTTTTCTCTCCCAACCTGCACAATGAACAGAAGCTTCATTTTAAAACTGCCAAAAGCACCGGTGGAAAGCTAGGGAGTCAGTATCTTGCTATTCAGGAGCAGTTTCAATATTTTAAGAGCAATTAATATTTCCCCTGAGCATTCATATTAATTTCCATTTTGAGCAACACTGTCAAGTGACACAGTCAGTGTCATTCTTGGCTATTGCTGCAAGCAGACAGATCCTGAACCAGAGTAAAATTTCTCTGACTTCAGAAGAGTGTTGTGGTTTAACCCCAGCCAGCAGCCAAGCTCCACACAGCCACTCACTCACTCCCCCACCAGTGGGATCAGGGCAAGAATCAGAAGGGTAAAAGGCAGAACAGTGATGGGTTGAGATATAGAGAGTTTACTAAGGAAAGCAAACGCCATGCACAGAAGCAAAGCCAAACAAGGAGCTCCTTCACCACTTCCCATGGGCAGGCAGGTGCTCAGCCATCTCCAGGAAATCAGGACTCGATTACACATAACAGTGACTTGGGAAGACAAACATCACTCCAAACATCTCCTCCCACTTCCTCCTTCTTCTATATATTATATACTGAGCATGTGGTATGGTCTGGACTATCCCTGTGGTCCCTTTGGGTCACCTGTCCTGGCTGTGTCCCCTCCCAGGCAGCCCCAATCTCCTCTCCAGCGTGGCAGTACAGAGAGCAGAAAAGGCCTTGGCTCTGTGTAAGCCCTGCTCAGCAATAACAAAAACATCTCTGTATTAACAACTCTGTGTTCTGCAAAAATCCAAAACACAGCTCCATACCAGGCACTGGGAAGAGAATTAACTCTACCCCAGCCAAAACCAGCACAAAGAGCCACATGAATTTGCTGCCCTGCTCATGTCAGAAGCTTCTGTCCCTTCTAATTTGCCAGCACAACTGACACCTCTCCCAGCTCCAGCTCTAGCACAACAATATTGTAGAAAAAGGGGAGGGGAGGGGGGAAAAGCACGAGGGGAAGGCAGATAAACAGATGGCTGTGACAGAAGTGGGCCAGGGAGCAGCTACACATGCAGTTGTGCCAGCGGGCTTTGCTCCTCACCAGCTGGGATCCATTTTAGGTAGCAACCTCAACCTGGACCTGCAGCATCCAGAGCAGCATGTCTGCCTGTGTCCTGAGACATGCAAAGCACCCTGAAGCCACCTCCTGTCTGCTCTGCTTTAGTGTAAGATGGATGCTCTTGCAAGAGCAGAGAAATTCTGGGCTTGCTCAAGTCAGCAGTGAGGGGAGGAACACCAATGAAAATGAGCTGTTCAGTCATTTTAATGACATGAGACTTCCTCCAATTGATGGCAGCTCGTTACCACCTCTCTCCACTCAGTGCCAGGCTGCCCAGATGGTGCCAATTCATTTAGACATATTTCTTGGCTCATCAATTCAGGCAGGCAGCCCGAAAACCATCCTTTTAGATAACTGAATTGAGGTCAGCACAAGCATTCAGCCAGACAAACACTGAGCTACCAGCGATGCTGTAATACAGGGAAGACCACTGACATACACGTGTTCTGCTCCTGGATTTCAGTCTTTGGGGCAGTCACTCAAAAGGAAAAATGAAGGCTGTTTTAGCACAGAACAAGGGAAGTCCATTTGCTTAACAGTCTGAAAAACTGTGGCCTGTTAAATTAATACAGAACTATTGATCATCTGAAGGAGAGGCACCAAAAGAGAGAATGAGACGTGCCAATACAAAGGGCGTATTTATGGAGAAGTGAATCACACAGAACACAAGGCCACAACCACAAATGCACTCCAGGTGGTGAAAGGCAAAGGAGAAAGACTGTGTTAAAGCTGCTTTCCATCATCAAGCAGGAAGAAGAGCTTTCAAGACAAGCACACAGCTCCCACTACACAGAGGGGTCTGATTTCCCTTGAAGGTGTCCCCTGTGGTCAGGACTGAGCACTGTGCTTTGCCTGAATCTTCACAAAACTTCACAATCATGAGAGAG